>NC_138291.1:6320000-6922500 GCF_965601325.2 Salmo salar
ACAGTAAGGCTGGTTGATCGCACTACCTTGGTATGCTGTTGGACCTTGAAACAGTAAGGCTGGCTGATCGCACTACCTTGGTGTCCTGTTGGACCTTGAAACAGTAAGGCTGGTTGATCGCACTACCTTGGTATCCTGTTGGACCTTGAAACAGTAAGGCTGGCTGATCGCACTACCTTGGTGTCCTGTTGGACCTTGAAACAGTAAGGCTGGTTGATCGCACTACCTTGGTATCCTGCTGGACCTTGAAACAGTAAGGCTGGTTGATCGCACTACCTTGGTATGCTGTTGGACCTTGAAACAGTAAGGCTGGTTGATCGCACTACCTTGGTGTCCTGTTGGACCTTGAAACAGTAAGGCTGGCTGATTCGCCCTACCTTGGTGTCCTGTTGGACCTTGAAACAGTACGGCTGGTTGATCGCACTACCTTGGTATCCTGTTGGACCTTGAAACAGTAAGGCTGGTTGATCGCACTACCTTGGTGTCCTGTTGGACCTTGAAACAGTACGGCTGGTTGATCGCACTACCTTGGTGTCCTGTTGGACCTTGAAACAGTAAGGCTGGCTGATTCGCCCTACCTTGGTGTCCTGCTGGACCTTGAAACAGTAAGGCCGGTTTTGATTGGCCTACCCTGGTATCCTGCTGGACCTTGAAACAGTAACGCTGGTTGATTCGCCCTACCTTGGTGTCCTGCTGGACCTTGAAACAGTAAGGCCGGTTTTGATTGGCCTACCTTGGTGTCCTGTTGGACCTTGAAACAGTAAGGCCGGTTTTGATTGGCCTACCTTGATGTCCTGCTGGACCTTGAGACAGTAAGGCTGGTTCTGGTACTGCTGTATCTCTCCTGTGATTTCTGCTACTTTCCTCCTCTTACTGAAGTTGATCAGCTCTTTGCCGTGTCTCTTCAGGAAGTCGGGGTTCCCCTCCTCTGTCTTCAGGATGTTGGTCAAGTAGATACCTGGGGACAGGGAGGAGAGCGACAAGTGTCAGAGTAGTCCTACCTAAATACATCCCTCAGTCAACCTAATATTTCCAACGGCTCAGTGGGTTGAAGCATGATGCTAGCACCAACAGGGTTGAGGGCTTCCGTTCCCGCGTAGGCCACATATATACCGAATCCATGTGTCACAGTCAACGCTGACAGTTCTGTCAGTTTGCTTTCGATAAATGTGTCTGTTTAAAAAAAACAAAATGACGATAAAACACTCTGTCATATAGGTCTTACCGAAGAAAGGCACACAGGGTGGGTTAATGGACTTGAGCTTGGCCAGGTACTTCTTGAAATGGTCCTGGCTCAGTTCCACTGCTTCCTCTAGGATCCTCTTTTTCCTCTCGGGGACCGCCTGAAAGAAAATAACAATATGAACATCTTTCATTAACTTGTTGTTCAGTAAAAGCATAGAAATAGTACATATAGAACAGATCTGCCACTTATTAGACTTGTTTTCAATGCGAGTGACAGATCTATAAATAACATTTCTATGTGCATTTCATCGGGTCGCCCACAAAGCTACATACTGGACCTTGCTGCTCAGTAAAATCTCTGGTCTTAGTGCCCAAGAAGTAAATAATAATAATAATAATAATAATAATATATACCATTTAGCAGATGCTTTTATCCAAAGCTACCAAGCTTTTATCCAAAGCTTGGTAGCTCCCAAGCTAAAGCTAGCTAGCTGCCGCAGAAGTTGCTAATAACATCTGTATCAAAGATATTTGCAAACATTTTTAATCCTGCTCGTTTAATCCTGATCTTATTTCAAATGCTCACACAGATGTTTTCCCATTCGGTCAAACAAATAACGCCTTATTACCAACGCGGTATTGTAAACACATCGTTCGTGGCCGGTGTGTGCTTGTTTACAGACTATTATTTTTTGTACAGTTTTGTGACAGTGCTACTGATCGTCGTGGTGGAGCTTGGCTTGCACGTACAAATCCAGCACACACAACATTCTAAAATAGAATTGTGTTTTTTTGACATGTCAAATTAAAAGCTTATTTGACGCGTATTGTTTTTTTTTTTTTTTTACACGCAAAGACCCAAACGGCATTCTGATAGCGAAGGTGTATGTGTGTGTTCACCTCGAAGGTGTGATCTAGCCGGTAGACGGGGACAGAGTTGATGGCAGAGACCACCTCCAGAACACCGTTGAAGTTGTTGAGCTCCTGAAACACCTGAAGGATCTCAATGACCCGTGTGAACACTGCTACCCTCTCATCCAGGTTCTCTGCTTCCACAATACACCTGACAGAGAGAGAGAGAGAGAGGACGGAGAGACAGAGAGAGAGAGAGAGCCAGAGAGAGAGAGAGGAGAGAGAGAGAGAGAGACGAGAGAGAGAGAGAGAGAGAGAGACAGAGAGAGAGACAGAGAGAGAGAGAGACAGAGACAGAGAGAGAGAGAGAGACAGAGTGAGAGACAGAGTGAGAGACAGAGTGAGAGACAGAGTGAGAGACAGAGTGAGAGACAGAGTGAGAGACAGAGTGAGAGACAGAGTGAGAGACAGAGTGAGAGACAGAGTGAGAGAGAGGAGAGAGGTGAGAGACAGAGTGTGAGACACAGAGTGTGAGACAGAGTGAGGCAGAGAGAGAAAGACAGAGTGAGGCAGAGAGAGAGAGAGGCAGAGAGAGGCAGAGAGAGGCAGAGAGAGGCAGAGAGAGGCAGAGAGAGGCAGAGAGAGGCAGAGACAGAGAGAGAGACAGAGAGAGAGACAGAGAGAGAGACAGAGAGAGAGACAGAGAGAGAGACAGAGAGAGAGGCAGAGAGAGAGGCAGAGAGAGAGGCAGAGAGAGAGGCAGAGTGAGGCAGAGTGAGGCAGAGAGAGAGACAGAGTGAGGCAGAGAGAGAGACAGAGTGAGGCAGAGAGAGAGAGAGTGAGGCAGAGAGAGAGACAGAGTGAGGCAGAGAGAGAGAGACAGAGTGAGGCAGAGAGAGAGACAGAGTGAGGCAGAGAGAGGCAGTATTACAGTTACTGACTGAGTTCACAGCAGGGAGATGTTCAGTAGGGCACACAGTAGGAAAACATTTGTTATTGGACAAGTTCATGTTTGACTCGGTTTCATAACATATTCCACCTACTACCACCACCACTACTCACTTCTCAAACCACAGTGTGAGGTTGGTGGTGTGACGGATCATCCTCAGCAGGTTGGGAGAGTTATTCTCCTTGTCCTCTTTGGTCCAGACACTCCCCACCAGCTCAGATGGCCTCACAGCCCTGAGGAGAGAAGGGAAGCAGTAACACACTTCAATAAGGCAGTAACACACTTCAATAAGGCAGTAACACACTCCAATAAGGCAGTAACACACTGCCCACCAGCTCAGATGGCCTCACAGCCCTGAGGAGAGAAGGGAGACAGTAACACACTTCAATAAGGCAGTAACACACTCCAATAAGGCAGTAACTCACTTCTTCAATAAGGCAGTAACACACTCCAATAAGGCAGTAACACACTTCAATAAGGCAATAACACACTTCAATAAGGCAGTAACACACTTCAATAAGGCAGTAACACACTTCAATAAGGCAGTAACACACTGCCCACCAGCTCAGATGGCCTCACAGCCCTGAGGAGAGAAGGGAAGCAGTAACACACTTCAATAAGGCAATAACACACTTCAATAAGGCAGTAACACACTTCAATAAGGCAGTAACACACTGCCCACCAGCTCAGATGGCCTCACAGCCCTGTAGCACGTCTCTTGTCACCTCTAAGAGGAAAAGCTGTGAAAGGCTGTTTTACGATCCATAGTCCCTGTGTTCAACACATTACATTGAAAACAACATATTTCCACAGTCCTATGGACAGTACATGGTCTGCCAGCTTCAGTTGGCTGGCAGGTTAAAACCATGTTTTGGTCAGATCAGTAAAATGGAGGTGTCACTGATCACCATAGTAACCAGCAGGTGTCAGTCTCACCTGTATAGCTCTGACTCCAACAGGGTGAGCTGGCGGGCGATCTCTATGGGGTGAAGGGTCATGAGGTCAAAGGTGTCAGTCTGGCCCAGGCGGCTGATGTGCCACTCGATGGGCGGGGGCGGGCTCTCGAAGGTGATGTTGTGGCTGACCCCGTTAGACTGAGTCTGCATCTTCCTCTTGATTATCTTGTTGATGGACTCCACCCACTTCCTCATAGACTTGCCTGAGGAAGGGACATGTGACAAGGACTTGTTTTTATGTTTTCTTTAATTTATTTTTTTATCATTCATGACAATTAAGCTAAATTAAACTTCACTAAAGTAAAACATGACCATTGTCCAGTCCCTATCTAAATCACCGTCAGAGGATAGAAGTAAACGTTTGAGACTCTGTAACAACTTGATGTTTTATTGTGACAGTTCTGGTGGACACCAATGCATTCATTTCACATAGCAACTAAACTTAAAACTTGATTACATTTTCTGCACAATAACATAAGTGACTAGTAAATAATACAAAAGTAGCAAACACTGAAAAATGTGTCCCTGTGAATTAACATATTGGTATTGTAGTAAGAAATACTGTAGTAGTATTGAGGTAGCCCTGTAGTAGTATTTAGGTAGTAGTACTGAGGTAGTAGTATTGAGGTAGTCCTGTAGTAGTATTGAGGTAGTAGTATTGAGGTAGTCCTGTAGTAGTATTGAGGTAGTAGTATTGAGGTAGTAGTATTGAGGTAGTCCTGTAGTAGTATTGAGGTCGTCCTGTAGTAGTATTGAGGTAGTAGTATTGAGGTCGTCCTGTAGTAGTATTGAGGTCGTCCTGTAGTAGTATTGAGGTCATCCTGTAGTAGTATTGAGGTCGTCCTGTAGTAGTATTGAGGTAGTAGTATTGAGGTCGTCCTGTAGTAGTATTGAGGTCATCCTGTAGTAGTATTGAGGTCATCCTGTAGTAGTATCGAGGTAGTAGTATTGAGGTAGTCCTGTAGTAGTATTGAGGTCATCCTGTAGTAGTATTGAGGTAGTAGTATTGAGGTAGTCCTGTAGTAGTATTGAGGTAGTCCTGTAGTAGTATTGAGGTAGTAGTATTGAGGTAGTCCTGTAGTAGTATTGAGGTAGTAGTATTGAGGTAGTCCTGTAGTAGTATTGAGGTAGTAGTATTGAGGTAGTAGTATTGAGGTAGTCCTGTAGTAGTATTGAGGTCATCCTGTAGTAGTATTGAGGTAGTAGTATTGAGGTAGTAGTGTAGTATTCAATGGTTGGAATCTAAATTATTTTCCAATCGTTTAGTTCTGAACAGAACCCCACATTTGTCCGTTATATTCCACTGTTCCAACCAGCAAAATAAAGTTGTGAACCGTTTCTAACTGAAAAAATAATAAAACATAACGGTTTATATTGTTCCTATCTGTTCCGTTTTTAACCTGTGCCAAAAATAAATACAAATCATTCAGCTCATTAAATTACTTCACCAATCAGTTTCGGATAGCACAGGCAAGCTAGTTGTTTACATGCGTGATCGACAGACAAGTGTAGCCTGTGGCGCGATACGTAACAGAAATTTTATGGGTGGGGAGAGAGCGAGAGAGGGTTGAGGGGGGGGGGGGCTTGACACGCTGGGCATTATCTGAATTATACCTACGGAGTAGTGGCTTCTATGGAGGAACTTTGAATGTCCTTTGAGCTAGCTAGCTAACAAGTTTGTGTGTGTAAAGCGGCACCAGCATTAAAAACACTTCTTACCTTTTTGTAGTTAATAAATCCAACGTGAAACGTTATAACTAGGCCTATAGTATCCTTAACGACAAACTATAAAGTTAATCCACTCCTCTCTAGCTAATAAAACATCTCTCCCCCCCCCCCCCCCATCTTCTGAATCATGCTTGGAATGGCCTGGTGTGTAACTTTCTGTACAGTAGCCTGTTCTTCTTAGGGGGGAGGGGCAGGTAGCCAAAAAACGCACGCACACACACACACACACACACACACACACACACACACACGCAAAGATTTTCATCTTACAGGCAGAAACTGGAATAAGTTTCTAAGTGACAGAGTGAGGGATTGCATAAGCATTCTGTTGCGCATTTTTGTGGGAGTAGAAAAAAAAATGCCTGGAACATAAAATAACGTTATTAACAGGTTCCCGTGCTTTTAAAATAACGGTTCTGTTCCGGAACAGTATGGATCACTTTCATTCCTTTTCCCGTTTCTGTTCCTTGAACATTTATTTTCGGTTCTGTTCCCTGAATAGTTCCAACCCCTGGTAGTAGTACTATAGTAGTATTGTAGTAGTACTACTGTAGTAGTGGTATTGTAGTGGTACTGTAGTAGTGGTATTGAGGTAGTACTGTAGTGGTACTGTAGTAGTATTGAGGTAGTACTGTAGTGGTACTGTAATATTGGAGGTAGTACTGTAGTAGTACTGTAGTAGTATTGAGGTAGTACCTCGTAGCTGTATAATGCTGCTGATGTACTCCTCCAGTCTGCCTCGTAGCTCAGGGTCGTTCTCAAAGTCATAGAAATGATGTTCCACCCATTGACGGAACACATTCAGGACCCTGAGAGACACACGAAGGTGAATGATCAGTCAAATTCATTTATAAAGCACTTTTTATATCAATAGTTATCACTGTGCTTTAAAAAGAAAAACTATTTTGAGAGATGCCACAGTAGAAAGTCGTAAGGCTAGGGCCACAGGAATGGTGATGATGGACCGCCCCCATCAAGGAGGGATGGATGAGTCTGATTGGACAGTGGGAAGGAGTCTGATTGGACAGTGGGAAGGAGTCTGATTGGACAGTGGGAAGGAGTCTGATTGGACAGTGGGAAGGAGTCTGATTGGACAGTGGGATGGAGTCTGATTGGACAGTGGGATGGAGTCTGATTGGACAGTGGGATGGAGTCTGATTGGACAGTGGGATGGAGTCTGATTGGACAGTGGGATGGAGTCTGATTGGACAGTGGGGATGGAGTCTGATTGGACAGTGGGGATGGAGTCTGATTGGACAGTGGGATGGAGTCTGATTGGACAGTGGGAAGGAGTCTGATTGGACAGTGGGAAGGAGTCTGATTGGACAGTGGGAAGGAGTCTGATTGGACAGTGGGAAGGAGTCTGATTGGACAGTGGGAAGGAGTCTGATTGGACAGTGGGAAGGAGTCTGATTGGACAGTGGGAAGGAGTCTGATTGGACAGTGGGAAGGAGTCTGATTGGACAGTGGGGATGGAGTCTGATTGGACAGTGGGATGGAGTCTGATTGGACAGTGGGATGGAGTCTGATTGGACAGTGGGAAGGAGTCTGATTGGAGAGTGGGAAGGAGTCTGATTGGACAGTGGTACCTGAGTTGGACTGGTTGGACGTACTCCCTCCGGAACCTCTGCAGCTCTGCAGCCATTGGCTGATCTCCGTTCCATAGAGCCTGCTTGTCTGCCTCAGTGGGCTCCGGCTCTGGGATCTCAATCCTGTGTGTCAAAAATAATAATCATTCATTTACTTTGTAAAGCAGGCAAAAAATAAATAAATATATATAAAAATATATTATAAACAATCCAAACCACAGAACAGAGGACACAGACAACCAAAGCGTTATACAGGTGTCATCAGATCTGGAGGACAAAACAGAACTAGCAGACTTTTTATTTAAACCTTTTTATTTAACCAGGCAAGTCAGTTAAGAACAAATTCTTATTTACAATCATGGCCGACACCGGCCAACGCTGGGCCAATTGTGCGCCACCCTATGGTACTCCCAATCACGGCCGGCTGTGATACAGCCCGGATTCGAACCAGGGTGTCTTTAGTGACGCTTCTTGCACTGAGATGCAGTGCCTTAGACCGCTGCACCACTCGGGAGCCCAGACAACACAGCATATTACCATCAACAGGTTAGGAGCCCAGACAACACAGCATATTACCATCAACAGGTTAGGAGCTCAGACAACACAGCATATTACCATCAACAGGTTAGGAGCCCAGACAACACAGCATATTACCATCAACAGGTTAGGAGCCCAGACAACACAGCATATTACCATCAACAGGTTAGGAGCCCAGACAACACAGCATATTACCATCAACAGGTTAGGAGCCCAGACAACACAGCATATTACCATCAACAGGTTAGGAGCTCAGACAACACAGCATATTACCATCAACAGGTTAGGAGCCCAGACAACACAGCATATTACCATCAACAGGTTAGGAGCCCAGACAACACAGCATATTACCATCAACAGGTTAGGAGCCCAGACAACACAGCATATTACCATCAACAGGTTAGGAGCCCAGACAACACAGCATATTACCATCAACAGGTTAGGAGCCCAGACAACACAGCATATTACCATCAACAGGTTAGGAGCCCAGACAACACAGCATATTACCATCAACAGGTTAGGAGCCCAGACAACACAGCATATTACCATCAACAGGTTAGGAGCCCAGACAACACAGCATATTACCATCAACAGGTTAGGAGCCCAGACAACACAGCATATTACCATCAACAGGTTAGGAGCCCAGACAACACAGCATATTACCATCAACAGGTTAGGAGCGAGGACACAGTCATAGGTTGAGTGACAAATGGCACCCTATATAGGGCTCTACTTCAGACCGGGGGTCCATGGGGCTCTACTTCAGACCAGGGTTCCATAGGGCTCTACTTCAGACCAGGGTCCATAGGGCTCTACTTCAGACCAGGGGTCCATAGGGCTCTACTTCAGACCAGGGGTCCCTAGGGCTCTACTTCAGACCAGGGGTCCACGGGGCTCTACTTCAGACCAGGGGTCCATGGGGCTCTACTCCAGACCAGGGGTCCATGGGGCTCTACTCCAGACCAGGGGTCCATGGGTGCCATTTAGGACACATGTTAGAACTCTATTATCCTTCCAGGGATATAAACGGGAAATCATTCACTTCCTGTGTGTTGTTGTTGTTCTGCTTTATACTACTGATATTGATTATTGAATTGTTGGGAAAGAGCTGGCAAGAAAGGCCTTTTCACTGTACTTGTGCACGTGACAATAAAACGTGAAAAATGTCTTGGCCCCCTGCACAAACACAACACACTGGTAAGCAGGTCCGACCTACCTGTCTATCAAGAGGCCGAGGAGCTCCTGGGGCTTGCAAAAGGACCGGTAGGTGGTCAGAAAAGTGCGCACAAAGTTGGGATCTAAAGGAAAGCAGAAAAATTATTGAATATAACACTTGCGTCATAAATAATCAAATTTCTTTGTATTTGTAATAACATCAAATTGATCAGAAATACAGTGTAGTCATTGTTAATGTTGTAAATGACTATTGTAGCTGGAATTTTTTTTAATGGAATATCTACATAGGCGTACAGAGGCCCATTATCAGCAACCATCACTCCTGTGTTTTAATGGCACGTTGTGTTAGCTAATCCAAGTTAATCATTTTAAAAGGCTAATTGATCATTAGAAAATTCTTATGCAATTATGTTAGAACAACAGTTTTCAGCTGTGCTAAGTAAAGAAGCAATAAAACTGGCCTTCTTTACACTAGTTGAGTATCTGGAGCATCAGCATTTGTGGGTTCGATTACAGGCTCATAATGGCCAGAAACAAATAACTTTCTTCTGAAACTCATCAGTCTATTCTTGTTCTGAGAAATGAAGGCTATTCCATGCGGGAAATTGCCAAGAAACTAACCGGAAAAGAAAGAGGGGTGGGAGGCCCCGGTGCACAACTGAGCGTTTCCAGCTACAATGGTCATTTACAACATTAACAATGTCTACACTGTATTTCTGATCAATTTTATTTTAACGGACAAAAAAATTAGCTTTCCTTTCAAAAACAAGGACATTTCTAAGTGACCCCAAGCTTTTGAACGGTAGTGTGTGTGTGTGACACACACACACACACACACACACACACACACATATATATATAAACTCAGCAAAAAAAGAAACGTCCCTTTTTCAGGACCCTGTCTTTCAAAGATAATTCGTAAAAATCCAAGTAACTTCACAGATCTTCATTGTAAAGGGTTTAAACACTGTTTCCCATGCTTGTTCAATGAACCATAAACAATTAATGAACGTGCACCTGTGGAACGGTCATTAAGACACTAACAGCTTACAGACGTTAGGCAATTCAGGTCACAGTTATGAAAACTTAGGACACTAAAGAGGCCTTTCTACTGACTCTGAAAAACACCAAAGTAAGATGCCCAGGGTCCCTGCTCATCTGCGTGAACGTGCCTTAGGCATGCTGCAAGGAGGCCTGAGGACTGCAGATGTGGCCAGGGCAATAAATTGCAATGTCCGTACTGTGAGATGCTTAAGACAGCGCTACAGGGAGACAGGACGGACAACTGATCGTCCTCGCAGTTGCAGACCATGGGTAACAACACCTGCACAGGATTGGTACATCCGAATATCACACCTGCGGGACAGGTACAGGATGGCAACAACAACTGCCCGAGTTACATCAGGAACGCACAATCCCTCCATCAGTGCTCAGACTGTCCGCAATAGGCTGAGAGAGGCTGGACTGAAGGCGCCTGTTACATTTTTACATTTTAGTCATTTAGCAGACGCTCTTATCCAGAGCGACTTACAGTAGTGAATGCATACATTTCATAAATTTTTTCCGTACTGGTCCCCCGTGGGAATCGAACCCACAACCCTGGCGTTGCAAACACCATGCTCTACCAACTGAGCCACACAGGTCCTCACCAGACATCACTGGCAACAACGTCGCCTATGGGCACAAACCCACCGTCGCTGGACCAGACAGGACTGGCAAAAAGTGCTCTTCACTGACGAGTTGCGGTTTTGCTCACCAGGGGTGATGGTCGGATTCGCGTTTATCGTCGAAGGAATGAGCGTTACACCGAAGCCTGTACTCTGGAGCGGGATCGATTTGGAGGTGGAGGGTCCGTCATGGTCTAGGGCGGTGTGTCACAGCATCATCGGACTGAGCTTGTTGTCATTGCAGGCAATCTCAACGCTGTGCGTTACAGGGAAGACATCCTCCTCCCTCATGTGGTACCCTTCCTGCAGGCTCCTCCTGACATGACCCTCCAGCATGACAATGCCACCAGCCATACTGCTCGTTCTGTGCGTGATTTCCTGCCAGACAGGGATGTCAGTGTTCTGCCATGGCCAGCGAAGAGCCCGGATCTCAATCCCATTGAGTACGTCTGGGACCTGTTGGATTGGAGGGTGAGGGCTAGGACTATTCCCCCCAGAAATGTCTGAGAACTTGCAGGTGCCTTGGTGGAAGAGTGGGGTAACATCTCACAGCAAGAACTGGCAAATCTGGTGCAGTCCATGCAGTACTTAATGCAGCTGGTGGCCACAGCAGATACTGACTGTTACTTTTGATTTTGACCCCCCCTTTGTTCAGGGACACATTATTCCATTTCTGTTAGTCACATGTCTGTGGAACTTGTTCAGTTTATGTCTCAGTTGTTGAATCTTGTTATGTTCATACAAATATTTACACATGTGAAGTTTGCTGAAAATAAAACGCAGTTGACAGTGAGAGGACGTTTCTTTTTTTGCTGAGTTTATACATACATACATACATACATACATACATAGTACTTTCCGTCCCCCCGACACAACTTTTCCGGCAGCTGAATCTTGTTGCCTACCCCTGGCCTACTCTAGAGTACACTACTCTTAAAACAGACAACACGGTAGGGGTATCAGCCCGGCTTACCAGCATACATGTGGTAGGTGAGCCTCTCTATAAGCTTGACCACCGTGCCAGCTTTAATAATGGGTATCCCCGTCTTGCTCTGGACGCGATCTTCAAACACGATGTTCTCCTCTGAGTCATGCACAGCGAAGCGGTATAGCTCTGGCGAGGGCAGTCGTAGGGGCTGGGCCTGCTCCTCGTGTTGCAGAACCGTGTCCAACATACGGTCCAGCGTGGAGCGGTACTGCAGGGTCACCAGCGCCGCCATCCACGCCCCCTTCTCCTCCGCCGAGCGGGCGCAGAACACCACACAGTTCTCGTCTTTACCGGCGAGTTCGAAGGCGTGTTTGAACTCCGCCGAGTCCTCGCGGTCCACGATGCGGACTTTCCGCAGGACGAACTTCTCCTTGAGACGGAACTCCGCCCCGCTTCCAGAACCGGGGAGTCGGGAGCTCTGATTGGCCTTGCAGCTGATCATGAGGCCGTCGAACAGGAAGTTGTGTCGCTCGTGTTTGGCGCCGGCGCGGAGGAGCGCCCCCTCCAGGATAAACTCGGAACAGCACTGGCCGATGTCCTTGCCCTCCCAGCCGTCGATGCTCTTCTGGATCTCGTTCATCCGCTTGATGGCCAGCTGCTTGCTGCGCACCTGACGGCTGTACAGACGGTACATGGGCTCTCTGGAGGAGTATGAGAGAGAGAGAGAGAGAGAGAGAGAGAGAGAGAGAGAGAGAGAGAGAGAGAGAGAGAGAGAGAGAGAGAGAGAGAGAGAGCAGACAGACAGAGACAGAGACAGAGACAGAGACAGAGGTCAGGAAACTGAAGAATCAAATCAAAACCTTTATTTAACTAGAATAATTGTTGAGAACACAATTTGTTTACATGAACAACTTGAGAACGAATCACATTTAAGTGTGTAGTGTGTATCTGCAGGGTGTACTGTAGCGTGGAGGCGCAGCTACGTACCCAGGTTTGCGTCGAGGCAGGTGTTTGGTGTAGATGCGTTCCACGCTACACTGGAGGTTGAGCAGAGCTGTGATGGCCTGCTTCAAACACTCCCTGTCATCCTGCTCCTCGCTGTGCTCCTGCAGCTGCTGCTCACAAAACACAAGGTGACAGGCATTAGGCATTGGTGCACGTTTTAACGTATGCACAGAGCAACATTGATGTATATGTTTTAAGGTATGCTCAGAGCAACATTGACGCATGTTTTAAGGTATGCACAGAGCAAAGTTGATGTATACGTTTTAACGTATGCACAGAGCAACATAGATGCATGTTTTAAGGTATGCACAGAGCAACATTGATGTATATGTTTTAACGTATGCACAGAGCAACACTGACGTATGTGTTTTAACGTATGCACAGAGCAACATTGATGCATGTTTTAACGTATGCACAGAGCAACATTGATGTATATGTTTTAATGTATGCACAGAGCAACATTGATGTATATATGTTTTAATGTATGCACAGAGCAACATTGATGTATATGTTTTAATGTATGCACAGAGCAACATTGATGTATATATGTTTTAATGTATGCACAGAGCAACATTGATGTATATATGTTTTAATGTATGCACAGAGCAACATTGATGTATATATGTTTTAACGTATGCACAGAGCAACATTGATGTATATGTTTTAACGTATGCACACAGAAAACCCCGTCCCTCATTACAGGAAGATATAAAAGTACTTTTTGGAACGCGCACGGACACTTTCCGTGGAGGTGGTCGATGCCACAACAAGCAGCAGAGATGCAGATGGTCCGCTGGCAGATGACCACTAAAGGTTTAACTGACTGACTAGCTCATGGTTTACAAGACTGAAAGCGGAAATCTGTAAAAAGGGGGATAAAAATAAACATCTGTCTATCGTTATTGTTTTTTTGTTTTGTTTTTGTTGATGACACGGAGGAGAGGAGCATTGCGGTTTAAAAAGAAAAAGTCTCAGGACATGTCCTGCTGTTCTATTAAGTACGCACTGATGTCCCATTGTCTTTGCTGTTGTAATAACGCAAAACAGACGTGGCAGTTTCACCAACTACGGATTTCAGATATAATAACTAACTATACTAAGTTAAAACCAATCTAAGGTCAACTGACCGGAATCAGGAGCTCTCAGATCCTGAACAGAGAGCTCGACCCCATTTTCATATTTAACCACAAGATGGCAACTCATAGGGAATGACCAAAACACTGGTCTCGATAAGTTCTCGAAAGCTCTAAGTCGAAACACTGGTCAACCTCACTGTGAGAAGGACATGCCTGGACTGTGTGTGTGTGTGTGTGTGTGTGTGTGTGTGTGTGCGCGCGTGCGCGTGCGTGCGTGCGTGCGTGCGTGCGTGTGTTACACACTCACCTGCAGTAGTTCAAAGTAGTGCAAACAGTGGTATACAGGAACCATCATAAGCTGTGGCAGGACGTACTGAACCGCCTCCTTGAAACCTTCAGCTATGGACTGGACAGACAACAACATTACATATTACTGTAGAGACAGACAACATTACATATTACTGTAGAGACAGACAACATTACATATTACTGTAGAGACAGACAACACCATTACATATTACTGTAGAGACAACATTACATATTACTGTAGAGACAGACAACAACATTACATATTACTGTAGAGACAGACAACATTACATATTACTGTAGAGACAGACAACAACATTACATATTACTGTAGAGACAGACAACAACAACATTACATATTACTGTAGAGACAGACAACATTACATATTACTGTAGAGACAGACAACATTACATATTACTGTAGAGACAGACAACATTACATATTACTGTAGAGACAGACAACATTACATATTACTGTAGAGACAGACAACATTACATATTACTGTAGAGACAACATTACATATTACTGTAGAGACAACATTACATATTACTGTAGAGACAACATTACATATTACTGTAGAGACAACATTACATATTACTGTAGAGACAACATTACATATTACTGTAGAGACAGACAACAACAACATTACATATTACTGTAGAGACAGACAACAACATTACATATTACTGTAGAGACAACAACAACATTACATATTACTGTAGAGACAACAACAACATTACATATTACTGTAGAGACAACAACAACATTACATATTACTGTAGAGACAGACAACAACAACATTACATATTACTGTAGAGACAGACAACAACAACATTACATATTACTGTAGAGACAGACAACAACATTACATATTACTGTAGAGACAGACAACATTACATATTACTGTAGAGACAGACAACATTACATATTACTGTAGAGACAACAACAACATTACATATTACTGTAGAGACAACAACAACATTACATATTACTGTAGAGACAACAACAACATTACATATTACTGTAGAGACAACAACAACATTACATATTACTGTAGAGACAACAACAACATTACATATTACTGTAGAGACAACAACAACATTACATATTACTGTAGAGACAGACAACAACATTACATATTACTGTAGAGACAGACAACAACATTACATATTACTGTAGAGACAGACAACAACATTACATATTACTGTAGAGACAGACAACAACATTACATATTACTGTAGAGACAGACAACAACATTACATATTACTGTAGAGACAGACAACAACATTACATATTACTGTAGAGACAGACAACAACAACATTACATATTACTGTAGAGACAGACAACGACAACATTACATATTACTGTAGAGACAACATTACATATTACTGTAGAGACAACATTACATATTACTGTAGAGACAACATTACATATTACTGTAGAGACAACATTACATATTACTGTAGAGACAGACAACAACATTACATATTACTGTAGAGACAGACAACAACATTACATATTACTGTAGAGACAGACAACAACATTACATATTACTGTAGAGACAGACAACAACAACATTACATATTACTGTAGAGACAGACAACAACAACATTACATATTACTGTAGAGACAGACAACAACAACATTACATATTACTGTAGAGACAGACAACAACATTACATATTACTGTAGAGACAGACAACAACATTACATATTACTGTAGAGACAGACAACATTACATATTACTGTAGAGACAGACAACAACAACATTACATATTACTGTAGAGACAGACAACAACAACATTACATATTACTGTAGAGACAACAACATTACATATTACTGTAGAGACAGACAACAACATTACTGTAGAGACAGACAACCTAGAGACAGAGAGAACAGGAGAGACGGGGTCCCTCTGCTATGGACTGAAGAGAATATAAAAACCATGGATGACAGAGAGAGAGCGAGAGAGCGAGAGAGAGAGCGAGAGAGAGAGCGAGAGCGAGCGAGAGGAATGAACAGATGACCATCAGGAGAGGAGTGGTGGAGGACAGAAAAAAGATGAAGGGATGACCAGAAGTGGTGAGAGGGAAGGAGGAGAGACAGGGTAACTGGAGTATATTGTTGTTATATAGTATCCTCCCTCCTGCTCCCTAGTAGGGGTTGTTATATAGTATCCTCCCTCCTGCTCCCTAGTAGGGGTTGTTATATAGTATCCTCCCTCCTGCTCCCTAGTAGGGGTTGTTATATAGTATCCTCCCTCCTGCTCCCTAGTAGGGGTTGTTATAATAGGATCCTCCCTCCTGCTCCCTAGTAGGGGTTGTTATAATAGGATCCTCCCTCCTGCTCCCTAGTAGGGGTTGTTATATAGTATCCTCCCTCCTGCCCCCTAGTAGGGGTTGTTATATAGTATCCTCCCTCCTGCTCCCTAGTAGGGGTTGTTATATAGTATCCTCCCTCCTGCTCCCTAGTAGGGGTTGTTATAATAGGATCCTCCCTCCTGCTCCCTAGTAGGGGTTGTTATAATAGGATCCTCCCTCCTGCTCCCTAGTAGGGGTTGTTATATAGTATCCTCCCTCCTGCCCCCTAGTAGGGGTTGTTATATAGTATCCTCCCTCCTGCTCCCTAGTAGGGGTTGTTATATAGTATCCTCCCTCCTGCTCCCTAGTAGGGGTTGTTATAATAGGATCCTCCCTCCTGCTCCCTAGTAGGGGTTGTTATATAGTATCCTCCCTCCTGCCCCCTAGTAGGGGTTGTTATATAGTATCCTCCCTCCTGCTCCCTAGTAGGGGTTGTTATAATAGGATCCTCCCTCCTGCTCCCTAGTAGGGGTTGTTATATAGTATCCTCCCTCCTGCTCCCTAGTAGGGGTTGTTATATAGTATCCTCCCTCCTGCTCCCTAGTAGGGGTTGTTATAATAGGATCCTCCCTCCTGCTCCCTAGTAGGGGTTGTTATATAGTATCCTCCCTCCTGCTCCCTAGTAGGGGTTGTTATATAGTATCCTCCCTCCTGCTCCCTAGTAGGGGTTGTTATATAGTATCCTCCCTCCTGCTCCCTAGTAGGGGTTGTTATATAGTATCCTCCCTCCTGCTCCCTAGTAGGGGTTGTTATAATAGGATCCTCCCTCCTGCTCCCTAGTAGGGGTTGTTATATAGTATCCTCCCTCCTGCTCCCTAGTAGGGGTTGTTATATAGTATCCTCCCTCCTGCTCCCTAGTAGGGGTTGTTATATAGTATCCTCCCTCCTGCTCCCTAGTAGGGGTTGTTATATAGTATCCTCCCTCCTGCTCCCTAGTAGGGGTTGTTATATAGTATCCTCCCTCCTGCTCCCTAGTAGGGGTTGTTATATAGGATCCTCCCTCCTGCTCCCTAGTAGGGGTTGTTATAAAGGATCCTCCCTCCTGCTCCCTAGTAGGGGTTGTTATATAGTATCCTCCCTCCTGCTCCCTAGTAGGGGTTGTTATATAGTATCCTCCCTCCTACTCCCTAGTAGGGGTTGTTATATAGGATCCTCCCTCCTGCTCCCTAGTAGGGGTTGTTATATAGTATCCTCCCTCCTACTCCCTAGTAGGGGTTGTTATATAGGATCCTCCCTCCTGCTCCCTAGTAGGGGTTGTTATATAGGATCCTCCCTCCTGCTCCCTAGTAGGGGTTGTTATATAGTATCCTCCCTCCTACTCCCTAGTAGGGGTTGTTATATAGGATCCTCCCTCCTGCTCCCTAGTAGGGGTTGTTATATAGGATCCTCCCTCCTGCTCCCTAGTAGGGGTTGTTATATATCCTAGATAGATGATCCTAAATCAATACTCTACTATTTAGACTCCACACTACAGCCTCCTCTGGTGCTCTCTCTCTCTGTCTGTGTGGAGAGACACTCACACTACAGACTAAATGGCCTGCCTGCCCTAGTCTGTCTGTCTGTCTGTCTGTCTGTCTGTCTGTCTGTCTGTCTGTCTGTCTGTCTGTCTGTCTGTCTGTCTGTCTGTCTGTCCTGTGTCTGTCTGTCTGTCTGTCTGTCTGTCTGTCTGTCTGTCTGTCTGTCTGTCTGTCTGTCTGTCTGTCTGTCTGTCTGTCTGTCTGTCTGTCTGTCTGTCTGTCTGTCTGTCTGTCTGTCTGTCTGTCTGTCTGTCTGTCTGTCTGTCTGTCTGTCTGTGTGTGTGTGTGTGTGTGTGTGTGTGTGTGTGTGTGTGTGTGTGGGGAGAGATGGTGAGTTCTGTAAACACACAAACAGAGATATAAGAATGGAGCTCTGGCAAATGACAAAACAACAACTATTACAACAATGTAACCCTCTCTCAGTTTCACCCCAACATCACCCCTAGTTCATTAAAATAGAAAGGAACAACACAGTGAAGCACCACCATGGGAATCACACACACAGCAGTGCAACAAGCACAGCATGTACCCTTTCAGATCAGAGGCAGCCCCCCCTCTCCTCTTTTATACCTTCCTTCCCTCCCTTCCCCTTTCCCTCACCATGGGAATCACACACACAGCAGTGCAACAAGCACAGCATGTACCCTTTCAGATCAGAGGCAGCCCCCCCTCTCCTCTTTTATACCTTCCTTCCCTCCCTTCCCCTTTCCCTCACCATGGGAATCACACACACAGCAGTGCAACAAGCACAGCATGTACCCTTTCAGATCAGAGGCAGCCCCCCCTCTCCTCTTTTATACCTTCCTTCCCTCCCTTCCCCTTTCCCTCACCATGGGAATCACACACACAGCAGTGCAACAAGCACAGCATGTACCCTTTCAGATCAGAGGCAGCCCCCCCTCTCCTCTTTTATACCTTCCTTCCCTCCCTTCCCCTTTCCCTCACCATGGGAATCACACACACAGCAGTGCAACAAGCACAGCATGTACCCTTTCAGATCAGAGGCAGCCCCCCCTCTCCTCTTTTATACCTTCCTTCCCTCCCTTCCCCTTTCCCTCACCATGGGAATCACACACACAGCAGTGCAACAAGCACAGCATGTACCCTTTCAGATCAGAGGCAGCCCCCCCTCTCCTCTTTTATACCTTCCTTCCCTCCCTTCCCCTTTCCCTCACCATGGGAATCACACACACAGCAGTGCAACAAGCACAGCATGTACCCTTTCAGATCAGAGGCAGCCCCCCCTCTCCTCTTTTATACCTTCCTTCCCTCCCTTCCCCTTTCCCTCACCATGGGAATCACACACACAGCAGTGCAACAAGCACAGCATGTACCCTTTCAGATCAGAGGCAGCCCCCCCTCTCCTCTTTTATACCTTCCTTCCCTCCCTTCCCCTTTCCCTCACCATGGGAATCACACACACAGCAGTGCAACAAGCACAGCATGTACCCTTTCAGATCAGAGGCAGCCCCCCCTCTCCTCTTTTATACCTTCCTTCCCTCCCTTCCCCTTTCCCTCACCATGGGAATCACACACACAGCAGTGCAACAAGCACAGCATGTACCCTTTCAGATCAGAGGCAGCCCCCCCTCTCCTCTTTTATACCTTCCTTCCCTCCCTTCCCCTTTCCCTCTCCTCCCTCACCTCCTTCCCTCCCCTCCCTCACCTCCTTCCCCCCTCCTTCCCAGCCCTCTCCCTGCCCTCTACCCTTCCCACCCCTCTCCTTCCTTCCCCCCTCTTTCCCCTCCTCTCCTTCATCTGCTCTCCTCCAGGAGAGACTGTACACATTCCAAATGGTGTCCTATTCCCTATGCAGTGCACTACTTTTGACCAGAGCCCAGGGCCCTATATAGGGAATAGGGTGCCATTTGGGACTCAGCAGGGACTGGGCTATTTTTAAAGGCCATGTAATTTAGCCACAATACCAGACGCTGCAGAGTGCAGTGGCTGAGTGCTCCACAGACACATCTCTCTAACAGAGAGCAGGGGAGGAAAGGAGAGGAGGAGGAGAAGGAAAGGAGGGGTGAAGGGGAGAAGAGGAGAGAAGGGGGGAGTGAGTGAGATGATGGGAGAATACAAAATGAGAAAGTAGCAAATGAAAGCGAGAGAGAGCGCGAGAGAGTGAGAAAGAGAGAGAGAAAGAGAGTGCGAGAGAGAAAGAGAGAGAGTGCGAGAGAGAAAGAGAGTGCGAGAGAGAAAGAGAGTGCGAGAGAGAAAGAGAGTGCGAGAGAGAAAGAGAGCGAGAGAGAAAGAGAGAACGAGAGAGAAAGGGAGCGAGAGAGAAAGAGAGCGAGCGACTACTGAGGATACACTCCCTGACAGGCTTCTAAATAAACAGCACCTCTAAGCAGTCAGTCCTGAGAGCAACTGGTGTTTATGTGTCATTATACAACAGGTGGAACTAAACCTGAATGCTGATTGGTTAAAACCGCATTCCAGCCAGTGTCTATTCCACAAGTTACCGCCGGCTAAATCTATGACATTAAAATGCCTATTTACTGTGTTCCATCTTACTGCGCAATCCACTGTCTCATCAGCCCAGCCAGGCAATTTATAAACTTGATCTCCACTATAAAAAGCATCTAGACATTATCTCACATTTCTTTTAGATTAACATTTAGGTTTCAACAGCGGTGATTTGTATAAACCTTCCTGTCCGTCTCGCCAACATTTGCAACATTGTTTCAATATTCAAATAAAATCTCCAGCTGTCCCGTAGTAATGAGCATGCTGGGAGTCGGGATGAGACAAACAGGCAGGCAGGCAGCGTTTCTCAGCCAGTCGAAATCATGAATTATCTGGCATAATTTTCTTCCTGCTTCTCGGGCATTATCACTTAAGAGCATTATCACCCGACGACCGGGCAGACAGCCCCGACGACCGGGCAGACAGCCCCGACGACCGGGCAGACAGCCCCGACGACCAGGCATGACACTACACTAAACATGTATATGTGACAAATAAAATCGGATTTGATTTGAAAGATCATTACTTGGGAAATACATTAGAGCAGCCATGCATTAGCCGCTATGTCAATGTCCAGTATCTGTGTGCAGTGATCAAATCAAATAAATTTTTATTAGCCACATGAGCCAAATACAACAGGTGTAGAGCTTACAGTGAAATGCTTACTTACGAGACCCAAACCAACAATGCAGTTTAAAAATAAATACAAATACAATACAAATAAGAAATAAAAGTAACAAGTAATTTAAAAAGCAGCAGTAAAATAACAATGTGGAGGCTATATACCGGGTGTTACGGTAGAGAGTCAATGTGGAGGCTATATACCGGGTGTTACGGTAGAGAGTCAATGTGGAGGCTATATACAGGGTGTTACGGTACAGAGTCAATGTGGAGGCTATATACAGGGGGTACCGGTACAGAGTCAATGTGGAGGCTATATACAGGGTGTTACGGTACAGAGTCAATGTGGAGGCTATATACAGGGTGTTACGGTACAGAGTCAATGTGGAGGCTATATACAGGGTGTTACGGTACAGAGTCAATGTGGAGGCTATATACAGGGTGTTACGGTAGAGAGTCAATGTGGAGGCTATATACAGGGTGTTACGGTACAGAGTCAATGTGGAGGCTATATACAGGGGGTACCGGGACAGAGTCAATGTGTGGGGCACTGGTTAGTTGAGGTAATATGTACATGTAGGTAGAGTTATTAAAGTGACTATGCATAGATGATAACAGAGAGTAGCAGCGGTGTAAAGGGGGGAGGGCATGCAAATAGTCTGGGTAACCATTTGATTAGGTGTTCATTAGTCTTATGGCTTGGAGGTAGAAGCTGTTTAGAAGCCTCTTGGACCTAGACTTGGCGCTCCGGTACCGCTTGCCGTGCGGTAGCAGAGAGAACAGTCTATGACTGGGGTGGCTGGAGTCTTGACAATTTTTAGGGCCTTCCTCTGACACCGCCTGGTATAGAGGTCCTGGATGGCAGGAAGCTTGGCCCCGGTGATGTACTGGGCCGTACGCACTACCCTCTGTAGTGCCTTGTGGTCGGAGGCCGAGCAGTTGCCATACCAGGCAGTGATGCAACCCGTCAGGATGCTCTCAATGGTGCAGTTGTAGAACCTTTTGAGGATCTGAGGACCCATACCAAATCTTTTCAGTCTCCTGCGGGGGAATAGGTTTTGTCGTGCCCTCTTTACGACTGTCTTGGTGTGCATGGACCATGTTAGTTTGTTGGTGATGTGGACACCAAGGAACTTGAAGCTCTCAACCTGCTCCACTGCAGCCCCGTCGATGAGAATGGGGGCGTGCTCGGTCCTCTTTTTCCTGTAGTCCACAATCATCTCCTTTGTCTTGATTAAGTTGAGGGAGGGGTTGTTGTCCTGACACCACACGGCCAGGTCTCTGACCTCTTCCCTATAGGCTGTCTCGTCGTTGTCGGTGATCAGGCCTACCACTGTTTTGCCATCGGCAGGGACCGAAATTAACACACGCCAAATGCGGGTAGATTTTCCATTTTGCGAGTAAATCTCAGAAAGCTATGCGCCACACTGGCGGATAAAATGTTTGTACCAAAATAGTAATGTAATAAAATATCTGGCATGACGGCTCGGAGGAAATGACTCATTTTTGCCAGCCACAGACCGTCTCATAGTGCTCCTAGTTCCGCGACACTGTTTACCGTAACAGGACATCAGCTAATCCTCATTGCTCACTTGCCACGGGTCTGCTGCTAGCTACCGTTCATTAAATAGCTGTTACGTGGCGACATTTACCTGGAGTAAAAGCCAACTTTTGAAACGAAAACCCACTGACGAAAAGGAGGACAAATCACATTTTTAAAAAAAAAATTATGTTTTGTGAGAAATGGAGGTTTAGAGATGAATGAGTTTCAAGAGGCTGGCTACAGTATGATGCCGAGGCTGTGGTGATGAATTTGTTCTGTGTGTCGCCAATATGTCAAAAGATAAAAGCAGAAACAACTCATTTGTCATCGGAAAATAAAACGATGAAGCTGGAGAACATTTCGTGACCATGAACGCAGCAAGTGTCACATTGCCTGCGAGTCTCTGTGTCCCGGGCTCAATCGGAGCCTCTCCTCTTGACACCCTCTGTGACGGCGCGAATGGAAACGTCAGAGCAGACCAGCACGGAGATGAAGATCCTGTTTAGGACTGTACGCGCCACTGGCAAGAAGGCCAGAACACTTTCTGACTTGGAGTGGATGTGCGAGTAAGTGAAAATGTTGTTACACTTGTAGCGTGTTTTTACAAGTCTATTTAGAAGACGTGGTCCAGTATCGGAGGTTATTTCTCAGCTCTTGATAAGCTTTGGTTTACCTCCAAATAGTGTATAAATACCATAACATTACAGGCCTACTGATGCTGGCATGGATCTCCATGCTTTCCTATGGCTCCCTAACATTCTATTTTAATGTTTGTCTCCAGATTGTTTACATTTTAAAGCATTGTGACACAATTTACTTTACCAGCCTTATTATAGTATTGCTCCTTAAGTAAACAAAAAGGCAGAAGGCTAATTTAGTACAGTCAACTGCCAGCTATATTGGATAACATGATTGTATATTACATTATTATTATTGAATTAAATTCTAATGTTTGATTTTTTTCGCAGTTTGGATGACAGAAAAAGGAATCGCTGTGGCCTCAACATATAGAAATGAGAAGCAGGCCAAAGAGTTTATGCACCATATTGCAGAGGTGGAGAGAAACAATATCAGAGAGAATCTGAAGAAAACCCCACATCTCTCCATCATGAGAGATGGCTCCACAGACAATTCTGTGAAAGAGTTAATTAGTTTATGTCAGATTCTGTCACAAGGGCAAGATCGGAGTCGAAGTTTTGTTGGCATCAAGTCGGTTGAGAAGGCAGACGCGACATAGCCAACACCACCAGTGCCATCATGGAGGGATGAGTGGGGGAGGAAGTTGGTCGCTCTGGGAACAGATGGAGCTGCTGTGATGACCGGAGCCAAGAACGGTGTGGGTCAGCCGGCTGAACGGAGACGGGGCCTACATCATCGGCATCCACTGTATGGCACATCGCCTTCAACTGACCTTTTCTGATTGCCATCTGGTCCAACGTGATGTTTCAGAAAAGTAGAAGACCTCCTCAGTGGGCTCTACACCTTCTACCACACCAGTCCACTGAACAGGGCAAACCTGGTAAACAGCTTCCAGGCTCTTGGACACACACCACTGGTGACCACCAGAATTTGGCGGGTCACGATGGGTAGGACACCTATTGCGTACACTGGATCACTTCCTGCGAGGTTACCAGGGGCGTGTCTAGATTGCTATGCTAAGTACTCCAAAATCCATCATCAATACGTAATGTCCAGTAAATAACAACAAATCGGTAAAATCATGTTTCAATGCACTGATAAAATCTGTCATATCTAATATAGTTGTTTTTTTTTGGACAACAATTAATTGTCTATTTGTATGTCTTTGTTCTTTATATATTTCAGATTCAATCTGCTGATGGCCAAAATGTCCCAGGTGTCCAGCAGGCCAAGGCCAGGAAATACTACAGTACAGCGAGGGAGGATGTTGTTCTCTGCTTCTGTGGCTTCCTGCATGATGACACACTAACACACCTGAGCAACCTGTCCACCTGTCTGCAGAGGTCCACCATCACCATAGCAGAAGCCCACAGCTCCTTGTGATCAACACAGGCAGTACTTAATAAGAAGTACCAAAAAAAACAGGTATGTTTATTTAAGCTGCAATAAGAAATAGTTACCTTAAGAGAATTAGGAGAAAGGATAACGTCAATAAGAGAAGGAGAGTGTGTTGTAAAGGAAAGTTCTGAAAGGATGGTTAAAATGGGCCTTTTTTTTTTTTATCATCAGAGAAGGGCCTATGATGAAGGCCACAATGGCCAACTGATATGAGGGAATTTCACTGACCAGAGGTGACAGCAAGACCCTCGTCACCTCACAGGACAAAATGCTTGACAGGCTAGTTGAGAGTATGACTGACAGGTTCCAGGATGCCAGTGTAGGGGTTCTGTGTTCCACCAAGCTGGTCAGCTTCACCAACTGGCCAGAGTCAGGAAATGCAGCAGCAGGTTGCTTTATGTTTTGTATTACAGGGCAGTTAGGTTCAGGTTCAGATTCATAATCATATTTTTATAGGTTTGAGAATTAAAACTGCATGATGTAATGTATACAATTATTCTAGATTTTGGTGACACTGAACTGGAAACCCTGGTGGACCACTTCCTGTCCTGGAGACAACTGGCATCCATGTTGAAAGGGTCGCTAACCAGTGGACTGTCCTGAAGACCTCTGGCATCCATGTTGAAAGGTCCTAATCCAGGCACTTGTCATCTCCCGTCTGGATTACTGCAACTCGCTGTTGGCTGGGCTCCCTGCCTGTGCCATTAAACCCCTACAACTCATCCAGAACGCCGCAGCCCGTCTGGTGTTCAACCTTCCCAAGTTCTCTCACGTCACCCCGCTCCTCCGCTCTCTCCACTGGCTTCCAGTTGAAGCTCGCATCCGCTACAAGACCATGGTGATTGCCTACGGAGCTGTGAAGGGAACGGCACCTCCATACCTTCAGGCTCTGATCAGGCCCTACACCCAAACAAGGGCACTGCGTTCATCCACCTCTGGCCTGCTGGCCCCCCTACCTCTGAGGAAGCACAGTTCCCGCTCAGCCCAGTCAAAACTGTTCGCTGCTCTGGCACCCCAATGGTGGAACAAGCTCCCTCACGACGCCAGGACAGCGGAGTCAATCACCACCTTCCGGAGACACCTGAAACCCCACCTCTTTAAGGAATACCTAGGATAGGATAAAGTAATCCTTCTAACCCCCCCCCCCCCCCTTAAAAGATTTAGATGCACTATTGTAAAGTGGTTGTTCCACTGGATATCATTAGGTGAATGCACCAGTTTGTAAGTCGCTCTGGATAAGAGTGTCTGCTAAATGACTTAAATGTAAATGTAAATGAAAGGGTCGCTAACCAGTGGACTGTCCTGAAGACCTCTGGCATCCATGTTGAAAGGGTCGCTAACCAGTGGACTGTCCTGAAGACCTCTGGCATCCATGTTGAAAGGGTCGCTAACCAGTGGACTGTCCTGAAGACCTCTGGCATCCATGTTGAAAGGGTCGCTAACCAGTGGACTGTCCTGAAGGTGCTGATGTACCAAGAGCCCCAGTCCCTGCAGAAGATGTCCTGGTTCCGTGTCAACAGGAGCCATCAGCATTCCTGCCCTGATTTGCTGGCATTGGTTAACCTGCTCCTGTCCTTCCCTGCCTCCACAGCTGAATGTGAAAGAGGTTTGAATACCATGAAACAGGTGAAAACAGATTGGCAGTCCAACCTAAAGTCTGATACACTGTCAGATCTCCTTATGGTCCAGCTGTCCTCTCCAGAGATCAGGGAGTATGATCTGATAAAAGCTGTGATGCTGTGACACCAGGACTAAGTCAGGAGCAGGAAGCCAGACTTCATGGACCGTGCAAAGAGGGTGATTGCGGTAGAGAGTGACAAGTCTGATGAGGTTTAAGTTGATTAAAATGATTAAGCATCTGATAGGTTTATAAAAACCTTCAAATGTACTTTTATGTTTGATCCTTAAGTACATTTACTATGAAATACTTCAGTAGAATTTTGAGTTCAAAACTTCTTCAGTTGTATTCAGGCTTGGAAACTAAATCTAGCCACAGCCAAAATTAACCAGCATCTGATAAGTCTCTATTTTACCTGTCTTTTATCAGGGTATTTCGACTCAAAGTAAAGGATTTGTAAAACCTGCTTCTCCTGTTTCCCTTTTATAATCAGGAGAGCACCAGTTCTATATCCGCTGCTCTTCTCATAATAGTATCTTAACATTGTTGTTGCCCTGTTTTGACTTCTAAGTACTCTTATTCATTGTATCTGATATGTTTTGGTTTATTTCATTGTGTGCCCACTGTTTGGCGTGTTTTCACTCTGTACAGCACGTTCGGGTCAACTACAGTTGTTTCTAAAATGTGCTCTACAAATAAACTTGATTTGATTTAACCGTTGATCAATATATTAAAATAATTTTGTTTCAAATTTGTTTGTATTCAACATAATACCTTATTATCTCAATGAAATGTACTGAAATGTACAGGAGGGGACTGAGCACGCACCCCTGGGGAGCCCCTGCGTTGAGGATTTTTTTATTTGACCTTTATTTAACTAGGCAAGTCAGTTCAGCACAAATGCTTATTTTCAATGACGGCCTAGGAACAGTGGGTTAACTGTCTTGTTCAGGGGAAGAAAGATACATTTTTATCTTGTCAGCTCATGGATTCGATCTTGCAACTTTTCGGTTACAAGTCCAACGCTCTAAGCACTAGGCTACCTGCCGCCCCAGGATCAGCGTGGCGGATGTGTTGTTACCTACCCTTACCACCTGGGGGCGGCCCGTCAGGAAGTCCAGGATCCAGTTGCAGAGGAAGGTGTTTAGTCCCAGGGTCCTTAGCTTGGTGATGAGCTTTGAGAGCACTATAGTGTTGAATGCTGAGCTGTTGTTAATGAATAGCATTCTCACATAGCTGTTCCTTTTGTCCAGGTGGGAAATGGCAGTGTGGAGTGCAATAGAGATTGCATCATCTGTGGATCTGTTATGCAAATTGGAGTGGGTCTAGGGTTTCTGGGATAATGGGATTGATGTGAACCATGACCAGCCTTTCAAAGCACTTCATGGCTACAGACTTGAGTGCTACGGGTCGGTAGTCATTTAGGCAGGTTACCTTAGTGTTCTTGGGCAAAGGCACTATGGTGGTCTGCTTGAAACATGCTGGTAATACAGACTTGCCAGTTGGTCAGCGCATGCTTGTAGTACACGTCCTGGTAATCCGTCTGGCCCTGCAGCCTTGTGAATGTCGACTTGTTTAAAGGTCTTACTCACATCAGCTGCGGAGAGCGTGATCACACAGTCTTCCAGAACAGCTGGTGCTCTCATGCATGTTTCAGTGTTATTTGCCTCGAAGCGAGCATAGAAGTAGTTTAGCTCGTCTGGTAGGCTCGTGTCACTGGGCAGCTCTCGGCTGTGCTTCCCTTTGTAGTCTGTAATGGTTTGCAAGCCCTGCCACATCTGACGAACGTCAGAATTGGTGTAGTACGATTCGATCTTAGTCCTGTATTGATGCTTTGCCTGTTTGATGGTTCATCGGAGGGCATAGCGGGATTTCTTATAAGCTTCCGGGTTAGAGTCCTGCTCCTTGAAAGTGGCAGCTCTAGCCTTTAACTCAGTGCGGATGTTGCCTGTAATCCATGGCTTCTGGTTGGGGAATGTATGTACGGTCACTGTGGGGACGACGTCATCGACAATGTTATTGATGAAGCCAATGACTGATGTGGTGTACTCCTCAACGCCATCGGAGGAATCCCAGAACATATTCCAGGCTGTGCTACCAAAACAGTCCTGTAGTTTAGCATCTGCTTAATCTGAGCACTTTTTTAATGATCGAGTCACTGGTGCTTCCTGCTTTAATTTTAGCTTGTAAGCAGGAATCAGGAGGATAGAATTATGGTCAGATTTTCCATATTTGTATGCGTCTCTGTGTGTGGAGTAAAGGTGGTCTAGAGTTCTTTTCCCTCTGGTTGCACATTTAACATGCTGATAGAAATTTGGTAAGACGGATTTAAGTTTCTCTGCATTAAAGTCCCCGGCTAATAGGAGCGCCGCCTCTGGGTGAGCAGTTTCCTGTTTGCTTATGGCGGAATACAGCTTATTCAGTGCGGCCTTAGTGCCAGCATTGGTCTGTGGTGGTATGTAGACAGCTACGAAAAATACTGATTTACTCTCTAGGTAGATAGTGTGGTCTACAGCTTATCATGAGATACTCTACCTCAGGCAAAACCTCCAGACTTCCTTAGATATCGTGCACCAGCTGTTATTTACAAAAACACATAGTCCACCGCCCCTTGTCTTACCAGACACCGCTGTTCTATCCTGCCGGTACAGCGTATAACCAACCAGCTGTATGTTGATAGTGTCGTCGTTCAGCCACGACTCCGATAAACGTAAGATATATTACAGTTTTGAATGTCCCGTTGGCAGTTTAATCTTCCGCGTAGGTCATTGATTTTAATTCTCCAAAGATTGCACGTTTGCTAGCAGAATGGAAGGAAGTGGGGGTTTATTCGATCACCTACGAATTCTCAGAAGGCAGCCCGCCCTTTTGGCCCCTTTTTCTTCGCCTTCTCTTCACGCAAATGACGGGGATGTGGGCCTGTTCCTGGGAAAGCAGTATGTCATTCATGTCGGGCATGAAGGATATACTGTCATTTATTTATTATTTTTTGCATGTCATTTAAAGGAAAAAAAGGATTCTACCAGTCCGTTGTGAGTAATCACAGTTCTGATGTCCAAAAGTTATTTTTCGGTCATAAGAGACGGTATCAGCAACATTATGTACAAAATAAGTACAAAAAATAAGTTACAAACAACGCAAAGAAACGGAAAAATAAATAAACACAATTGGTTAGGAATACGTAAAACGTCAGCCTTGTTCTCCAGCGCCATCTTTAAAAAACTGATGAATTACAACCCAGATCTGTGTGCACAAGTGAGGTGAACCTTATTCTTACCTGGAAGTATAGTCCTACAGTAGGCCGGGCCATGAGGCTGCTGAAGTGCTCGCGGAACTGCCTGGACAGGATATCCTGAGACAGGGTCTCGTACGGATCAAACGCCTGTTCCTGGAGTTGAAAGAGACCGTTAACGGAAGAGTTAAAAAAGCCGACTACTATGTCTTACTGGGGGGGGGGGGGGGTGGTACATAGAGGGGGGGGTGGTACATAGAGGGGGGGTGGTGCATAGAGGGGGGGGTGGTGCATAGAGGGGGGGGTGGTGCATAGAGGGGGGGTGGTGCATAGAGGGGGGGTGGTGCATAGAGGGGGGGTACATAGAGGGGGGGGTGGTGCATAGAGGGGGGGGCATAGAGGGGGGGTGGGCATAGAGGGGGGGGGTGCATAGAGGGGGGGGGTGCATAGAGGGGGGGGTACATAGAGGGGGGGTGGTGCATAGAGGGGGGGTGGTGCATAGAGGGGGGTGCATAGAGGGGGGTGGTGCATAGAGGGGGGGTGGTGCATAGAGGGGTGGTGCATAGAGGGGGGGTGGTGCATAGAGGGGGGGTGGTGCATAGAGGGGGGATGGTGCATAGAGGGGGGGTGGTGCATAGAGGGGGGTGGTACATAGAGGGGGGTGGTACATAGAGGGGGGGTGGTACATAGAGGGGGGGGTGGTACATAGAGGGGGGGTGGTGCATAGAGGGGGGGTGGTGCATAGAGGGGGGGTGGTGCATAGAGGGGAGTTGGTACATAGAGGGGGGGTGGTGCATAGAGGGGGGTGGGTACATAGAGGGGGGCGGGTACATAGAGGGGGGCGGGTACATAGAGGGGGGGTGGTGCATAGAGGGGGGGTGGTACATAGAGGGGGGGTGGTGCATAGAGGGGGGGTGGTGCATAGAGGGGGGGTGGTGCATAGGGGGGGGTGCATAGGGGGGGGTACATAGAGGGGGGTACATAGAGGGGGGTACATAGAGGGGGGTACATATAGGGGGGTGGTACATAGAGGGGTGTGTGTGTGTGTGTGTGTGTGTGTGTGGTGCATAGAGGGGGGGTGGTGCATAGAGGGGGGGTACATAGAGGGGGGGTGGTACATAGAGGGGGGGATGGTGCATAGAGGGGGGTACATAGAGGGGGGATGGTGCATAGAGGGGGGGTACATAGAGGGGGGGTGGTACATGGGGGGTACATAGAGGGGGGGTGGTACATGGGGGGTACATAGAGGGGGGGTGGTACATGGGGGGTACATAGAGGGGGGGTGGTACATGGGGGGTACATAGAGGGGGGTACATAGAGGGGGGTACATAGAGGGGGGTACATAGAGGGGGGTACATAGAGGGGGGTGGTACATGGGGGGTACATAGAGGGGGGTACATAGAGGGGGGTACATAGAGGGGGGTACATAGAGGGGTACATAGAGGGTGGTACATGGGGGGTACATAGAGGGTGGTACATGGGGGGTACATAGAGGGGGGTACATAGAGGGGGGTACATGGGGGGGTACATAGAGGGGGGTACATAGAGGGTGGTACATGGGGGTACATAGAGGGGGGTACATAGAGGCATACAATCAACTGAAGGCCTTCTAGCAGAGATGTGAAGGACAGCCTGGTAAAAAGAGTTTTTTTTTTCTTTCTACATGAAGACTTCATAGGGCAGAGGGCTTTGGGATCAGTTATGACAGAATAGAGGTAAAGGTAGGACTGTGTTATTGGGCCGTAAGGTTTCTGACAGGACATAGGAGACAGGTGATCATACAATACCTCTCTCTCTGCCTCGAAGTCTCTACCCACTAAAGGATGAGGACTCATGGCAGCAGCAGCAGGCGTAGGTGTGTGTGTGTGTGTGTGTGTGTGTGTGTGTGGTGTGTGTGTGTGTCTATGTCCTACCTCTGCCAGGTCCTCGAAGCAGCTGCCCACCAAAGGATGTGGACTACCGTCAGCGGTCATCTCCACCGCATCTTCGATCAGGCCCAGCAGCTTGACCGTCAACTCATGGATGTCCAAGATGTTACTGAAAATCACCTCCACATCCTGCAAACAGAGAGGGAGAGATGTGACTTACAAGGGGGGGTGGCGGAGCAATACTTCACTTACACATTTCACACATTTTAGTAATTTAACAGATTTGATACATTTTAGTCCTTTGAGTCCTTTAGCAGAGTTGATTCATTTTAGTCCTTTAGCAGAGTTGATTCATTTGAGTCCTTTAGCAGATTTGATTCATTTGAGTCCTTTAGCAGATTTGATTCATTTGAGTCCTTTAGCAGATTTGATTCATTTGAGTCCTTTAGCAGATTTGATTCATTTTAGTCCTTTAGCAGAGTTGATTCATTTGAGTCCTTTAGCAGATTTGATTCATTTGAGTCCTTTAGCAGATTTGATTCATTTGAGTCCTTTAGCAGATTTGATTCATTTTAGTCCTTTAGCAGAGTTGATTCATTTTAGTCCTTTAGCAGAGTTGATTCATTTTAGTCCTTTAGCAGATTTGATTCATTTTACTCGTTTAACGGATTTGATTCATTTTAGTCATTTAACCGATTTGATTCATTTTAGCAGATTTAATTAATTTTAGTCCTTTAACCGATTTGATTCATTTTAGTCATTTAACAGATTTGATTCATTTTAGCAGATTTAATACATTTTAGTCCTTTAACAGATTTGATTCATTTTAGTCCTTTAACAGATTTGATTCATTTTAGTCCTTTAGCAGATGTTTTAATTCAGAGCGATTTAAAACAATACGTCTTCAGTGACACAAACCACCCCAAAAAAAATGGTGCTGAAGATGAGAACAACCACTGTGAGACCAGTCCAGGAGCTGCCTTCACTGGCCAGAGAACAAAGGAAGATGGAGGGCCACTCACGACAAACTCCCACCTCTAGTCTAGATCAAAAAGTTCCTCCCATCACAAAGCTCCTCCCCATCAGCTCAAGGGCAGCCAGTTTAACCAAAATGGCGGTTAGATGAATCACGCTTCACAATCTGGCAGTCTGACGGACGAATCTGGGTTTGGCGGGTGCCAGGAGAACGCTACCTGCCCCAATGCATAGTGCCAACTGTAAAGTTTGGTGGAGGAGGAATAATGGTCTGGGGCTGTTTTCATGGTTCGGGCCCCTTAGTTCCAGTGAAGGGAAATCTTAACGCTACAGCATACAATGACATTCTAGAGGATTCTGTGCTTCCAACTTTTTGGCAACAGTTTGGGGATGGCCCTTTCTTGTTTCAGCATGACAATGTCCCCGTGCACAAAGCAAGGTCCATACAGAAATGGTTTGTTGAGATCAGTGTGAAAGACTTTACTGGCCTGCACAGAGCCCTGACCTCAACCCCATTTAACACCTTTGGGATGAATTGGAACACCGACTGCTAGCCAGGCCTAATCGCCCAACATCAGTGCCCGACCTCACTAATGCTCTTGTGGCTGAATGGAAGCAAGTCCCTGCAGCAATGTTCCAACATCTAGTGGAAAGTCTTCCCAGAAGAGTGGAGGCTGTTATAGCAGCAAAGGGGGGAACCAACTACATATTAATGCCCATGATTTTAGAATGAGATGTTCGACGAACAGGTGTCCACATACACTAAATGACCAAAAGTATATCTTTCCCAGATGTTAGCATATAACTTGTAGGTTATCGGTTACTTTTATTATTACTATATATACACACACACTACCGGTCAAAGTTTGGGGTCACTTAGAAATGTCTTGACCATTGTAGCTGGAAACGGCAGATTTTTTATGGCATATCTACATAGGCGTACAGAGGCCCATTATCAGCAACCATCACTCCTGTGTTCCAATGGCACGTTGTGTTAGCTAATCCAAGTTTATCATTTTAAAAGGCTAATTGATCATTAGAAAACCCTTTTGCAATTATGTTACAGTAGCACAGTTGAAAACTGTTGTTCTAATTAAAGAAGCAATAAAACTGGCCTTCTTTAGACTAGTTGAGTATCTGGAGCATCAGCATTTGTGGGTTCGATTACAGGCTCAAAATGGCCAGAAACAAATAACTTTCTTCTGAAACTCGTCAGTCTATTCTTGTTCTGAGAAATGAAGGCTATTCCATGCGGGAAATTGCCAAGAAACTGAAGATCTCGTACAACGCTGTGTACTACTCCCTTCACAGAACAGCACAAACTGGCTCTAACCAGAATAGAAAGAGGAGTGGGAGGCCCCGGTACACAACTGAGCAAGAGGACAAAGTACGAGCGTCTAGCGAGAAACAGACACCTCACAAGTCCTCAACTGGCAGCTTCATTAAATAGTACCCGCAAAACACCAGTCTCAACGTCAACAGTGAAGAGGCGACTCCGGGATGCAGGCCTTCTAAGCAGAGTTCCTCTGTCCAGTGTCTGTGTTCTTTGGCCCATCTTAATATTTTATTTTTATTGGCCAGTCTGAGATATGGCTTTTTCTTTGCAAATCTGCCTAGAAGGCCAGCATCCCGGAGTCGCCTCTTCACTGTTGACGTTGAGACTGGACAGAGGAACTCTGCCTAGAAGGCCAGCATCCCGGAGTCGCCTCTTCACTGTTGACGTTGAGACTGGACAGAGGAACTCTGCCTAGAAGGCGCAGCATCCCGGAGTCGCCTCTTCACTGTTGACGTTGAGACTGTTGTTTTGATGGATTTGTTTTTCTCCTCCAAAAACAACGACATTTCTAAGTGACCCCGAACTTTTGAACCGTAGTGTATATATATATTTTTGTTTGGGTGTGAGTACTACTTCACTGTATTTGTCCTTGGGATATCGCCTTTCAACAGTAAAAGTTAAAAAAAAAAAAATTTAAAAAAAAAAATCACTGGAGAACGTTTAAGTTTGGTTTAGTAGTGTGTTCTCTCATTATTTGCCCCATACCACTTTCTTTCTGGACATCTCAAAGCCATTTCCCAGGAGATGTTGGTAGCCAGCTGTACAGTTATTTTGTCAAGAGTAACATATGTTTTTTTCCTATTAGACTTTAATTATGAGTTGTACATACCACAGGACCCAGTGCGTCCCAAATCGCACCCTATTCCTTATATAGCGCACTACTTTTAGGGACTAGAGTGCCATTTGGGACGTAGCCTAGTCCACCTCACCCAAATAATACCACCAGCCACCGTGTCTGTCCCCACCAAACCCCAATACCACCGTGTCTGTCTCCACCAAACCCCAATACCACCAGCCACTGTGTCTGTCTCCACCAAACCCCCAATACCACTGTGTCTGTCCCCACCAAACCCCAATACCACCAGCCACCGTATCTGTCTCCACCAAACCCCAATACCACCGTGTCTGTCTCCACCAAACCCCAATACCACCAGCCACCGTGTCTGTCTCCACCAAACCCCAATACCACCAGCCACCGTGTCTGTCTCCACCAAACCCCAATACCACCGTGTCTGTCTCCACCAAACCCCAATACCACCAGACACCGTGTCTGTCTCCACCAAACCCCAATACCACCGTGTCTGTCCCCACCAAACCCCAATACCACCGTGTCTGTCCCCACCAAACCCCAATACCACCGTGTCTGTCCCCACCAAACCCCAATACCACCAGCCACTGTGTCTGTCTCCACCAAACCCCAATACCACCAGCCACCGTGTCTGTCTCCACCAAACCCCAATACCACCAGCCACCGTGTCTGTCCCCACCAAACCCCAATACCACCGTGTCTGTCCCCACCAAACCCCAATACCACCGTGTCTGTCCCCACCAAACCCCAATACCACCAGCCACTGTGTCTGTCTCCACCAAACCCCAATACCACCAGCCACCGTGTCTGTCTCCACCAAACCCCAATACCACCAGCCACCGTGTCTGTCTCCACCAAACCCCAATACCACCAGCCACCGTGTCTGTCTCCACCAAACCCCAATACCACCGTGTCTGTCGTCATGTCGGCTTATGAAGTCAGCCAAAGCGTTTTCACAGCACACTACAACTGCAGGGCAGATGAGCTAGTTAGCTGACTACAGCTGTTCAGTTCTAATGGTCTGTTACAGGTTTCGGTTTTTCCATTTATGTTTTGAGGTTGGACTTTAGCGCGCATGGCTCGTTAGCATGTAGAGCGCTCCGATTGGCATCACCTCGTTAGTCAGTATGTATTATAGCTGTATTGGTTGCCATCTCGTTAGTGGGAAGGTGTTTCACCTGTGCTGGTCCAGGTGCTATTTAAGAGCAGCTGGCCCAGTGCTCCAGGGGTCTTGATATCTGTGGAGGGTCAACACCATTAGTTGACTCTCCCTATTTTGATTTCTAGACAAACAATCCTTTATCTGATCTTCCCCGTTTCTGTTTTGCTCCACCTTTTTGGTTTGCTTCGCTTCCTGTCCAAGACACGGGGGGGTGTCTTGGACAGCCCCCCCCCCCCCCCCCCCCATGAGTGTCTTTCAGAACCCCTCTTAAAAAATAAAAACACCGGTTTCGTTTTGGTTGTTGGTCAGTTGGTCCAACAAACAGTCCCTTCTGTTTGAGTCACATGGGGGAACGTAACATGATCTTACACTGCAAATGGCTGCTTTGCTATGTGGTCAAACAAACTGTTTGGTAAGCTGTTGGGGAAGCTGTTGGGGAAGCTGTGTTATATTGGCTACTGTGTAAGATGACTGCCGTTTTATAAACTGTTCATAAAAGGTGTTCATAACCTGTTTTACTGTCCTCACCTGAGGCGTAAAGATCTTGTTGTTGAACAGGAAGTGATGTCGGAACACCTTGATGATGAGGTCGAGCTCCCGCAGGTACTGGCGCTCCTCTGCGATCTCCAAGCGCACCAGGTCGTCGTAGGTCAGCTCCCCCGACGACGACGGCTCCTCCGTACACTGAGAAACCAGACCGATGTCCTCGTCCTGGTCAAACATGTCCATTAGGACCTGAGATAGAGACATCATTGGTCAAACACGTCCATAAAGATCTGGTACGGACACACAGAGACAGGTTACCAAGTCAACCAGCTTACAGTGCCTTCAGAAAGTATTCACACCCCTTGGCTTCATCCACATTTTGTTGTGTTACAGGCAGAATTCAAAAATAGATTAAATAAAAATCACCCATCACACAATACCCCATAATGACAAAGCGAATACACGTTTTAGAAGATTTATTGAATATGAAATACAGAAATATCTAATTACCATAAGAATTCACACCCAAGTCAATACATGTTAGAGTCCCCTTTAACAGTGATTACAGCTGTGACTCTTTCTGAGTAAAGGTCTGAGTAAGTTCTGAGTAAGGTCTGAGTAAGGTCTGAGTAAGGTTTGAGTAAAGGTCTGAGTAAAGGTCTGAGTAAAGGTCTGAGTGAGGTCTGAGTAAAGGTCTGAGTAAGGTCTGAGTGAGGTTTGAGTAAGGTCTGAGTAAAGGTCTGAGTAAGGTCTGAGTAAGGTCTGAGTGAGGTCTGAGTAAGGTCTGAGTGAGGTCTGAGTGAGGTCTGAGTGAGGTCTGAGTGAGGTCTGAGTAAAGGTCTGAGTAAGGTCTGAGTGAGGTTTGAGTGAGGTCTGAGTGAGGTCTGAGTAAGGTCTGAGTAAAGGTCTGAGTAAGGTCTGAGTAAGGTTTGAGTAAGGTCTGAGTAAGTTCTGAGTAAAGGTCTGAGTAAAGGTCTGAGTAAAGGTCTGAGTAAGGTTTGAGTAAAGGTTTGAGTAAAGGTTTGAGTAAAGGTTTGAGTAAAGTCTGAGTAAAGTCTGAGTAAGGTCTGAGTAAGGTCTGAGTAAAGGTCTGAGTAAGGTCTGAGTGAGGTCTGAGTAAAGGTCTGAGTAAAGGTCTGAGTAAAGGTCTGAGTGAGGTCTGAGTAAAGGTTTGAGTAAGGTCTGAGTAAGGTCTGAGTAAGGTCTGAGTGAGGTTTGAGTAAGGTCTGAGTAAAGGTCTGAGTAAGGTCTGAGTAAGGTCTGAGTAAGGTCTGAGTGAGGTCTGAGTAAAGGTCTGAGTGAGGTCTGAGTGAGGTCTGAGTAAAGGTCTGAGTAAGGTCTGAGTGAGGTTTGAGTGAGGTCTGAGTGAGGTCTGAGTAAGGTCTGAGTAAAGGTCTGAGTAAGGTCTGAGTAAGGTTTGAGTAAGGTCTGAGTAAGGTCTGAGTAAGTTCTGAGTGAGGTCTGAGTAAAGGTCTGAGTAAAGGTCTGAGTAAAGGTTTGAGTAAAGTCTGAGTAAGGTCTGAGTAAGGTCTGAGTAAGGTCTGAGTAAGGTCTGAGTAAAGGTCTGAGTAAAGGTCTGAGTAAGGTCTGAGTGAGGTCTGAGTAAAGGTCTGAGTAAAGGTCTGAGTAAAGGTCTGAGTGAGGTCTGAGTAAAGGTTTGAGTAAAGGTTTGAGTAAGGTCTGAGTAAGGTCTGAGTAAGGTCTGAGTAAAGGTCTGAGTAAAGGTCTGAGTAAAGGTCTGAGTAAGGTCTGAGTAAGGTCTGAGTGAGGTCTGAGTAAAGGTCTGAGTAAGGTCTGAGTAAAGGTCTGAGTGAGGTCTGAGTAAAGGTCTGAGTGAGGTCTGAGTAAGGTCTGAGTAAAGGTCTGAGTGAGGTCTGAGTGAGGTCTGAGTAAAGGTCTGAGTGAGGTCTGAGTAAGGTCTGAGTAAAGGTTTGAGTAAAGGTCTCCAAGAGACTCGCACACCTGGATTGTGTACAACATTTCAAGCTCAAGTTGGTTGTTGATCATTGCTAGACAGCCATTTTCAAGGTTTTGCCGTAGATGTTCAAGCAGATTAAAGTCAAAACTGTAACTAGACCACTCAGGAACATTCACTGTCTTCTTGGTAAGCAACTCCAGTGTATATTTGGCCTTGTGTTTTAGGTTATTATCCTGCTGAAAGGTGAATTCATCTCCCAGTGACCGGTGGAAAGCAGACTGAACCAGGTTTTCCTCTGGGACTTTGCCCGTGCTTAGCTCTATTCCTTTTATCCTAAAAAACTCCCTATTCCTTGCCGATGTCAAGCATACCCATAACATGATGCAGCCACCACTATGCTTGAAAATATAACGAGTGGTACACAGTGATGAGCTGTGTTGAAGTTGCGTAACGCTTTGTATTCAGGACAAAGATAATTTCTTTACCACATTTCTTTTTTTTTTTGCAGTTTTACTTTGTTGCAAACAGGATGCATGTTTTAGAAGATTTGTATTCTGTACAGGCTTCCTTCTTTTCACTCAGTCATTTGGGTTAGTATTGTGGAGTAACTTCTACGTTGTTGAGACATCACCAGTTATCTCCTATCGCAGCCATTAAACTCTGTTTATGCTGTTTTAAAATGTCCACCATTGGTCTCATGGTGAAATCACTGAGCGGTTTCCTTCCTCTCCGGCAACGGGGTTAGAACGGACGCCTGTATCTTTGTAGAGACTGGGTGTAATCAATAACTTCACCAGGCTCAAAGGGATATTCAATGTTTGCTTCTTTTATTTTTTTTTACCCATCTACCAATAGATGCCCTTCTTTGCGAGGCATTGGAAAACCTCCCTGGTCTTTGTGGTTGAATCTGTGTTTGAAATTCACTGCTCGACTGAGGGACCTTACAGATAATTGTATGTGTGGGGTACAGAGATGAGGTAGTCATTCATAAATCATGTTAAACACTATGATTGCACACAGAGTCCATGTAACTTATTATGTGACTTGTTAAGCATATTGTCACTCCTGAACTTATTTAGGCTCGCCATAACAAAAGGGGTTGAATTCTTATTGACTCAAGACATTTCAGCTTTTCATTTTGAATTAATTTGTAAACATTTCTAAAAACATAATTCCACTTTTACATTATTGGGGTATTATTGTGTGTAGACCAGTGAAACAAAATCTCAATGTAATCCATTTTAAATTCAGGCTGTAACACAACAACATTTGGAAAAAGTCAAGGGGTGTGAATACCTTCGAAATATACTGCTCAAAAAAATAAAGGGAACACTTAAACAACACATCCTAGATCTGAATGAAAGAAATAATCTTATTAAATACTTTTTTCTTTACATAGTTGAATGTGCTGAAAACAAAATCACACAAAAATAATCAATGGAAATCCAATTTATCAACCCATGGAGGTCTGGATTTGGAGTCACACTCATAATGAAAGTGGAAAAACACACTACAGGCTGATCCAACTTTGATGTAATGTCCTTAAAACAAGTCAAAATGAGGCTCAGTAGTGTGTGTGGCCTCCACGTGCCTGTATGACCTCCCTACAATGCCTGGGCATGCTCCTGATGAGGTGGCGGATGGTCTCCTGAGGGATCTCCTCCCAGACCTGGACTAAAGCATCCGCCAACTCCTGGACAGTCTGTGGTGCAACGTGGCGTTGGTGGATGGAGCGAGACATGATGTCCCAGATGTGCTCAATTGGATTCAGGTCTGGGGAACGGGCGGGCCAGTCCATAGCATCAATGCCTTCCTCTTGCAGGAACTGCTGACACACTCCAGCCACATGAGGTCAAGCATTGTCTTGCATTAGGAGGAACCCAGGGCCAACCGCACCAGCATATGGTCTCACAAGGGGTCTGAGGATCTCATCTTGGTACCTAATGGCAGTCAGGCTACCTCTGGCGAGCACATGGAGGGCTGTGCGGCCCCCCAAAGAAATGCCACCCCACACCATGACTGACCCACCGCCAAACTGGTCATGCTGGAGGATGTTGCAGGCAGCAGAACGTTCTCCACGGCGTCTCCAGACTCTGTCATGTCTGTCACATGTGCTCAGTGTGAACCTGCTTTCATCTGTGAAGAGCACAGGGTGCCAGTGGCAAATTTGCCAATCTTGGTGTTCTCTGGCAAATGCCAAACGTCCTGCACGGTGTTGGGCTGTAAGCACAACCCCCACCTGTGGATGTCGGGCCCTCATACCACCCTCATGGAGTCTGTTTCTGACCGTTTGAGCAGACACATGCACATTTGTGGCCTGCTGGAGGTCATTTTGCAGGGCTCTGGCAGTGCTCCTCCTGCTCCTCCTTGCACAAAGGCGGAGGTAGCGGTCCAGCTGCTGGGTTGTTGCCCTCCTTCGGCCTCCTCCACATCTCCTGATGTACTGGCCTGTCTCCTGGTAGCGCCTCCATGCTCTGGACACTACGCTGACAGACACAGCAAACCTTCTTGCCACAGCTCGCATTGATGTGCCATCCTGGATGAGCTGCACTACCTGAGCCACTTGTGTGGGTTGTAGACTCCGTCTCATGCTACCACTAGAGTGAAAGCACCGCCAGCATTCAAAAGTGACCAAAACATCAGCCAGGAAGCATAGGAACTGAGAAGTGGTCTGTGGTCACCACCTGCAGAACCACTCCTTTATTGGGGGTGTCTTGCTAATTGCCTATAATTTCCACCTGTTGTCTATTCCATTTGCACAACAGCATGTGAAATTTATTGTCAATCAGTGTTGCTTCCTAAGTGGGCAGTTTGATTTCACAGAAGTGTGATTGACTTGGAGTTACATTGTGTTGTTTAAGTGTTCCCTTTATTTTTTTGAGCAGTGTACTTACCTACTTTGGACTGGAATGGCATTGAGGGGTGACACAGACAGACAGACAGACAGACAGACAGACAGACAGACAGACAGACAGACAGACAGACAGACAGACAGACAGACAGACAGACAGACAGACAGACAGAGACAGACAGACAGAGACAGACAGAGACAGACAGAGACAGACAGAGACAGACAGAGACAGACAGAGACAGACAGAGACAGACAGAGACAGACAGAGACAGACAGAGACAGACAGAGACAGACAGAGACAGACAGACAGACAGAGACAGACAGACAGACAGAGACACACAGACAGACAGACAGACAGACAGACAGAGACAGACAGACAGAGACAGACAGACAGAGACAGACAGACAGAGACAGACAGACAGACATAGACAGACAGACATAGACAGACAGACAGACAGACAGAGACAGAGACAGAGGTATAGTAGGTTTCCTACCTTGTCTGCACACATGGACACTTTGATGTCTTGCTGGCTGATCTCATAGTGTCTGATGTTACCAACGTAGTTTCCTGCTAGCTTCAAGATGTCAGCTGATATGTATTCTAGCACCGCCACGATGTAGAGGCAGACGTGGTAGTCTATCTTATAACCCAGGACCTCCTGTTGACAGGACAAACAGCAGGGGAAGAGGCATAAGGTATAAGGAATACGGTTGCAAAATCCCAGAAAATGTCCACAAATTCTTAGGCTTTCCAGAAATCCTGGTTGGAGGATTCCCGGAATCAGGAGGGAATAAACAAGGAGAGAACCCTCCAACCAAGACATAATAAACGAGGGTCTGAATAAGGACAGGTGGCCGTTTCATCAGTGCATTGCAGGAGGAAGTTAATCATCTTGACTGAGCTAAGACCTGTACCTTGAGTAGGGGGTGTATCTTATCGACGGGGAGCAGTAGAGGGTTCCTCCTCTTCCTCTTCTCGATGGCCGACTGGGCGTCAGCTATGGCCCATTTATCTATGGGGTGGGGGAAGGTCTTCTGGACCCGCTCCTGATTGGACAGAGGGAGAGGAAGCAGAAATACTTGTATGGTATTAGATGAAACATTATCCATATTGACAGACACTGGCTGAAAACCCATGAGCACCAACATGTAAAGGACCCATGAGCACCAACATGTAAAGTTAATAGGAGGATATTAAATTAGGTGTCAAATTAGAGGTATTTTGTGGAATGAAGACAGATACATTTTTCAACCATTTTCCATCTTAAAAATTAGGCATAAGTAAAATGCTTTGATTCCTGGATAAAGGGACGGAAAAGGGGTCTCAAAAAGGTATCATAAATACATCAAAACAATAAAAACCCCTGTCAACTAATATCAAAACTTATTTTCAGTTTCTGAGAAATTGTTAACCTTCTGTATGTTTAAGAAATATTGCCTTGTGTCTTGCAATTCCGTTACTAAAAACCCACATATCTTTTTTTTTAAAAAAGGTGCAATATGCAGAAATCGCTCCGCCACTTCCTGGTTTCTAAAATTCTAACAGTTTGTCTAATTTCAGTTTATGTGAAAAAACAAATTCAGAGAATCATTGTACCATCCTAAACCGCTGGGAAATATATTTTCAATAACCCAAAAATATGATATTTTTCAGTTGTTTGAAGCTGGTGTTCAAAACACTATAAATAAATGACGCAAAAACGTAACATAAGAACGGGAAGCGTAGAAATAGGACATATAGAACAGATCTACCGTTTGTTAGAGTGGCTTTCAATGAGAACGACATAATGCTGCTTTATGATATTTTCATATTTCTCTCCGTCATGAGGGAGGGAGGATAATGAAAGTTGACAGAAGTAATTCTCGTAATAAAACGTTTAATTCCGTTACCAAATTGGTAACGGAATTACCCCAAAAATCTGTAACGGATTACTGCAACTGGCTACTGAGAAATCATAAGTCACAAACTACCGCCTCTCCCTCTGCCTCTGCCTCTCTCTCTGCCTCTCTCTCTGCCTCTCTCTCTGCCTCTCTCTCTCCCTGGACGTTGAAATTTGGTCAGTCCACCCTGGCCTTGATGTCAATTTGATTTGGACCAAATGTGAACCCATAATAGACGTATTGTTCACACAGTCGGACAGTAGAGTCTAATACAGTAGTACGGTATATTGTATACTATTGTACTCTACTTTACTGTACTCTATTGTACTATGAAACAAAGATAAATTATATAAAGAATTATAGTAAAAACATATTGAGCACCTTAAAAGGGATCCGGACAGATTTCGGCAATTAGGCCCCTTTCATCTACTTCTCTCTGCGGTGCGCGGGTGACTCTCAGCGGTGCGCGGGTGACTCTCAGCGGTGCGCGGGTAACTCTCAGCGGTGCGCGGGTGACTCTCAGCGGTGCGCGGGTAACTCTCAGCGGTGCGCGGGTAACTCTTAGCGGCGCGCGGGTAACTCTTAGCAGCGCGCGGGTAACTCTAATATTAATGATATCCATGTCAATCTCTCATGGCTCAAAGTGGAGGAGAGATTGAATGCATCACCACAAGTCTTTGTGAGAGGTAATGACACATTGAAAGCACCCAACTGTCTGTTCAAACGACTAGCACACAGCTCAGACACCCATGGACATCCCACCAAGACATACCACCAGGGGTCTCTTCACAGTCCCCAAGTCCAGAACAGACTATGGGAGGCACACAGTACTACATAGAGCCATGACTACATGGAACTCTATTCCACAGCAGGTAACTGATGCCAGCAGTAAAATCGAATAAAATAAACTACATAAAACTATATCTTATGGAACAACGTGGACTGTGAAGAAACACACACACACACACACACACACACACACACACACACACACACACACACACACACACATTGTTGTATGGTGGTATTATACATGTTGTATTGTAGGTATGTAGTGGTGTAATAAATTTGTAAGTCGCTCTGGATAAGAGCGTCTGCTAAATGACTTAAATGTAAATGTAATAATGTTATATGATGTACTGTTTTATCTTTTAGTTTTTTGTGTGTGTGACGTGTTCTAACGTGTTTGAAAGAGTAAGAAACCCTGATAAATATAAATTCAGAACTGAACTCTACTCTTCTGTGTTGTACTGAACTGTTTTACACGGTGATGTTCAAACTCTGTGTGATTTGATCAACTTTAAAATGAATGTTTTTCGTTTGACATACATGATAAAAGTGAAGAAAAAAACCCCCCAAAAAAACAGAGTGAAACGTGTAATTCTGTTGCCGTGGAATTGCCCATAACATTACAGCATAACGATCATGTATCCTCACCTCCACGTCCTGTACAGAGCGCGGCTGGGCCATACACAGCATGTTGAGCAGCTGCAGGATCAGCTCTTCGATGTGCTGCAGAGCTCCCTCCTTGGCTGACAGGTTGGGGTGCACCTGTAGCTGCACCTGGAAGAGAGACAGAGGGACAATGGGACAAACGTCAGAGAGACAGAGGGACGATGGGGACAAACGTCAGAGAGACAGAGGGACAAACATCAGAGAGACAGAGGGACGATGGGGACAAACGTCAGAGAGACAGAGAGACAAAAATCAGAGAGACAGAGGGACGATAGGGACAAACGTCAGAGAGATAGAGGGACGATGGGACAAACGTCAGAGAGACAGAGAGACAAACATCAGAGAGACAGAGGGACGATAGGGACAAACGTCAGAGAGATAGAGGGACGATGGGACAAACGTCAGAGAGACAGAGGGACGATGGGACAAACGTCAGAGAGACAGAGGGACGATGGGACAAACGTCAGAGAGACAGAGGGACGATGGGGACAAACGTCAGAGAGACAGAGAGACAAACATCAGAGAGACAGAGGGACGATAGGGACAAATGTCAGAGAGATGCCAGAAAACCTACTGTGGGAATGCAAATAATTACACATGACAGGGGTGTCCAGGGACAGAGATGTCCAGGGACAGAGACAGGGGTGTCCAGGGACAGAGGTGTCCAGGGACAGGGGTGTCCAGGGACAGAGACATGGGTGTCCAGGGACAGGGGTGTCCAGGGAGAGAGGTGTCCAGGGACAGAGGTGTCCAGGGACAGAGGAGTGGAGCCTTTTTTTTCAAGCAGTTCTTCATGAACATGTTATTTAGCAGACGTGTTATAAAAACATTCAAAAAACAAACTTCCAGTCATGGCATAGCCTTTCCCCCTCATCAGTTCCTGATAAATAGATACCTTTATAACTGAGCCAAGACAAGTGTTGTGAAATACAGGCTTAGCTAACAACAAACACCACAACAACAACAACATACATGACATCATGGTGAATTGACGTTAAACTGCCTGCAATACTCCAGAGATCAGTGTTTTATTGATACAGTGTTTAGAAGTGAAGCCCCATGCCTCGTGGGCTTGGCCTAGTTCTGACACCCCGCCTTTACTCAACAGACCATGGAGGTAGAAACAGTCAGAATAGGAGGAATGTTTTTGGAGAGAGAGAGCAGAAGTGTGTTTTGGAAAGAGGACAGGAGAGGAGAGGGGGGAGGGAGAAGAGAGGCAGAAGAGAGGAGAGGAAAGGAGAGAGAAGAAGAGAGGAGAGGAAGAGAAAACAGGTGTTGTTTGTTAGAGCGAGAAGAAGTGAGAAGAGGGGTTTGATTTGTTAGGGTGAGAGGAGGAGAGGAGGAGAGAGGTGTGGTCGGTTAGGGTGAGAGGAGGAGAGAGAGAGAGATAGAGAAGGAGAGAGAGAGAGAGATAGAGAAGGAGAGAAAGAGAAAGAGTGTGATATATAAAAAAAAAAGTGTGAGAGATTTACTGAGCCACAGATTAAACTAAACTCTCTACGGACAAATCCATCTCTTCATCTCTTAGTGACAGTTACCAGGCAGAACTCCTTCTCATTGCTACCGCTACTTACTACACGCTAACGGCTAAAACCACCATGGTCACATTTCGCTCATCTGTTTCGATCTGTCAAACCTCCGACTGACGGTGATCAACAACAACAACTATTCTGACTAAGTGGAGACTATAAATATGAAATGATCTGAACGGAAAACCAGAGCAGAAGCTGCTAATTCCTTTCACTGAGCTCAGACTCCACATGTTGTTCTGAGTCATCACATAGAGACAGAAACAACCGGGGTCGTTCGCCTCCTCAGCCTGGCGCCATTCACAAAACCCTACAAAACCATTCACAAAACCCTACAAAACCATTCGCTTCCTCAACTCTACAAAACCATTTGTTTCATCAACCCTAGAGGTCGTTAGTTGGTGTCATGGACCCTAGAGGTCGTTAGTTGGTGTCATGGACCCTAGAGGTCGTTAGTTGGTGTCATGGACCCTAGAGGTCGTTAGTTGGTGTCATGGACCCTAGAGGTCGTTAGTTGGTGTCATGGACCCTACTGACCGTTAGATAGTTTAATCAACTAACAAGTGTTTTCTCTATCTGTTAGAGCAGTGGTCACCAACCGGTCCATCTCCAAGGCGTTTCTAGTCGATCACCAAACATTTCTGTAAAAAACCCAACAATAAAGCCTTCCGTTCCTATTTCGTTTTGTTCGTTTCCTGCTGTTGGTGGTCTGGGCACTTGACTCAGCAGCCCTAGTGCTGTTGGTGGTCGGGGCACTTGACTCAGCAGCCCTAGTGCTGTTGGTGGTCGGGGCACTTGACTCAGCAGCCCTAGTGCTGTTGGTGGTCGGGGCACTTGGCTCAGCAGCCCTAGTGCTGTTGGTGGCCGGGGCACTTGACTCAGCAGCCCTAGTGCTGTTGGTGGTCGGGGCACTTGGCTCAGCAGCCCTAGTGCTGTTGGTGGCCGGGGCACTTGACTCAGCAGCCCTAGTGCTGTTGGTGGTCGGGGCACTTGGCTCAGCAGCCCTAGTGCTGTTGGTGGTCGGGGCACTTGGCTCAGCAGCCCTAGTGCTGTTGGTGGTCGGGGCACTTGGCTCAGCAGCCCTAGTGCTGTTGGTGGCCGGGGCACTTGACTCAGCAGCCCTAGTGCTGTTGGTGGTCGGGGCACTTGGCTCAGCAGCCCTAGTGCTGTTGGTGGCCGGGGCACTTGGCTCAGCAGCCCTAGTGCTGTTGGTGGCCGGGGCACTTGGCTCAGCAGCCCTAGTGCTGTTGGTGGTCGGGGCACTTGGCTCAGCAGCCCTAGTGCTGTTGGTGGTCGGGGCACTTGGCTCAGCAGCCCTAGTGCTGTTGGTGGCCGGGGCACTTGGCTCAGCAGCCCTAGTGCTGTTGGTGGTCGGGGCACTTGACTCAGCAGCCCTAGTGCTGTTGGTGGCCGGGGCACTTGGCTCAGCAGCCCTAGTGCTGTTGGTGGCCGGGGCACTTGACTCAGCAGCCCTAGTGCTGTTGGTGGCCGGGGCACTTGACTCAGCAGCCCTAGTGCTGTTGGTGGCCGGGGCACTTGACTCAGCAGCCCTAGTGCTGTTGGTGGTCGGGGCACTTGGCTCAGCAGCCCTAGTGCTGTTGGTGGTCGGGGCACTTGGCTCAGCAGCCCTAGTGCTGTTGGTGGTCTGACATGATGATAGAGTCCTGGCTTTAACAAGTTCTTTGATGTCAGAATCTTTTGTCTTCAGCCTTCTTCCCATTAGTAGTTGGAGAGATACCTACTCCATCCAGGAGTTAGTAGTTGTGCAGGAGAGATACCTACTCCATCCAGGAGAGAGTAGTTGTGCAGGAGAGATACCTACTCCATCCAGGAGAGAGTAGTTGTGCAGGAGAGATACCTACTCCATCCAGGAGATAGTAGTTGTGCAGGAGAGATACCTACTCCATCCAGGAGTTAGTAGTTGTGCAGGAGAGATACCTACTCCATCCAGGAGAGAGTAGTTGTGCAGGAGAGATACCTACTCCATCCAGGAGAGAGTAGTTGTGCAGGAGAGATACCTACTCCATCCAGGAGTTAGTAGTTGTGCAGGAGAGATACCTACTCCATCCAGGAGTTAGTAGTTGTGCAGGAGAGATACCTACTCCATCCAGGAGATAGTAGTTGTGCAGGAGAGATACCTACTCCATCCAGAAGATAGTAGTTGTGCAGGAGAGATACCTACTCCATCCAGGAGTTAGTAGTTGTGCAGGAGAGATACCTACTCCATCCAGGAGAGAGTAGTTGTGCAGGAGAGATACCTACTCCATCCAGGAGTTAGTAGTTGTGCAGGACAGATACCTACTACATACAGGAGTGTGTTTCTGTACTCAAGGAGAGCTGTGTAAGGATCTCCGTTGCCGCCTCGTGCTTTTCTTCTAACAGGTTCTTCACAGTCTGAACTGCTCTCTCATCTTGGCCGTTTGACTGTGGACATCTAGGACTCGACATAACACGTTTGAACTCCCAGCTGGTAGAGAAATCGGACATTTCTTGACTCGAATGTCTTCCATTGTCGTAGCACAAAACGTCGGTCACCCCATGGCTTGCTGAGATCGACTTTAGTGCTGTAATTATGTGTTTACTTATTGTCCTACTGAGCCTGGAGATGTATGGGTATTTAGAGTAGTAATCCACACACAGTAGATGTTCTGTGTCGTTGTAATGGAAGACGTCCACTCCAACTTTGGCCCCAAGCGCTCTCTGGGCCTGGATGAGACGGCTCTCTGGGCCTGGATGAGACGGCTCTCTGGGCCTGGATGAGACGGCTCTCTGGGCCTGGATGAGACGGCTCTCTGGGCCTGGATGAGACGGCTCTCTGGGCCTGGATGAGACGGCTCTCTGGGCCTAGATGAGACGGCTCTCTGGGCCTGGATGAGACGGCTCTCTGGGCCTGGATGAGACGGCTCTCTGGGCCTGGATGAGACGGCTCTCTTTGGTTGTTGTTGTTGTTGTGTGTTGCAGACTTTTGTTAGATCTTCAAATCTGTTTATTCATTCCTGACCAGAACAGAACCTTCCATGCTTGTTCCTTTACATTTTACGATTTCCATGTGTTCTTCATGGATTTTTTCCGTAATTTCTTCTCTCATTATCATCTGAGGAACGAGGAAGTTTTGAACAGCAGTCCATCAGCGTAGGTCAAGTCCTCTCTGAAGGTCCAGCAGTGCTGTATTTTCTTGGCAACGTTCCCTCTCATGTCTGGCCATCCTTTCTTTTTGTACTGTTTCTGTGACCAGTCTTCACTCCACTGCTGTTGCTGCATTTTGAATTGCTGCATTTTCTCTTCTGAAACAGGAAGTTGATAAACGATGTAGTTTACATTCAGCTCACCATCCACCAATTTCTCTCTCTCTGTTCCTTCAGGTATGCTTGGGCCCAATGAATCAGCGATGTGCATCTCCTTTCCTGGTTTGTATGTCACATGTAGACTGTATCTCTGTAGTCTCCTCAGCGTTCTCCGCAGTCTGCCTGGTGCTTTCTGGAGCGACTTCTTGAAGATTGTTTCTAAGGACTTGCGGTCTGACTCCACCAGGATTTGTTTTCCACACAGGTATCTGTCTGTGTGCGTGAGGAGTACATTTTTGGTATAATGATTTTTATGATTTTTTTTTTCCCGTGACATGCTTTGCCTATCTGACCGTATGTTGAACACTTTTTTTGGTTCGTGTTTGTCCCCCACAATGTGAGCATTCTCCCTGCGACCTCTCTTTTACTAGCTGTTGCACGGTCTTTTCAATTTAAAAAATATATATTTCTGTGTTTTCTTTCGCTTATGCACCTTGCGAACGGGCACCTCGACTTCATCGTGAAGCATTTTCATCTGGCACCTGGCTCACTTCACTAGCACGGCAAATGTGTGATTGCTCAAGCTAGCAGGAGATCTGGTTCTCTGAGTAATCTGTGATTCCATACACAATTGTGTCCTGTATCAGTGGCTCAGTAAGTTGTTGAAACTCACTCTTTTGGGCTAGACGTCCCTCTAGGTTCAGAGTAGTTGGTGGTCTCAATTTGATCCGTGTTTCAGAATGTTTAACTTTCCTCGTATTACTTTTTAACTTCTGACACCGTGTAACAAAACAGCACACTGAGGCAGCGATGTGGGGAGAAGAACCTTGTTTATCAGATGTCATGGGTCATGTGTCGGTACAGATGATCGCATGTAGTAATTAGTAACAGCGCCACCCTCAGGCACTCCAGGGAAGTGCATGTACATGCATAACAGTTCTGATAAGATTGCGTTGTTGTTGTTATTATTATTATTAGCAGCTTGTGTCTTTTTTTTTTTTTTTTTATAAATTGAGGAATATTTCACTTTCTCTGGTCATAGGAGTAACAAACATGAATTGGTGCATGAGAGAAAAATAAGGCAGTACAATTTTAGTTTTTTTGCCATCAGCTGGACTGTGTCCCCATTTCTCAGCAGAGGGACGGTGAGTCGGTTGAGAGGCAGACTCACTGCTGCTCCCTCCCTCCCTCCCTCCCTCCCTCCCTCAGACGGAGGCCATCATTCCAGTAAAACAAATAAAGAAAAAAGTGAGTTATTATGTTCACTCAGCTGGGCCTCACGAGGAATACAACAAACGATCTATTACCAGTGTGATCAAATACCTATTTTTTTTTTTAAAGATATATCATTTCAAAATGGTCTGAGAAGAATATCATTGGCAGGGCAACTCAAGCACAGTCAATATGCGGAGATCATGTATTGGGTCTATAGCCTACTGCACAAACCTCACTCCTACACAACTGTTTTTAATAGCTTAATGTTTACAAAGGCTCACGTTTTTTTAAGTCAAGTTAAAAAAATAAATCTGAGTGGTAAGATCTCTGCTCTCATTTTGACTCAGAAAGTGATCTTGATTAGGAAAAAGGTTGGTGACCATTGTGGTAGAACCAGTCAGTGTTGCTAGGAAAAGGTTGGTGACCACTGTGGTAGAACCAGTCAGTGTTGCTAGGAAAAAGGTTGGTGACCACTGTGGTAGAACCAGTCAGTGTTGCTAGGTAAAAAAGGTTGGTGACCACTGTGGTAGAACCAGTCAGTGTTGCTAGGGAAAAGGTTGGTGACCACTGTGGTATAACCAGTCAGTGTTGCTAGGAAAAAAGGTTGGTGACCACTGTGGTAGAACCAGTCAGTGTTGCTAGGAAAAAAGGTTGGTGACCACTGTGGTAGAACCAGTCAGTGTTGCTAGGAAAAAGGTTGGTGACCACTGTGGTAGAACCAGTCAGTGTTGCTAGGAAAAAGGTTGGTGACCACTGTGGTAGAACCAGTCAGTGTTGCTAGGAAAAAAGGTTGGTGACCACTGTGGTAGAACCAGTCAGTGTTGCTAGGAAAAAGGTTGGTGACCACTGTGGTAGAACCAGTCAGTGTTGCTAGGAAAAAGGTTGGTGACCACTGTGGTAGAACCAGTCAGTGTTGCTAGGAAAAAGGTTGGTGACCACTGTGGTAGAACCAGTCAGTGTTGCTAGGAAAAAGGTTGGTGACCACTGTGGTAGAACCAGTCAGTGTTGCTAGGAAAAAGGTTGGTGACTACTGTGGTAGAACCAGTCATTGTGGCGGGTATGATTCCCGCTGGGGCCACATGTACGAAAAACATACAGTGCATTCAGAACCCCTTGACTTTTTCCACATTTTGTTACGTTACAGCCTTATTCTAAAATGGATGTTGACGTTGAGCCCGGAACTTTTATGTGATAACTTTGACACCTTCTGGAAACAGAAGATACTCTACAGGAATGACGGAGTCCATCCAAATCATCTTGGCTCCTGGACTCATTTCAAGGCTGCATTAAAACAATGACTGGTAAATGATCCAAGACCAGCTCAGTTAATCCCTACCATTGTGACAATGAGTCGTCATAATGCTGCATCAAATGTATATGATCTTAGGGGCATTGGCAAACACAATGTAAGTCATTTAATTTATGTACCACTAATTGCACCGAATTCATCTGTTTATCCTACAGCTATTGTAAGCAGTAATCATGAGGCTATAAACCAGAATTATACTGTTAGCACTGAGGCGGTGTGCCCTAGTAGGAAGACCACTTCATGCAGCTCACCCTGCACTATCAGCTCCAATGTAAATAACATGAGTAAGTCTACCTCTGATAAGCTTCCCAGTAAAGCAATAAAAACAATCAAGCAACACAGAAAAGTGCTAAAAAGTAGCCTAAGAAACAAGGTCCATAAAGTTAATAACTCGCTTGTAACAGATGACATGCATATTCTGACTATCTCTGAAACTGACTTAGATAATACCTTTCATGATACAGTGGTAGCAATACACAGTTATAACATCTACAGAAAAGACAGAAATGCCAACGGAGGTGGTGTTGCGGTCTATATTCAGAACCACATTCCTGTAAAGCTTAGCCCGTTGGGGATAGGGGGCAGTATTTGCACGGCCGGATAAAAAACGTACCCGATTTAATCTGGTTACTACTCCTGCCCAGTAACTAGAATATGCATATAATTATTGGCTTTGGATAGAAAACACCCTAAAGTTTCTAAAACTGTTTGAATGGTGTCTGTGAGTATAACAGAACGCATATGGCAGGCAAAAACCTGAGAAGATTCCTTACAGGAAGTGGCCTGTCTGACAAGTTCTTGTTCATCTTGGCTCTGTTTATTGAAGACTGAGAATCTTTACTGTAACGTGACACTTCCTACGGCTCCCATAGGCTCTCAGAACCCGGGAAAAAGCTGAACGATATCGAGGCAGCCCCAGGCTGAAACACATTAGCGCGTTTGGATAGTGGCCGGTCAGAGGACCATCAGACTGGGGCTCGTGCACGAGGGCACGAGATGTTTTAATTTTCTCTCTCTTTGAACGTAAACACGCTTTCCCGGTCGGAATATTATCGCTTTTTTACGAGAAAAATGGCATAAAAATTGATTTTAAACAGCGGTTGACATGCTTCGAAGTACGGTAATGGATTATTTAGAATTTTTTTGTCACGAAACGCGTCGGGCGCGTGACCCTTATTTACCCTTCAGATAGTGTCTTGAACGCACGAACAAAACGCCGCTATTTGGATATAACTATGGATTATTTGGGACCAAAACCAACATTTGTTATTGAAGTAGAAGTCCTGGGAGTGCATTCTGACGAAGAACACCAAAGGTAATCAAACTTTTCTAATAGTAAATCGGAGTTTGGTGAGTGCCAAACTTGGTTGGTGTCAAAATAGCTAGCCTGTGATGGCTGGGCTATCTACTTAGAATATTGCAAAATGTGCTTTCACCGAAAAGCTATTTTAAAATCGGACACCTCGATTGCACAAAGGAGTTCTGTATCTATAATTCTTAAAATAATTGTTATGTTTTTTGTGAACGTTTATCGTGAGTAATTTAGTAAATTCACCGGAAGTGTTCGGTGGGAATGCTAGTCACATGCTAATGTAAAAAGCTGGTTTTTGATATAAATATTAACTTGATTGAACAAAACATGCATGTATTGTATAACATAATGTCCTAGGGGTGTCATCTGATGAAGATCATCAAAGGTTAGTGCTGCATTTAGCTGTGGTTTGGGTTTATGTGACATTATATGCTAGCTTGAAAAATGGGTGTCTGATTATTTCTGGCTGGGTACTCTGCTGACATAATCTAATGTTTTACTTTCGTTGTAAAGCCTTTTTGAAATCGGACAGTGTGGTTAGATTAACAAGAGTCTTGTCTTTAAAATGGTGTAAAATAGTCATATGTTTGAGAAATTGAAGTAATAGCATTTCTAAGGTATTTGAATAACGCGCCACGGGATTACACTGGCTGTTGAGTAGGTGGGACGCAAGCGTCCCACCTAGCCCATAGAGGTTAGAGAGGATCTAATGTTAAATACTGTTGAAGTAATATGTCTACAGGTTCATCTGCCTCACCTAAAGCCCATTCTGGTAGGAAGCTGCTATAGACCACCAAGTGCTAACAGTCAGTATCTGGATAATGTGTGAAATGCTTGATAATGTATGTGATATCAACAGAGAAGTATATTTTCTGGGCGATTTAGATATTGACTGGCTTTCATCAAGTTGCCCAGTCAGGAAAAACCTTCAAACTGTAACCAGTGCCTGCAAGATGAATCAGGTTATCAGTCAACCTACCAGGATAGTTACAAACTGCACAGGAATTAAATCAACATGTATTGATCACATTTTTTATTAACGCTGCAGATATTTGCTTTAAAGCAGTATCCAAATCCATAGGAAGTAGTGATCACAATATAGTAGCCATATCCAGGAAAACCAAAGTTCCAAAGGCTGGGCCTAATATAATGTAAAAGAGGTCATAGAAGAAGTTTTGCAGTGATTCACTACACATCCAAGTATATCGGACCAAATTATGAAAGACAAGAATTGTACTTTTGAATTCCGTACAGTCAGTGTGGAAAAGGTGAAAAAATGATTGTTGTCTATCAACAATGACAAGCCACCAGGGTCTGACAATCCAGATGGAAAATTACTGAGGATAATAGCAGACGATATTGCCACTCCTATTTGCCAAATCTTCAATTTAAGCTGACTAGAGAACGTGCCTTCAGGTCGGGAGAGAAGCTAAAGTCATTCCGCTACCCAAGAATAGTAAAGCCCCCTTTACTGTCTCAAATAGCCGACCAATCAGCCTGTTACCAACCCTTAGTAAACTTCTGGAAAAAATTGTGTTTGATCAGATACAATGCTATTTTACAGTAAACAAATTGACAACATAGTTTCAGCACACTTACAGGGAAGGACACTCAACAAGCACAACACTTACACAAACGACTGATGATTGGCTGAGAGAAATTGATGATAAAATGATTGTGGGTGCTGTCTTGTTAGACTCCAGTGCAGCTTCAGACATTAAATATAATCCAGTTAGAATCAGGAATTCCCCAGGGTAGCTGTTTAGGCCCCTTGCTTTTTTCAATTTTTACTAACGACATGCCACTGACCTTGAGTAAAGCCTGAGTTTCTATGTATGCGGATGACTCAACACTACACACGTCAGCTACTACAGCGACTGAAATGACTGCAACACTCAAAGAGCTGCAGTTAGTTTCAGAGTGGGTGGCAAGGAATAAGTCAGCCCTACATATTTCTAAAACTAAAAGCATTGTATTTGGAAAAAAAACACTCATTAAACCCTAAACCTCAACTAAATCTTGTAATAAATAATGTGGAAATTGAGCAAATTGAGATGACGAAACTGCTTGGAGTAACACTAGATTGTAAACTGTCATGGTCAAAACATTGATGCAGTTGTAGCTAAAATAGGGAGAAGTATGTCTATAATAAAGCAATGCTCTGCCTTCTTATTAACAACACTATCAACAAGGCAGGTCCTACAGGCCCTAGTTTCTACCTTCTTAACAACACTATCAACAAGGCAGGTCCTACAGGCCCTAGTTTCTACCTTCTTAACAACACTATCAACAAGGCAGGTCCTACAAGCCCTAGTTTCTACCTTCTTAACAACACTATCAACAAGGCAGGTTCTACAGGCCCTAGTTTCTACCTTCTTAACAACACTATCAACAAGACAGGTCCTACAGGCTCTAGTTTTGTCGCACCTGGACTACTGTTCAGTCGTGTGGTCAGGTGCCACAAAAAAAGTACTTAAGAAAATTGCAATTGTCTCAGAACAGGGCAGCACGGCTGGTCCTTGGATGTACATAGAGAGCTAATATGAATAATATGCATGTCAGTCTCTCCTGGCTGAAAGTGGAAGAGAGATTGACTTCATCACTACTTATATTTATGAGAGGTATTGACATGTTGAATGCACCAAGCTGTCTGTCTAAACTACTGGCACACAGCATGCATACCCCACAAGACATGCCACAAGAGGTCTCTTCACAGTCCCCAAGTCCAGAACAGACTATGGGAGGCACACAGTACTATATAGAGCCATGACTACATGGAATTCTATTCCACATCAAGTAACTGATGCCAGCAGTAAAATTAGATAAAAAAAAAAAAAAAGATTTAAAAAACACCTTATGGAACAGCGGGGACTGTGAAGCAACACAAACATTGGCACAGACACACACAAATTTAAAATTGTATGAACTGCCTTCATTTTGCTGGACCCCAGGAAGAGAAGCTGCTGCTTTGGAACTCCATAATAAATACAAATACAGTAGGGTAGTAGTCAGTACAGTAGGGTAGTAGTCGGGACAGTAGGGTAGTAGTCAGTACAGTAGGGTAGTAGTCAGGACAGTAGGGTAGTAGTCAGGACAGTAGGGTAGTAGTCAGGACAGTAGGGTAGTAGTCAGGACAGTAGGGTAGTAGTCAGGACAGTAGGGTAGTAGCCAGGACAGTAGGGTAGTAGTCAGTACAGTAGGGTAGTAGTCAGTAGGGTAGTAGTCAGTACAGTAGGGTAGTAGTCAGTACAGTAGGGTAGTAGTCAGGACAGTAGGGTAGTAGTCGGTACAGTAGGGTAGTAGACAGTAGGGTAGTAGTCAGGACAGTAGGGTAGTAGTCAGGACAGTAGGGTAGTAGTCAGTAGGGTAGGAGTCGGTACAGTAGGGTAGTAGTCACTACAGTAGGGTAGTAGTCAGTAGGGTAGTAGTCAGTAGGGTAGTAGTCGGTACAGTAGGGTAGTAGTCGGTACAGTAGGGTAGTAGTCAGTAGAGTAGGGTAGTAGTCGGTACAGTAGGGTAGTAGTCGGTACAGTAGGGTAGTAGTCGGTACAGTAGGGTAGTAGTCGGTACAGTAGGGTAGTAGTCAGTACAGTAGAGTAGTATTCGGAACAGTAGGGTAGTATTCGGAACAGTAGGGTAGTAGTCGGTACAGTAGGGTAGTAGTCGGTACAGTAGGGTAGTAGTCAGTACAGTAGGGTAGTAGTCAGTAGGGTAGGAGTCGGTACAGTAGGGTAGTAGTCGGTACAGTAGGGTAGTAGTCGGTACAGTAGGGTAGTAGTCAGGACAGTAGGGTAGTAGTCAGGACAGTAGGGTAGTAGTCGGTACAGTAGGGTAGTAGTCGGTACAGTAGGGTAGTAGTCAGGACAGTAGGGTAGTAGTCAGGACAGTAGGGTAGTAGTCAGTACAGTAGGGTAGTAGACAGGACAGTAGGGTAGTAGTCAGTACAGTAGGGTAGTAGACAGTACAGTAGGGTAGTAGGCGGTACAGTAGGGTAGTAGTCGGTACAGTAGGGTAGTAGTCGGTACAGTAGGGTAGTAGTCGGTACAGTAGGGTAGTAGTCAGGACAGTAGGGTAGTAGTCAGTAGGGTAGGAGTCGGTACAGTAGGGTAGTAGTCGGTACAGTAGGGTAGTAGTCAGGACAGTAGGGTAGTAGTCAGGACAGTAGGGTAGTAGTCAGTACAGTAGGGTAGTAGTCGGTACAGTAGGGTAGTAGTCAGGACAGTAGGGTAGTAGTCAGGACAGTAGGGTAGTAGTCAGGACAGTAGGGTAGTAGACGGTACAGTAGGGTAGTAGTCGGTACAGTAGGGTAGTAGTCGGTACAGTAGGGTAGTAGTCGGTACAGTAGGGTAGTAGTCGGTACAGTAGGGTAGTAGTCAGGACAGTAGGGTAGTAGTCAGGACAGTAGGGTAGTAGTCAGTACAGTAGGGTAGTAGTCGGTACAGTAGGGTAGTAGTCGGTACAGTAGGGTAGTAGTCGGTACAGTAGGGTAGTAGTCAGGACAGTATGGTAGTAGTCAGTAGAGTAGGGAAACATAAAGAGATAGATGAGAGCTCTCTTCATGCTCATCCCCCAACTACCGTATTGTAGTAGTTCACTAGCGTAGTGTTACATGGTTTAATCTCCATTAAGCAGGGCTGGATGACGGGTCTACAGGGACTCCCAGAGCTCTCTAGCTCACTTTCCCTCCACCCACCCACCCACCCTCTCCCTCTTTTCTGTCTCCTGTTAGTCTTCCTCCTTCCCTCCCCTCTCTCTCCCTCCACCCACCCCTCTCTAGCTCTCTCCCTCCAACCCTCTCTCGCTCTCCACCCCCCCTACTTCCCCCACTCTCCTGTTACTCTTCCCCCCTCTCCTCTCGCGTTCCCCTCCACCAGAGATAAGAACAGAGCTGTTCTCTCCAGAGAGGAATGATCATAGCAGTAGACAGACAGAGAGGAATTGATGCTGGTGTACAACAAGCAGACAGAGAGGCAGCAGGGTCCTTTAAACCCAGAGCCAGCCTGGAGGAGGAGGAGAAGGCATAGTAGTAATAAGAATAATAGTAGTAATAATAATAATAGTAGTAAGAATAATATTAGTAGTAGTAGTAGTAGTAGTAGTAGTAATAATAGTAATAGTAGTAATAGTAATGGTAGTAGTAGTAGTAATAGGAGTAATCACAATAGTAGTAGTAATAATAATAATAATAATAATAATAATAATAATAGCACAAATAATAATAATAGTAGTAGAAATAATAGTAATAATAGTAGTAGTAGTAGTAGTAGTAGTAACAGTAGTAATAGTAGTAATAATAATAATAATAATAATAGCAATAGCAATAATAGTAGTAGTAAGAATAATATTAGTAGTAATGATAGTAGTAATAATAGTAATAGTAGTAGTAAGAATAATATTAGTAGTAATAATTGTAGTAGTAATAATAATAATAGTAGTAGTAAGAATAATATTAGTAGTAATAATATTAGTAGTAGTAGTAGTAAGAATAATAATAATAGTAATGGTAGTATTAGTAATAAAAGTAGTAGTAATAGGAGTAATAATAATAGTAGTAGTAATAATAATAGTAGTAGTAATAGTAATAGTAGTAGTAATAGTAATAGTACAAATAATATTAATAATAATAGTAGTAGCAATAGTAATAGTAGTAGTAATAGTAATAGCACAAATAATATTAATAATAATAGTAGTAGCAATAGTAATAGTAGTAGTAATAGTAATAGTACAAATAATATTAATAATAATAGTAGTAGCAATAGTAATAGTAGTAGTAATAGTAATAGCACAAATAATATTAATAATAATAGTAGTAGCAATAGTAATAGTAGTAGTAATAGTAATAGCACAAATAATATTAATAATAATAGTAGTAGCAATAGTAATAGTAGTAGTAATAGTAATAGCACAAATAATATTAATAATAATAGTAGTAGAAATAATAGTAATACTAATAGTATTAGTAGTAATACCAGTAGTAATAATAATAATAGTAGTAATAATAGTAGTAGTAATAGTAGTAATAACAATAGTAGCAATAGTAATAACAGTAGTAATAACAATAATAGTAATAGCACAAATAGTATTAGTAATAATAGTAGTAGAAATAATAGTAATAGTAGTAATAACAGTAGTAATAATAGTAATAGTAGCAGTAATAATAATAGTATTAGTAGTAGTAATAGTAGTAGTGGTAATAATAGTAATAGGAGTAATAATAATAGTATTAGTAGTAATAGTAGTACAGTAGGGTAGTAGTCAGGACAGTAGGGTAGTAGTCGGTACTAGTAGTAGTAATAGTAGTAGTGGTAATAATAGTAATAGGAGTAATAATAATAGTATTAGTAGTAATAGTAGTAGTAGTAATAATAATAGTAATTATAGTAGTAGTAACAATAGTAATAATGATAGTGATAATGATCGTAATACTAGTAATAATATTAGTACTAATAATAATAATAGTAGTTGTAATAATAGTAGTAATAATATTAATAATAGTAATAATAATAAGCAATAGTAGTAGTAAATAATAATAATAATAATAATAATAATAGTAGTAGTAGCAGTAGTAGTACTATCAGTAGTAGTAATACTAGGCCACAGGAGTGATGTTAGAGAGCAAATAATGTTGTGGTCATGGTCAATGAAAAAATAATAATTACAGTTGTCTGCCCTAAATACAGAAACAAACCTTAGGATATCCTAAAGCATTTTGGAAATATATACCTGTAAACACACAGATACAACATGTGGAAATATCCAATATATTTTTATTTATGATGAATTTCACATTTTGGTAGCTGTTCAATAGACAACGTTCCAAGTCAAATGTTCTCTCATTCAGTGCTGTGTGGTCTTGCCTAACAAAAATGTATACAGCAACACATTTTTTATGCTGTGGCTATTGTTTATGCTGTGGCTATTGTAATTGACTTTTAGGAAAACAAGTGGCCTCGGACATTGGAAGAAAAAAAAACATTTTGGGGGGGGGGGGGGGGGGGGGTCCAACAGAACCAAACTTCTGCGATTCGACCGGAGTCCGAGCAGGTCCAGGTCCTAAATTCGGATCTGGGTCGGGTCTGATAATTACCACTGTCTCGGGTATCTGCAATTGAAATTGATTTACCGACTGGACCCATCCTCTGTTAATGTGTGTGAGGTGATGAGAACTGCGCGAACTTGCTATCTGTGTCAGCCAATTGACACTCAATAAAAATAAAAATAAACTTTTAGCTTGTGTCCAGCTGAAACTGGTTCAGAAAGAAAGAAGAGAAAGAAAGACGAGCCTTGGCTACTGTTGATTGTGAAGATGGAGGCCTTTTTCCATTGAAGTAAAAGGAAAGTTAGAGAAGACGGAATATAGTGAATGGAGGCCGACAAGGAGAATATCCTCGGAGACAAGTTTTAATATTGTAGTGGACAAAGATGAGAAGAACGTTGATGCGGACAAACGGACTGTGTGCAACTAGCTATTCAGGTTTGATGCCATGTTCTAACTTTCATTTATTTTATTACTTTCATATTTATTATACATTAGATTTATTATTATTGTAAATAATTATTATTGTAGGCTTATTTATGAATCCAAACCAGTTCTCTACATACGAACAAAGTGTTTTGTTTCATACTGTTGAGACATTTTTCTTGGCGAAATGAAGTTTGAACTGTTTATTTTTTATTTTGTGCTTGGTATTTAGTTTAAGATGTGGACTATTGTCAAATAAATATCATTAGCCTATTTCTGTAATTTGTTAAGTAGCTTTTGTTGGTAGGCCCACCTTTGTTGGTAGAGCCAATTGGTGCAATACAGGCTGTCCAAAAACTTGTGTCAGTTTAAACCAATTCTTTAAATATTGCGACAAGCATTTGGTTTCATTCTGTTGAGCCATTTTCTTTGGCTAAATTAAGTTCCAACTGTAATGTTGTGTTTAACAGCAATCTAATGGAATTACTACGTCACTCGCACTCAAAACATGTAAACTTCATGTCATGCCGCAATGAATCTCGTTGTCGGGAACATGCTGCCTGGCATTTCTCGATCTTATATATATATATATATATATATATATATATATATATATAAATAAATACAATTTATTTGTCACATACACATGGTTAGCAGGTGTTAATGCAAGTGTAGCGAAATGCTTGTGCTTCTAGTTCCGACCGTGCAGTAATATCTAACAAGTAATCTACCAATTCCACAACAACTACCTTGTACACACAAGTGTAAAGGAATGAATACGAATATGTACATAAAAATATATAAATGAGTGATGGCCGAACGGCGTAGGCAAGATGTAATAGATGGTATAGAGTACAGTATATACATATGAGATGAGTATTGTAGGGTATGAAAATATATAAAGCAGCATTGTTTAAGGTGGCTAGTGATACATTACGTCAGGATGGCAAGATGCAGTAGATGGTATGACATAGAGTATATACATATGAGATGAATAATGTAGGTTATGTAAACATTATCTAATATAAATAATATAAAGTGGCAAGTGATAAATTGATTACATCAATTTTCCCATTATTAAAGTGGCTTGAGTTGAGTCAGTATGTTGGCAGCAACCTCTCTGTGTTAGTGATGGCTGTTTAACAGTCTGATGGCCTTGAGATAGAAGCTGTTTTTCAGTCTCTCGGTTCCAGCTTTGATGCACCTGTACTGAAATATATATATATATATATATATATATATATATATATAAATAAATAAATAAATAAATAAATAAATAAACACACATACACAGTGGACACCTAAGCCTATATGCGCAAAATGCCCCGATGCATCCAAACTTTGTTATAACAATGAGTAAGGGGGCCCTTGGTCAGGGAAGTGACCAAGGTCATCTGTGGAGATGGGAGAACCTTCCAGAAGGACAACCATCTCTGCAGCACTCGACCAAATCAGGCCTTTATGGTAGAGTTGCCAGACGGAAGCCCCTGCTCAGTAAGAGGCAAGACAGCCCACTTGGAGTTTGCCAAAAGGCAGGACTCTCAGACCATGAGAAACAAGATTGAACTCTTTGGCCTGAATGCCAAGCGTCACGTCTGAAGGAAACCTGGCACCATCCCTAACGTGAAGCATGGTGGTGGCAGCATCATGCTGTGGGGGTGTTTTTCATCGGCAGGGACAGGGAGACGAGTCAGGTTTGAGGGAAAGATGAACAAAGCAAAGTACAGAGAGATCCTTGATGAAAACATGCTCAAGAGTGCTCAGGACCTCAGACTGGGGTGAAGGTTCACCTTCCAACAGGACAACAGCCCTAAGCACACAGCCAAGATGAGGCAGGAGTGGCATCGAGACAAGTCTCGGGAATGTCCTTGAGTGGCCCAGCCAGAGCCCGGACTTGAACCTGATCGAACATCTCTGGAAGGACCTGAAAATAACTGTGCCGCGACGCTCCCCATCCAAACTGACAGAGCTTGAGAGGATCTGCAGAGAAGAATGGGAGAAACTCCCCAAATACAGGTGTGCCATGCTTGTAGTGTCATACCCAAGAAGACTAGAGGCTGTAATCGCTGCCAAAGGTGCTTCAACAAAGTACTGAGTAAAGGGTCTGAATACTTATGTAAATGTGATTTCTTATATTTCTTATATATATATCATATATATATAATTTTTTTTTTTTACATTTGCAAAAATTCTAAAAACCTGTTTTCGCTTTGTCATTATGGTGTATTCTGTATAGATTGATAAATGGGAAAAAACGATTTAATCCATTTTAGTATGAGGCCGTAATGTAACAAAATGTGGAAAAAGTCAAGGGGTCTTAATACTTTCTGAATGCACTGTATATAGTCATTGTTGGGGTGGTATTGACGTGGGATTTGGGGGGGGGGGGTCCGTGGGTGGTGTTTGACCATTTCTTTGGATTTTTTATGTCTAACTCATTGTTAGAAAAAGGTTCGGTCCAAATCGGACGTTGGGTACTATAATTATTCAATATTATATGAATCCTATAAATTAAAATGGCCGATATGGATGCAATCAATTAGGTTAATTTCTCAGAGATTAAATTACATTACATGACCAAAAGTATGTGGACACCTTCTCGTCAAACATCTCATTCCAAAATCATGGGCATTAATATGCAATTGGTCCCCCCTTTGCTGAGTAAGGTGGCCCTTGGTCAGGGAAGTGACCAAGAACCCGATGGTCACTCTGACAGAACTCCAACGTTCATCTGTGGAGCCAGGCCTAATTGCCCCACTCTTCTGGGGTAATTAGACCTGGCTCGCAGTCAGCGGTCCAATTCATCCCAAAGATGTTCGATGGAGTTGAGGTCAGGGCTCGTTGCAGGCCAGTCAAGTTCTCCCACACCAATCTTGACAAACCATTTCTGTATGGACCTCACATTGTGCATGGGGGGGGGGGGGGGCATTGTCATGCTTTAACAGTAAAGGGACATCCCCAAACTGTTGCCACAAAGTTGGAAACACAGAATCATCTAGAATGTCATTGTATACTGTAGCATTAAGAGTTCCCTTCACTGGAACTAAGGGGCCTGGCCCGAACCATGAAAATCAGCCCCAGACCATTATTCCTCCTTCACCAAACTTTACAGTTGGCACTAAGCATTGTGGCAGGTAGCGTTCTCCTGGCATCCGCCAAACCCAGATTCGTCCGTCGGACTGCCAAGATGTTGATTCATCACTGCAGATAACCCATTTCCACTGCTCCAGAGTCCAATGGCGGCGAGCTTTACACCGCTCCAGCCGACGCTTGGCATTGAGCATGGTGATCTTAGGCTTGTGTGAGGCTACTCGTCCATGGAAACCCATTTCATGAAGCTCCCACCGAACAGTTATTGTGCTGACGTTGCTTCCAGAGGCAGTTTGGAACACGGTAGTGAGTGGTGCAACCGAGGACAGACGATTTTTACACGCTTAAGCACTCGCTGGTCCCGTTCTGTGAGCTTGTGTGGTCTACCACTTCACGGCAGAGCCGTTGTTGCTCCTAGATGTTTCCACTTCACAATAACATCACTTAGTTGACCGGGGGCAGCTCTAGCAGGGCAGAAATTTGACGAACTGACTTGTTGGAAATGTGGCATCCTATGACGGTGCCACATTGAAAGTCACTGAGCTCTTCAGTACGGGCCCATTCTACTGTCAATGTTTGTCTATGGAGATTGCATGGCGGTGTGCTCGATTTTATACATCTGTCACCAACGGGTGTGGCTGAAATAGCCGAATCCACTAATTTGAAGGGGTGTCCACATACTTGTGTACATATAGTGTATTTTTGTCAGGCAGGACCATACAGCACTGAATGAGAGGAAATTTGACTTGGAAAGTTGGCTATTAAAAATCAGCTACCAAAAAGTGAAGTTCCGCATAAACATTCATATAAGATATTTCCTGTGTTTAAGGTGCATTACAATATCCTAATGTTTGTTTGTTTCTGTATATAGGGCAGACAACTGACTACGTGCTTAGATTTACCCACCCCCACTCCAGCCAGGTTATTATCCTGCACTTTGAGTTTAGTAGGGCCCTATAAAATCTGCGTTGTAGAAAACGCTGACGGAATCACAGAATCCAGACATTAAAACGGAATTCAGACATAAAAAAATAAATAAAAATATTGATGGAGTGCCCGTCTATTTGTGGTGTTCTTATGTCTAGTCTACACTTTGCAGCCGTTAGCGATAATGCTAACGATAACCGTCTGCATGTAGACCTTCTCAATTAAAATGTTTAACTACAATGTAGCGTATGCCTACCTAGCAGAATGATATAATGATTATTTGTCTCAATCCAGTGGCCATTTGTTTAGCAAACTCTGCAAATCACATGAGCGCTACAGAAACGTTGCTAACCGAACAACGGCCTCTGGCTGGCGCACAGTGGAATTAAAGGCTAACTACACCCAACATTACTTCAGATTTTTCCCAGACCTGAAAAGAGGTCTCCTGATGTCGTTTCAGCATTGTTGAGAACTTAGAACGTCAAATGTTGCCAGGTTTTTTTTTTTTATGAAAAAAAAAAAAAAGGTGTGATTTTGAGATTGAAAATGGGAGAAAAAAAAATTTAAACCTGGAAAAACAAAAACTAAGAAAAATAAAACTTGTTTTATAGAGCAGATTCACAATAAACACAACATTTAAAAAAATTAAAAAAAATAACACAATACTGTATGCATTTGTGTCAGGCAGGACCATACAGCACTGAATGAGAGAAGATTTGACTTGGAAAGTTGTCTATAGAAAACAGCTACCAAAAATATTAAGTCCATCATAAATAATCACAGTTGATATTTCTACCTATTGTATATCTGTGTGTTTACAGGGCTATATTTTCAAAATGTGCATTACAATATCTCACTGCTGTTTGTTTCTGTATGTAGGGCAGACAACATGTATTCCACACTGAGTTAAATAGGGTGTCACAACGTGGTCCCGTGTGGCTCAGTTGGTAGAGCATGGTGTTTGCAACGCCAGGGTTGTGGGTTCGATTCCCCCTCCTCTCCCCTGTAACTATTCCCCAGGTCGTTGCTGTAAACGTGTTCTCAGTCAACTTACCTGGTAAAATAACAGTAAAATAAAATTAAAATCTAAATAAAAAAAGAAGCAGAGGTTGATAGGTCTATGTAGCATCCTATTGCCTAGACATAGCGTATTTAGAGGGTTAGTTCAGGAAGGTTGATAGGTCTATGTAACATCCTATTGCCTAGACATAGCGTATTTAGAGGGTTAGTTCAGGAAGGTTGATAGGTCTATGTAGCATCCTATTGCCTAGACATAGCGTATTTAGAGGGTTAGTTCGGGAAGTCTACCAACAACACGCAAACAGTCGTGTCGTAAACGGGTTACTAAAAACGTGGAAAAGAGGACAGGGGTGTTGACACAGCCAGTCAGTTTAATTAAAATCGATTATTTTCCTGCTGGTCATGACAGCAGGCACAAGGCAGGAGAGCTCATGTTTCTGGTAATGTGGCCCTGTGTGGGTGTTTGTACTGTGTGTGTGTGTGTGTGTGTGTGTGTGCTGTGTGTGTGCTGTGTGTGTGTGACTGTGTGTGTTTGTTTGTACGGGGGGGGGGTGTGTGTGTGTGTGTGTGTGTGTGTGTGTGTGTGTGTCGTGTGTGTGTGTGTGTGTGTGTACGGGGGGGGGGGTGTGTGTGTGTGTGTGTGTGTGTGTGTGTGTGTGTGTGTGTGTGTAGGACCCTGGTGGTGTTATCTAACCCAGGATGGATGTGTCACTGGTTGTGATTCTCTGCATCATGACATCATCTCTATCAGACCGTATGGCGAAACACACACAGGGTACAGATGGACCCCTGACACCACACACAGGGTACAGATGGACCCCTGACACCACACACAGGGTACAGATGGACCCCTGACACCACACACAGGGTACAGATGGACCCCTGACACCACACACAGGGTACAGATGGACCCCTGACACCACACACAGGGTACAGATGGACCCCTGACACCACACACAGGGTACAGATGGACTCCTGACACCACACACAGGGTACAGATGGACTCCTGACACCACACACAGGGTACAGATGGACCCCTGACACCACACACAGGGTACAGATGGACCCCTGACACCACACACAGGGTACAGATGGACTCCTGACACCACACACAGGGTACAGATGGACTCCTGACACCACACACAGGGTACAGATGGACCCCTGACACCACACACAGGGTACAGATGGACCCCTGACACCACACACAGGGTACAGATGGACCCCTGACACCACACACAGGGTACAGATGGACCCCTGACACCACACACAGGGTACAGATGGACCCCTGACACCACACACAGGGTACAGATGGACTCCTGACACCACACACAGGGTACAGATGGACTCCTGACACCACACACTTTCAGCAGGCGGCATCCTCTTTTAAAGCTGTTTGTCTTTTATACATGATCTGAACCTGACACTGTGAACCAAGCCTGCAGTTCACCCCGTGTGTGTGTGTGTGTGTGTGTGTGTGTGTGTGTGTGTGTGGTTATATTTGAGGCTCATGATGTGAATGGTGTTGATGGAGGTGATGTGACTGGGAAGCTTTGGGAGGGAAGGTCAGGTCCCATTTAGTGTCCGTCATTAAATCAGAGCCCTCTCAACTCTGTCTGTTCTGGACATGACTAAAACCCGAACCCCCGGTCAGAGCCCTCCACTCCGTCTGCAACCCTAATCCTGGGGCTGGGCCTGTGGCAGGTGCACAGGAAGTGAGTACCATTTACTGAGCAAATCACATCCTGTCTGTCCCATCATAACACACTTTTGTACCTCAGAGATAAAAGATACTCACAGACAAACAGACAAAGGATGCACGATATAGTCGGTGAACATATCGGAATCGGGCCGATATTAGCTAAAAAATGCCAACGTCGGTATCGGCCCAATGTCTAGTTTAACGCCGATGTGCAAAACCGATGTCAAAGCTGATACACGTGTAGTGCAACACAGCATTCCTAACCTAGCCCACAATGTCTGCTGTGTGGATCGAGCAGTCAACATGTCGAGCAGTCATTTGAAAGAATAAGAACATTTCAGTGAGACAACACAAAGGCAAAATCCATTAACGGCAAGATAATTGAATTCATGCCCTTGACAATCAACTGTTCTATGTCGAGGGTGATTTTGGCTTTCGCCGACTGGTCGAGCACCGGTACACACTAACGTTACCAAGTGCGCTATTTTTCCAGATGTTGCCCTACCGGAGTTATACAGTAATAGCATCACTGCTATTAGCTTCACGACATACATAATACGGAACGCCGTTTGGGTGTTTGCGTGTCAAAAAAGATGCACGTCAAATAACACTATTTGACGCGTTTAATAAGCTTTTAATTTGACACGTCAAATAACACAGTTCTATCATAGAATGTTGTGTGTTCTGAATTTGCACGTGCAAGCCAAGCGCCACCACTACTACTATCAGTAGCACTGTCAAAACTGTACAAAAAAAGTCTGCAAACAACCACACACCGGCCACGAACGATGTGTTTGCGATACCGCGTTGGTAATAAAGCATTATTTGTTCGACCACAACTTCTGGGGTAGCTAGCTTTAGCTTGGTAGTTAGCTAGCACCAATGCAACCAGCCTGAAAACAATGACCAGTAGAAACTGCAGTCATTTTCATTATTCTTAGCAATGGTTTAGGAATCCATGTGAGTAAGTATTAGCTAGGTAGCTACTTGTTGTTCGCCTACTGAAATTGAACTTCAGTTCATGAACATAAATAGCTAGCCAGCTACTTAACCCTGTTGCCCAAAGCTAACGTTATAAGCAGCCAGCTAGCGTCATCTGGCTAGTGACGCTCGACTGGAACGGGTTATGTGTTGTGAAGCTAGCAACAATAAGGATTAGGCACAAAAGTGGAATTTGCGGTTTGCCTTGAAAATAAAAGTACCTCATTGAAAGTGATGCAGAAGGTTACAATTGGTGGAATAATGACATATTAAGACTAGATAATGTTAAACAAAGTTGTAATGTGGACCAATGAAATGGGGTATCAGTCTACTCGTTGACACCCACAGAACACAACTGGTGAAGAGTTTACGCAAATATTAGCATTGTAGCTCTTATCGCGGGACTGTGACTGTGTGAAATCACCTTTCCAGTCAGCCTATTGTGTGTATTGACATTCACATTGCACTGTAAAGCTCAACCTAAGGATTGGGGATCAATGAAATGGGGTATCAGTCTACTCAATTCCCAACGTCCTCCTTAAGAGTTATCATATTCCTAAAACATCCACGCAGTGTTGTTTTTCCTCAGGAATAGTCGTTCAATACACATAGGTTGACAATAAATGTGGCTCAATTCACAGTTATTTCAGAGTCCCGCAATAAGAGCTACGACGCTAATGTTCTCTGGGTGTCACTGAGTAGACTGATAGCCCATGTCATTGATCCGCAATCCATAGGTAAGGCTGGAAAGTTAAATAAGTATGACTCCTCAATGCATTTCTAAAGTATAACACATCCAGTGTGATTTCAACAGATTTGTCAAATTAACAAATTATTGTCTTTTGTTGATTTTATATAAAACAACATTCCAACCTGGTTTAGCATGATCTATTCAATTATGGCATAATTCTACTATTTGTATTCATTTGAATCACTGTCAATGACATACTTTTATTTTGAAGGCTAACCGCAGAGTCCACTACTGTGGTTAATCCTTATTGTGGCTAGCTTCACATAGATGGGGACCGACCACCATTAATCAAATAAGAACCGTCTTATAAATGAAGGTTATTTTAGATGATGACACCTAGCTAGATAGTTAGCTAGCTAATTATAGCTACTGAAACCGATGTCGTTTTGTTGTGTTTTTGGGGAAGAACATTGTTTGCATCCATCAGCTAGCTCTTTTTTTTATTTTTATGTCCAGCGCTGTAGGTGCACGAGACAAATTTACCAGCGTCATAGCATACGTATCGATGAATCGCTGTGACACATGAAATACGAGTGATAGTGTAATCAAATGTGTAATAACTACATTTAAAAAAATCATGAACGAGCTAAATTATTATGTGACGTGCAGTCATATTCAGGTCCTGATTGGTCAGCATGCTTATTTGACGTGTATATTTTTTGACACGCAAAGACCCAAACAGCTTCCTGGTTGAGAATGAAACGACGGAACAAATGAACAATGAAACAGCACAGCAAGTAAGTGAAAGAAATATGTTTTGATTATGGTTTACTGGTAATGGGGAGATACGTAAAAGCCAACAAAATTGATTTTAGGTCAGTGTGGTGTGTGTGTGTGTGTGTGTGTGTAACCTTTATTTAAACTAGGCATGTCAGTTAAGAACAAATTCTTATTTACAATGACGACCAACCCCGGCCAAACCCAGACGACGCTGGGCCAATTGTGCGCCGCCCTATGGGATTCCCAATCACGGCCGGATGTGATACAGCCTGGATTCGAACAAGGGACTGTAGCGACGCCTCTAGCACTGAGACGCAATGCCTTAGACCGCTGAACAAGGGACTGTAGCGACGCCTCTAGCACTGAGACGCAATGCCTTAGACCGCTGCATTCATGTGTATGTGTAACTATTTAACTGTAATAGAATGTTTAAAAGGCCGCTAAAATTGTAAATATCGGTTATTGGTATTGGGGTTTTTTGGCAAGGAAAATATTGGATATCGGTATTGGCCAAAAATATCCTATCGGTGCATCACTAAAACAGACAGAGATTGACAGAGAGACAAACAGGCCGAGAGATTGACAGAGAGACACAAACAGGCCGAGAGATTGACAGAGAGACACAAACAGGCCGAGAGATTGACAGACAGACACAAACAGGCCGAGAGATTGACAGACAGACACAAACAGGCCGAGAGATTGACAGACAGACACAAACAGGCCGAGAGATTGACAGACAGACACAAACAGGCCGAGAGATTGACAGACAGACACAAACAGGCCGAGAGATTGACAGACAGACACAAACAGGCCGAGAGATTGACAGACAGACACAAACAGGCCGAGAGATTGACAGACAGACACAAACAGGCCGAGAGATTGACAGACAGACACAAACAGGCCGAGAGATTGACAGACAGACCGAGAGATTGACAGACAGACAAACAGGCCGAGAGATTGACAGACACAAACAGGCAGAGAGATTGATCGATAGACAAGTGTGTGCACGACTGTGCGGGTCCAAGCAATAGACGAGATATAAAAGCGGTGTGTGTGCCTGTATGTGCCTGCGTGTGAATTTTGGCTGAGGTGGTGTCCATGCATGGTGCTGACCGTCTGACTCCATCCCAAATGGTACTCTACACCCCCCCCCCCCCTAGTGTCTATCCTCTGTCTGTAGGAGCACTGACACACCACTGTTAATAATAAACGGTGTATTCTCCTGGTCTGCTGTTTAGAGAGAGAGAGAAAGAGAAAGAGAAAGAGAAAGAGAAAGAGAGAGAGAGAGAGAGAGGCAACGCCGGGCTACGGTTTCATTCCACTGACTGCCATGTGTAGAAGGAGGCAGGGAGCTAAGCTGAGAGCGGCGCTGTCTGACCGAGTTACTCGGCGGTGCTCGGCGGTGCTCACGTAAAGTGGCGTCACACTGTGCTCACTTAGCCGTACCTCTTCCTCCCGAACCAGCTCATTTCCCCGAGACTCAAAACACGGGACCTCTGCCTCACATAGACTGGTGACCGCCCTCCTGAAGCGTTATAACCAATCATGCTACGGAAAAATACCCAATTTAGTTGAATAAGTGGCGGCACTACAGGCTAAAGAGTGAGTTTCACAGATCACCCCCCCCCCCCATCTACAGGTTAAGGAGTGAGTTTCACAGATCCCCTCCATCTACAGGCTAAGGAGTGAGTTTCACAGATCCCCCCCATCTACAGGTTAAGGAGTGAGTTTCACAGATCCCCTCCATCTACAGGCTAAGGAGTGAGTTTCACAGATCCCCTCCATCTACAGGCTAAGGAGTGCGTTTCACAGATCCCCATCTACAGGCTAAGGAGTGAGTTTCACAGATCCCCCCCATCTACAGGTTAAGGAGTGAGTTTCACAGATCCCCTCCATCTACAGGCTAAGGAGTGAGTTTCACAGATCCCCTCCATCTACAGGCTAAGGAGTGAGTTTCACAGATCCCCTCCATCTACTGGTTAAGGAATGAGTTTCACAGATCCCCTACATCTACAGGCTAAGGAGTGAGTTTCACAGATCCCCCCCCCCCCCCCCCATCTACAGGCTAAGGAGTGAGTTTCACAGATCACCCCCCATCTACAGGCTAAGGAGTGAGTTTCACAGATCCCCCCCCCCCCCCATCTACAGGCTAAGGAGTGAGTTTCACAGATCCCCAGCCCCCCCCCCCCCCCCCCCCAATCTACAGGCTAAGGAGTGAGTTTCACAGATCACCCCCCATCTACAGGCTAAGGAGTGAGTTTCACAGATCCCCCCCCCCCATCTACAGGCTAAGGAGTGAGTTTCACAGATCACCCCCCATCTACAGGCTAAGGAGTGAGTTTCACAGATCCCCTCCATCTACAGGTTAAGGAGTGAGTTTCACAGATCCCCCCCTCCATCTACAGGCTAAGGAATGAGTTTCACAGATCCCCTCCATCTACAGGCTAAGGAATGAGTTTCACAGAGAGTTTCACAGATTCCACTCATCAGACACCAATGAATGGCAGAGATATGCTTGGCTGTTTCCAGGTGGACAAGAGTAGTGAACGGTTGGCTCAATCACAACGCTGTATATTTTGAGAGCTCCTCTAAAAGGAGTTGACAGACTGACTGACAGCGGTGCTGCATGCTGCTCCTACAGAACTTGCCAGAACATTATTATTGTTGAAAAACACATTTCATGCAATTCTCCTACACTTTATATGACTGGAGGAGAGATTAGCAGAATTTTTTTTTTTGAATACAACAAATGACAGGGTAGCCTTCACTGCTGACACTGACAAACAGATCAATAAAAACGACTGTGTCACATAAAGGCCTACGACAAGGTGAAGACACTAATAGAATATGACGTCCATCTTACCTGGAGGAGGAAGTTATTGTTTCAAAAACTAACTTAAGTGGCACTGACCCAACGATGACAAAGGGTGAATATGCGCATTGCTGACTCACTGGGGAAAATGGCCGACGTTGTCCACTGGTGCCAATAAGATAAGATGTTGTTTGCTAGATTAAAAGTTGAATATTTGGATAACTAAAAAGACAGATTGTCTTTTTAATTGTCTCATCTTTACAGCAGTAGCTATTTGTTTTTCAAACTATGTTTTTTCCGCAATTGAATTTTAAAAATATTGCGATATGCTTGGCTGGACGTCTCTACTACTTTTCACTGACAGTCGCAACTCAACAATCATCTAATTGGTATTTGCAGCACATGCTATGCTGCCCAAATTCCACGCACTGCCTTTCCTTTCCGACTGTAGGCAATATGATTTAAAACAATCCACAACTTATTATTTTATAAGGGAAAGCCAATGATTCTCTGTGGCTAAATCATGCTTTTAGTAGCCTATTTTGTTGACCTATCCTATTGGTCAGCTTGTCGAGAAAGAAATAGCCCAAACAGACTCTGGGACAGTCGTGGGACGATAGATCCCAAATTCATACAACATTATTAGCGCAGCAGTGCACACAAGGCAATAGGCTACGAGCCAATACAAGTTTGGCTACTGGACAATGAAATAATGTTGATAACCAATAGAACATGAGAGAAATAGGTTACTGGTTTCAACGGCGTGTAGATGTCTTTATAAATCAATAACTACAGCTCAGCGTTCAACATCATTGTGCCCTCAAAGCTCATCAATAAGCTAAGGAACATGGGACTAAACACCTCCCTCTGCAACTGGATCCTGGACTTCCTGATGGGCCCCCAGGTGGTGAGGTTAGGCAACAACACATCCGCCACGCTGACCCTCAATACGGGGGCCCCTCAGTGGTGTGTGCTTAGTCCCTCATGTACTCCCTGTTCACCCACAACTGCGTGGCCAAGCACGATTCCAACACCATCATTAAGTTTGCAGACGACACGACAGTGGTAGGCCTGTTCACCGACGTCGACGAGACAGCCTACAGGGAGGTCAGAGACCTGGCTGTGTGGTGCCAGGACAACAACCTTTCCCTCAACATCAGCAAGACAAAGGAGCTGATCGAAACGGAGGGCCGAGCATTCCCCCCCATCTACACCAACGGGGCTGTTGTGGAGCAGATCAAGAGCTTCAAGTTCCTCAGTGTCCACATCACTAAGAACCATCATGGTCCACACACACACACACACACACACACACACACACACACACACACACACACACACACACACACACAGTCGTGAAGAGTGTACGACAACACCTCTTTCCATTCTGGAGGCTGAATAAATTCAGCATGGGCCCTCAGATCCTCAAAAAGTTATACAGCTGCACCATTGAAAACTGCATCACCGCCTGGTATGGCAACTGCTTTGCATTTGACTGCAAAAGAGCTATAGGGCAGTGCGTACGGCCCAGTACATCACTGGGGCTGAGCTCCCTGCCAACCAGGACCTCTATACCAGGCGGTGTCAGAGAAAGGCCCTAAAAATGATCAAAGACTCCAGCCATAGACTGTATACTCCGCTACCGAACGACAAGCAGTACCGATGCACCCAGTCTGGCACCAACAGGACTCTGAACAGCTTCTACCCACAAGCTGTAAGACAGCTACCCGGATTATCCGCATTGACCATTTTTGCACTGACTCTTTTGACTCATTACATACGGCTGCTGTTTCTGTTTATTATCTATCCAGTCACTTTATCCCTACCTGTGTGTGTGTGTGTGTCTATATACACACACACACACACACACACACAGAAATAAATTACCTCGTACGCCTGCACATCGACTCAGTACTGGTACCCCGTCTATAGAGCCAAGTTATCCTAACTCATTGTGTATTTAGTCATTGTGTTATTATTTTTCTAGACATTTTTCTATATTTCTCTCTGCATTGTTGGAAAGAGCCCTTAAGTAAGCATTTCACTGTTAGTGTACACCTGTTGTTTACAAAGTATGTGACAAATAACATTTGATTTGCGGCTGAGAAGTAGCCTGGTCCCAGATCGGTTTGTGCTTTCATGCCAACTCCTTGTCACTCATTGTCATATTTGGCTTGACAAATGACAGCACTGGAATAGGCAAGAGCACAAACAGATCTGGGACCAGGCCACAGAAGGAGACGACAGATCTGGGACCAGGCCACAGAAGGAGACGACAGACCTGGGACCAGGCCACAGAAGGAGACGACAGACCTGGGACCAGGCCACAGAAGGAGACGACAGACCTGGGACCAGGCCACAGAAGGAGACGACAGACCTGGGACCAGGCCACAGAAGGAGACGACAGACCTGGGACCAGGCCACAGAAGGAGGCAACAGATCTGGGACCAGGCCACAGAAGGAGACGACAGACCTGGGACCAGGCCACAGAAGGAGACGACAGACCTGGGACCAGGCCACAGAAGGAGGCAACAGATCTGGGACCAGGCCACAGAAGGAGACGACAGACCTGGGACCAGGCTACAGAAGGAGACGACAGACCTGGGACCAGGCCACAGAAGGAGACGACAGACCTGGGACCAGGCCACAGAAGGAGACGACAGACCTGGGACCAGGCCACAGAAGGAGACGACAGATCTGGGACCAGGCCACAGAAGGAGACGACAGAGCTGGGACCAGGCCACAGAAGGAGACGACAGACCTGGGACCAGGCCACAGAAGGAGACGACAGATCTGGGACCAGGCTAGCGGAGAGGACAGGTCCCCCTAAAACTACTTCCTCTTCCTGCCCAGGCAAGAAAGCCCCTCAGGAGTGAGTCACAGATAGTCAAAACCATAAATCTCTCTCTCTCTCCCCCTCAGGGCAGGCAGGTTGAGGAACGTTTTGAGACAGACAGTGAAACGAATAACACCAAAACTACACCCACCACCAGCTGCCCTCAGTTTCACTTGGCCAGGTCACTTGTATATATATATATATATATTTGTTTTCTCCAAAACGTGACAAAAAATACTATTGTATTTTTGGGGGGGAATTGTTAACATTTTACAGTTTTACATTTTAGTCATTTAGCAGACGCTCTTATCCAGAGCGACTTACAGTAGTGAATACATACATTTTTTTTATTTTTTTTGTACTGGCCCCTCGTGGGAATCAAACCCAAAACCCTGGCGTTGCAAACACCATCCTCTACCAACTGAGCTACAGGGAAGACTAATTAACAAAATTAGCGTTACATTCAGGTAGTCCCTTCATCCCCGTTTCCAATTTTTATTTTTTACCCCTTTTCCTCCCCCAATTGGTAGGTCAAATCTTGTCCCATCGCTGTAACTCCTTTACGGACTCTGGAGAGGCAAAGGGCCGTGCGTCCTCCGAAACACGACCCTGCCAAGCCGCACTGCTTCTTGACACAATGCTCGCTTAACCCGGAAGCCAGCCGCACCAATGTGTCAGAGGAAACATCGTCCAGCTTCTCAAGTCAGAGCAGGACCTGGAGTCTTTATACATAGTCAGATATGGCTGTGTTTCAGACAGACAGAGAGACAGGCAGAGAAAGAGAGACAAACACAGAGAGAGAGAGAAACAGACAGAGAGAGAGAAAGAGAAAGAAAGAGAGAGAGAGAAAGAGAAACAGAGAGAGAGAGAGAGAAAGCGAAACAGGCAGACAGAGAGAGAGAGAGAGAGAGAAACAGGCAGACAGAGAGAGAGAGAGAGAGAGAGAGAGAGAAACAGGCAGACAGAGAGAGAGAAACAGGCAGACAGAGAGAGAGAGAGAGAGAAACAGGGAGAGAGAAACAGGCAGACAGACAGCATGGCTGCTTCATATTTACTGTCTGTTTAGAGTGATTGGGCACATTCATCAGGTGGTGTAATCTACAGTACCAGTTATGACAATGTGATTCCTATAGATCTGTGACAAACTGACTGACCGACTGGCTGAGTGACTGGCGGGCTGAGTGACAAACTGATTGACTGGCTGAGTGACTGGCAGGCTAACTGGCTTCTAGTTGACAGTCTTTAGATGGATGGGGAGAGGCTGATTGAAAGAGAGAAAGGTGCTGGGAGGGATGAATACTGTAACATCCGCAAACAGACAAAGCAGGCCATCTAAGCTTGGGTGAAACAAAAATAAGCCTAGGTTTACAAAATTAACCACGTCTTTAAGAGAACAATCCACACACAACCATCTCACGTCAATGACTGTTGTTTTTGCATTACAAGAAGTGATTAATGATACGTGAGAAAGTTACAGATGCACACATTTCATACCCCCAAGACATGCTAACCTCCCACCATTACAATAACAGGGGAGGTTAGCATTTTATATCATACCCCCAAGACATGCTAACATCTCACCATTACAATAACAGGGGAGGTTAGCATTTTATATCATACCCCCAAGACATGCTAACCTCCCACCATTACAATAACAGGGGAGGTTAGCATTTTATATCATACCCCCAAGACATGCTAACCTCTCACCATTACAATAACAGGGGAGGTTAGCATTTTATAGCATACCCCCAAGACATGCTAACATCTCACCATTACAATAACAGGGGAGGTTAGCATTTTATAGCATACCCCCAAGACAAGCTAACATCTCACCATTACAATAACAGGGGAGGTTAGCATTTTATAGCATATCTCCAAGACATGCTAACCTCTCACCATTACAATAACAGGTTTGCATTTTATATAATATCTCCAAGACATGCTAACCTCCCACCATTACAATAACAGGGGAGGTTAGCATTTTATATCATACCCTCAAGACATGCTAACCTCTCACCATTACAATAACAGGGGAAGGTTAGCATTTTTTTGGATGGTATGATATTTATGCCTCTAACTTTCTCACTCGTCATGATTCATTCAGGATTATCCGTAACCATGGTAGCATCCACATTAATGTAGAAGTGTTTAGAAACCTTCTATTTACAATAAAAGTGATTCCAATACATTATTTACCATTAATTTTTATGGTGGCCCAAAATAAATCTGAAAGTGGTTCCCACTTCACAAGCTTGAAGTAAGCATTGTGTGCTAGGAATATGGGACCAAATAATAAACTTGACTACTTTAATAGACATAAGTGAATTTGTCCCAATACTTTTAGTCCCCTAAAATGGGGGGGGGGGGGGGGGGACAATGTAACAAAAAGTGCTGTAATTTCTAAACAGTTCACCCAATATGGATGAAAATACCCTAAAATGAAAGCTGACAGTCTGCACTTTAACCTCATAGTCATTGTATCATTTCAAATCCAAAGTGCTGGAGTACAGAGCAAAAAAAATTTAAAAAAAAATGGGTCACTGTCCCAATACTGTTGGAGCTCACTGTATGATCTGAATCTGACAACCCCAGATGGACTAGAAGGATGCATTGGATCGCACTGTCACCGTGTGTAGACGCATCAGTTATATTAAAACAATTGTGAGATATAACCACAGCACACACAACTATCAGAAAGACAGGATGTGGGGCCTGCGAATGGTATAACATGCTTATTACCTGGATCATTTGCAATCGGATTAGAACACCATCTTATTCTTTAACACAAAGGCTATCCCCCCCTCATCTGGTCACATCCCACCACCACCACCCTCTGGTTCACCTTCCAACAGGACAACGACCCCTAAACACACAGCCAAGACAACACAGGAGTGGCTTCGGGACAAGTCTCTGAATGTCCTTGAGTGGCCCAGCCAGAGCCCGGACTTGAACCCGATCTAACATCTCTGGAAGGACCTGAAAATAGCTGTACAGCGACGCTCCCCATCCAACCTGACAGAGCTTGAGAAGATATGCAGAGAAGAATGGGATAAAATCCACAAATACAGGTGTGCCAAGCTTGTAGCATCATACCCAAGACTGTAATTGCTGCCAAAAGGTACCGAGTAAAGGGTCTGAATACTTATGTAAAATGTGAATTGTTTTAATATTTTTTAATAAATTTGCCAACATTTTTTATTTATTTATTATATTTTTTTAAAGTGTTTTTGCTTTGCCATTATGGGGTATGTGTAGATTGATGAGGGAAAATAAACAAACAATTTTAATCAAGTTTAGAATAAAGCTGTAACGTTACAAAATGTGGATAAAGTCAAGGTCTGAATACTCCCGGTATTCGTGTCCCAAAAACACAGACTATTAGTTTTCATTTGACACCTAATTTAATATGCTCCTATGAACTTCACATGTTGATGCTCATGGTCCTTTTACATGGAATTACCCAGAAACCCAGCTGGGCCACAAGTCTGTATGGTTAACAGGTTCAAATGAGCGCCAGAGAGAAGGGGGAGGAAGATGTAACGGCCACAAAGAGACTGAGGCTGCACATGTCCTCTGGCTCAAAATGTTTCCCGCCACGCAAGCTTCGATTAGGTTTTTGAAAATCAAAGTTGTCTATTTAGAGAAGGGGAAACTACACTATGAGACAGCTGCAGAGCAGCTCACTGCTCTTTAGGACCAGATACACACTAATATATGAAGATATTAAAGAAATAAGACGGGTTAGCTGACAACATCATGAAAATGATGTCATCGCTTCAATGGAGCAGAAGGCTGTGTGTTGTTGTGATTCTGGATGGCCAGATATAATGTAGACCATCCAATCATTACCCCATTAATGATCTCTGAGTTACTTAGGCCTTGTTGTGATTCTGGATGGCCAGATACAATGTAGACCATCCAAGCATTACCCCATTAATGAGCTCCAAGTTACTTAGGCCTTGTTGTGATTCTGGATGGCCAGATATAATGTAGACCAGGTATTGCTCAACCTTCTTTGACGTGAGATCTACTTCCCCCCCATTTGCCAACCTGATGGAGATCTACCAGTCTCTAAACCAACCATCAAACTGTATGAAAAGCAATCACACCACTGAGTATAGACCTGTTGCTATGATACCTATCTGACACCCAAATAACATGTTTTACATGGACCAATAACATGTTTTCCACAAATAAGTGCAACTCATCTCATTTCCTACCTTTTAGTGTGACTTATGGCATTGGGTGGAGGCAAGTCGTTTGTCACAGTCAGGGCTGTAAGCAGCTTGTTGCAAGTCTGACGCAAGTCTCTCACAAAGTGGTCATCAGTCAGGGTAAATCTGTACTTGGGACTTCATAATCTTCATGTGAGAAAATGCAGACTCACAGAGGTAGGTTGATCCAATGAGGGTTGATGAGTTAAGAGCACATCTTATGTTGGGATATTTCTCCTGTAGCAGTAACTCCCTGAACTCTTTCTTCATCTCAGTGGTTGCCCTGGATTTCAGCTGAATGTCATTTTGAAGGATGACAATTTCAGTTTCTGCTATAGTTGTGTCCAACTGAAAAAAAGTGGTCTCATTTTGGAGGCAATGACTTCCACATTTATGTCTGTCCCTAAACGGAAAGCACCGATAAGTCCCAACAGGCTCAAGTGATGCAACGTCAGCGAAACGACTGTCAAACTCAGATAAGATGCTCTGGACTTGCTCCACGTAATGTGCACTGTCAAGCTGTGCTGTGTCCTTGCCCTGACGTTCAAGTTCTGAATGTATGTGATGAAAGAAGTGCGTTGCAGCTTTCTCGTGAGCAAAAAAAAGAAACGTCATCTCACTGTCAACTGCGTTTATTTTCAGCAAACTTAACATGTGTAAATATTTGTATGAACATAACAAGATTCAACAACTGAGACATAAACTGAACAAGTTCCACAGACATGTGACTAACAGAAATGGAATAATGTGTCCCTGAACAAAGGGGTGGTCAAAATCAAAAGTAACAGTCAGTATCTGGTGTGGCCACCAGCTGCATTAAGTACTGCAGTGCATCTCCTCCTCATGGACTGCACCAGATTTGCCAGCTCGTGCTGTGAGATGTTACCCCACTCTTCCACCAAGGCACCTGCAAGTTCTCAGACATTTCTGGGGGGAATGGCCCTAGCCATCACCCTCCGATCCAACAGGTCCCAGACGTGCTCAATGGGATTGAGATCCGGGGTCTTCGCTGGCCATGGCAGAACACTGACATACCTGTCTGGCAGGAAATCACGCACAGAACGAGCAGTATGGCTGGTGGCATTGTCATGCTGGAGGGTCAGTCAGGATGAGCCTACAGGAAGGGTACCACATGAGGGAGGAGGATGTCTTCCCTGTAGTGTTGTCTTAGGCATCTCACAACACAGACATTGCAATTTATTGCCCTGGCCACATCTGCAGTCCTCATGCCTTCTTGCAGCATGCCTAAGGCACGGGAATCTTTCTTTTGGTGCTTTTCAGAGTCAGTAGAAAGGCCTCTTTAGTGTCCTAAGTTTTCATAACTGTGACCTTAATTGCCTACCGTCTGTAAGCTGTTAGTGTCTTAACGACCGTTCCACAGGTGCACGTTCATTAATTGTTTATGGTTCATTGAACAAGCATGGGAAACATGCTTCACAATGAAGATCTGTGAAGTCATTTGGATTTTTACGAATTATCTTTGAAAGACCTGAAAAAAAAGGAGGTTTGTTGTTGTTGTTTGTTGCCGAGTTTAGTTTGTATTTAAAGTGTTCATGTCGATGACACGTTTGCCGCTCTACATTCAGTTCATTAAGCATGTAAATTAGGTCAGTGAGAAAAGCTCAATCCAGGAGGCACTGTGTCCTCTAGCTGTGCACATTCTGCATGTTTGGAGACCTTGAGAAACTCCTTGATTTCAGACAACTCCTCAATGAATTTCCCTAAAAAAATAAGATAAAAGAACCACGGCTCAGCCACCACATATCCGTGTGCAGCAGCTTCAGTCTCTTCTAAGTGAGCTTGAAATAGCATCCGCTGTAGAGGCTTCTTGATCGACTAGAACACACAATCTTCATCGCAACATCCATCACCTCTTTCATGTTTAACAGGCAGTTGGAATTTGTTAGCAAACTCCATAAATGCTTGGAAAAATATCTTTGCCCCTTGTATGTCCTTTCAGTGGCAAAATGGCGAGTAGTTTCTCCTTTGTACTCATGTTGTCAAATAGCATTCTGATGAAAATGCATAACTGTGCCACATCTACCATATCTGTGGACTCGTCACACTGGAGGAAATAACACTCGCAGTTGTCAATATCCTTCTTCAATTGATCCTCGAGGTTCTCCGCTATTCCCTCATCTTCTTGTCACCGTTTGGTAGAGCATGGTGTTTGCAACGCCAGGGTTGTGGGTTCGATTCCCACGGGGGGCCAGTATGAGAAAAAATATATATATATGAAATGAAATGTATGCATTCACTACTGTAAATCGCTCTGGATAAGAGCGTCTGCTAAATGACTAAAATGTAAAAAAAAAAAAAAATGTAAAATGTATTTCTGGACAACTGAATGTCATTGATGGCAGCCATAATTTCAGTCTTATTCTTAACATCTCCAAACAGCGAGTCTGCAGCCTCGGGTAAATGCTTCCTTGATCCTCTCCCCATCTTTGAATGACTTTTTAGCCTCAGTAAATGCTTCCTTGATCTTCTCCCCATCTTTATCAAATTTTGATGCTTAGCAGGAACGTGACTCACACAACAAGATGCTATAGTTGCGGTCTTCCCTTTGGTCACAGGCCTTGTGAAAATTCACTGCTGCGCTGCCAGTTGATTATTTTTTTTTTTAGTTCTTGTACCTTTCTTCTTCTTCGTAAATTCAGTCTTTGCTGGAAAATCTATTTCCTGGGTTGTGTGTGGGTTTTAAAATGTCGTTCTATGTTACCTTTCTTTGGGACAGCGATGCTATTATGGCAGATGAGGCACACACAGTTTGACATGACAAAAAAAAAAAATGATCCTCCTCCCATTCCTTGTGGAAATGATACGTTTTTTTTTTTTTTTTATCTTCCCCTTCACTCATTATTGCTGCTGTCGACCACACAAAGTTAGCTAGCTAGCTACCGGTCTGGCATCACCGTGACCTCGACTTAGAGCTGGCGGGCGGTATCTGACCCCATAGGTCAATAAGTGGGCAGGGACTGGTCATATTTTATGTAAATCACGTGACTTTTCAGACATGGCTGTGAATGGAGGACTGTCGAACGTTAAAACAGAAAAGAGATTATAGGCATTGATTTGTGTGGCTGAATTTTAGTCGATGTATAATCATCTCACGATCAACCGGCAAGCACTCTGCGATCGACCAGTAGATCAAGACCGACTGGTTGGGCACCTCTAATGTAGACCATCCAAGCATTACCCCCCAGTTACTTAGGCCTTGTTGTGATTCTGGATGGCCAGATATAATGTAGACCATCCAAGCATTACCCCCAGTTACTTAGGCCTTGTTGTGATTCTGGATGGCCAGATATAATGTAGACCATCCAATCATTACCCCATTAATGATCTCTGAGTTACTTAGGCCTTGTTGTGATTCTGGATGGCCAGATATAATGTAGACCATCCAAGCATTACCCCATTAATGAGCTCCAAGTTACTTAGGCCTTGTTGTGATTCTGGATGGCCAGATACAATGTAGACTAGGGCTTGGCGGTATACCGTTTTTTTATGATATACCGGTATTGATGCAGGGACCGGTTTGGGTTTTTACTTTACCTTCTAAACCGGTATTTGATTGTTTGATTTGTTAAAATGTGATATGCCATGTGTAATGTTAATTTTTATACTTTACTTCGCTACTCGAGTCATCTCTCTCCTCTCTCTCCGTGCCACTTTCCACACAGACCTAGCCACGCCCCCTGTCACTCAAGGAGCACATTTGATGTTCCTCGAGACGCTTGCGTTCAGTCTGCATGGTCAATGCAGCACATGCAACAAAGTTGATGACAACAATGCTGTTTTCACTTTGCTTCTTAATATAAATCCAATTGCGTTCTATAAATGACACTATTCGTTTTGTGTTTCTTTCATCAGTAAACAGCTAGTTTGTCTTTTCTTAGCAAGTTTCCCTAAATCTTGTGAGATTCTAAATTGTTAGCCGCTAATGCTAATAGCTAGCTAATAAATGTACTGAGTAAGAGCAAACGTTGCTAGCTAATACAGCCTGGTAATACCAGTGATGATGTAGACCTAAATCAGCATGTCGTTTGTGCAACAGTATCTTCTAAATCAAAGAGGAATATGCAAAGCAAGAATATGTTAGCTACATGAAGTAGCTAAGAGAAAACATGCAGTAGCCAAAGCTTATAAGGTTCCCTAGGAAACACTTATCAACACTTTAGTTCCTACCCTGTCACAATAATGCCTCCCTGGCATTTTAATTCATTATCATCTCAAACAACACTGTATTCAAAGTGCCCACTATCATATTCTAACTATAGAATTAGAATAGTCATTCTATTCCATGATTAGAACAGTTTTGCTCTAATTCGGAAGTCAAATCGTAATTGCAACATTTGGTTAAAAATAAGTCCTAGATTATTTTCCCATATCGTGCAGCCCAACATAGCAGTGTGAAAATTATCTCAATTGAGCAGTGGTGTAAAAATACTTTCAAGTACTACTTAAGTTGGGGTTTTTTTGGTATCTGTACTTTACTTAACTAGTTTTATTTTTGACAACTTCTAGTTCACTACATTCCTAAAGAAAATACTGTACTTTTTACTCCCTACATTTCCCCTGACACCTAAAAGTACTCGTTACATTTTGAACGCTTAGCAGGACAGGAAAATGGTCCAATTCACACACTTGTCAAGAGAACATCCCTGGTCATCTACTGCCTCTGATCTGGTGGACTCACTAAACACAAATGCTTTGTTTGTAAATTATGTCTGAGTGTTGGGAGTGTGCCCCTGGCTATCCGTACATTTAAAAAAAACGAGAAAACGGTGCCATCTGGTTTGCTTAATATAAGGAATTTTAAATGATTTATACTTTTGATACTTAAGTACATTTTATCAATTACATTTACTTTTGATACTTAAGTATATTTAAAACCAAATACTTTTACTCAAGTAGTATTTTACTGGGTGACTTTCACTTGTACTTGAGTAAAAGTATAGCTACCTTAACAGAAAGTTACTCAAGTATGACCATTGGGTACTTTTTCCACCACTGCAAATTGAGTACAGGAAATACCGAAATAATAAAAGTGCTGAAATTTGTTTTGGTTAAATTTCAATTGAACAGTATAAACCAATCAGAATGGAGAAAGACTCATTGAAATCACTTAGAATATATGTGTTGCCACCCTGGGATCACTCACTACTCATAAAGCACCCTGGGATCACTCACTACTCATAAAGCACCCTGGGATCACTCACTACTCATAAAGCACCCTAGGATCACTCACTACTCATAAAGCATCCTGGGATCACTCACTACTCATAAAGCACCCTGGGATCACTCACTACTGCACCCTGGGATCACTCACTACTCATAAAGCACCCTGGGATCACTCACTACTGCACCCTGGGATCACTCACTACTCATAAAGCACCCTGGGATCACTCACTACTCATAAAGCACCCTGGGATCACTCACTACTCATAAAGCACCCTGGGATCACTCACTACTCATAAAGCACCCTGGGATCACTCACTACTCATAAAGCACCCTGGGATCACTCACTACTCATAAAGCACCCTGGGATCACTCACTACTCATAAAGCACCCTAGGGATCACTCACTACTCATAAAGCACCCTAGGGATCACTCACTACTCATAAAGCACCCTGGGATCACGCACTACTCATAAAGCAAATGTACAACTTTTATTAATCAAAAACGAAAAATACTGGCATATACCGTTTTTTTTTAGATACAGTGATATAATATTTTGGCCATATCGCCCAGCCCTAATGTAGACTAAGCATTACCCCATTAATGAGCTCCAAGTTACTTAGGCCTTGTTGTGATTCTGGATGGCCAGATACAATGTAGACCATCCAAGCATTACCCCATTAATGAACTCTGAGTTACTTAGGCCTTGTTGTGATTCTGGCCAGACAGCTACCAACAATAACAAGAAGCTGCCATGTGGGGAATCGTAGGCAGCTCGTTTCAGCCAGTTTCATTTTGTTCTTGATACCATGTCTTGTTGAGATGCTTTGACTGATGCCACGTCTATGCTAATATGGCAAGAATTCGCTAGCTTGCTAACCAACCATTGTAAGGATGTATTTGAGACAACACGTGTCCATTGTGCATATGTATTTATGTTTTCAATAAAACATTGGAGACTAAATATTTTACAAGTCAATCTTAGTCACGTGTCAAACTCATTCCACGGAGGGACGAGTGTCTGAGGGTTTTCGCTCCTCCCTTGTGATTGGTTGATCAATTAAGGTCACTAATTAGTAAGTAACTCCCCTTGTTGTCTAGGTCTTAATTGAAAGGGGGAAAAAAACAGACACTAGGCCCTCCATTGAATGAGTTTGACACCCCTGATCTAAGCCAAACCTGTCTGCTGTGCACGTGTCAGTTTTGTTACTAAACAACCAACCCATCTATACTGAGCGTTTGGATGTGTCTTATTGAAATTGGGATAAACAAAGATGGGGTGCATTTGATCTAAGCTAAACCTCAAAGTGCATCAGCTCCATTTGCTTGCTCTCTTACAGTGGACCTGGCTTGCTGCTACTGCACCCTATCCTTGTTTATCCCACCCAAAGAAGGGCACTGCATTCATCCACCTCTGGCCTGCTCGCCTCCCTACCTCTGCGGAAGCACAGTTCCCGCTCAGCCCAGTCAAAACTGTTCGCTGCTCTGGCACCCCAATGGTGGAACAAGCTCCCTCACGACGCCAGGACAGCGGAGTCAATCACCACCTTCCGGAGACACCTGAAACCCCACCTCTTTAAGGAATACCTGGGATAGGATAAAGTAACCCTTCTAACCCTCCACCCCAAAGAAGATATAGATGTACTATTGTAAAGTGGTTGTTCCACTGGATATCATAAGGTGAATGCACCAATTTGTAAGTCGCTCTGGATAATTATATTATATCCTGCCTGTTTGGCCCTGTCCGGGGGTATCATCGGATGGGGCCACAGTGTCTTCTGATCCCTCCTGTCTCAGCCTCCAGTATTTATGCTGCAGTAGTTTATGTGTCGGGGGGCTAGGGTCAGTCTGTTACATCTGGAGTATTTCTCGTCTTATCCGGTGTCCTGTGTGAATTTAAATATGCTCTCTCTAATTCTCTCTTTCTCTCGGAGGACCTGAGCCCTAGGACCATGCCTCAGGACTACCTGGTATGATGACTCCTTGCTGTCCCCAGTCCACCTGGCCGTGCTGCTGCTCCAGTTTCAACTGTTCTGCCTGCGGCTATGGAACCCTGACCTGTTCACCGGACGTGCTTGTTGCACCCTCGACAACTACTATGATTATTATTATTTGACCATGCTGGTCATTTATGAACATTTTAACATCTTGACCATGTTCTGTTATAATATCCACCCTGCACAGCCAGAAGAGGACTGGCCACCCCTCATAGCCTGGTTCCTCTCTAGGTTTCTTCCTAGGTTTTTGGCCTTTCTAGGGAGTTTTTCCTAGGGAGTTTTTCCTAGCCACCGTGCTTCTTTCACATGCATTGGTTGCTGTTTGGGGTTTTAGGCTGGGTTTCTGTACAGCACTTTGAGATATCAGCTGATGTACGAAGGGCTATATAAATACATTTGATTTGATAAGAGCGTCTGCTAAATAGGAAATGTGGACGTAGAACAATCTTGACTGAAGCACCGCTGCAAGAAGATGCCCTATTAGAACCAATAGGCCTATTCACAATGATGGAAACTGTTGTGTCAATCACTAATAAAAAAATGTTTAGCAGGACTGTGCTGTGAAGTTGCTTGTCATCTCGAAACTTCCTTAAAACAGTTTTGAAACCTGTGACTTGAGAAACAGGACACTTAAACACGGAGTCATGTTGCTTTTACCTAGTAAATAACAGGCTAATCCATATTGTGAGAGGCTGGGGGGGGGGGGGGGAAGACGGGTTTCGGACAACCTTTTACACAAGGCAAATGCAGCATTTACGAGGTAGTTAACGATTAAGAGCCATCCCACTCATTTCAGTTCGGCTCTGATCTCAACTCAGGTTATTGGATGACGTCGCTCTCGTTTCACTTTTACATTTAGGCCTGCATCTGTATTGCAAAACATGAGTCAAAACATGATCCTTCTTAAAAAAATAACGAAAGGACCATCATATTCTACCTACAACATGTAGACATTTGGCGCTCCGACTCAGAGCCAAGTTGCATATTTTTTGTTGGTATATGTTAAATGCAGTATAATCTACAGTGGGGAAACATGTGTATATAAAAAAATATATATATATATATATAATAATGAAATAGAAACAGTTGCTAGACATGTCAGTAACTATTGTTTCCATCACCTCACCAACTAACCACATTAAAAAAGATAATTAAGATGGTTGATAAATGTACCTTTCGCAACGCTTGGACGAAGAGGCCTCGCCATTTGTGACTGTTCTCGTCACTTGAAAAGTCGTATATTTGTTGCGGCTGCATGGCTCCTTACGTTGCCGTGATCCGGTGCCGTGATCCGGGATGGATTGTCAGCATCGGCCCCCGGTTAGTCCTTGTGGGTGGGTCAGTCCAGGCACGGTGGAAAAAAATAAAAATCAGCTTGAGGTAAACTAAGATAATAATAACACTAGCTAAACCGTACACCAAATCGAGCAAGGTTTGGTAATGCTAACTAGAAGAAAAAAAAAGAAAAAAAAAACACGTATTACTGTTAGCGAGCTAATTTAAGTGCAAAGCCAATATAAGCTAGTTAGCGATAACCTGATATTAAAATTTTACAAAGTGCTAGCTAGCTAGGCTAGCAACTCACTTGTTAGCGGTCTCATTTACTAGCTAGTTAATATGGTAGCTCGCTAGCTAATTAGTTAGCCAACTCAGGCTTTCCTTTCAAGCGTTTCTAGCTAGCGAACTAGCTAATAAACACCAATTGTTAGCTAGTTAGCTAAGCTAACTGGCAAACTGCTATTTTAGATAGTTAGCCTGTTAGATAAAAACAAAACAAAAAAATTAAACATATCCAGCTAGTTAGCCATTTCAGATAAATGTCACGACTAAACGTTATGTTACTACCTATTGTAATTTAGGTTTAGCGCTATCACCTGATAGCTAGCTAGCTAGAGAGAGAACACATCTGTATGCAAAGGCTGTCTATCATGGCCTTGGTGCACTGTGAGTTAGCTATGTTGTAGGCACAAGGACTATTCATTCAATTCCCCCCCCAAAAAAGGAGTAAACTTTCTCCTCTGTTTTACTTCAACAAACATCATATTTTCCTGCTTCGGTTAATCGCGCACTTTAAATAACAATTCCCATTAGAATAGTCAGAGGCATGTTTTTATCCAGTGTCCAGCGGCACAACAGAAGCGCTTGTTGATGTGTTTTTTTGTTGTTGTTGTTATCGTTGGGAAGATGGTTCGTCCCTTAACTCCTTAACTCAACGTCGGTGCGTTGTCTTGCCCGAATCTCAGCCAGTCACTTGCTCACTCCTGCGTCCTGCGTAGACAGGCAGTGAGTTTGCGTAAGCACAGGGAGGGAGGGAGGGAGGGAGGGGGGAAACCCCCACTTTTTGTCCAGGGAAAGAGTCGTGGAACACAAGTTTGTGTACCTCATTTTTATTTATAGTTTACAAAATAAGTATACCTTGCTAGTTTATCATTATTGCTTATGACAATTAAAGACAGCCTAAAAATTTTTTTGCATGATTTCAATTGGTCCAGCTTTTGAAATGATGCAACTTAGAAACCGAAAATGACATACATTTTTTTTTTTTTAAATCATGCTTCATGGGAACATATTTAACATATGACTATGTTTGAACAGTAGTGGCTGTAATAAAATAGGCTTATATGATTTCACTGTGAGTCAACTTCTGCCATTGTGCAGTTTGGTTACTGTACTGTAAGATCCTGCCCCCATGTGGACATAAAGTGACCTTGCTCACAAATTCAGGGGAATGATTAGAGAAATAATGTACAAAACCATTAGGAACACCTTCCTAATATTGAGTTGCACCCACTTTTGCCCTCAGGACAGCCTCAATTCGTCAGGGAATGGACTTCAAGGTGTCTGAAAGCATTTCACAGGGATGCTGGCCCATTGACTGCCTGTTTGTTTATTCCATGTGTAACTCTGTGTTGTTGTTTGTGTCGCTTTGCTTTATCTTGGCCAGGTCGCAGTTGTAAATGAGAACTTGTTCACAACTAGCCTACCTGGTTAAATAAAGGTTAATTAAAATAAATAAAATGTTGACTCCAATGCTTCCCACAGTTGTCAAGTTTGTTGGATGAGTGGATGTCCTTTGGGTTCCATTTCTGCAATACAGTTGAGAATGGGAAAAGGGGGGGATACCTAGTCAGTTGTACAACTGAATGCTTTCAACTGAAATGTGTCTTCTGCATTTAACCCTCTGAATCAGAGAGGTGCGGGAGTTGATAACAGATGCTATGAAGCCAACCTTACTGAACCATATCACTCGTTGGCTGAATCAAATCAAATGTATTTATATAGCCCTTCTTACATCAGCTGAACCCTGTTGTGCTGGCACAGATTCACTACTCACAGGGATCCTCTCAGGATCCCTTGACCCATCCTCCTCTACTTTCTTCACTGCCTCAGCATACCACACCTTCTGCACTACTCTGACCACTACCTCCACCTGTCTCTCTCTCACCGTACACTTCTGATCCCCCAGCAACATGGGCACCCTTACAATTGACATGACTTTGTCAGCTAAACACTCAAGATTCAAAACGACTGATAGTGACTGCTGTTTCACCGCCGGGTCTGCGTGGCATCAAACGGCAGGCGCCACAAACACTTCAATCTCTCCACCTGCACACTTAAAGCTACCTCAGAAATCACTCCTTTCAATGGTGCTCTAGTCCTAAACACAAAGCAAGAAAAAAAGATCTTGACCTAAGTTGCGTGACACGGAGTGCCCGCTCCATCTGTTCGGAAGAAACAAACATCACAAATCCACTACAGGTTACAAGTGTAACAGTGTAGGTTCCGTCCCTCGCTTCGCCCCGACCCGGGCTCGAACCAGGGACCCTCTGCACACATCAAAAACTGACACTCCACGAAGCATCGTTACCCATCGCTCCACAAAAGCCAACTGATTCAACTGCACCCAACTCCTTCCCCACCCACCCCTGAAACCACATATGGATCCGCCAAAAGGCAAGGATCCACTTTCTACAAAAAAATGAAACTCCTACTGGACCAGATTGTTCTTTATCATGCCCATGGATGAGAAGGCTAGGACTCCCGAGCTCTTTACCACACCTTTTCTCGCTCTCATTCACTTCCATTTCACCTCCATAACTCCGTCTGGTGCGCGGCTCACTCTGTTTGTGCTTGACATGAATCTAATTTCGACACACCATCTCCATTTTTAGCACCATCTTCCTCAAATTCAAATCCAACCTCTTCTCCCTCTCTCCCCTCTATTCCCCCTCAGAAATCCACCTTTGTTTCCCTGTCCCAATATTCCTCTTCTTCTGACATTGCTGGCCATCTCCAATACATGTCTCAAGGCTTAGAAATCCTTCTTTAAACTTGCTCTTCCCCTTCATCTACACTGATTGAAGTGATTTTAACATGTGACATCAATAAGGGATCATAGCTTTCACCTGGATTCACCTGGTCAGTCTATGTCATGGAAAGAGGTGTTCCTAATGTTTTGTACACTATGTCATTCTTACAGCCAAGTCATTATCTTTATCCTGCATATTCGTACAAGATTTCCAATATACTGCACCAATAATAATAATAATGTGAAAAGTCATTTATTTAAAATAGATTGAATTTCTGTAATAAACGTTTGTCTCTGGAGTTGTACACATCACAAATCTCAAAATGAGAGAATTACAAATCGTAGACAAATCAATTAAACCGTTTCATATCATCTCAGTAAACAGGCTAACAAAATTAAACCGTTTTTCAAAAACAATCACTGTCAAAAAATGTGACTGCGGCAAAATGAAAAAATGGCAGTATTCTTACCGCAAAACTTTGATAAATATATTCAGTTTATGATAAAACAAATGGTTTTAAATCATCATAAATCAATGCGTTAAATATGAAAATGCAGAAGTGGTGGTGAACACCAAGATATGTTTAGCACTACTGTACATATTCATTATCCAAAACCAAAAGTAATGAGAGGGATCACATGAGCATACAGGACCACAGTGGAGCAAGACTTTCATTTAGAACATTCTGGTGATTTATTGGCATCATCTGTGCAACCAACTACATTTCAAACGTTAAGCGTCGGTATAAAGCTATTTCTACGGAGATTCTCCATTTCATTTGCTTTTTAGTCCAAGATTAGGTTTAATCTTGTCTGGAAAACTGGTCCTCGGTAGCATGGACATGGGTTGAACGGTGGGAACCCGGTTACTGAGATTTACTGGCCAAAACCACTCATTTCCCCGCGGGATAAATTATAATACATGATTTATATGAACAGCATGCGGTGAAATGGAACTGTTAAATTATATGCGATGTCTAAATCTGTCTTCTCCACGGCCTCTGCCCCCACCCTGCACGTTGATGATTCATCATGCAGACAGCCCTGCTCAGTGCGGAACGCAGTTCACAATGCATGTAGATCTATCAGCCTCATCGTTTGAAAGAGTGATGGAGGTAGGCTACAGCAGGTATTTATTCAGACCCATAACCATTCAATCTTCGTGAAGAGAAGTGAAAGCCGTCTGCATCTAATTCTAGTCCTATATTATTCAAGGATGTCATTTAGAATGGATTTAGGACACGAAACATTTCATTTAAACTGTTGAAAGCGAGTTAAGGAATGAAGCAACAATAGAGAGAGGACGTAGGCTAATAACATTAGGGGAAATATTAAAGCTACATATGCGTCAGCCTACTAATTATACAAATAGGCAATATTATATTTCAAAATTAAAATCAAATTCGCTAGCCTGTACTTGTAACCTTGTAGGCCGCATCGTATGTTCTCTCTCCCTGCTTTATCATGGTTCGAAAGATGTACGTAATTCTAGTCCATATAATATAGTATAATACAGTACAGTAATACAGTTCACACTCAAAACAGATTATCCTACTGCAGATAGTTTTATTTATTTACCCAAGAGAGCATATAGCTAGCTACATCTATAGCTCCATCTATGGGAATTTATGTTTTTCTGTCGTGCGTAATGTGCAGTAGCCTATATGTCATATCTATTGGAAAACAGCACAATTATTTGGGCACAATTATTGGGCTCATTAAAATGTCTTAAATGTAGGGTTCATTAAATGTCTAATGTAGGGCCCATCAGGCTCAGGTAGCATCAGGCTTGAATTTTTAAAATATTTTTGTTATTTTGTGTTGTATTTTACCCCCTTTTTCTCCTCAATTTCGTGATATCCAATTGCGATCTTGTCTCATCGCTGCAACTCTCCAACGAGGCTGGGAGAGGTGAAGGTCGAGTCACGCGTCCTCTGAAACATGACTCGCCAAGCTGCGCTTCTTAACACCCGCCCGCTTAACCAGGAAGCCAGCTGCACCAATGTGTCAGAGGAAACACCATTGAACTGACAACTGAAGTCAGCCTGCAGGCACCTGGCCCACCACAAGGAGTCGCTAGATCGCGATGAGCCAAGTGAAGCCCCCCCCTTCCAAAGCCTACCCTACCCCGGACGACACCGGGCCAATTGTGCGCCGCCCTATGGGACTCCTGGTAGCGGCCGGTTGTGTCAACCTGGGATCGAACCCGGGTCTGTAGTGACGCCTCAAGCACTGCGATGCAGTACCTTAGACCGCTGCGCCACTCAGGAGGCCCCAGGCTTTAATTTTCTATCCAAGCTCTAATCAAATCCAGACATGGGCCTATTTATAATGCTTTATATTGCTTTCTAATGCTTTTGAATGACACTACCGGTTTTGATGGGAAATACCGGGTTACCACGGAGAAAAAAGTGATTTATTCTCTGGATGGCAGATTTAAAATACTGGGAAAATATTCAACCCTAGTCTAGGCCCTTTGCTTAAGGGATTCTATAGATCACAATTACCCTCTAGTCTTCCACCTACAGCGCATTCAGACCCACCCGACTTTTCCACATTTTGTTATGTTACAGCCTTATTCTAAAATTGATTAAAATAGCCCCCCCCAATCAATCTACACACAATACCCCAGAATTACAAAGCAGTCTGAGGCCCTGAGCGCTCTGGAGCTGGTTTTCATCAAGTATCTCTCTGTATTTGGCTCCGTTCATCTTTCCCCTCAATCCTGACTAGTGTCCCACTCCCTTCCGTTGAAAAACAACCTCACAGCATGATGCTGCCACCACCATGCTTCACCGTAGGGATGGTGCCAGGTTTCCTCCAGTCGTGACGCTTGGCATTCAGGCCAAAGAGTTCAATCTTGGTTTCATCAGACCAGATAATCTTGTTTCTCATGGTCTGAGAGTCCTTAAAGTGCCTTTTGACAAACTCCAAGCTGGCTGTCATGTGCCTTTTACTGAAGAGGTGCTTTCGTCTGGCCACTACCTGATTGGTGGAGTTCATTGCTGCAGAAATGTTTTGGTACACTTACCAGGATCTGTGCCTTTTTATTTTTAATAAATTAGCAAACATTTCAAAAAACCTGTTTTCGTTTTGTCATTATAAAAGGTATTGTGTGTAGATTGAGGGAAATAAGGTTGTAACGTAACAAAATGTGGAGAAAAAGAAAATCAAGGAGTCAGAATATTTTCCGAATGCACTTTACATACTCCATTCAGTACATGCTGCTCAGTGTACTCCATTCAGTACATGCTGCTCAGTGTATTCCATTCAGTACATGTGTCACGTCCTGACCAGCAGAGGGAGTAGTTGTTTAGTATTTTTGGTCAGGACGTGGCAGAAGTACTGTGTTGTATGTGTTTTTCTGGTATTTCTGTTTCTATGTTGGTCTGTGTGGCTCCCGATCAGGGACAGCTGGTTATCGTTGTTCCTGATTGGGAGTCATATATTAGGAGTGTGTTTGTCACCTGGTTTTTGTGGGTTGTTTTATTTCGCACTGCTACGTATAGTTATAGCCTGTGAAACTGTCTCCTGTCGTTCTAGTTTATTGTTTTTTCCGTGTGCATCAAACTTAATAAAATGATGTGGAACCCGCTGCGTATTGGTCTGACAGTGATTTCTCGTATTGGTCTGACATGCTGCTCAGTGTACTCCATTCTAGCCTGACCAATCTGCTGTAGGGTTGCAAATTCCAGTAACATTTACAAACCTACCGAGTTTTCCAGAAATCCCTGTTGGAATATTCCTGCAATTAGGAGGGACTAAGCAGATAATCCTGTAATCCTCCAACCTGGATTTCTGGAAAACCTGGGAATTTTTGGAAAGTTACCGGATTTTACAACCTTCCTCTGCTGACGCAGGTGGACACTGGACCAGTGAGCAGCAGTAACAGCAGATTGGATGGATCATTTCCTGGTGAAGTTTCTTGGCGCAGATCCAGGATCAGTTTACACTCGCCCACTCCAAACTAACCATTGGGGATAATGCAGAACTGACCCGAGATTAGCATCCTAGCATCATCACTGCTTCACTATATCACTAGGTGACCTGCAGCTGGATCAGATGGATCAATGTTGTTGGGGAAGTGTTGGTAGGGGAAGTGTAGGTACGTCCCAAATGCCACCCTATTCCCTGTGGGCTCTGGTCAAAAGTTGTGCATAGAAGTAAAAAAAGAACTCAAAAGTAGGGAATAGGATGCCATTTGGGTATGCATCTGAAGAGCGCCTCTAGAGTTTTTAGAGGCTGAAACGTCTCTCCACCTCGTCTGCCACCATCTCTGCTATGGCCAGGGAAGAGGTGGCGGCGGGCGACGGAGCGTTGCGTACATGGAGGACCCTGCTGCCCACATCACCGACACCAACGTCAAACACAAAGTCATCTACCAGGTTCCCATCGCGGTCCAGAGCCTGGGCCCTCACCCCTGCTGGACCCCTGCAACAGACAAACACACAACACTGTTAAGTCATATTTCCACTATGGATTTGCTCCAGTATTTCACCAAAAAAAAGCTCAGACTTTGGTGTTTCCACCTCCACAGCCCGGCTCCAGTGACTCACTGGGCCTCAGTGGCATTTTTCAGCTCGCATTTACATAATGACTAACTGTGAAACACGGGTTAACACCTTCTCACAAAGAACTGTCTTGATGGTGCAAAGGTTGTTAATTCTGCTCTTCACAAGTCCTCAGTCAGCCCTACGTAAATACAGAATATACCTACAGTGCATTCGGAAAGTATTCAGACCCCGTTCCTTTTTCCACATTTTGTTACGTTACAGCCTTATTCTAAAATTGATATAATTATTTTTTCCCCCTCTCAAGCTACACACAATACCTCATAACGACAAAGCGAAAACAGGTTTAGACATTTTTGCAAGTTCATTAAATATAAAAACATACCTTATTTACATAAGTATTCAGACCTTTTGCTATGAGACTCGAAATTGAGCTCAGGTGCATCCTGTTTCCATTGATCATCCTTGAGATGTTTCTACAACTTGATTGGAGACCACCTGTGGTAAATTCAATTGATTGGACATGATTTGGAAAGGCACACACCTGTCTATATAAGGTCCCACAGTTGACAGTGCATGTCAGAGCAAAAACCAAGCCATGAGGTCGAAGGAATTGTCCATAGAGCGCCGAGACAGGATTGTGTCTAGGAACAGAACTGGGGAAGGGTACCAATACATTTCTGCAGCATTGAAGGTCCCCAAGAACACAGTAGCCTCCATCATTCTTAAATGGAAGAAGTTTGGAACAACCAAGACTCTTCCTAGAGCTGGCCGCCCGGCCAAACTGAGCAATCGGGTGAGAAGGGCCTTGGTCAAGGAAGTGACCAAGAACCCAATGGTCACTCAGAGAGCTCCAGAGTATCACTGTGGAGATGGGAGAACATTCCAGAAGGACAAGCATCTCTGCAGCACTCCACCAATCAGGCCTTTATGGTAGAGTGGCCAGATGGAAGCCACTCCTCAGTAAAAGGCGCAAGACAGCCTGCTTGGAGTTTGCCAAAAGGCACCTAAAGGACTCTCAGACCATGAGAAACAAGATTCTCTGGTCTGATGAAACCAAGATTGAACTCTTTGGCCTGAATGCCAAGCGTCACTTCTGTAGGAAACCTGGCACCATCCCTACAGTGAAGCATGGTGGTGGCAGCATCATGCTGTGGGAATGTTTTTCAGCGTAAGGAAGTGGGAGACTAGTCAGGATTGAGGGGTAAGTTGAACGGAACAAAGTACAGAGAGATCCTTGATTAAAAACCTGCTCCAGAGCACTCAGGACCTCAGACTGGGGCGAAGGTTCACCTTCCAACAAGACAACAACACAAAGCACACAGCCAAGGAGTGGCTTTGGGAGAAGTCTTTGAATCTCCTTTCGTGGCCCAGCCAGAGCCCAGACTAGAACCCGACCTGAAAATAACTGTGCAGCGTCATTCCTCATCCAACCTGACAGAGCTTGAGAGGATCTGCAGAGAACAATGGGAGAAACTCCCCAAATACAGGTGTGCCAAGCTTGTAGCGTCATACCCAAGAAGACTCAAGGCTGTAATCACTGCCAAAGGTGTCTCAACAAAGTACTGAGTAAAGGGTCTGAATACTTATGTAAATGTGCTATATGTTTAAAAAAAAAAAAAAAAATTAGCAAAAATGTCTAAACCTGTTTTTGCTTTGTCATTATGGTGTATTATGTGTAGACTGAGGAAAAAAATTATTTAATAAATTTTAGAATAAGGCTGTAACGTAACAAAATGTGGAAAAAGTCAAGGAGTCTGAATACTTTCTGAATGCTCTGTAGATGGAAACACAGATCCCAAAAAATAACACTAGAGCTTACATTAACATAATCACTGGCAACACACTGGTTCTGTACTGGGAAAAACCCAATTTCTGTACAAAAGGCTGTGGATAAATGCTTATGTAAATCAGTTCATTCAATATTGGTCCTTCAAGCCGGGTAGAAATAACACAGAGAATCTTATCCAAAGTTGCAATTTGTCACATTTTGGAGCGAACAATGAAATGCACAAAGAAATGTGAGTTATAGATCTGTCATTCATCGAAAGCAAGTCTAACAAGCGGTAGATCTGTTCTATGTGAGCAATTATTTTTATGCTTCCCGTTTTTAAATTATTATTTTTTTTGAGTGTTTTACTTTTGGTTTTGTACACCAGCTTCAAAACAGCTGAAAATACAATATTTTTGGTTTTTTAAAATATATTTCACAGCAGTTAAGATGGTACAATGATTATCTAGTTTTTGTTTTGTCACACTGAAATTAGGCGAACTATTTTAATTTTAGCAACCAGGAAATGGCGACACAATTTCTGCATATTGCACATTTTAAGTTCAAAATAAACCCCTAGCCTCTCCACAACCCAGGCACTCCTTTGGGAGCCATACATGTTTCGGGGCCATACATATTAAGTATCTCAGAGTAGGAGTGATGATTTCCTAGCCACTGTGCTTCTACATCTGCATTGTTTGCCATTTGGGGTTTTAGGCTGCGTTTCTGTACAGCACTTTGTGACATCGGCTGATGTAAAAAGTGCTTTATAAATAAATGTGATTGATTTAGGATCAGTTTAGCCTTTTCGATCACAATGATAAGGTAACATGGACAGGAGGACCTGCTTTTTCTAGATCAATTCTCCTACTCTGCAGCTTCTCAAATGTGGGCCTGTACAGTAGAATAGCAAAACTACAACTACCAATCTCGTCACTGGTAGAATAATAGAAAATTGCAAAAGGCCAGATTGGTCATGACCCTCAGGGACTCCAAAGACCTGAAAATACAAGGTGCCATGATTTTAGGTCAGAACACAAAGGAAAATGGTTTGCCACCAATGCCGTCAACCAGGCTGAGAGCAGACTGCAGCACGGTGGACATAGTGGGTAACATCTACCAAGGGTCAAAGCGAACACCACCGAAAGGAGGCACCTGCTACAGTAGGAAGTCAGCAAAATGGAGGAGGAACAGAGTAGGGCCAAAATAGTGGGGTTGGGAGCCTGGACAAGGTGGGAAACAACAGAGAGGAATCTCTTGGGGTGTGGAGGATGGAGCCTGCCAGAATCCAGTTTCTGTTAAGATCCGTCTATGACATGCTCCCATCCCCCCCACTAACTTACATAGGTGGGGCCTCACTGCCCTCTCGGGCAACAAACCTGGCACCGTGGCGCATGTTTTAACATCCTGCACTGTCACCCTCTCCCAAGGACACTACAGATGGAGGCATGACCAAGTTGAGGGAAACTGGACGACATCCTCGAGAAGGAGCGGAGGAAAAAGACAACAAAGGTCACTGCATCAGCTTTTTTTTTCCCAGGCCTTGAGAAAACGGGTGAAGCCAGTTCCAGGAAGTACGGCATCCTGGAACAAGCCAGAACATGGGAGATGTGTGCTGACCTGAACAGACGGCTGAGCTCCCCCCCCCCCGGAATTGTTGTCAGCACTCTCCGTCCAGACATCATCATATGGGAAGAGAAAAGAGAAAAAGTTGGTGATGGTGGAATTCACAGTGGCCTGGGAAGACAGGTGCGAGAAGGCATACCTGCACAAGGAGGAGTATGAAATCCTGGCAGATGATGAGCGAGGCAAGGGGCTTCCCAGCCCTATCAACATGGAGGATACTTTCCGCTCTGTGCATCAAAAGGAAAAAGACAGAAGATCTGTGGTTCAGCGCCTAGCAAGCACTGTCCTGTTGGTTGTGGTTGAAAATATCTGCACCAAGCTAGAAACCATCCAACAGGCAGGCAGTGATTTGGCCAATCAATGTGTGGACTCACTATCTTGAGGACATTCCAGGTTAGGAGTTGAAACGTCCAGTGATAGGTGGACCTGGCTGATGACGTCTGTGTATCACAAACAGTGTTTGATTGCTATCAGGTACTGAGATGCTTCATTACACCCAGAGCCCCTGGAATTTACATTCAGAATCCGTTGTACCTGAGCACGTCGTTTAGAGAGAGTTCTGGGATGAACTTCTTTAAGATGTTGACCTGAGCTCCGATGAACACCCCTCTGTACATCTCTCCAACACCATACACTAGGTTATTCATCACCAGCTTCTGCAGACCTCTGGAACACACACACACACACACACACTTTACAGAGGAGAGAGATACATAGAGAAACAGCAGAGATACATGTCTGCTTCTATCATCCTGCAGAGATATTTATCAAGAGAAAGAAGCCCAGAGGTTCCATGAAAATCTACATGAACTTGGATACCAGGTGGATTTAGTCCTCATGGGGAAGCTCTCTGCTAGATTGAAATGAAATGGCATGTAAAGGGGAAGCTCTCTCTACTAGATTGAAATGAAATGGCATGTAAAGGGGAAGCTCTCTACTCGATTGAAATGGCATGTAAAGGGTAAGCTCTCTACTCGATTGAAATGGCATGTAAAGGGGAAGCTCTCTACTCGATTGAAATGGCATGTAAAGGGGAAGCTCTCTACTCGATTGAAATGGCATGTAAAGGGGAAGCTCTCTACTCGATTGAAATGGCATGTAAAGGGGAAGCTCTCTACTCGATTGAAATGGCATGTAAAGGGGAAGCTCTCTACTCGATTGAAATGGCATGTAAAGGGGAAGCTCTCTACTCGATTGAAATGGCATGTAAAGGGGAACGATAAGTAAGAGAAGATATTAAACCAACCTTCCAAATATGACACCTAAATGACATTGCATCATAACTTCTAAGTACAATACCTGAAAGAGAGTGCATCTACAAAGTCCCGGGCATCGAAGTCGTACAGCTTGTATCCCTCTCGTTTAAAGGCCAGGACGGCGTTGGGACCCAGCCAAACACTGCCGTCCATCCGCGGGGTGAAGTGGACCCCCAGGAAGGGGAACTTAGGGTCAGGAACCTAGAGACATGTCTCTCTATCAGTGCATTTCTCTAACAGCACAGGTCTGACATTCCTTGAATCACAAAATCAACCTTAGCCTCTCTAGCCTAGGCACTTGTGTAGACCAGTAAGAAAAATGTAAGTCGACTCTGGATATGAGCGTCTGCTAAATGACTAGAATGTAAATGTTGTATAGGTGTGATAGGCCAGGTAGCTATAAAATTGTGACAATGCTATCAGCCTATCTAATCCTTTCAGATCTAAGTGCCGTTAGGGGCTAAGGGTTGAGAAACAAGGAGAAAATAGAGGCCTTACAGGGTAGATGGTGTTCTAGAGGACTTACAGGGTAGATGGTGTCCTAGAGGACTTACAGGGTAGATGGTGTCCTAGAGGACTTACAGGGTAGATGGTGTCCTAGAGGACTTACAGGGTAGATGGTGTCCTAGAGGACTTACAGGGTAGATGGTGTTCTAGAGGACTTACAGGGTAGATGGTGTCCTAGAGGACTTACAGGGTAGATGGTGTCCTAGAGGAGGACTTACAGGGTAGATGGTGTCCTAGAGGAGGACTTACAGGGTATATGGTGTTCTAGAGGACTTACAGGGTAGATGATGTTCTAGAGGACTTACAGGGTAGATGGTGTTCTAGAGGACTTACAGGGTAGATGGTGTCCTAGAGGAGGACTTACAGGGTAGATGGTGTCCTAGAGGAGGACTTACAGGGTAGATGGTGTTCTAGAGGACTTACAGGGTAGATGGTGTTCTAGAGGACTTACAGGGTAGATGGTGTTCTAGAGGAGGACTTACAGGGTAGATGGTGTTCTAGAGGAGGACTTACAGGGTAGATGGTGTTCTAGAGGAGGACTTACAGGGTAGATGGTGTCCTAGAGGAGGACTTACAGGGTAGATGGTGTCCTAGAGGAGGACTTACAGGGTAGATGGTGTCCTAGAGGACTTACAGGGTAGATGGTGTTCTAGAGGAGGACTTACAGGGTAGATGGTGTCCTAGAGGAGGACTTACAGGGTAGATGGTGTCCTAGAGGAGGACTTACAGGGTAGATGGTGTTCTAGAGGAGGACTTACAGGGTAGATGGTGTCCTAGAGGAGGACTTACAGGGTAGATGGTGTTCTAGAGGACTTACAGGGTAGATGGTGTCCTAGAGGACTTACAGGGTAGATGGTGTCCTAGAGGACTTACAGGGTAGATGGTGTTCTAGAGGACTTACAGGGTAGATGGTGTCCTAGAGGAGGACTTACAGGGTAGATGGTGTTCTAGAGGACTTACAGGGTAGATGGTGTTCTAGAGGACTTACAGGGTAGATGGTGTTCTAGAGGACTTACAGGGTAGATGGTGTCCTAGAGGAGGACTTACAGGGTAGATGGTGTTCTAGAGGACTTACAGGGTAGATGGTGTCCTAGAGGAGGACTTACAGGGTAGATGGTGTTCTAGAGGACTTACAGGGTAGATGGTGTTCTAGAGGACTTACAGGGTAGATGGTGTTCTAGAGGACTTACAGGGTAGATGGTGTCCTAGAGGAGGACTTACAGGGTAGATGGTGTCCTAGAGGAGGACTTACAGGGTAGATGGTGTCCTAGAGGACTTACAGGGTAGATGGTGTCCTAGAGGAGGACTTACAGGGTAGATGGTGTCCTAGAGGAGGACTTACAGGGTAGATGGTGTCCTAGAGGAGGACTTACAGGGTAGATGGTGTCCTAGAGGAGGACTTACAGGGTAGATGGTGTTCTAGAGGACTTACAGGGTAGATGGTGTCCTAGAGGACTTACAGGGTAGATGGTGTCCTAGAGGACTTACAGGGTAGATGGTGTCCTAGAGGACTTACAGGGTAGCTGGTGTCCTAGAGGAGGACTTACAGGGTAGATGGTGTCCTAGAGGACTTACAGGGTAGATGGTGTCCTAGAGGACTTACAGGGTAGATGGTGTTCTAGAGGACTTACAGGGTAGATGGTGTCCTAGAGGACTTACAGGGTAGATGGTGTCCTAGAGGACTTACAGGGTAGATGGTGTCCTAGAGGAGGACTTACAGGGTAGATGGTGTTCTAGAGGACTTACAGGGTAGATGTTTCCCCGGACCAGATAGTGTTTCTCAGGCTTCAGGACTAGGTAATCTCCTCTGAAGGGGACAATGCGAGGGTCTGGACTGCAGCCAGAGATCTGAGAGAGGCGGTCAGAGTACAGACCACCACAGGTCAGCACATACCGACACCGTACCTCCTTACCCTGAGGAGACCACACACACACACACACACACACAGACGTTAGTTACAGCTTAAAAACAAAAAGTTCTCATAGCCATTTCCATGGCATTTTACTAATTTAGCACACAGACAGACAGACAGACAGACAGACAGACAGACAGACAGACAGACAGACACCTACCTTTGAGTCTCTGATAGCGATGGGATATTTTATTCCTGAAAGTTTTTGAAGATAAAAAAAAATAAAAATCACAAGTGCATCCCAACTTTTCATCAAATCTCTGAGGTGAGGAAAGTATGGAACAAATACCATCAGTGTTACCAGCGGGGCTTTCCTTCACCATGGCCATGTCACTAGCCTCATATTCAGTAACCACGGTCCCTCCAGCCTCCTGGAAGTCTTTGGCGTATGCGAGTGACACCAGCCTCCAGTCCACGATGCCAGTGTAGGGAGAGTCCAGGGCCATCAGACCCTGAAAGGAAGAGTTTAACCATAAACTGTTAACACTGATACTCTACCCTGGGCTGTGTACCAAATGGCACCTTTTGTCCCTAGAAAGAGCACTACTTTTGACCAGGGAATATGACGTAATTTCCAAACCAGGCCATAAGTAGTGCTCTGTATAGGCAATAGGGTGTAATTTCAGACTCAATCCTGGACTTTCACTATGAAGCACCTTAGTAGAGACTTGAATGCCATCTCGTTCACACTCTCCACCCTTCTCTCTCACCCTGCAGTAGGGCTCTCTCTCACGCTCTCTCTCACCCTGCAGTAGGGCTCGCTCTCTCTCACGCCCTCTCTCACCCTGCAGTAGGGCTCTCTCTCTCTCTCTCACCCTGCAGTAGGGCTCTCTCTCTCACCCTGCAGTAGGGCTCTCTCTCTCTCACCCTGCAGTAGGGCTCTCTCTCTCCTCACCCTGCAGTAGGGCTCTCTCTCTCTCACCCTGCAGTAGGGCTCTCTCTCTCTCTCTCTCACCCTGCAGTAGGGCTCTCCCTCTCTCACCCTGCAGTAGGGCTCTCCCTCTCTCACCCTGCAGTAGGGCTCTCTCTCACGCTCTCTCACCCTGCAGTAGGGCTCTCTCTCACGCTCTCTCACCCTGCAGTAGGGCTCTCTCTCTCTCTCTCTCACGCTCTCTCACCCTGCAGTAGGGCTTCTCCCTCTCTCACCCTGCAGTAGGGCTCTCTCTCTCTCTCTCACGCTCTCTCACCCTGCAGTAGGGCTTCTCCCTCTCTCACCCTGCAGTAGGGCTTCTCCCTCTCACCCTGCAGTAGGGCTTCTCCCTCTCTCACCCTGCAGTAGGGCTTCTCCCTCTCTCACCCTGCAGTAGGGCTCTCTCTCTCGGATCCCCTTGGCGTCTATCATGGTGAGGTCACGCACGTTGTTCTTCTGTCCTCGCTCGTACAGCGCTTTGAGCCTGGGAATCTCCTCTCGCTCCACAGCGACGATCAGCTGCCAACACAAAGGCCAAGCCGTAGACATGACCAGAAAATATTTTTGTGATCAACTTTTTCTTTATTTTTCAAAGAACAACAGAAAACACCACATAGGAGCCGGAATGATTATACAGGAAGAGACCGTATTATACAGGAAGAGACCATATTATACAGGAAGAGACCGTATTATACAGGAAGAGACCATATTATACAGGAAGAGACCGTATTATACAGTGATATACAGGAAGAGACCATATTATACAGGAAGAGACCGTATTATACAGGAAGAGACCGTATTATACAGGAAGAGACCGTATTATACAGTGATATACAGGAAGAGACCATATTATACAGGAAGAGACCGTATTATACAGTGATATACAGGAAGAGACCGTATTATACAGGAAGAGACCGTATTATACAGGAAGAGACCGTATTATACAGTGATATACAGGAAGAGACCATATTATACAGGAAGAGACCATATTATACAGGAAGAGACCGTATTATACAGTGATATACAGGAAGAGACTGTATTATACAGGAAGAGACTGTATTATACAGGAAGAGACTGTATTATACAGGAAGAGACCGTATTATACAGGAAGAGACCGTTTTATACAGGAAGAGACCGTATTATACAGGAAGAGACCGTATTATACAGGAAGAGACCGTATTATACAGGAAGAGACCGTATTATACAGGAAGAGACCGTATTATACAGTGATATACAGGAAGAGACAGTTCTATACAGTAAGAGACAGTATTATACAGGAAGAGACAGTTCTATAAGTAAAAAAATGTTTTTGCATTGTCACATACACCGGATAGATGCGGTGAAATGTGTTGTTTTACAGGGTCAGTCATAGTAGTACAGCGCCCCTGGAGCAAATTAGGTTGAAGTGCTTTGCTCAAGGGCACATTGACAGATGTTTCATCTTGTCGTCTCGGGGTGTTCGAACCAGCGACCTTTCGGTTACTGGCCCAACGCTCTAACCGGCCCAACACTCTAACCGGCCCAACGCTTTAACCGGGCCCAACGCTCTAACCGGGCCCAACGCTCTAACCACTAGGCAAGAAGCCAGGACCCTGTAAACCAGTTGTTGCAGGTAAATACAATGAAATTAGACCATAAATACTAATCGCACACCGAGCTACATCAACCCCCCCCCCAATGATCTGATTAGTGATTAGCATTGACATACTCTCTGGATATACTGTAAATAGTATACCGGTTATGGTGAAACGTGTCATGCACAAACTGTGAAACGATACTAGCAAATACTACGATTTATTTATTTATTTATTTAACCTTTTCAACATTATTCAACCTTGGAGGTTAGAAACCTCCTTTTGCGAGGGGGACCTGGATAGAAGATCATACTAAATTCAGCTACAACGACAATAGGTGCTTTAGGGGAAGAGAATACTTTGAGGTCCAAATCCAAGCCATACGTCTACTCATCAATATTTACAAAACCACGGTAAACAACAACAACATCTACAGCCCTAAGGCCAAACCCGATGTTAATTAGAGAACTCACCTTTCCACACCTCTTATAGGGGAGTCCTTTCTTGTCCAGGTATTCGTAGGCCATAGTGGCCCCTTTGCCACAGAGACGGGCCTTCAGAGAACCAGGGGTATAGTAAATCCCACTGTGGATCACACCACTGTTGTGGCCGCTTTGGTGGACGGCTGAGGACGGGACACGGAACAGTGTTAATTCCCCAATAAAGGTTGTAGGGAAAAGGAGCACAAAGAAGAACTGTGGAAATAACATAGCAACGTGTTTGGCTGATGGCTAATACCAGGACAGACTGGCACAATAGAAACTTGTTTTCCTTGTGAAAATGTTTTCCGTTTGGAACAGTGCATAAAAATGTTTTCGCAACGGTGTCCGACTAATGAATGCACCCCAGGCTAACATGAACGTCAAGTTAGTGACCCCTCCCTCCCTCCCTGCCCACCACGTACCCAGGTCCTTCTCCTTCTCCAGCAGAATGAAGCTAAGCGTGGGGTGTCTGAGGATGAGCTCTCTGGCTGAGGCCAGGCCCACGATGCCTCCACCCACCACAGCCACATCACACGTACTGAAACACAAAGGCATGTCATCAGGGACGCGTTCATTAGTAGTCGCAGGGCGGTTGTAGCAGGGGACAGGTTCATTAGTAGTCAGCATTAAGGGACAGGTTCATTAGTAGTCAGCATTAAGGGACAGGTTCATTAGTAGTCAGCATTAAGGGATAGGTTCATTAGTAGTCAGCATTAAGGGACAGGTTCATTAGTAGTCAGCATTAAGGGACAGGCAAGGGGGTCATTAGTAGTCGCCCCTTAATGCTCAGTGTCATCCAGGACACTGCATTACCCCATTTTCAAATAGTTTCTACCGTCAGGCCCACATCCTCATCTAATCCAGGAATGATCCAGTTAGAAACAGAATGCTACCTAACAACAGAATAAATTCCAGAAAGAGGTCATCACTTCGTATTCATACTACTCAGACACTTAAAGTCACTTTAAGGTGACAGAACTTGTATTCCTGAAGTTACGGATACTAGTGTCGTGGTTCCATGCTATTCAGGAGCTCCGTGGAGTGGACCCGTCGTGTCCGGAAGTAAATGAGTCATTCATTGTAGCCATTGGCACCCTGTAGAGTTGCTATTTTCTCGTGACAATTAACTTGTGACATTCCTGGGTTCCTCATTATATTAATAAAAAGTCAGATTTAAAAAATCAACAAATATGAAATAAGTTAAAAAATTTAAATAAAAAAAAAAAAGGTTAAAAGGGGTACAAGACTGTGTACATATCTGGCTGTGTTGGTAAAATCACTACATATCCCATTGAGCCAAGTGGGGAGAAGCTGCCCGTTGTTATAGTTCCTAGACCAGTCAGAAATGTCTAGCTACGCTAAATGGATCTCCAAACTGACACTGGATCCACGTTAAAGTAGCAAATCATATCCTTCGCCACGACTATTCAACAAAACAAATACATTATTTTTAAGTTTATTTCCAGCAAATGTCTTAGTTTACATGATAGTATAACTAGTAAAAAGAGTTGAAGTTGAGGGTTTATTTATGAAGTTTGACAATGAGGATGTAAACTAGCATAGTTCAGCTAGTTTAGCCAGGGAAAACGAGGAGCTTGGGGACTGGATATAGACGGGCACGAGGTTCATTCAGGAGACAGATTGTAGTTTTTATGCTGACAGCAAAAAATTCAATTCAGAGAGACTGAAATGAATACAAATATTTAAGGAGAGCGAATCGATATACAATCCTGAAAATCAGCTGTAACTGTCAATAGTAAAACAACGCTTATAACGATATTATTAATTCATACATTTTTCTCACCAATTACAATTTTGTTTAATCGCTGCAACTCCCCAACAAGTTTGGGAGGCGAAGGTCGAGTCATGCGTCCTCCGAAACATGACCTGCCAAACCGTGCTTCTTAACACACGACCGCTTAACCCGGAAGCCAGCTGCACCGATGTGTCGGAGGAAACACCATTCACCTGACAACCGAGGTCAGCCTACAGGCACCTGGCCCACCACAAGGAGTCACTAGAGTGCGATGAGACAAGTAAAGCTCCCCCCGGCCAAACCCTACCCTAACCCAGACGACGCTGGGCCAATTGTGCGCCACCCTATGGGACTCCCGATCATGGCCGGTTGTGATAAACCCCGGGATCGAACCAGGGTCTGTAGCGACGCCTCTAGCGCTGCGATGTAGTGCCTTAGACCGCTGCGCCACTCGGGAGCCCATAAAAAAGGTTTGTTTTAAAACAATGTTTGAGTGAAACTGAAACCCAAAACTTAAAAATGGTGAAGTTGCTTCCGGACACGATAGACTCCTCCTCACCACTCAATTGAAGGCATCTTTACTTTTACTCAAGTATGAAAATGGATAGTCTAGGCAGCCACTAAAGGCCTTCACGGATCTCCACTATCGTCTGGGCTTGGTGGGCACAGCCGGTAATACACGTGTCCCCCGGCGACCGGTTCATAAAACATTCTCCATTCACGCTGCAAAGGCTTCAATTTCCTCCTTAACTAGATGAGAAGGTGGGGGAATATGCATGAAACTCCAGCACCATGCTAGAGTGGCTAATGCCTAGGCTACTTCCTGATGTTACGGATGGGTTCAGCCAGGGGTAGTCTGCTGCAATATGATTGGCTGAACGTGGGCGCGGGTTAATGTCGAGAAGGTGGAGAAAAAAAAGGGTTAAATATAGGTAATTTCTTTATCAAATACAATTTCTCACCACTATCCAAGGGGGCTAATGCCTAGGAATGGTACTTCCTGATGTCGCGCCTGCGTTCAGCCAATCACATTTCAGCAGACTGGCTGAACACAGGCGCAACATCAGGAAGTAGCCTAGGCATTAGCCACTCTAGGATAGTGGTGGGAAATCGTGTTTGATGAAGAAAGTAAGCATATTTAACCCTTTTTTCCCGACCTTCTCGACATTAACCCACTCCAATTTACCAACCGCTCGAACAGATCCACAGAAGATTCCATTTCCATCGCTAATCACAAGGCCGTAACACATCTGGACAAGAGGAACACCTATGTGAGAATGCTGCTTATTGACAGTTCACCATTCAACACTATTGTTCCCTCCAAGCTCAGCGCCCTGGACACCACCCTCTAGAACTGGATCCTGGACTTCCTGACAGGCAGACCATAGGCTGTGAGGATTGTCAACACTATCTTCACACTGACTCAGGGCCCCCCCCCCAGCGGTGTTTCCTCAGTCATCTGCTGTACTCCCTGTTCACCCATGACTGCGTGGCTTTGCATGACACCAACTCCATCATCAAGTTTGCTGACGACACAACGGTTGCTGCAACGATGACTCAGCCTATAGAGGAGGAGGTAAGTGAACTGGCATTGTGGTGTCATGACAACATCCTCTCCCTCAAAATCAGCAAAACCAAAATAGTTGATTGTCAACTTCAAGAAGCAGAAGAGGGAACACGCCCCGATCCACATCAACAGGACTTCAGTAGAGAGAGTCACGAGTTTTAGAGTTCCTCTGCGTCCACATCAGAGAGGACTTGACATGGAGCAAAAACACCACCACTCTTGTCAAGAGGGCGCAACAGCGTCTCTACTTCCTAAGACGACTGAAAGAAAATCAGCATGCTGCCCCGGGTCCTCTCCAAATACTACCGCTGCACCATTAAGAGTGTCCTGACCGGTTGCATCACGGCCTGTTATATCGGAATTTCTCCCTCCACAACTGCAAGGCCCCTCCGGCGGGTGGTGAAGACGGACCAGTACATCCCCTCACCATCGGGAGCATGTGGTTTGATAGAGCTGTCTCTGAGCCTGTTGGTATAACAATACACTGCCCCCATCCCCCTCAAAACATGTGTAGGCTTAAATATTGGACTATAAATTTTGCCTTCCTGTATTATACTTACGCTAAAAAAAAATATATATTTACTTTACATTCGTATTCTTATATTGTATTTCTTATTGTTGTTGCATCGTCGAGAAGGAACCTGCAAGTAAGCATTTTGTTGAACGATGTACGGGTATCCAGTACATACTACTAATAAAACTTTAAAGAGCCACTGAACACCGTTTTTCTGTTGTTCATTAGAAAAATTTGATTTCAGTCTTGGAGGTGTGTTTCCTGACCGATTCCGCGTATGGTTAATGATGTTTGTCCCTCATGAGACACCGTAGGAAGCTTATTCCACTTCCTTAAAATCCCCAGAATGAATCTAAGATGACTCAAGAAATCAGTAATAAAAAGTGACATTTTTGGCCAGGGTGTTTTAGTTGCGCAATTTTACATCTAACTAAGGTGTTTGGTGCCGTATTTCTCAACTTTAAAAATCGCTCAACGTGTTGTGTTAAGTTGGGCTGCTGGGCAGGTCTGTCTCACTATCAATGCTATTGAGTCCCACAGAATGAGTCATAATACCCATAAAACCTAGCGGGCAAACAAGGAAATGGTTCCATTCGTTTTTCCACCATTGATTTTTACCCCATAGGGGATTTTAGAAACACATGAAATAAGGTGTTTCGTGTAGGCTTACCCTGACATACTGACTAGACTGGGTATACGTGTGCGTCCACATGCTGATTTTTGTCCATCCACACCAGACGCGATCAGGACGCGCAGGTTGAAATATCAAAACTAACTCTGAACCAACTATATTCATTTGGGGTCAGGTCGAAAAGCATTGAAACATTCATGGCAATTTAGCTAGCTAGCTTGCTGTTTCTAGCTAATGTATCCTGGGATCTAAACATTGGGTTGTTATTTGACCTGAAATGCACAAGGTCCTCTACTCCGACAATTAAGAAAAAGGGCAAACTGAGTTAGTTTCTAGTGATCTCTCCTCCTTCAGTCTTCTTCTTCTTTGGACTTTATATGGCGGTTGGCAACCAACTTTAAGGTGCATTACCACCACCAACTGGACTGGAGTGTAGACCTCAGTTCATCGTTCAATCACCCTTACATTACGCAAAGCAGATGGCTATCCATACATTTTTTTTGAAGAATCTCAAATCTCAAATATTTTGATTTGTTTAACACTTTTTTTGGTTACTACATGATTCCATGTGTGTTATTTCATAGTTTTGATGTCTTCACCATTATTCTACAATGTAGAAAATAGTAAAAATAAAGAAAAACCCTTTAAAGAGTAGGCTTGTCCAAACTTTTGACTGGTACTGTCTGTGTAAATTTACCCTTGCGGTGTGGTCAGCATGTTACCCTGGCGTGATGTTTTGATAAATGTAAATCTCTCTAGGACAAGGTGACTTTTAATCAATATATTCGCCTGTATTTACCCCCAAAAAATGAAATTCTAATTAGCTGCTAATGTGGCTATCATAAAGAACTACAAATGCCATGATGATCTGGACAAGATGGAGGAAAAGGTAAGAACCTCTGGATTAACTATCTAATATTAGCTAAATGTAGTAATGAATAAATAGGCTACATTTCTTTAAATTGACTATTCTGTGAATTACGTATATACACACACACACACACACACACATATATACACACACACACACACATCACACACACACACACACACACACATACATACATACACACACGTGTATGTATGTACAGACATACAGTGAGGGGAAAAAAGTATTTGATCCCCTGCTAATTTTGCACGTTTGCCCACTTACAAAGAAAGGATCAGTCTATAATTTTAATGGTAGGTTTATTTCAACAGTGAGAGACAGAATAACAACAAAAAAATCCAGAAAAACGCATGTCCAAAATGTTATAAATTCATTTGCATTTTAATGAGGGTGTGACGCAATCGTGGAGCCTCCAGAGGCATGCAGAGGCCAAATCGAGCTCTGTACCACATCGCCATGCGCCTCCCAAATGTTGTAACAATGAGGAGGCCTCTGTATACTGTAGCTCCGTATTGACATGATTGGTTGACGGTAGGTGGGGGCGGTACATCCTGTATAAACACAAACTCACTTCCTTGACAACAGCTCTGCACTGCCCGGTGAAGCACAATAAGTATGAATGCCCTGACTTCTGCTGTCGTATCACCGTAAATCCTGCCAATGCAGATGTCAGATTAACCATATCACCCAGATGCACAATGCACTTTTCTCTCTCCAGAATACTCCTGCCAATTTGTGCACATTTCACTGGCGCCGGACGAAATGGTTGTCATTTCACAGTCCCCTAACCAATTGTGCTAGTGTGTGTTTTTTTTTTGCGTTATTTGTAACTTATTTTGTACATAACGTTTCTACCACCGTCTCTTATGACCCAAAAGAGCTTCTAGATATCAGGACAGCGATTATCCGTACTGGAAGAAGATTTTTTTTCTTTTAACGAGTCGGACACAAAGGATTTCCTCCAGACACCCAACAAGGCCCTCATCCCCGTTATTCGTAGGATAAAGAGACCGATATCGGGGACGTAGGTCTGGGTGCCTTGTAAGGATCCGATGGCTGATGGGTAATCTTCCTCTACCATCAGTACTATTAGCCAATGTACAATCACTGGATAATAAAATAGACAAACTACGATCACGTATATCCAACGGGACATTAAAAACTATAATATCTTTCGTGTCACCGAGTCCTGGCTGAACGACGACATGAATAACATACAGCTGGCAGGTTTTACGCTTTTTCGGCAGGATAGATCAGCAGCCCCTGGTAAGATAAGGGGTGTAGGGTCTATGTATATTTGTAAACAACAGCTGGTGCACAAAGTTTAAGGAAGTGTCAGTTTTTCTCACCTGAGGTAGAGTATCTCATGATAAGCTGTAGACCACACTATTTACCAAGAGAGTTTATCTATATTCTTTGTAGCTGTGTATTTACCACCACAAACCAATGCTGGCACTAAGACCGCACTCAATGAGCTGTATACGGCCATAAGCAAATCAGAAAATGCTCATCCAAACGCAGCGCTCCTAGTGGCCGGGGACTTTAATGCAGGGAAACTTAAATCCATTTTACCTAAATTCTACCAGCATGTGCAACCAGACGGGAAAAAAATAAAAAATAAATAAATAATAAAATAAAAAAAACTCTAGACCACCTTTACTCCACACACAGATGCGTACAAAGCTCTCCCTTGCCCTCCATTTGGCAAATCTGACCATAATTCTATCCTCCTGATTGCTGCTTACAAGCCAAAATTAAAGCAGGAAACACCAGAGACTGTCTATAAAAAAAGTGGTCAGATGAAGCAGATGCTAAACTACAGGACTGTTTTGCTTATCACAGACTGGAATATGTTGCGGTATTCTTCTGATGGCATTGAGGAGTACACCACATCAGTCACTGGCTTCATCAATAAGTGCATCGATGATGTCGTCCCCACAGTTACTGTACGTACATACTCCAACCAGAAGCCATGGATTACAGGCAACATCCGCACTGAGTTAAAGGGTAGAGCTGCCACTTTCAAGGAGCAGGACTCTAACCTGGAAGCTTATAAGAAATCCCGCTATGCCCTCCGACGAACCATCAAACAGGTAAAGCATCAATACATGGCTAAGATTGAATCGTACCACACTGGCACCGACGCTCGTCGGATGTGGCAGGACTTGCAAACTATTACAGAGTACAGAGGGAAGCACAGCCGCGAGCTGCCCAGTGACACAAGCCTACCAGACGAGCTAAATTACTTATATGCTCGCTTCGAGGCAAGTAACACCGAAACATGCATGACAGCATCAGCTGTTCCGGACGACTGTGATCACACTCTCCGCAGCTGATGTGAGTAAGACCTTTAAACAGGTCAACATTCACAAGCCGCAGGGCCAGACGGATTACCAGGACATGTACTCCGAGCATGCGCTGACCAACTGGCAAGTGTCTTCAATGACATTTTCAACATGTTCCTGATTGAGTCTGTAATACCAACATGCTTCAAGAAGTCCACCATAGTGTTCTTGGGCACAAGAACTAAGGCAACCTGCCTAAATGACTACCGCCTTGTGGCACTCACGTCTGTAGCCATGAAATGCTTTGAAAGGCTGGTCATGGCTCACAACACCATTATCCCAGAAACCCTAGACCCACTCCAATTTGCATACCACCCCAACAGATCCACAGATGATGCAATCTCTATTGCACTCCACACTGCCCTTTCCCACCTGGACAAAAGGAACACCTATGTGAGAATGCCATTTATTGACTACAGCTCAGCATACGACACCATAATGCCCTCAAAGCTCACCACTAAGCTAAGGACCCTGGGACTAAACACCTCCCTCTGCAACTGGATCCTGGACTTCCTGACTGACCGGCCCCAGGTGGTAAGGGTAGGCAACAACACATCCGCCACGCTGATCCTCAACACGGGTGCCCCTCAGGGGTGCGTGCTAAGTCCCCTCCTGTACTCCCTGTTCACTCACGACTCCAACACCATAATTGAGTTTGCCAATGACACAACAGTGGTAGGCCTGATCCCCGACAACAGTGAGACAGCCTATAGGGAGGAGGTCAGAGACCTGGCCATGTGGTGCCAGGACAACCTCTCCCTCAACGTGATCAAGACAAAGGAGATGATTGTGGACTACAGGAAAAGGAGGACTGAGCACACCCCCATTCTCATCGACGGGGCTGTAGTGGAGCAGGATGAGAGTTAAGTTACTCTTCCTGGGGTCCAGGAAAATTAAGGCAGTTTATACAATTTTTAAAACATTACAATACATTCACAGATTTCACAACTAGGGTTGCACATTTTCAGGAATATTCAGGAGGTGGAAACATTCCGTTAGAATTAACGGGAATATATGGGAAATAACGGGAATTAATGGAAATATTTGCAAATTAATATTAATACCATTTAAAATGTAGATTTTTTTTGCATTGGACATATTTACCATATCATATGGAGACAGAAACAGAAACTTTTTACCTTATAAGTAGACATAATTGCAAATGATTAAATCCTTCCAATATAAATAATTTAGTTACGAATTAAACTTTAATTAAATGAGTTGACTCTTCACATGGGATGATTTCACTGAACAACAAAAGAAAGGGAATATTGAATGATCCCCAATGATCTATCACGTCTCCCAAAAAACATTTTCAACATACATCTGTAAAATGATAGTCTAGAAACTAAAGCTTTGGTTGTCTTCCTCTTAGGATTCCATGTCTTCTCCCTGGACCTCCTCAATGTCCACCTCTTGAACATCAGACTCTGAGGCCTCATCTTCACTGTCACTTTCCAACCTTGTTGAGGATGGCTCGTTGTCAGGCTCAAAAAGCCCAAAATTTGCCCCGGTTGGCCAACAATTTTTCAAACCTTGTATTGGTCAGCCTGTTGCGTGTTTTGGTGTGTGTGTTCCCAAACAAGGACCAGTTGCGCTCTGAGGCGGCTGATGTTGGTGGGATTTGGAGGATGATGGAGGCAACAGGGGAAAGAGCCTCAGATCCACAAAGTCCCTTCCACCAGGTGGCTGATGAGATATGTTGGCATGACTGCCATATTGCTTCTCCATCCCAAAGCCCTTGCTTGGAAGTGTACTTCACCAGACTGCCAAGAACCTTGCCCTCATCCAGGCCAAGGTGGTGAGACACGGTAGTGATGACACCATAGGCCTTGTTGATCTCTGCACCAGACGGGATGCTCTTGCCAGCATACTTGGGGTCCAACATGTACGCTGCAGCGTGTTTGGGCTTCAGGCAGAGGTCTTCATGCTTTTTTGATGTATTTCAGAACTGCAGTTTCCTCTGCTTGGAGTAACAGTGAAGTGGGCAGGGCAGTATGGATTTATTCTCTCACATCTGCAAGCAGAGTCTGAACATCAGACAGGATGACATTCTCTCCCTCAATCCGTGCAATGGTTACTGCTATAGGTTTCAGGCTGCTTACCACTCTCTCCCAAAATACATCATCCAGGAGGATCCTCTTGATTGGGCTGTCCATATCGGCAGACTGTGATATGGCCATTTCTTGGAGAGACTCCTTCCCCTCCAGGAGACAGTCAAACATGATGACAACACCACCCCAACGGGTGTTGCTGGGCAGCTTCAATGTGGTGCTCTTATTCTTCTCACTTTGCTTGGTGAGGTAGATTGCTGCTATAACTCGATGACCCTTCATATACCTGACCATTTCCTTGCCTCTCTTGTAGAGTGTATCCATTGTTTTCAGTGCCATGATGTCCTTGAGGAACAGATTCAATGCATGAGCAGCACAGCCAATGGGCGTGATGTGAGGGTAGGACTCTTCCACTTTAGACCAAGCAGCCTTCATGTTCGCAGCATTGTCTGTCACCAGTGCAAATACCTTCTGTGGTCCAAGGTCATTGATTACTGCCTTCAGCTCATCTGCAATGTAGAGACCGGTGTGTCTGTTGTCCCTTGTGTCTGTGCTCTTGTAGAATACTGGTTGAGGGGTGGATATGATGTAGTTAATTATTCTTTGCTCACGAACAATTGACCACCCATCAGAGATGACTGCAATACAGTCTGCTTTCTCTATGATTTGCTTGACCTTCACTTGAACTCTGGTGCTCACAAAGCACCAATATACAGCTCGAGCAAGACATTCATCAGCATTTCTCTGACTACGTTCCTCCATTGAGTCAAAACTTCTGATTCCAGGAGGACCATGAGCTGTTGCTATCGATAAAGTGTCTGATTCATAATTTTCACCTCCAATAGAAGTAGAGCGACTTTTGTCAGAGGTTGCTTGTTGTGAGCGCTGAGGGAACTTTATGCACTTGGCCAGATGATTCTGCATCTTTGTTGCATTCTTCACATATGATTTGGCACAGTATTTGCAAATGCACACAGCTTTTCCTTCTACATTAGCTGCAGTGGAATGTCTCCACACATCAGATAGTGCCCGTGGCATTGTCCTGTAAAGATTAGGGAAAGAAATGAGTAAACAAAAACAACAAATTCAATTCCATGTACAGCTAAATAGTTAAGCAGTTAGATTAAACAACTCCTTTGTAAGATAAATGTTTTAAAATGTATGGAAACAGGTGAATTAACACTCCTCAGTTAGCAGGCTCAAACCCACATGGAAGCAAAAACTAACTAGCATAAATTGTTAACAAGTTAGATTTAAAACACACTTTGCTGTAGGCTACTATTTACAAGTTAACAAAAAAATCATTTATGCCATAAAATATATTCACCCCACCCAGTATTGTAATCAAAACTTACCAGAAAGCATGTAGTCCTTGGCTCAGTGTAGTAGTGTGGGCTCAATAGTATCTCATTCGTGTGCAAGATCTTGAGAATCAGCTGTACATGTGATGGAAGAGTACACTGTGCATGCAGAGGGTTGCAATTCCATTGAATTGAGGATAGTTTAACCAAAATATGCCACAAGACCTAGAATTGCCTTATGTGTATCCCACAAAAAAAAGGTTCACTGTTATAAGCTAACTTTTTTGATGAATTTAAGCAAAATTGCCCAAATTCCAGGGCTTAACTTCCCACGGAAAAATTCTGGCCCTTTGCAACCCTATTCACAACACTCTGTGTGCCCTCAGGCCCCTACTCCACCACATATCTACAATACTAAATCCATGTGTGTGTGTGTATAGTGCATATGTTATCGGGGTGTGTGTGTGTGTGTGTGTGTGTGTATGCATGTGTCTGTGCCAATGTGTGTGTCTCTTCACAGTCCCCGCTGTTCCATAAGGTGTATTTGTATCTGTTTTTTAAATCTAATTTTACTGCTGCATCAGTTACCCGATGTGGAATAGAGTTCCATGTAGTCATGGCTCTATGTAGTACTGTGCACCTCCCATAGTCTGTTCTGGACTTGGGGACTGTGAAGAGACCTCTTGTGGCATGTCTTGTGGGGTATGCATGGGTATCCGAGCTGTGTGCCAGTAGTTTAGACAGACAGCTCAGTGCATTCAACATGTCAATACCTCTCATCAATACAAGTAGTGATAAAAATCAACCTTTCCTCCACTTTCAGCCAGGAGAGACTGACATGCATATTATTAATATTAGCTCTCTATATACATCCAAGGACCAGCCGTGCTGCCCTGTTCTGAGACAATTGCAATTTTCCTAAGTCCTTTTTTTGTGGCACCTGACCACACGACTGAACAGTAGTCCAGGTGCGACAAAACTAGGGCCTGTAGGACCTGCCTTGTTGATAGTGTTGTTAAGAAGGTAGAAACTAGGGCCTGTAGGACCTGCCTTGTTGATAGTGTTATTAAGAAGGTAGAAACTAGGGTCTGTAGGACATGCCTTGTTGATAGTGTTGTTAAGAAGGTAGAAACTAGGGCCTGTAGGACCTGCCTTGTTGATAGTGTTGTTAAGAAGGTAGAAACTAGGGCCTGTAGGACCTGCCTTGTTGATAGTGTTGTTAAGAAGGTAGAAACTAGGGCCTGTAGGACCTGCCTTGTTGATAGTGTTGTTAAGAAGGTAGAAACTAGGGCCTGTAGGACCTGCCTTGTTGATAGTGTTGTTAAGAAGGTAGAAACTAGGGCCTGTAGGACCTGCCTTGTTGATAGTGTTGTTAAGAAGGCAGAGCATCGCTTTATTATAGACATACTTCTCCCTATTTTAGCTACTGTTGTATCAATATGTTTTGACCATGACAGTTTACAATCCAGTGTTACTCCAAGCAGTTTAGTCACCTCAACTTGCTCAATTTCGTCATTATTTACTACAATATTTAGTTGAGGTTTAGGGTTTAGTGAATGATTTGTTCCAAATACAATGCTTTTAGTTTTAGAAATATTTAGGGCTAACTTATTCCTTGTCACCCGCTCTGAAACTGACTGCAGCTCTTTGAGTGTTGCAGTCATTTCAGTCGCTGTAGTAGTTGACGTGTATAGTGTTGAGTCATCCACATACATAGACACTCTGGCTTTACTCAGTCAGTGGCATGTCGTTAGTAAAGTTCCTCGGTGTACACATCAACAATAAACTATCATGGTCCAAACACACCAAGACAGTCGTGAAGAGGGCACAACAAAGCCCATTCCCCCTCAGGAAACGGAAAAGATTTGTCTTGGGTCCTCAGATCCTCAAAAGGTTCTACAGCTGCACCATCGAGAGCATCCTGACTGGTTGTATCACCACCTGGTATGGCAATTGCTCGGCATCCGACCGCAAGGCGCTACAGAGGGTGCCGCGAACGGCCCAGTACATCACTGGGGCCAAGCTCCCTGCCATCCAGGACCTCTATACCAGGCGGTGTCAGAGGAAGGCCCAGTACATCACCGGGGCCAAGCTTCCTGCCATCCAGGACCTCTATACCAGGCGGTGTCAGAGGAAGGCCCAGTACATCACCGGGGCCAAGCTTCCTGCCATCCAGGACCTCGATACCAGGCGGTGTCAGAGGAAGGCCCAGTACATCACTGGGGCCAAGCTTCCTGCCTTCCAGGACCTCGATACCAGGCGGTGTCAGAGGAAGGCCCTAAAAAGTCATATACCACCTGCATATTTGATTTGACCTATATAGCCTCACTATTGTTATTTTACTGCTGCTTTAATTATTTTTTACTTATATATTTTTTTACTTGACACTTATTTTTCTTAACTGCATTGTTGGTTAAGGGCTTGTAAGTAAGCATTTCACTGTAAGGTCTACACTTGTTGTATTCGGCGCATGTGACAAAAAAAACATTTGATTTGAATTGTTTGAGTTTGATTGTTAGTCTATATCAATTTTCCATTGCATATCACTAGTAGTACCATGACAAGGTGACTGGGAATATGGTTGAATACAAACAGTGTAGTTATTCCCTCCGTAAGGCAAATCAAACAGGAAAAACGTCAGTACAGAGACAAAGTGGAGTCGCAATTCAACGGCTCAGACACGAGACGTATGTGGCAGGGTCTACAGTCCTACAGGCTCTCGTTCTCTGTGGCCGTCGTGAGTAAGACATTTTAAGCGAGTTAACCCTCGCAAGGCTACCGGCCCAGACGGCATCCCTAGCCGCGTCCTCAGAGCATGCACAGACCAACTGGCTGGTGTGTTTACGGACATATTCAATCACTCCCTATCCCAGTCTGCTGTCCCCACTTGCTTCAAGATGTCCACCATTGTTCCTGTACCCAAGAAAGCTAAGGTAACTGAACTAAATGTCTATCGCCCCATAGGACTCACTTCTGTCATCATGAAGTGCTTTGAGAGGCTAGTTAAGGATCATATCACCTCTACCTTACACCCTTGACCTACTTCAATTTGATTACCGCCCCCAATAGATCCACAAACCTCAGGAGGCTGAAGAAATTCAGCTTGAGCCCTAAGACCCTCACAACCTTTTACAGATGAACAATTGAGAGCATCCTGTCGGGCTGTATCACCGCCTGGTACGGCAACTGCTCCGCCCGCAACCGCAGGACCCTCCAGAGGGTGGTGAGGTCTGCACAACGCATCACCGGGGCAAACTACCTGCCCTCCAGGACACCTACAGCACCCGATGTCACAGGAAGGCCAAAAAGATCATCAAGGACAACAACCACCCGAGCCACTGCCTGTTCACCCCGCTATCATACAGAAGGCGAGGTCAGTACAGGTGCATCAAAGCTGGGACCGAGAGACTGAAAAACAGCTTCTATCTCAAGGCCATCAGACTGTTAAATAGCCATCATTAGCACATTAGAGGCTGCTGCCCTATATACATGGACTTGAAAATCACTGGCCACTTTAATAATGGAACACTAGTCACTTTAATAATGTTTACATACTGCTTTACTCATCTCATATGTATATACTGTATTCTATTCTACTGTATTTTAGTCAATGCCACTACGACATTGCTCGTCCTAATATTTATACATTTCTTAATTCCATTCTTTTACTTTTAGATTTGTGTGTATTGTTGTGAATTGTTAGATACTACTGCAATGTTGGAGCTAGGAACACAAGCATTTCGCTACACCGGCAATAACATCTGCATGTGACCAATGACATTTTGTTTGATTTGATGAAAACCATAACTGGCACACAGATTTGTAGAAATTGTAAGGAATTGGCATTCAACATGATAAAGGTTGCCGATTTCTCGTGTAGCCTATTACCGGCAACTTGAGGAGAGAAATGGCAAATCTGCGAAAGCCAGCAGGAAGGAGAGGGAGAATATTTGAGTCAGGTTAATGTTTTTTTCCTTCTGGTTATCTAGATCTCTGGCGCCTTCGTGAGGAATTTGTCTTATTTCATCAAAACGTAAGGGTCAGACAAGCTCAATGCGTTTTTGTTGATTTTATTAAAACACATAGGGTGTGTCTATCGATTGGTCGAAAGAACTGACGACTTTCAGTTGACCAAGATTTTTGTTGTTGTTGTAGAATGCCCATTACTGTTGGCAAAGGTGTCAGGAGCTTGCTGGGATTTGTAGTCTTGCATTCTGTCTACTTTGATGCCAATTAGCATTTTCGAAACAAAGTAAATAGAGCCGAATGTATTGATAAAATGTCACCTTGTCAGAGAAAGGTTTACATGGTTATCAAAACGTCACGCCAGGGTAAACCTACATGAAACACCCCTTATTTTAAGTGTTTCTAAAACTCCCAATGGGGAAAAATGAATTGTGGAAAAACGAATGGAACCATTTCCCTGTTTGACCGCTAGGTTTTATGGGTATTATGACACCTCCACCTTGGGACTCTATTGTACAGAGACCAATCACTGCAGCTGTTCACCCCATGTTAGTGGGCAAATGTACATAATCAAATCAAAACACAGTCTTCATTTACCCGTTGTGATGCACGGATAATTCCAAACTCCGTTTTAGACAAGACTGACTTTATGACCAAAGTTGTCCCATTTACACTTTGACAAGCGAATAACTGTTTCCCGTGTGGCTCAGTTGGTAGAGCATGGTGTTTGCAACGTCAGGGTTGTGGGTTCGATTCCCACGGGGGACCAGTACGAAAAAATAAATGTTAAAAAATGTATGAAATGTTTGCATTCACTACTGTAAGTCGCTCTGGATAAGAGCGTCTGCTAAATTACTACAAATGTAAATGTTTCCGACTCATATCGATGCCGTTTTGAAAGGGTTTCGTTGTTTTTTTTTTAAAGGCAGTCACTCTTTAATTCAACTTAAATATAGAACCTGTCGCCCGGCGAACATACCGGCTGTGCACATCAAGCCCAGATCATAGTCTCGTTAGTGGAGATCCATAAAACCCACTAGCAGCTGCCTAGGCTAGACAATTTGGTACTTTTCTACCTCTGCACACACACTCACCCGTCACACCCCACTCACCTGTGTATTCTAGCTGTTCTGCATATCGTGGACTTTGGCACGGTTGCAAATAAAACAGCAAACGACGCGCTGTTTAGTGTCCGTATCATTTCGACAGAGATTGAATAGTAACCTATACCAGCTTTGACAGTAACATCAATGGCCGTGCACACATATTGTGTGAATGTGTTTTTATTAAACAGCAGTTGTCCACAAGGCTTCTCTTGTTACGAGGCAGTCATAATCAAACTCCTCGCTGACACGGAGCTCTGCCCCTTTGACCCTTCACCCACTTTGAAGAGCCAATGGCAAGGCGCGTCTGTCGTACGTAAAGGGTTAAAGTTCAGACGGCCGGAAACATGTTGGCAACGTGAAAACAGTAAACTAACAGACAGGTGAACGCAAGGTAAGTTAATTATCAGCTGGTTTTAACAAATACGTCAACGAATTAAATCTCACACGTCTTGATTGCTTAGGACTTTTAGTGTTTTAAAAGCAAGTTTTCTTTGTGTCTTGTGTGGTGTTGCGTAGTCTACGTTTATTGGTAACTGTCTGCAGTTATTAGGTGATGTCTCCTAACAAACAGTTTATCTAGGATTTAATTTAGCTCCTCTGTCTGGATCAAAAGCAACGTTATTCAGTGTTTAGACATCTAAATTAGTGTGTCGCTGGTAACATTTTTGACACGCATTTTAAAAATCCCTTCAATCTTACATTAGAGGACATCCCTCAACATATCTTCAGGTCAGAAAGACATTACACGGTATGACGCTGCTGTCGCAGTAATATAATGCTATGTAATGTCTTTCAGACCTGAAGATACGACGCTGCTGTCGCAGTAATATAATACTATGTAATGTCTTTCAGACCTGAAGATATGAGGCTACTGTCCAAGGCACTACAGACCGTTCTCTCCTCGAAGAAAACTTTGTCACTTGAGGGCAGCAGACCGTTCTGGGGATGGCTCAATGCTGTCTTCAACAAGTGAGTGATACAATCATCAGTATCTAATATTAGACTTTAGCTAACAGAATACATTACATTTTTATCAGACACTCTTATCCAGAGTGATAGATTAGTACTGTACTATATAGTATACTCTGTGGACCACAATACAGCTGAGGTAGTAATGACTATTCTTTATGTATTAGTAGTAATTATATTCTTGTCACCAGAGTAGACTATGAGCGTATCAAGGCTGTGGGTCCAGACCGTGCTGCTGCAGAGTGGCTGACGAGGTGCGGTGCCAAGGTGAGGTTCCAGGGGTTCGACCGCTGGCAACACGACTACAACGGCCTGCCCACCGGCCCTCTGGGACAATACAAGATCCAGGGCATCGACGCCACAGACTCTTGCATCATGTACAAAGGCTTCGATCACCTGGGTACGTTTTCCTATGCAGACTTACAATCTCCGAAACCTTTTCGGTGTCTCACTAGCCTCGACGGTGAGGTGAAACCCTGTGGCAGAGGTCTCACTATTCTCAGAACCAGATATCGCGACTACGCTGGCCATCTACTCAATTTGTTTAGTCTGACACAAGACACTGTTCTAGTGACTGACTAAATACAAATCAATTTATTAAGACAGTCTTCTATTATCAATTATTCACTTTTAATTTAAGCATTGCATGCCCTCGGGGGGGCGAGGGGAGAATAGAATGCTGTCACTGTATTTTTAACCAGAGAAATATTTCAGTTCCATTTAATGTTCAGCTAATCCTATATAATCCGACCCCTGGGCGTGTTAGGAGAAAGTGAGAGGTGAGGGTGAAAGTTAGTGTCTTCCAGACTGTTTACCTGATGAGTGACGCAGGAGAGCAGGATGTTTTACACTAGAAAGAGAGACTGAGAACACTGTCTGTCACCCTGCCCGGCCTGGTCTGGCATGCTTAGCACTGGGTTCAGAGAAACCGCTACAGAGCCCTCAATAGCCTGGTCGCAAATCTATTTGTTCTATTGCAACATCCTGTGATTTGGTGTCATGACAATTTTTTTATTTTTTTTTTATTTAACTAGGCAAGTCTGTTAAGAACAAATTCTTATTTTCAATGACGGTCTAGGAACAGTGGGTTAACTGCCTTGTTCAGGAGGAAAACGACAGATTTTTACCTTGTCAGCTCGGGGATTCGATCTAGCAACCTTTCGGTTACTGGCCCGACACTCTAACCACTAGGCTATCCTGCCTCCCCAAAATGACCATAAGAGTTGGCAATATAACGCAATCAGCTATGGGACCGAGCTGCTCAAATTTAGAAGTATGTTGAATTCAATGTTTCCCCCTCTAGATGGACTACAGCATGTCGAAGAGCTCAAACTCAACAAGAGTATGTACATAGAGGATGCCTGCTTAGAGAGAATAAGCACCATAGAGAACCTACAGGCCAGCCTGTACAAGATGGAGGTGGTCTCCTGTGGGAATGTGACTGACAAGGGTCTCATCGCCCTGCATAAACTCAGGTGGGTCTGCTACTGTGCCTGGGAACATCATTATGGAAGTGTGGCTGAACTAGAGGCCAACCAGTAACATATAAAATCTGTGGATATTGATCCCCTGAAGTGGAGGCTGTTTTCATGTTGACGTTCTGGCACAAGGCTTTTCTCATGACCGGTCTCCATGATGAATTGACTATATTAGTGTTTATATTTGGTGTGACTATCTCCCAGGAGTCTAGAACATCTGTACCTCAGCGATCTGCCAGGAGTGGTAGAGAAGGAGAAGACCGTGGAGAGACTCCAGACAGCTCTACCTGGGCTGGACATAGAGCTGGATCTGGACTGACTGAGGATGAACCACAACCACAGAGGAACAGTCTGGCACAGTGGGTAGTGCCTTGATGACCAGGAAGATGCACGTTGTTTTGCAGCAGCACATTGTAGCATATCGTAAAGTGTTTTGCAATGAAAAATTTGAATTGCTGTTTTAGTCAAGATTTTTCTTCCTGTTTGGTTTGTAGTGAATACGACCTTGGTCCCAGATCTGTTGGTGTTGTCTTGCCATGGCCTCTTATGGCCAGTACTCTATGGCCTACTCCTATGGTCATTGGCATGACCATAGGAGTTGGCAAGACGGCACAAACAGATCTGGGACCAGCCTAGTGGGACACGGGACAAATGAGATTACTATGGCAACATGTTCTCAAGTGGACTTTGTTGGTATTGTCTCCCCTAATGTTTAAATATGACTCCATTAAAAAAAAAATAAAGTACAAAGACTGTAACAAGGCTGAGGATTTCATTGAATTGATTCATTAGTTTATAAATTATTCATTTAATTTGGTGTTCGTAACATGTCCAAGAGTAGACGCCTATAGAAGTCCTTAGCTCCGGTGTTCTGACAGTAATGATTAATCAAATACACTGCTAAGGTTACATTTCAAATGTCTTATGGCTCTATTCAATCCGTAAAGTGGAATTACAGTGGGATTTAAATTCGAAAGGTAATGTTCCCGTGTTAGCGGCGACTGCATACACCGTAAGCACTTCCGACGTCGGCTCCATTAGAAATTACCTTTATACTGAACAAAAAATATAAACGCAACACTTTCTGAGTTACAGTTCATATAAGGAAATCGGTCAATTGAAATGCATTAATTAGGCCCTAATCTATGGATTAAACATGACTGGTCAGATACCTTTTATAAAAAAAATAAAGGCGTTGGATCAGAACTAGTCAGTATCTGGTGTGACCATCTGCCTCATGCAGCACAACATCTCCTTCACATAGAGTTGATCAGGCTGTTGGTTGTGGCCTGTGGAATGTTGTTCCACTGTGTGAAGTTGCTGGATATTGGCGGGAACTGGAACACGCTGTCGTGCACGTCTGTCCAGGGCATCCCAAACATGCTCAATGGATGTCATGTTTGAGTATGCAGGCCATGGAAGTTTTCAGCCTCCAGGAATTGTGTACAGATCCTTGTGACACATAGCCGTGCATTATCATGCTGAAACAGATGGGGGCGGATGAATGGCACAACAATGGGCCTCAGGCTCTTGTCACGCTATCTCTGTGTATTCACATTGCAATTTTGTTCGTAGCAGTGTAGGTTCCGTCCCTCTCTTCGCCCGAACCAGGGACCCTTGCACACAACAACCCATCGCAACACAAACAACCACTTCAGGTCTCAGAGCGAGTGACGTCACCAATTGACGCGGTTACACCTGCCCCATAACCTCACCGCCACCATGGGGCGCTGCTAAATTCTCTAAAACGACAGTAGCATGCCACTTGCACACTCCCTCAAAACGTAACTTCTGTGGCGACAAATCTTTAGTGGCCTTTTGTTCTCCCCAGCACAAGGTGCACCATATCTTGGCAAAGGAGAAATGCAAACAAATTTGTGCATACGGAACATTTCTGGGATCTTTTATTTCAGCTCATGAAACATGGGACCAACACTTTACATGTATATTTTTGTTCAGAGATCTAGCCTGAATAGAACCCTTACTGTATTTAATCCACTGTCATATTGCTTATTAACAATTTCTGTCCAATAAAATAAAGCCGAGCTGACCTTTCACCTTCCTTCTGGCTTCTCTTTACAAATGACTCAAACCTACTGAGACAATATTTTAACAAAATGCAAATCAATTCACTACCAAAAAATGTCAACTGTCTCGCTCATTATTTAAAAAAACACAAATAACATTTGGCAAAGGCAGTAGGCTATGGTGCTCCCTCTGTTCCCACAAGTATCTGGCTGTGTTCCCAGGTTGACTACATCGCACAATATCTGGATAGGTATTTTACATATCAGATCAACCACATATGTTATAGCAATCTGGTGCCCGACCGGCACAGTCGATGACGGGACAACATGCAACGTAGTCTGCCTGGAAGACAACCTCAATCTACCAGCTGAGCACTAGGCTGCTCCTTGTCATTATATAGATATACAAAATACACCTTCAATAGAGGCAACACCACATAATAAAATTGTCTTTCAGTAGAAAAAAAAAAAAGGTGACATAGTGCATAGAATGACATCACAAGACGCAAGGACTTCTCCCTGTGATTCACTTCCTGAGCTGACCAGAATATCGCCGTGTTCACATGCTAGTCGGAACTAGGAAATGTCCCACTTGCTGATTCGTTGTATAACTACAACCAGTTAGCAAGTCGAAAATGTCAGTTTCCTAGTTCTAACTAGCACAGTGAACACGGTGTATGTTGATGAATGGACCATTCAAATCCAAAATGGTGGATTTAGATGTTAGGGAAGTGGTAAGTTGAATTTAGATGTTAGGGAAGTGGTAAGTTGAATTTCTGATCCAAAATGGTGGATTTAGATGTTAGGGAAGTGGTAAGTTGAATTTCTGATCCAAAATGGTGGATTTAGATGTTAGGGAAGTGGTAAGTTGAATTTCTGATCCAAAATGGTGGATTTAGATGTTAGGGAAGTGGTAAGTTGAATTTCTGATCCAAAATGGTGGATTTAGATGTTAGGGAAGTGGTAGTTAAATTTCCTCAGGTTGGTATAGTACTTCTTGTTGTCCAGAGCTGGGAAGATACTGCTGCTGGTAAGCTGAGGCAAATACTAGAGAGAGGAAAGGAAACGAGAGTGTTAATGCAGTTGGAAGAGCGACACTATATCATCTCATAGGCAAGAATTTAAATAGTGGAAGAGAATACATAAATGACAGGATGTACTGCATCGTGTAAACACCTTCAATTGTTTGTACAGCATTTTGCCATCTCTGACAGCTGGTCCCAATTTGCATGGAGCTTCCACCATATTGCTTCCAAGTTCCACCTTACAGATCTACAAACATTGAAGGGTTAGAGCCAAGAGGAAAGGGGGTAGGGAGTGAATTGGGACCAGCTGTTTAACGTGAAGAAACACACTGACCCCAGGTGGGAGGTGTTTGCGGGGCAGGAGGCGTGACCTCTTCTTGGTGGAGCGGTCATGTTCCCGGCCGGTGCTCTCGCTCTCCTCCCGTTGGCTGTCGAAGTACGGGTGCTCCAGAAGCTGCTCACAGGTCAGCCGCTCCGACGGGTCCATACGCAGGCAGCCCTGGGGTCAGGGGGAAAAGGTCATTTAGGGAATGAATATTTGCTAATAAAACATCAGAGACCATTCATTTCATAAGATAACCAGATATTTTTACCACACAAATTGCCAGCAGGTGAATGGCTAGACAGGCTTACCTTCATCAGACTCAGTGCTTGATATGACAGGTTGGGGTATTTCAGTTCCAGAGTTTCCTATTGGATGATAAATGATGCCTTATTGTGTATAATTGTTTAATCCTTTTGATAATATCCGCAGTGTTCTGAGGCAGCGAGTAAGCATTTCATTGCACAGTTTACACTCCGCTGTATACTATGTATATATCAAATAAACGTTGATTTGATTGATATACAGCAGGGATCATCAACTAGATTCAGCCGATAGGATGGTCAGAGGGCAGGAACATGACTGCATATTGACCACAGGAAGCTCAAATGGGGCCGTCAGTAGGGAACCCTGAAATACCGTACACTCCTCAAGATTTTTTAAACTGATTTGTTTAACGTTTTGGTAGATGAATCATCATTATGTTTGTTCTCACCATTTCCTGAGGCTCTGGGATGCACACTCCACTGAAGAACTGGTTCTTACTGAATACCTGCTGGTGGCGAGGGATCAGGTCTCCTGCAGACAGACAGACAGACAGAGTGAGAGGATCGACAGACAGACAGACAGACAGACAGAGTGAGAGGATACAGACAGACAGACAGACAAACAGACAGACAGACAGACAAAGCTCTTACTTCTCTCCTCTACCTAACACACTGTAACAGGTGAACGTAATGTGACAGTGACGACAGCCTTGTATTTTACATTACATTTGACATTGTTGGTCATATGGGAGGTGCTCAGCAGGAGCTCATGTTTACCTTCCTTTTCCTGACCTAACTGGTGAAACAACTTGTATTATACACTGCTCAAAAAAATAAAGGGAACACTTAAACAACACAATGTAACGCCAAGTCAATCACACTTCTGTGAAGTCAAACTGTCCACTTAGGAAGCAACACTGATTGACAATACATTTCACATGCTGTTGTGCAAATGGAATAGACAACAGGTGAAAATTATAGGCAATTAGCAAGACAATAAAGGAGTGGTTCGGCAGGTGGTGACCACAGACAACTTCTCAGTTCCAATGCTTCCTGGCTGATGTTTTGGTCACTTTTGAATGCTGGCGGTGCTTTCACTCTAGTGGTAGCATGAGACGGAGTCTACAACCCACACAAGTGGCTCAGGTAGTGCAGCTCATCCAGGATGGCACATCAATGCGAGCTGTGGCAAGAAGGTTTGCTGTGTCTGTCAGCGTAGTGTCCAGAGCATGGAGGCGCTACCAGGAGACAGGCCAGTACATCAGGAGACGTGGAGGAGGCCGTAGGAGGGCAACAACCCAGCAGCAGGACCGCTACCTCCGCCTTTGTGCAAGGAGGGGCAGGAGGAGCACTGCCAGAGCCCTGCAAAATGACCTCCAGCAGGCCACAAATGTGCATGTGTCTGCTCAAACGGTCAGAAACAGACTCCATGAGGGTGGTATGAGGGCCCGACATCCACAGGTGGGGGTTGTGCTTACAGCCCAACACCGTGCAGGACGTTTGGCATTTGCCAGAGAACACCAAGATTGGCAAATTCGCCACTGGCGCCCTGTGCTCTTCACAGATGAAAGCAGGTTCACACTGAGCACATGTGACAGACGTGACAGAGTCTGGAGACGCCGTGGAGAATGTTCTGCTGCCTGCAACATCCTCCAGCATGACCAGTTTGGCGGTGGGTCAGTCATGGTGTGGGGTGGCATTTCTTTGGGGGGCCGCACAGCCCTCCATGTGCTCGCCAGAGGTAGCCTGACTGCCATTAGGTACCGAGATGAGATCCTCAGACCCCTTGTGAGACCATATGCTGGTGCGTTTGGCCCTGGGTTCCTCCTAATGCAAGACAATGCTAGACCTCATGTGGCTGGAGTGTGTCAGCAGTTCCTGCAAGAGGAAGGCATTGATGCTATGGACTGGCCCGCCCGTTCCCCAGACCTGAATCCAATCGAGCACATCTGGGACATCATGTCTCGCTCCATCCACCAACGAGGAGATCCCTCAGGAGACCATCCGCCACCTCATCAGGAGCATGCCCAGGCGTTGTAGGGAGGTCATACAGGCACGTGGAGGCCACACACACTACTGAGCCTCATTTTGACTTGTTTTAAGGACATTACATCAAAGTTGGATCAGCCTGTAGTGTGGTTTTCCACTTTAATTTTGAGTGGGACTCCAAATCCAGACCTCCATGGGTTGATAAATTGGATTTCCATTGATTATTTTTGTGTGATTTTGTTGTCAGCACATTCAACTATGTAAAGAAAAAAGTATTTAATAAGATTATTTCATTCATTCAGGTCTAGGATGTGTTATTTTAGTGTTCCGTTTATTTTTTTGAGCAGTATATATTATTATTATTATATACTGGTATTATATATTATATACTGGTTTTATATACTGGTATGTGAAAATGTACACTTGTCCTTTCCGGACGTACTTCAATAGAAATATGTTATAACACGTCACTAACTGTTCTAACACATCACTAACTGTTATAACACATCCCTAACTGTTATAACACACCCCTAACTGTTATAACACATCCCTAATGTCTTAAACAGCACCCTATTTCCAGGCTCTGGTCAACAGTAGTGCACCATGAAGGGAATAGGGTGCCAACAGTAGTGCACTATGAAGGGAATAGGGTGCCAACAGTAGTGCACCATGAAGGGAATAGGGTGCCAACAGTAGTGCACTATGAAGGGAATAGGGTGCCAACAGTAGTGCACTATGAAGGGAATAGGGTGCCAACAGTAGTGCACTATGAAGGGAATAGGGTGCCAACAGTCGTGCACTATGAAGGGAATAGGGTGCCAACAGTCGTGCACTATGAAGGGAATAGGGTGCCAACAGTAGTGCACTATGAAGGGAATAGGGTGCCAACAGTCGTGCACTATTAAGGGAATAGGGTGCCAACAGTAGTGCACTATGAAGGGAATAGGGTGCCAACAGTAGTGCACTATGAAGGGAATAGGGTGCCAACAGTAGTGCACTATGAAGAGAATAGGGTGCCAACAGTAGTGCACTATGAAGGGAATAGGGTGCCAACAGTAGTGCACTATGAAGGGAATAGGGTGCCAACAGTCGTGCACTATGAAGGGAATAGGGTGCCAACAGTAGTGCACTATGAAGGGAATAGGGTGCCAACAGTCGTGCACTATGAAGGGAATAGGGTGCCAACAGTCGTGCACTATGAAGGGAATAGGGTGCCAACAGTCGTGCACTATGAAGGGTATAGGGTGCCAACAGTAGTGCACTACGAAGGGAATAGGGTGCCAACAGTAGTGTACTATGAAGGGAATAGGGTGCCAACAGTAGTGCACTACGAAGGGAATAGGGTGCCAACAGTCGTGCACTATGAAGGGAATAGGGTGCCATTTGGGACACCCTAGCTATATTAATCCCACGTACCCAGTGTCTTCCTGATGAGGTAGAGCTGGTCCATGTCTGACTTGCCGGGCCAGAGGGGGATGCCAGAGAGCAGCTCAGAGAAGACACAGCCCAGCGCCCAGACATCAACAGGGGCCCCATACTGAGTATCACCCACTAGCAGCTCAGGGGCCCGGTACCATCGAGTTGCCACATAGTCTGTGTAGTAGTCACATGGACCGGCTGCAGGGACAGATCGATACACATCTCTGTTTAGGAACAAGACTTAAAGCCTGTGGGTATAATGCATTTAATATAATATGGTTGTAATGCATTGTAAGACTTTTTATAAGCAGGCTTTACACAACACAGACAGATAGTTAGAATATAATGCTATAGGATAGAACAGAACACAATAAATATAACTTCATATTTTTGCTGTCTTGTGTTATTTCCCCCCAAAATACATACGAATCTGGAAGCTGTTAGATACAAGACTCTGTTTAGGAGGGAAGAATTGATAAGAAATGGAACTAGTGTTGATTTCAATGGCAGAAAGTTAAGACAGTGGTATTACAACAGGACTCCACCAGGTGGCAGTAGACCTACAGAAGCAGTACAGAAACATGACTATTCTGCTCAGGGAAGGAGCCTCATAATGACAGTGTACCAAATAGAACTATATTCCCTACATAGTGCACTACATTTGACCAGAACCATATGGATCATAGTAAACATGTATAGCACTTCATAGTGAATAGGATGCCATTTGGGACATGACAAAAAAAACCTAACTTACTGAGGATCCTGGCGAATCCGAAGTCACAGAGCTTAATGACCTGCTGTTTAGTGATGAGGATATTCTCGGGCTTCACGTCTCTGTGGATGCACTGCAGGAGACAGAGCCAATAACCAAAACGTTAAGTCGTTTAACAGTGCCAGCCAGGGCGGACCATTCATTCAACCACAGCTGATCATGTGGTGGTCTTGTACGGTTGTTTATCTATACATGAGAAGAGGACAAACAGCCTGGTTCGCCAGATCTGTTTGTGCCGTCTTGCCAACTCCTATGGTCATTGTCAAGCAAATCATTAACAAGACAACACAAACAGACCTGGGACCAGGCTATGTCACACTGTTACGATGTGACAAGGCAGCACAAACAGATCTGGTACTTTGCCAGGCTAGAGAAGACGGTACTTTGCCAGGCTAGAGAAGACGGTACTTTGCCAGGCTAGAGAAGACGGTACTTTGCCAGGCTAGAGAAGACATGCAGCAGATCAGGCGGGTGTATTCACTAGGAACCAAACAGAAGCAAACGGGCCAAAAGTGGTTAGGGAACTACCTGAATTCGTCCAATGAGAAACAGTTGTTTTTCTTATTTATTTATTTTTTTTCCTGTTGCAAAACGTTTTGCTACCGTGTGCAATAATAAACTACACCCCATATCCGGACTTTAGCTGTGCAGCTTGACTGTTAAAGAGGCCCCGTGGCGGTTTGTTGTATCTCAGTGAAAGATTAACGGTTGGTCGGCCAGGAGACTGGAATGCTAGTAAAACAGAGGTCTGGGTAGAGGAAGGACGGAGAAAGACCAGGGAAAACCACTCACGTTCTGTTTATGACAGAAGTTGACAGCCTGGAGTGTCTGCCAGGTGATGCTCTTTACCAGATGTTCTGGAACACTGGAAGTTCAGATGAGACAACCAAATAATACAGATATACTTTTTACATTATAGATTTCATTTAATTACAATTATAATATAGATTTAATGACAATTACAATAATTTTCGGGACTATGTATGTAATTCTATGACCAGTAAACCCAAATGGTTAAAGTACAAAAAGGGGAAAATAAACAAATATGGGTTGTATTTACAATGGTGTTTGTTCTTCACTGGTTGTGGCAACAGGTCACAAATCTTGCTGCTGTGATGGCACACTGTGATATTTCACCCAGTAGATATGAGAGTTTATCAAAATTGGGTTTGTTTTCGTATTATTGTGGATCTGTGTAATCTGAGGGAAATATGTGTATCTAATATGGTCATACATTTGGCAGGAGGTTAGGAAGTGCAGCTCAGTTTCCACCTCATTTTGTGGGCAGTGAGCACATAGCCTGTCTTCTCTTGAGAGCCAGGTCTGCCTACAGCGGCCTTTCTCAATAGCAAGGCTATGCTCACTGAGTCTGTACATAGTCAAAGCTTTCCTTAAGTTTGGGTCAGTCACAGTGGTCAGGTATTTTGCCACTGTGTTCTCTCTGTTTATGGCAAAATTGCATTCTAGTTTGCTCTGATGTTTTGTTAATTCTTTCCAATGTATCAAGTAATTATCTTTTTGTTTTCTCATGATTTGGTTGGGTCTAATTGTGTTGCTGTCCCAGAACCAGCTAGGCTGAGGGGACTCTTCTCCAGGTTCATCTCTCTGTAGGTGAGGGCTCTGAGGGGACTCTTCTCCAGGTTCATCTCTCTGTAGGTGAGGGCTCTGAGGGGACTCTTCTCCAGGTTCATCTCTCTGTAGGTGAGGGCTCTGAGGGGACTCTTCTCTAGGTTCATCTCTCTGTAGGTGATGGCTTTGTTATGGAACGTTTGGGAATCGCTTCCTTTTAGGTGGTTGTAAAATTGAACGTCTCTTTCCTGGATTTTGATAATTAGCGGGTATTGGCCTAATTCTGCTCTGCATGCATTATTTGGTGTTTTCCATTGTACACAGAGGATATTTTTGCAGAATTCTGCATGCAGAGTCTCAATTTGGTGTTTGTCCCATTTTGTGAATTCTTGGTTGGTGAGCGGACCCCAGACCTCACAACCATAAAGGGCAATGGGTTCTATAACTGATTCAAGTATTTTCATCCAGATCCTATTTGGGATGTCAAATGTTATGTTCCTTTTGATGACATAGAAGGCACATCTTGCCTTGTCTCTCAGATCGTTCACAGCGTGGTGGAAGTTACCTGTGGCGCTGATGTTTAGGCCGAGGTATGTATAGTTTTTTGTGTTTTCTAGGGCAACGGTGTCTAGATGGAATTTGTATTTGTGGTCCTGGCGACTGGAACTTTTTTGGAACACCATTATTTTTGTCTTACTGAGATTTACTGTCAGTGCCCAGGTCTGACAGAATCTGTGCAGAAGATCTAGGTGCTGCTGTAGGCCCTCCTTGGTTGGGGACAGAGGCACCAGATCATCAGCAAACAGTAGACATTTGAGTTCAGATTCTAGTAGGGTGAGGCCGGGTGCTGCAGACTGTTCTAGTGCCCTCGCCAATTCATTGATATATATGTTGAAGAGGGTGGGGCTTAAGCTGCATCCCTGTCTCACCACCCGGCCCTGTGGGAAGTGTGTATCCCTCCCTCCCTCCCTCCCTCTCTTTCTCCCCCTCTCTTATTGTAAACTGTAGTGCAGAAGCCCATCCATCAGTGTTGCCATGGAGATGGCTAAATCCAGCCTTACAACTGGTGATTTAATAGCCATGGATGCATCCTAAATGGTTCCCTATATAGTGCACTACTTTTGACTGGAACCAATAGGGCTCAGGTCAGAAGTAGTGCACTATATAGGGAATAGGGTGCCACTTGGGACATAGACAAGCTCCACCCCCCCTTCCTGGGGCTGAGCCCCCCATGAAACCCTTACTAACCCCCCATGGGAGTGAGGCAGGCACCAGATAGCTACAAACCCTCTATTAACTGTCTGTCTGTCTGTCTGTCTGTCTGTCTGTCTGTCTGTCGGTCTGCCTCAGTGTTCCTACAACTCCACCTCCCTCCCTGTCAGCCAACACAGCATTCTGGGACTGCATCGCTGTAAACATTCCGCAACGAGCAGGTCAGTCTCCGTGGTAACAGCCAAACACTGTGGCTATCAGCAGGGGAGACACTATATACAGGTCATAGATAAATAGCAGGGGAGACACTATAAGGGGCGGCAGGTAGCCTAGTGGTTAGGGCGTTGGGCCAGTAACCGAAAGGTTGCTAGATCGAATACCCGAGCTGACAAGGTAAAAATCTGTCATTCTGCCCCTGAACAAGGCAGTTAACCCACTGTTCCTAGGCCGTCATTTTAAATAAGAATTTGTTCTTAACTGACGTGCCTAGTTAAATAAAAAATATATACAGGTCATAGATAAACATCAGGGAGACAGATAAACAATCTATAGAATATATCAGTGTGTGAGACAGAGAGAGACTGTGTGTGTAGAGAGCCAGTACTCACCCTCTGGGGTATCGGTCCAGCTCGTTGAGGACGGTGTGATCACAGTACTCAAACACCAGGTGTAGTTTACGTTTACGCCTGAACACCTCAATCAGGTTCACCAGGTTGGAGTGCTTTAGTTGCTGCTCGGATAACACACACACACACACACACACACACACACACACACACACACACACACACACACACACACACACACACTTGAAGTCGGAAGTTTACATACACCTTACGCCAAATACATTTAAACTCCGTTTTTCCCAATTCCTGACATTTAATCCTAGTTAAAATTCCCTGTCTTAGGTCAGTTAGGATCACCACTTTATTTTAAGAATGTGAAATGTCAGAATAATAGTGGAGAGAATGATTTATTTCAGATTTTATTTCTTTCATCACATTCCCAGTGGGTCAGAAGTTTAAATACACTCAATTAGTATTTGGTAGCATTACCTTTAAATTGTTTAACTTGGGTCAAACGTTTCGGGTAGCCTTCCACAAGCTTTCCACTGTAAGTTGGGTGAATTTTGGCCCATTCCTCCTGACAGAGCTGGTGTAACTGAGTCAGGTTTGTAGGCCTCCTTGCTCGCACACACTTTTTCAGTTCTGCCCACAACTTTTCTATACGATTGAGGTCAGGGCTTTGTGATGGCCACTCCAACACCTTGACTTTGTTGTCCTGAAGCCATTTTGCCACAACTTTGGAAGTATGCTTGGGGTCATTGTCCATTTGGAAGACCCATTTGCGACCAAGCTTTAACTTCCTGACTGATGTCTTGAGATGTTGCTTCAACATATCCACATAATTTTCCTCTTCCCTCATGATGCCATCTATTTTGTGAAGTGCACCAGTCCCTCCTTCAGAAAAGCATCCCCACAACATGATGCTGCCACCCCCGTGCTTCACGGTTGGGATGGTGTTCTTCGGCTTGCAAGCCTCCCCCTTTTTCCTCCTAACATAACGATGGTCATTAAGTCCAAACAGTTCTATTTTTGTTTCATCAGACCAGAGGACATTTCTCCAAAAAGTACGATCTTTGTCCCCATGTGCAGTTGCAAACCGTAGTCTGGCTTTTTTATGGCGGTTTTGGAGCAGTGGCTTCTTCCTTGCTGAGCGGCGTTTCAGATTATGTCGATATAGGACTCATTTGACTGTGGATATAGATACTTTTGTACCTGTTTCCCCCAGCATCTTCACAAGGTCCTTTGCTGTTGTTCTGCAATTACATTCATCCCTAGGAGACAGAACACGTCTCCTTCCTGAGCGGTATGACGGCTGCGTGGTCCCGTGGTGTTTATACTTGCGTACTATTGTTTGTACAGATGAACGTGGTACCTTCAGGCGTTTGGAAATTGCTCCCAAGGATGAACCAGACTTGTGGAGGTCTACAATTGTTTTTCTGAGGTTTTGGCTGATTTCTTTTGATTTTCCCATGATATCAAGCAGAGTCACTGAGTTTGAAGGTAGGCCTTGAAATATATCCACAGGTACACCCCCAATTGACTCAAATGATGTTAGCCTATCAGAAGCTTCTAAAGCCATTACATAATTTTCTGGAATTTTCCAAGCTGTTTAAAAAAATGTAAAGGCACAGTCAACTTAATGTATGTAAACTTCTGACCCACTGGAATTGTGATACAGTGAATTATAAGTGAAATAATCTGCCTGTAAACAATTGTTGGAAAAATGACAAAGTAGATGTCCTAACCGACTTGCCAAAACTATAGTTTGTTAACAAGAAATTTGTGGAGTGGTTGAAAAACAAGTTTTAAGGACTCCAAACCTAAGTGCATGGAAACTTCCGACTTCAACTGTATCACAAAGCACCTCTGCTACACCACACTAACTACACACTTTTGTAATCGTTTAATTGCACAGTGATCCCAATATACTGTAGGTACACACAGTGATATGGATATAGAGATTACATAACAGAAAGTAATGGATCTGTGTTTGCTTTGTGCAGAGCGGCTGACAAGCTCCCACATGTCTTATCAAAACAGAGATTGCAGGAAGAGGAACGGTTATAAACATGCTGTGGTCTCCCATGACAACCGGTATGTCCCCATCTGGAGTTCTAGAACTGTTTATGAGGATGAGGAGGAGATGGATGAGGAGGATGAGGAGGAGGAGGAGGAAGCTACTGGAAGAACTGTTTATGAGGATGAGGAGGAGGTGGATGAGGAGGATGAGGAAGCTACTGGAAGAACTGTTTATGAGGATGAGGAGGATGAGGAGGATGGGGGAGGGAAGCTACTGGAAGCTACTTGGTCAGGCAATGACCATAGTAGTTGGCAAGACATGTTTTGTCAAGCCCATACAGTATGTCACAACAACAAAACAATATAACAAGATGATACCGTCTATAACAGACAAGATGATACAGTCTATAACAGACAAGATGATACAATGATAGTCTATAACAGACAAGATGATACAATGATACAGTCTATAACAGACAAGATGATATAGTCTATTACAGACAAGTTGATACAATGATACAGTCTATAACAGACAAGATGATACAGTCTATAACAGACAAGATGATACAGTCTATAACAGACAAGATGATACAATGATACAGTCTATAACAGACAAGATGATACAATGATACAGTCTATAACAGACAAGATGATACAGTCTATAACAGACAAGATGATACAGTCTATAACAGACAAGATGATACAATGATACAGTCTATAACAGACAAGATGATACAGTCTATAACAGACAAGATGATACCGTCTATAACAGACAAGATGATACAGTCTATAACAGACAAGATGATACAGTCTATAACAGACAAGATGATACAGTCTATAACAGACAAGATGATACAGTCTATAACAGACATGATGATAGTCTATAACAGACAAGATGATACAGTCTATAACAGACAAGATGATACAGTCTATAACAGACAAGATGATACCGTCTATAACAGACAAGATGATACCGTCTATAACAGACAAGATGATACAGTCTATAACAGACAAGATGATACAGTCTATAACAGACAAGATGATACAGTCTATAACAGACAAGATGATACCGTCTATAACAGACAAGATGATACAGTCTATAACAGACAAGATGATACAGTCTATAACAGACAAGATGATACAGTCTATAACAGACAAGATGATACAGTCTATAACAGACAAGATGATACAGTCTATAACAGACAAGATGATACAGTCTATAACAGACAAGATGATACAGTCTATAACAGACAAGATGATACAGTCTATAACAGACATGATGATAGTCTATAACAGACAAGATGATACAGTCTATAACAGACAAGATGATACAGTCTATAACAGACAAGATGATACAGTCTATAACAGACAAGATGATACAGTCTATAACAGACAAGATGATACAGTCTATAACAGACAAGATGATACCGTCTAAACGGCAACAGTGAAGAGGCAACATTGGGATGCTGGCCTTCTAGGCAGAGTTCCTCTGTCCAGTGTCTGTGTTCCTTTGCTCATTTTAATATTTTATTTTTATTGGCCAGTCTGAGATATGGCCAGCATCCCAGAGACACCTCTTCACTGTTGGCGTTGAGCCTGGTGTTTTGTGGGTACTATTTAATGAAGCTGCCAGTTGAGCACTTGCAAGGCGTCTGTTTCTCAAACTAGACATTCTAATGTACTTGTCCTCTTGCTCAGTTGTGCACCGGGGCCTCCCACTCCTCTTTCTATTCTGGTTAGAGACAGTTTGTGCTGTTCTGTGAAGGGAGTAGTACACAGCGTTGAACAAAATCTTCAGTTTCTTGGCAATTTCTCGCATGGAATAGCCTTCATTTCTCAGAACAAGAATAGACTGACAGGTTTCAGTATAAAGTTATTTGTTTCTGGCCATTTTGAGCCTGTAATCGAATCCACAAATGCTGATGCTCCAGATACTCAACTAGTCTAAAGAAGGCCAGTTTTATTGCTTCTTTAATCAGGACAAGAGTTTTCAGCTGTGCTAACATAATTGCAAAAGGATTTTCTAATGATCAATTAGCCTTTTAAAATGATAAACTTGGATTAGCTAACACAACGTGCCATTGGAACACAGGACTGATGGTTGCTGATAATGGGCCTCTGTTCGCCTATGTTGATATTCCATAAAAAAATCTGCCGTTTCCAGCTACAATAGTCATTTACAACATTAACTATGACTGCACTGTATTGCTGATCAATTTGATGTTCTTTTAATGGACAAAGAAATGTGCTTTTCTTTCAAAAACAAGGACATTTCTAAGTGACCCCAGACTTTTGAACGGTAGTGTGTATATATACGCGTACAGCAGGTCAGCCACCAGGGGGAGACTCGTCGAGGCCTGGTGACAGACAGAGTATACATCACGAGGCGATGGCTCCATCTGCTGGACGTGGCAGGTCTCGACGGGCTCTCCGGCCAGGACTAATTGGGGCTGATTGGGGATTGGTGAGTAATCAAGGGCTGATTGCTCACCAGCTGTACAAGTCCCATAAAGCTGCCAGAAGGGCAGCAGACAGGGGAGAGACTAGGGGAGGAAAGGACTCCCGTATAGTTGGGGACGGTACCAGAGGAAACAGGAGGGAGTTCAGTTTTTGATCCCCACAGGATACAGCAAGACCCGGAGCCCAGAAGACGGTATCCCGGAGAGGGTCTCTTGGGGAAGACCTATTCTTTTCTGTTGGACTTTTATTTTAATAAACACCTTTGAAACTGAGCTAATCCTACTCTGTCCGTGTCTGATCTGTGTAAACAACTTGACCAAACCCCCTGGTCTGCCACAAGTGGTGGAGAATGCAGGCATCCTGATAATGTGTTCAGATCAGAGTTGATGTTTACGCAGCATCAGCATGGACGAGTTGATAGCTCAGTTCGTCTCGGCCCAACAAGCACAACAGGTGGTTCAGGAACGAACGCTGGAGGAACAGCGATTACAAAATGTCCGCCTCATTGAGGAAATCAAGAAGCTACAAGGAGGAGCGTCTACTGAATCACATCCAAACCAGTTCTTAATCAGGCTAACAGAAGATGACGACATCGAAACCTACCTCTGTACATTTGAACGGACGGCACTACGGGAAGGATGGCCAAGGCAGAAGTGGGCCAGTCTGCTGGCACCGTTCCTCTCTGGGAATGCCCAAAAGGCGTATTGGGAACGATGAACAGGTCGGCTATCTACGACGGACTGAAACGGGAGATACTCAGCCGCTACGGGTACAGCCTGGCCCATCGGGCTCAACGGTTCCCCCGAGCCGTTGAGATGAGCGACCTACTGCATGTCACCATGGGGTGGCTCCTAACCGACGTATCCACCCTCTCCATCCTTAAACAAAGTGGTCCTGGATCGCTTCCTACGGGCACTACCCCACGACATGACGAGGGCAGCGAGTCTATGTGTGCCCCAAACCTTGGAAGGCCTCCTGGAACCGGTGGAGACGCATCAGAACAATCAGGCCCTGCAGAGTGGGACCCGGGCTGAGTCGGCGACCCGTTCGAGGAGTCGGAAGGACAGCCCCACTGCTGTGTACCCTGAACCGACAGTCGGCAGGGCCAAGGGACTGCAAACCCGTGGAGAGGGCCGACCCGCCACCGACGACCCCAGGTAGATGGAGACCAAAGGAGGTGTTTTGAGTGTGGCGCCCGGGGGCACACTGCCTGGAATTGCCCGGCTCGAGAGGAGTCGATGCCATCAGCAAGCCCCGGAGGTGAGGTGGGTCACGCAGTGAACTACGTCACCTCCTGTTGGGCACACCACAAATCAACTGCACTCATGGTCCCGGTGAAGGTTGACGGACACGACATGGAAGCTCTATTAGATACCGGAAGTATGGTTACCCTCGTAACCACGAGCCTGCTGTACCAGGATACCGAACGTGGTAGGGAGATGTCCATTTCCTGTGTTCACGGGGACACGAAGCGGTATCCAACCGTATGGGCCAACATCATGACGCCAAAAGGGAACTGCCAGATGATGGTGGGTGCAGTACCAGAGTTGCCGGTACCTCTCCTACAGGGACGAGATTGTCTGCGGTTCGCGGCCCTGTGGAGGCACGAGCTGAGGAAGAAGGTACGAGCCAGCCGAAGACGAGAGCGAGGACGACTCATTGCTTGTGCGGCCCGGAAGCAAACGGTTAATCACCCTGTATCTACGGGTCCGGAGTCAGAGGGGGTGCCGAAACCCGACTCCCCCAGGGGAACCACAGGATGAAGAGCACAGCCTCCCCCTCCTCTATTTCGAGGGGCCACTCGAGACACCCCCTGGGGGCCAACTGAGGGACGACCCAGTGGGAGGATCCTAACTTGAAAGCCTCCACAGCCCAAGTGGTAGGAGTGGATGGACAGCTACTTCCGGGGGTGAGTGACTGGCGATACCCCCATTTCCAAATCAAGAATAACCTTTTGTATCAGGTGTCGCACCAACAGGGGAACTTCGAGAGGTATTGTTGCTGCCCCGATGGTACGTGGGAACCGTTCTTCAGCTGGCCCACACCCACCTGGGAATGGAGAAGACCCGGGAATGGATCGCTGCCCGGTTTCACTGGCCCGGGATTAGGAGGGCCGTGGAAGGTTACTGTCGCAGCTGCCCAGAGTGTCAAATGACTGCCCCAAAGGCACACTACCGAAACCCACTGGACCCCCTACCGATCATCGGGGTGTCCTTTGAACGCATTGCCATGGACATAGTGGAACCCCTGGTAAAAACAGCACGAGGACACCAGTACATCCTGGTAATAGTGGACTATGCCACCCGGTATCCCGAGGCCATTCCCCTACGGGCGGTGGTATCCAAGGGAATCGCCCGGGAGCTGTTCCACCTCTTTAGCCGGGTGGGCATCCCAAACGAGATCCTGACAGACCAAGGTACTGAGTTTATGTCCCGCCTAATGAAAGATTTGTGTGCCCTCCTGCAGATCAAGCAGATCCGGACCTCCGTCTTCCACCCGCAGACGGGTGGGCTCGTCGAGCGGTTCAATAAAATGCTCAAACAAATGCTGCGGAAGGTCATCGAGCAGGACGGGAAGAACTGGGACCAGCTACCACCCCACCTAATGTTCTCAATCTGAGAAGTACACCAGTCCTCCACTGGGTTTTCCCCTTTCGAACTCCTCTACGGGAGGAGGCCACAAGGCCTACTGGACCTCGCCAAAGAGGTGTGGGAAGCCCAATTGACCCCTTTACACAGCGTGGAGACGATGAGGGAGCGGATGACAGCCATATGGCCCGTCGTGAGGGAACATATGGAGAAGGCCCAACTCGCCCAAGCCCAGGTCTACAATCGGGGAGTCCAGCCCCAAGAATTCCAGGTGGGAGACAGGGTGTTGGTCTTAATCCCCACGGCCGAAAGTAAGTTCCTGGCAACATGGCACGGACCATACGAGGTGATAGAGAAGTTGGGCCTGTCAATTACCGCGTATGGCAACCGGGGAGACAGAAATCCCAACAGATTTATCACGTGAACTTGTTGAAGAAGTGGCACGAGAGGACAGCCTTGGCCGTGTTATGGTGGTTATGGTGAGGACCCAGGACGCCAATGGTACCAGTGGTGGTCCCGAGCAATGAGGACCTCGACCCAGCCCAAAAGCATGAGCTCAGGGAGCTCGTCGATCGGAACACGGCGGTGTTCTCCGAGAAGCCTGGCCGCACGACCCTCATTGAACACCACATCCGTACCCGGCCCGGGGAAATTATACAAAAGAGGCCATATCGGATTCCGGATGCCCGAAGGGAGGCCGTGAAACAGGAAGTGGAGGCTATGCTGAGGATGGGGGTTGTTGAAGAGTCTCACAGTGCATGGTGCAGCCCCATCATGTTGGTGCCCAAACCGGATGGTAGCCCGCGCTTCTGTTATGATTTCCGGGGTGTGAAAGACATAAGCTTGTTCGACGCCTACCCCATGCCGAGGGTGGACGAGCTCATCAACCGATTGGGAATGGCCCGGTACATCAGCACCCTTGACTTGACCATCGATATTGGCAGGTACCGTTGGCAGCCTCCTCCCGGGAGAAGACGGCGTTTTCGACACCAGACGGGTTGCATCAGTACCGGGTGCTCCCGTTCGGTCTCCACGGAGCCCCGCCCACATTCCAGCGACTGATGAACAAAGTACTTCGACCCCACCAGCAGTACGCAGCGGCCTATTTGGATGATATCATCATCCACTACCAAGGTTGGGAAGAGCACCTGACGCGCCTCCAGGCAGTGCTGGACGCGCTCACACAAGCCGGGTTGACCGCGAACCCCAAGAAAAGCAAACTAGCATTCGAGGAGACGAAGTACCTGGGGTATTTGATTGGACGGGGGAAAGTCAAGCCCCAGGAGAGGAAGGTTCACGCGGTACGTGACTGGCCCGTTCCACACACCAAGACACAGGTTAAGTCCTTCCTGGGACTGGCAGGATACTATAGCCGGTTTATCCTCAACTTTGCGGCTATAGCTTCCCCCCTCACCGATCTAACCAGGGCCCGCCTCCCGAAAACAGTGAAATGGACGGACGAAACAGAAGCGGCGTTCAGCCGCCTGAAGGAAGCTCTGTGCTCCCATCCGATTCTCATAACGCCGATTTCCAGGTGCCGATGGTGGTCCAGACGGATGCATGTGACATGGGACTAGGGGCCGTTCTGTCCCAGATACACGACAGGGAGGAGCACCCCATCATGTACATCAGCAGAAAGCTGATACCCAGAGAGAAAAAGTACTCTATTGTTGAGAAAGAGTGTCTAGTGGTGTGGTGGGCACTAGACACTCAAGTATTACCTGCTAGGTACTAATATATATATATATATATATATATATATATATATATTACACACACTACATGACCAAAAGTATGTAGACACCGGCTCGTCAAACATCTCATAAAAAAATCATGGTCATTAATATGTAGTTGGTCCCCCCCTTGGCTGCTATAACAGCCTCCACTCTTCTGGGAAGGCTTTCCACTAGACTTGCTTCCATTCAGCCACAAGAGCATTAGTGAGGTCATGCACTGATGTTGGGGCCGATTAGGCCAGGCTCGCAATCGGTGTTCGATGGGGTTGAGGGCAGGCCAGTCAGGTTCTTCCACACCGATCTCGACAAACCTTTTCTGTATGGACCTCGTTTTATGCACAGCGGCATGGTCATGCTGAAACAGGAAAGGGCCTTCCCCAAACTGTTGCCACAAAGTTGGAAGCACAGAATCGTCTAGAATGTCATTGTATGCTGTTCGGTTAAGATTTCCCTTCACTGGAAGGGGCCTAGGTCGAACCATAAAAAACAGCCCCAGACCATTATTCCTCCTCCACCAAACTTTACAGTTGGCACTATGCATTGGGGCAGGTAGCGTTCTCTGGCATCCGCCAAACCCAGATTTGTCAGTCAGACTGCCAGATGGTGAAGCGTGATTAATCACTCTAGAAAGTCCAATGGCAGTGAGCTTTACACCACTCCAGCTGACACTTGACATTGCGCATGGTGATCTTAGGCTTGTGTGCGGCTGCTCGGCCATGGAAACCCATTTCATGAAACTCCTGATGAACAGTTATTGTGCTGACGTTGCTCCCAGAGGCAGTTTGGAACACGGTAGTGAGTGATGCAACCAAGGACATGATTTTTACGCGCTACATGATTCAACACTCGTCGGTCCCATTCTCTGAGGTTGTGTGGCCTACAACTTCGCGGATGAGCCGTTGTTGCTCCTAGACGTTTCCACTTCACAATAACAGCACTTGACCGGGGCAGCTCTAGCAGGGCATACATTTTACAAACTGACTTGTTGGAAAAGTGTCAATCTATGACGGTGCAACGTTAAAAGTCACTGAGCACTTCAGTAAGGCCATTCTACTTCCAATGTTTGTCTATGGAGATTGCATGGCTGTGTGCTAAATTTTATACACCTGTCGGTACAGATGTAGCTGAAATAGTCCAGTCCACTCATTTGAAGGGGTGTCCACATACTTTTGTATATACAGTACCAGTCAAAAGTTTGGAACACCTAGTCATTACAGGGTTTGTCTTTATTTTTGCTATTTTCTACATTGTAGAATAATAGTGAAGACATCAAAACTATGAAATAACACATATGGAATCATGTAGTAACCAAAAAAGTATAAAACAAATCAAAATATATTTTATATTTGAGATTCCTCAAAGTAGCCACCCTTTGCCTTGATGACAGCTTTGCACACGCTTGGCATTCTCTTAACCAGCTTCACCTGGAATGCTTTTCCACCAGTCTTGACGGAATTCCCACATATGCTGAGCACTTGTTGGCTGCTTTTCCTTCACTCTGTGGTCCAACTCATCCCAAACCATCTCAATTGGGTTGAGGTCAGATGATTGTAGAGAACAGGTCATCTGATGCAGCACTCCATCACTCTCCTTCTTAGTCAAATAGCCCTTACACAGCCTTGAGGTATGTTGGGTCATTCTCCTGTTGAAAAACAAAAGTCCCAATAAGGGCAAACCAGATGGGTTGGCGTATCGTTGCAGAATGCTGTGGTAGCCATGCTGGTTAAGTGTGTCTTGAATTGTAAATAAATCACTGACAGTGTCACCAGCAAAGCATCCTCACACCATAACACCTCCTCTTACATGCTTCACGTTGGGAACCACACATGTGGAGATCATCTGTTCACATACTCTGCGTCTCACAGAGACACTGCTGTTGGAACCAAAAATCGCAAATTTGGACTCATCGGACTAAATGACAGATGTCCATTGCTCGTGTTTCTTGGCCCAAGCAAGTCTCTTCTTCTTATTGGAGTCCTTTAGTAGTGGTTTCTTTGCAGCAATTCCACCATGAAGGCCTGATTCACTCAGTCTCCTCTGAACAGTTGATGTTGAGATGTGTCTGTTACTTGAACTCTGTGAAGCATTTATTTGGGATGCAATTTCTGAGGCTTGTAACTATAATGAACTTATCCTCTGCAGCAGAGGTAACTCTGGGTCTTCCTTTCCTGTGGCAGTCCTCATGAGAGCCAGTTTCATCATAGCACTTGATGGGTTTTGCGACTGCACTTGAATAAAGTTTCAAAGTTCTTGACATTTTCTGTGTTTACTGACCTTCATGTCTTAAAGTAATGATGGACTGTCATTTCACTTTGCTTATTTGAGCTGTTCTTGCCATAATATGGACTTGGTCTTTTACCAAATAGGCCTATACTCTGTATACCACCCTTGTCACAACACAACTAATTGGCTCAAACGCAGTAAGGAAAGAAATTCCACAAATTAACTTTTAACCAGTTAATTGAAATGCATTCCAGGTGACTACCTCATGAAGCTAGTTGAGAGAATACCAAGAGTGTGCAAAGCTGTCATCAAGGCAAAGGGTGGCTACTTTGAAGAATCTCAAATATAAAATGTTTCGATTTCACATTTTTTTGGTTACTACATGATTCCATATGTGTTAATTCATAGTTTTTATGTCTTCACTATTATTCTACAATGTAGAAAATAGTAAAAATAAAGAAAAACCCTGGAATGAGTAGGTGTGTCCAAACTTGTGACTGGGACTGTATATACTGAACAAAAATATAAACACATCATGTAACAATATTACAAAGTTACAGTTCACATAATCTGGGCAGGGGCGCAGCCATGGGTGGGTCTGGGAGGGCATATGCCCACCCACTTGGATCCAGGCCCAGCCAATCAGAATAAGTTTTTCCCACAAAAGAGCTTTATTACAGACAGAAATACTCCTCAGTTTCATCAGCTGTCTGGGTGGCTGGTCTCAGACGATGTGGAGGTCCTGGGCTGGCGTGGTTACACGTGGTCTGCGGTTGTGAGGCCGGTTGGACGTACTGACAAATTCTCTAAAACGACGATTATGGTAGAGAATTTAACATTCAATTATCTGGCAGCAGCTCTGGTGAACATTCCTGCAGTCAGCATGCCAATTGGCCTCTCCCTCAAAACTTAAGATCTCTGTGGCATTTTATTTTGACAAAACTGTACATTTTAGAGTGACATTTTATTGTCCCCAGCACAAGGTGCACCTGTGTAATGATCATGCTGTCTAATCAGCTTATTAATATGCCACACCTGTCAGGTGGATGGATTTTCTTGGCAATTGAGAAATGCTCACTAACAGGGATTTAAACAAATTTGTTCACAAAATATGGGATCTTTTATTTCAGCTCATGAAACATGGGACCAACACTTTACATGTTGCATTCATGTTTTTGTTCAGTATAATATCGCTAATTCTTGTCAATTATACGCAATTAGTTTGTTGTTGAACACATCTGGCTGACTGAAAGGTAAAGAATTAATTCTACATACTAATGGGAAAGGAATGTTAATTCTGGATGAGCTGAATCTATCACAAGCCAGCTCTCAGGGTTGTTGTTAGTGAATCTAAGACGCACAACAGTCAAATATCACACAGAAAAAAATACAGCAACCTGTTGTTGAACTAAAATTACACTAAACATTTTCCTCAACTAGTGTCAAAACATACCCAGGACTCTATGTTAACTGAGTGTCCATTGGCTGCTATTCTCTGTATTCAACAGAAAGCTCTTAAAACAGGGTCAGTGACCAAGAACAAAGACAGAATCCCCTCCCACTTGTTTCCAATGACGTACAACTGGGATACAACAAGGCAGGGAAAAGCAGAGTCTTCATTCACCTTCCCCTGCCTTGCTGCATGTATCTTCATTCACCTTCCCCTGCCTTACTGCATGTATCTACATTCACCTTCCCCTGCCTTGCTGCATGTATCTACATTCACCTTCCCCTGCCTTGCTGCATGTATCTTCATTCACCTTCCCCTGCCTTGCTGCATGTATCTACATTCACCTTCCCCTGCCTTGCTGCATGTATCTACATTCACCTTCCCCTGCCTTGCTGCATGTATCTACATTCACCTTCCCCTGCCTTGCTGCATGTATCTACATTCACCTTCCCCTGCCTTGCTGCATGTATCTACATTCACCTTCCCCTGCCTTGCTGCATGTATCTTCATTCACCTTCCCCTGCCTTGCTGCATGTATCTACATTCACCTTCCCCTGCCTTGCTGCATGTATCTACATTCACCTTCCCCTGCCTTGCTGCATGTATCTACATTCACCTTCCCCTGCCTTGCTGCATGTATCTACATTCACCTTCCCCTGCCTTGCTACATGCACAACAGTGAAGTCTACAGGGGGTTAACAGTGACGCCTGAGTGGTTTTAATAAAGATGGCTCAAGGCTGGGTGGTTTTAATAAAGATGGCTCAAGGCCGGGTGGTTTTAATAAAGATGGCTCAAGGCTGGGTGGTTTTAATAAAGATGGCTCAAGGCCGGGTGGTTTTAATAAAGATGGCTCAAGGCTGGGTGGTTTTAATAAAGATGGCTCAAGGCCGGGTGGTTTTAATAAAGATGGCTCAAGGCTGGGTGGTTTTAATAAAGATGGCTCAAGGCCGGGTGGTTTTAATAAAGATGGCTCAAGGCTGGGTGGTTTTAATAAAGATGGCTCAAGGCCGGGTGGTTTTAATAAAGATGGCTCAAAGCCGGGTGGTTTTAATAAAGATGGCTCAAGGCCGGGTGGTTTTAATAAAGATGGCTCAAGGCCGGGTGGTTTTAATAAAGATGGCTCAAGGCCGGGTGGTTTTAATAAAGATGGCTCAAGGCTGGGTGGTTTTAATAAAGATGGCTCAAGGCTGGGTGGTTTTAATAAAGATGGCTCAAGGCTGGGTGGTTTTAATAAAGATGGCTCAAGGCCGGGTGGTTTTAATAAAGATGGCTCAAGGCCGGGTGGTTTTAATAAAGATGGCTCAAGGCTGGGTGGTTTTAATAAAGATGGCTCAAGGCCGGGTGGTTTTAATAAAGATGGCTCAAGGCTGGGTGGTTTTAATAAAGATGGCTCAAGGCTGGGTGGTTTTAATAAAGATGGCTCAAGGCCGGGTGGTTTTAATAAAGATGGCTCAAGGCCGGGTGGTTTTAATAAAGATGGCTCAAGGCCGGGTGGTTTTAATAAAGATGGCTCAAGGCCGGGTGGTTTTAATAAAGATGGCTCAAGGCTGGGTGGTTTTAATAAAGATGGCTCAAGGCCGGGTGGTTTTAATAAAGATGGCTCAAGGCCGAGTGGTTTTAATAAAGATGGCTCAAGGCCGGGTGGTTTTAATAAAGATGGCTCAAGGCCGAGTAGGTTTTTTACCTTCAGCATCCTAATCTCTCTCAGAGCGATCCTCTTAATGACTGGATCGTCTTCAGACTCCACGAACTTCTTGATGGCAACGATCTGTCCCGTGTCCCTGTTCCTGCACTTGAACACGACGCCGTAGGACCCCTCTCCGATCTTCCCCATCTTCTCATACTTGTCCATGGTGATGTCCGAGGACTGACTGGGAGTGGTAGTAGTCGCAGAGCAGTCGACCAGGTCCAGCAGATTTACACTTGTTTTGGTCCAAGAAACGCAGTATGGGATGGCCCTTGACTTGAGATCTTAAAAACAAACCAGTACATCAGTGTGTAAGAAGTTTCTGATTTTAAAGAGCAATACATTATTATTATAAAAAATAATTAATCAGGTTTTCCTTGGGAATTAAATACTGATACATTCGTTTTTTTGTTGTTCTGTTATTACATTTCTGACTCAAATGTTTGTATCCTGACGCTAACTTAACTGTAGAGCTGAATGAATGCATTTTCATTCTTGTGTAGGGATGCCAAAGAAAATGATATTCTACACCGTGTGTGTGTCCCCAAATGCCCCAAAAACATGTCAAAGTGAATGGGACCAGCAGGCATGAAAAAGCCATGAGATATAAGAGCCCTGGCAAGAGAAAATGTTGCGTTGCCTAAACGTATCTAGCCACCAACATGTTATTGTTGTCAACAGTGTCCCAAAAAACCCCAAAAGACTGGTGTGGAGGTCGTAAAAACCAAACTGGACCCCCCCCCCCCATAAAAACCAGAAAGGGGGGGGGGGGGGTTTGTATAATAACACCTGCTGCACCTACTGCAAACAGAACATAACCTATCGTTACTGTATATTAAACAAGTGGTTGCTTTTAATAATGGCTTAACGGATAACGCAATGATCATATCACGTGTATAGGAGCCCCAAACATAAACCTAAAATCTAATTCTAGTTAAAGATTAATTTATTCGCTTGTGGAAACCTTACACCTGCCTTTGGACAGTTCGATTGCGTAACGAAAACATTTGCATTGCAAAGTATATACAGGTCTTCCAAGGTAAACAGGGAAAGAAAACAATTGTGTTTTCAACTTCTGTAAAGGCAATACAAATCAAAGTCCTTCACTATACATACAACCGTCTACCTGGCTAGGTCAACGCCTATTAAAACACATTAACTCAAATAATTGTGTCATAAAGCCAACACATAAATAAAAGCGAAAAAACGAGCATGCCATAAAAATGTAGAGTACTCAAAATAAAATTGCATGTTTACAAAACAAGTTATAATCTCAACACTACATACATTTAATATGAGTCGATATGGTTATTGGTCATATTCAAAGCTATACTTACTTCCAGGTCTCGTTTGGATGCACAGTTTTGCAAAATAAGGAATTTAGAGCGGAGAGAACGATAAACCGAGGAGAGCGGAGATGGACATTCACGGTGTTGGAACGACTGGTCGAGCTGCTGTCTCTCTTTCCGAAGGCTTTCGCTTTCAGCCTGGTCCCCATAGGAACAGACTCCACCCCCTCTTCAGCCTGGTCCCCATAGGAACAGACTCCACCCCCTCTTCAGCCTGGTCCCCATAGGAACAGACTCCACCCCCTCTTCAGCCTGGTCCCCATAGGAACAGACTCCACCCATTCTTCAGCCTGGTCCCCATAGGAACAGACTCCACCCCCTCTTCAGCCTGGTCCCCATAGGAACAGACTCCACCCCCTCACACACACTTTCAGCCTGGTCCCCATAGGAACAGACTCCACCCCCTCACACACCTTTTCAGCCTGGTCCCCATAGGAACTGACTCCACCCCCTCACACACCTTTTCAGCCTGGTCCCCATAGGAACTGACTCCACCCCCTCACACACCTTTTCAGCCTGGTCCCCATAGGAACTGACTCCACCCCCTCACACACCTTTTCAGCCTGGTCCCCATAGGAACAGACTCCACCCCCTCACACACCTTTTCAGCCTGGTCCCCATAGGAACTGACTCCACCCCCTCACACACCTTTTCAGCCTGGTCCCCATAGGAACTGACTCCACCCCCTCACACACCTTTTCAGCCTGGTCCCCATAGGAACTGACTCCACCCCCTCACACACCGCCCTGCGGTTTGATCCAACCTGTGGGTGGGTGAAGGCAGTAGGTGGCCAGAGGGCCTGTTGTTTTGCCAGAGCGCCTGTTGTTTTCCCAGAGCGCCTGTTGTTTTGCTAGAGCGCCTGTTGTCTTGCCAGAGCGCCTGTTGTTTTCCCAGAGCGCCTGTTGTTTTGCCAGAGCGCCTGTTGTTTTGCCAGAGCGCCTGTTGTTTTGCCAGAGCGCCTGTTGTCTTGCCAGAGCGCCTGTTGTTTTCCCAGAGCGCCTGTTGTCTTGCCAGAGCGCCTGTTGTCTTGCCAGAGCGCCTGTTGTTTTGCCAGAGCGCCTGTTGTTTTGCCAGAGCGCCTGTTGTTTTGCCAGAGCGCCTGTTGTCTTGCCAGAGCGCCTGTTGTCTTGCCAGAGCGCCTGTTGTCTTGCTAGAGCGCCTGTTGTTTTGCTAGAGCAGGGATCTTCTACCTTTTCTTCTCCAAATTACAAATTAAAAGAGGAAGTTTAAACTCTTAAAGCCTATTAGCTAGAACTGTAACTACAAACACATTTTCGCAAAGAGCAGCAGTTCAGCTGGTTAAACAAAAGGTAAGCCACGTGTTGACAAAACATTATGTCCAAGTCAAGAAAACTTACCAGCAGCCAGTTGACACACTGGTAGCTAGCATTGTAGCAGGTGGTTTTTCTATGCCATTTTAGTTTTCTTCCAGTTGTATTATTTTAGCAGACCCCCTGTCATACCCCAGGGTGCCCAGGGTTGAATACCCATGTAGTACAGCAGGGCTTCCTAAAACGTGTTCACCCAGGCCCAGCACTGGGGAACATCTCACGTCTATTTCAATGGGCACAAACACTGTTAATAACAAGCTGTTCACACCCTGCTTGTTGGCTGAGAGAACATTTTTGTAGGTTTAAAAGCGTATTTCCGCCAATTCTACACATTTTGTCATATGGTGAATTTTTGACGTTTTAAAGCTCATTCTATTGCAATTCTATACATTTTGCCATGTCTATTCATGTGATATGAGTCACTTAAACATTACAAAATCTATGGGGCAAAAAAAACAACATTTTCTAAAAAGAAACGTTAACGGCTATGGGCTAGTTGGATCAGAACATTTCTGACAAGGTAGCAGCTAAGGTATGTATCGACTGATGTAACGAGAGGAACCGATGATGGAATACCCAATATAGAAGACGACCCCACCATGGCAGAGTGTTATCCCGGACTTTATTCACTGACTGGCCGCAGAACGATCACTTGTGAACTGGTCGATAGGTGACTGTGCATAAGCAGTGTACACATTTTCTGTAATGAGCTGCTATTGTTTTCTTAATGTAAGACCCTCCCAACTGAAAGATAATTCAGAACTGGCACCTATTATTATCATCATCTGTCTGACAGTGACATCGTTCGTCCTATTTTCTTTTTGCGTCAGTAAATACCAGACAGGGACTGCTCCAGTTTCTAACTCTTAATTCCACGGAGACCAATTAGTGTTGCGGTGGAATACGGCAGTGGAATGACAGACTGAAAGGTAGTCTTATTCGTTATGGAAAACAAACTTTCCCCCGGGGATCGGGACGTCAACAGATAACTGGCTCAACAATACTGTATCAATTCTTTCCATACACCTTCGTACAGATGGCCTTCCCTGCTCCCAGATCTGTTTGTATCCCCTTGACAGTGACCATAGGAGTTAGCAAGCCAAATATAGGAGTTGACACACACGTCACAGCAGCCTGGGTTTACTGGCAGTTAGTAAGTAGAACGACAGTAGGTGTGTATTGTTAATAGTTTTAAAAAATGTTTTATTACAATAACTGCATACATTCAAAGTTTTGAAGGGAAGGCCAATGATGTTACAGAAAACTAATGTATTTCCCTTGTTTTGTCATTTTAAATAAAAAAAGAAAATTTACAAAAGTGCTTCTTACATGGTGCAAAAATACTGAATAAAGTCAAAGTTTAAAAGGAAAAAAAACCCAGGAACAAAACATTTGACATTATATTCAAATTCTAAAATGCTACCAAGCCGGAGGGAGGAAGAGAGGTGGATTATGGGAACGTCCCAAATGGAAGCCTATTCACTATTAGGTGCACTATATTTAACCAGAGCTCTATGGGCCCCTGATCAAAAGTAGTGCACTAAATAGGGAATAGGGGGCCATTTGGGAAGCAAGCCTACACCAAACGGTCATAGAAAAACAACAACCCATCGATAGAGGTTAATATTAAAAATGGTTTGGATGAAACGACAACACCTCAAATAAATGTAAATTAATATATATAAAAAAAAAAATGTAACTATCCCGCACAACCTGTCAATTCAACATGCCCTAATAATTGCTTAGATATTAATAAATAACGTTTAAATTACCCACATCAAACAAAATAGATGGACATTCTATCTGAACCAGTCTATATTAGTTGAACGAGAGCTGGAAAGGCTTAGCGCGGCAGCAACTAGCTCTGGTCCAAGGCGTTACGACGGCTTGCTAACACTGAAGGCTCCGCGTTAACAAGCAGCCCTAAAGCTTATCGCCAACCAGACCTGTGACAGTCAGTTGCTTGGTTACAAAGGACTTTTTGATACACACACAAAGAAACTCCCATTTATTCACTCCCTACCAGACCTAAATGTCTGAATTATTATGGCACTTGTTTTCAGTCACACCTCTAGATACTTTTCTTGTTCCTATTTCAGTTGATATGTAATCCATGTGGGAGAGGAGGCTGCTGCAGGGTGAGGGTGGGAGAGGAGGCTGCTGCAGGGTGAGGGTGGGAGAGGAGGCTGCTGCAGGGTGAGGGTGGGAGAGGAGGCTGCTGCAGGGTGAGGGTGGGAGAGGAGGCTGCTGCAGGGTGAGGGTGGGAGAGGAGGCTGCTGCAGGGTGAGGGTGGGAGAGGAGGCTGCTGCAGGGTGAGGGTGGGAGAGGAGGCTGCTGCAGGGTGAGGGTGGGAGAGGAGGCTGCTGCAGGGTGAGGGTGGGAGAGGAGGCTGCTGCAGGGTGAGGGTGGGAGAGGAGGCTGCTGCAGGGTGAGGGTGGGAGAGGAGGCTGCTGCAGGGTGAGGGTGGGAGAGGAGGCTGCTGCAGGGTGAGGGTGGGAGAGGAGGCTGCTGCAGGGTGAGGGTGGGAGAGGAGGCTGCTGCAGGGTGAGGGTGGGAGAGGAGGCTGCTGCAGGGTGAGGGTGGGAGAGGAGGCTGCTGCAGGGTGAGGGTGGGAGAGGAGGCTGCTGCAGGGTGAGGGTGGGAGAGGAGGCTGCTGCAGGGTGAGGGTGGGAGAGGAGGCTGCAGGGTGAGGGTGGGAGAGGAGGCTGCTGCAGGGTGAGGGTGGGAGAGGAGGCTGCTGCAGGGTGAGGGTGGGAGAGGAGGCTGCTACAGGGTGAGGGTGGGAGAGGAGGCTGCTACAGGGTGAGGGTGGGAGAGGAGGCTGCTACAGGGTGAGGGTGGGAGAGGAGGCTGCTGCAGGGTGAGGGTGGGAGAGGAGGCTGCTGCAGGGTGAGGGTGGGAGAGGAGGCTGCAGGGTGAGGGTGGGAGAGGAGGCTGCAGGGTGAGGGTGGGAGAGGAGGCTGCTGCAGGGTGAGGGTGGTTGAGGAGGCTGCTGCAGGGTGAGGGTGGGAGAGGAGGCTGCTGCAGGGTGAGGGTGGGAGAGGAGGCTGCTACAGGGTGAGGGTGGGAGAGGAGGCTGCTACAGGGTGAGGGTGGGAGAGGAGGCTGCAGGGTGAGGGTGGGAGAGGAGGCTGCTGCAGGGTGAGGGTGGTTGAGGAGGCTGCTGCAGGGTGAGGGTGGGAGAGGAGGCTGCTACAGGGTGAGGGTGGGAGAGGAGGCTGCAGGGTGAGGGTGGGAGAGGAGGCTGCTGCAGGGTGAGGGTGGGAGAGGAGGCTGCTGCAGGGTGAGGGTGGGAGAGGAGGCTGCTGCAGGGTGAGGGTGGGAGAGGAGGCTGCTGCAGGGTGAGGGTGGGAGAGGAGGCTGCTGCAGGGTGAGGGTGGGAGAGGAGGCTGCTGCAGGGTGAGGGTGGGAGAGGAGGCTGCTACAGGGTGAGGGTGGGAGAGGAGGCTGCTACAGGGTGAGGGTGGGAGAGGAGGCTGCTACAGGGTGAGGGTGGGAGAGGAGGCTGCTACAGGGTGAGGGTGGGAGAGGAGTCTCCAGGGTGAGGATGGGAGAGGAGGCTGCAGGGTGAGGGTGGGAGAGGAGGCTGCAGGGTGAGGGTGGGAGAGGAGGCTGCAGGGTGAGGGTGGGAGAGGAGGCTGCAGGGTGAGGGTGGGAGAGGAGGCTGCAGGGTGAGGGTGGGAGAGGAGGCTGCAGGGTGAGGGTGGGAGAGGAGGCTGCAGGGTGAGGGTGGGAGAGGAGGCTGCAGGGTGAGGGTGGGAGAGTGGTGGTGGACAGGACTGTAGAGGGAGGAGGAGGTGCTGCTTGCCTGCTCAGCATAAGGCCGTTGGAAGATCTGTGTTGAGGAAGGAGGTGGTTTTGCTTGAAGCATCACAGTCCCCTCGTCTGACCTGTTGGTTGATGACCTGCTGTTTCTGGATTCACTAACTAGTTCCTGGGTTTGGTGACACAGTTCAACCTAAGATTTTATATAACTAAACCAAGATAGATCGCAGCCTGTCGTTTCCAATGGGAACAAATGAGTCATAGTGGGCAGAACAAGCAAGAAGGTGGGCAGAGCCAAGCACGATCTAGCAAGATCCTATTGGAGCCTTCTAGCATACATCTACATATTTCCGTTAGGGAACACCTACTCTGTGAAGTATGCAATAACTCAATTCACCTTTGCACTCCTTGTAACAGCATGATTTAAAAAAAAAAGGGTAAAGTCTACAAAAATGAATCCATTCCGTTCATAACAGATTCTAGTTTTGAGAACAGAAAACTGTATTGTGATCAAATGTTTCATTGATGAGAAGATTTGCAGAATGTCGGTCAAAATCCATCTCGTTCCATCTTCTCCCACTGCCCGCCAGTGGGCCTTCCTCTCACTACCATATTTGGTAACCCGGATGCTTCACATTTTATACATCCAGTGAAGTATCTGTCTCATTGTTCTATGTGTGGTTGTACCATGAGTTCAGGCGGTATGAGAGCCTGCTGAGAGAAGTGAAGGGACTGCTGTGAGCTTATCCACTTCCTGGTAATTCTTCACCTATCCAATGGGTCTGTAGGTGCTCTCCACTGCTCCTCCTCTCTCTGTGTGGAGTCACTGGGTCACAGGTATGAGCTGGTAACATGGTTAAAGGGCTAGTAACTGTTCTCATGTCCAGCCAGGATGTACAGGTTGCTGAGGGCTGTGGGGTTGTCAGTGGGTCGACTCTCCAGAACCACCACCCTGTTAGAAAGAGAGAGAGATATGTCAGTTAGCAGCAGCTCTCCAGAACCACCACCCTGTTAGAGATGTCAGTTAGCAGCAGCTCTCCAGAACCACCACCCTGTTAGAGAGAGAGATGTCAGTTAGCAGCAGCTCCCCAGAACCACCACCCTGTTAGAGAGAGATGTCAGTTAGCAGCAGCTCTCCAGAACCACCACCCTGTTAGAGAGAGAGATGTCAGTTAGCAGCAGCTCTCCAGAACCACCACCCTGTTAGAGAGAGATGTCAGTTAGCAGCAGCTCTCCAGAACCACCACCCTGTTAGAGAGAGATGTCAGTTAGCAGCAGCTCTCCAGAACCACCACCCTGTTAGAGAGAGATGTCAGTTAGCAGCAGCTCTCCAGAACCACCACCCTGTTAGAGAGAGAGATGTCAGTTAGCAGCAGCTCTCCAGAACCACCACCCTGTTAGAGAGAGAGATGTCAGTTAGCAGCAGCTCTCCAGAACCACCACCCTGTTAGAGAGAGAGAGATGTCAGTTAGCAGCAGCTCTCCAGAACCACCACCCTGTTAGAGAGAGAGATGTCAGTTAGCAGCAGCTCTCCAGAACCACCACCCTGTTAGAGAGAGAGATGTCAGTTAGCAGCAGCTCTCCAGAACCACCACCCTGTTAGAGAGAGAGAGATGTCAGTTAGCAGCAGCTCTCCAGAACCACCACCCTGTTAGAGAGAGAGATGTCAGTTAGCAGCAGCTCTCCAGAACCACCACCCTGTTAGAGAGAGAGATGTCAGTTAGCAGCAGCTCTCCAGAACCACCACCCTGTTAGAGAGAGAGAGAGATGTCAGTTAGCAGCAGCTCTCCAGAACCACCACCCTGTTAGAGAGAGATGTCAGTTAGCAGCAGCTCTCCAGAACCACCACCCTGTTAGAGAGAGAGATGTCAGTTAGCAGCAGCTCTCCAGAACCACCACCCTGTTAGAGAGAGATGTCAGTTAGCAGCAGCTCTCCAGAACCACCACCCTGTTAGAGAGAGAGATGTCAGTTAGCAGCAGCTCTCCAGAACCACCACCCTGTTAGAGAGAGATGTCAGTTAGCAGCAGCTCTCCAGAACCACCACCCTGTTAGAGAGAGAGATGTCAGTTAGCAGCAGCTCTCCAGAACCACCACCCTGTTAGAGAGAGAGATGTCAGTTAGCAGCAGCTCCCCAGAACCACCACCCTGTTAGAGAGAGATGTCAGTTAGCAGCAGCTCTCCAGAACCACCACCCTGTTAGAGAGAGATGTCAGTTAGCAGCAGCTCTCCAGAACCACCACCCTGTTAGAGAGAGATGTCAGTTAGCAGCAGCTCTCCAGAACCACCACCCTGTTAGAGAGAGAGATGTCAGTTAGCAGCAGCTCTCCAGAACCACCACCCTGTTAGAGAGAGAGATGTCAGTTAGCAGCAGCTCTCCAGAACCACCACCCTGTTAGAGAGAGAGATGTCAGTTAGCAGCAGCTCTCCAGAACCACCACCCTGTTAGAGAGAGAGATGTCAGTTAGCAGCAGCTCTCCAGAACCACCACCCTGTTAGAGAGAGATGTCAGTTAGCAGCAGCTCTCCAGAACCACCACCCTGTTAGAGAGAGAGATGTCAGTTAGCAGCAGCTCTCCAGAACCACCACCCTTTAGAGAGAGATGTCAGTTAGCAGCAGCTCTCCAGAACCACCACCCTGTTAGAGAGATGTCAGTTAGCAGCAGCTCTCCAGAACCACCACCCTGTTAGAGAGAGAGATGTCAGTTAGCAGCAGCTCTCCAGAACCACCACCCTGTTAGAGAGAGAGATGTCAGTTAGCAGCAGCTCTCCAGAACCACCACCCTGTTAGAGAGAGAGAGATGTCAGTTAGCAGCAGCTCTCCAGAACCACCACCCTGTTAGAGAGAGATTCAGTTAGCAGCAGCTCTCCAGAACCACCACCCTGTTAGAGAGAGATGTCAGTTAGCAGCAGCTCTCCAGAACCACCACCCTGTTAGAGAGAGATGTCAGTTAGCAGCAGCTCTCCAGAACCACCACCCTGTTAGAGAGAGAGATGTCAGTTAGCAGCAGCTCTCCAGAACCACCACCCTGTTAGAGAGAGATGTCAGTTAGCAGCAGCTCTCCAGAACCACCACCCTGTTAGAGAGAGATGTCAGTTAGCAGCAGCTCTCCAGAACCACCACCCTGTTAGAGAGAGAGATGTCAGTTAGCAGCAGCTCTCCAGAACCACCACCCTGTTAGAGAGAGAGATGTCAGTTAGCAGCAGCTCTCCAGAACCACCACCCTGTTAGAGAGAGATGTCAGTTAGCAGCAGCTCTCCAGAACCACCACCCTGTTAGAGAGAGAGATGTCAGTTAGCAGCAGCTCTCCAGAACCACCACCCTGTTAGAGAGAGAGATGTCAGTTAGCAGCAGCTCTCCAGAACCACCACCCTGTTAGAGAGAGATGTCAGTTAGCAGCAGCTCTCCAGAACCACCACCCTGTTAGAGAGAGAGATGTCAGTTAGCAGCAGCTCTCCAGAACCACCACCCTGTTAGAGAGAGATGTCAGTTAGCAGCAGCTCTCCAGAACCACCACCCTGTTAGAGAGAGAGAGATGTCAGTTAGCAGCAGCTCTCCAGAACCACCACCCTGTTAGAGAGAGAGATGTCAGTTAGCAGCAGCTCTCCAGAACCACCACCCTGTTAGAGAGAGATGTCAGTTAGCAGCAGCTCTCCAGAACCACCACCCTGTTAGAGAGAGATGTCAGTTAGCAGCAGCTCTCCAGAACCACCACCCTGTTAGAGAAGAGATGTCAGTTAGCAGCAGCTCTCCAGAACCACCACCCTGTTAGAGAGAGAGATGTCAGTTAGCAGCAGCTCTCCAGAACCACCACCCTGTTAGAGAGAGAGAGATGTCAGTTAGCAGCAGCTCTCCAGAACCACCACCCTGTTAGAGAGAGAGAGATGTCAGTTAGCAGCAGCTCTCCAGAACCACCACCCTGTTAGAGAGAGAGAGATGTCAGTTAGCAGCAGCTCTCCAGAACCACCACCCTGTTAGAGAGAGAGATGTCAGTTAGCAGCAGCTCTCCAGAACCACCACCCTGTTAGAGAGAGAGAGATGTCAGTTAGCAGCAGCTCTCCAGAACCACCACCCTGTTAGAGAGAGATGTCAGTTAGCAGCAGCTCTCCAGAACCACCACCCTGTTAGAGAGAGAGATGTCAGTTAGCAGCAGCTCTCCAGAACCACAACAACAACACTACAGCGGGTTATAGCTGCTAACCAGGTCCCCATCTGGAGAAAACACACACAGAACAGAACAGAATTCATTGAATAGAATTGCTAGAATATCTTGGTGGGTTAAAGAGTAGCAGGCAGCTAGACAGAGATTATGAGGAGTAGAGAGGGTGGTGCCATCCTTCCGGCAGAGTGACAGATGAGATGAGGAGTATCTCTGCCCACAGAGGGTAACAGTCCAAGACCAGAGTGTCTGATTTATCAGATGGAATTACAGAGGAGCAGAGAGACACTCAAACCAGGCTGGCGTGGCAGTGCCCAGGTGCCAGTCTGAATAAAACATTCAGGTTGGATTGGCAGAGCACAGGCTGTTGCAGGAGAATCAGAATGGGCTGAGCCTAAAGCACCACGGGGCCTTGTCCTGGGAGAACCATCATTACTAGGAGATCTACCACCACAGGGTGGGAAATGTGTCCGAGCCACGACGTTAAATCATATTGAGTGGTTTCTATAGTTGAGGACTGGTGTAGAGGGCTAGGATACTGCCCTGCCCACTCTGCAGCATGTAACCAACCAGGGAGTTAAATCACATTGAGTGGTTTCTATAGTTGAGGACTGGTGTAGAGGGCTAGGATACTGCCCTGCCCACTCTGCCCACTCTGCAGCATGTAACCAACCAGGGAGTTAAATCACATTGAGTGGTTTCTATAGTTGAGGACTGGTGTAGAGGGCTAGGGACTGCCCTGCCCACTCTGCCCACTCTGCAGCATGTAACCAACCAGGGAGTTAAATCACATTGAGTGGTTTCTATAGTTGAGGACTGGTGTAGAGGGCTAGGATACTGCCCTGCCCACTCTGCCCACTCTGCAGCATGTAACCAACCAGGGAGTTAAATCACATTGAGTGGTTTCTATAGTTGAGGACTGGTGTAGAGGGCTAGGATACTGCCCTGCCCACTCTGCAGCATGTAACCAACCAGGGAGTTAAATCACATTGACTGGTTTCTATAGTTGAGGACTGGTGTAGAGGGCTAGGGGACTGCCCTGCCCACTCTGCCCACTCTGCAGCATGTAACCAACCAGGGAGTTAAATCACATTGAGTGGTTTCTATAGTTGAGGACTGGTGTAGAGGGCTAGGATACTGCCCTGCCCACTCTGCCCACTCTGCAGCATGTAACCAACCAGGGAGTTAAATCACATTGAGTGGTTTCTATAGTTGAGGACTGGTGTAGAGGGCTAGGATACTGCCCTGCCCACTCTGCCCACTCTGCAGCATGTAACCAACCAGGGAGTTAAATCACATTGAGTGGTTTCTATAGTTGAGGACTGGTGTAGCGGGCTAGGATACTGCCCTGCCCACTCTGCAGCATGTAACCAACCAGGGAGTTAAATCACATTGACTGGTTTCTATAGTTGAGGACTGGTGTAGAGGGCTAGGATACTGCCCTGCCCACTCTGCAGCATGTAACCAACCAGGGAGTTAAATCACATTGAGTGGTTTCTATAGTTGAGGACTGGTGTAGAGGGCTAGGATACTGCCCTGCCCACTCTGCAGCATGTAACCAACCAGGGAGTTAAATCACATTGAGTGGTTTCTATAGTTGAGGACTGGTGTAGAGGGCTAGGATACTGCCCTGCCCACTCTGCAGCATGTAACCAACCAGGGAGTTAAATCACATTGAGTGGTTTCTATAGTTGAGGACTGGTGTAGAGGGCTAGGATACTGCCCTGCCCACTCTGCCCACTCTGCAGCATGTAACCAACCAGGGAGTTAAATCACATTGAGTGGTTTCTATAGTTGAGGACTGGTGTAGAGGGCTAGGATACTGCCCTGCCCACTCTGCAGCATGTAACCAACCAGGGAGTTAAATCACATTGAGTGGTTTCTATAGTTGAGGACTGGTGTAGAGGGCTAGGATACTGCCCTGCCCACTCTGCCCACTCTGCAGCATGTAACCAACCAGGGAGTTAAATCACATTGAGTGGTTTCTATAGTTGAGGACTGGTGTAGAGGGCTAGGATACTGCCCTGCCCACTCTGCCCACTCTGCAGCATGTAACCAACCAGGGAGTTAAATCACATTGAGTGGTTTCTATAGTTGAGGACTGGTGTAGAGGGCTAGGATACTGCCCTGCCACTCTGCCCACTCTGCAGCATGTAACCAACCAGGGAGTTAAATCACATTGAGTGGTTTCTATAGTTGAGGACTGGTGTAGAGGGCTAGGATACTGCCCTGCCCACTCTGCAGCATGTAACCAACCAGGGAGTTAAATCACATTGAGTGGTTTCTATAGTTGAGGACTGGTGTAGAGGGCTAGGGGACTGCCCTGCCCACTCTGCCCACTCTGCAGCATGTAACCAACCAGGGAGTTAAATCACATTGAGTGGTTTCTATAGTTGAGGACTGGTGTAGAGGGCTAGGATACTGCCCTGCCCACTCTGCCCACTCTGCAGCATGTAACCAACCAGGGAGTTAAATCACATTGAGTGGTTTCTATAGTTGAGGACTGGTGTAGAGGGCTAGGATACTGCCCTGCCCACTCTGCCCACTCTGCAGCATGTAACCAACCAGGGAGTTAAATCACATTGAGTGGTTTCTATAGTTGAGGACTGGTGTAGAGGGCTAGGATACTGCCCTGCCCACTCTGCCCACTCTGCAGCATGTAACCAACCAGGGAGTTAAATCACATTGAGTGGTTTCTATAGTTGAGGACTGGTGTAGAGGGCTAGGATACTGCCCTGCCCACTCTGCCCACTCTGCAGCATGTAACCAACCAGGGAGTTAAATCACATTGAGTGGTTTCTATAGTTGAGGACTGGTGTAGAGGGCTAGGATACTGCCCTGCCCACTCTGCAGCATGTAACCAACCAGGGAGTTAAATCACATTGAGTGGTTTCTATAGTTGAGGACTGGTGTAGAGGGCTAGGGGACTGCCCTGCCCACTCTGCCCACTCTGCAGCATGTAACCAACCAGGGAGTTAAATCACATTGAGTGGTTTCTATAGTTGAGGACTGGTGTAGAGGGCTAGGATACTGCCTGCCCACTCTGCCCACTCTGCAGCATGTAACCAACCAGGGAGTTAAATCACATTGAGTGGTTTCTATAGTTGAGGACTGGTGTAGAGGGCTAGGATACTGCCCTGCCCACTCTGCAGCATGTAACCAACCAGGGAGTTAAATCACATTGACTGGTTTCTATAGTTGAGGACTGGTGTAGAGGGCTAGGATACTGCCCTGCCCACTCTGCCCACTCTGCAGCATGTAACCAACCAGGGAGTTAAATCACATTGAGTGGTTTCTATAGTTGAGGACTGGTGTAGAGGGCTAGGATACTGCCCTGCCCACTCTGCCCACTCTGCAGCATGTAACCAACCAGGGAGTTAAATCACATTGAGTGGTTTCTATAGTTGAGGACTGGTGTAGAGGGCTAGGATACTGCCCTGCCCACTCTGCCCACTCTGCAGCATGTAACCAACCAGGGAGTTAAATCACATTGAGTGGTTTCTATAGTTGAGGACTGGTGTAGAGGGCTAGGATACTGCCCTGCCCACTCTGCAGCATGTAACCAACCAGGGAGTTAAATCACATTGAGTGGTTTCTATAGTTGAGGACTGGTGTAGCGGGCTAGGATACTGCCCTGCCCACTCTGCAGCATGTAACCAACCAGGGAGTTAAATCACATTGAGTGGTTTCTATAGTTGAGGACTGGTGTAGAGGGCTAGGATACTGCCCTGCCCACTCTGCAGCATGTAACCAACCAGGGAGTTAAATCACATTGAGTGGTTTCTATAGTTGAGGACTGGTGTAGCGGGCTAGGATACTGCCCTGCCCACTCTGCAGCATGTAACCAACCAGAAGCTATAATGTGAGTCACATAGATAACATGGAGGTTTTACAAGCCTCTTCTGATAGCATTGAGATTACAATGAGGTATCCCACTCAGACTCAAAGTGTTTGAATGATGAAAGATTGTTGATTTATAACCACGGTTGTGTGATCTGGGGCACATGCTTCGTCATAGCAACGGAAGCAGACCTGGAGAGAGAGGGAGAGAGAGACAGTCACCAGAGCTGGGGACCTCTCCTCTATAGAGAGGTCTGAAGAGGACTCAGACTAAGGGGAGGGGGGGGGAGAAAGAGAAAGACGGAGAGAGACAGAGAGAGAGAAAGAGACAGAGAGAGACGGAGAGAGACAGAGAGAGACAGAGAGAGACAGAGAGAGAGAGCGAGACAGAGAGAGACGGAGAGAGAGAGCGAGACAGAGAGAGACGGAGAGAGAGAGCGAGACAGAGAGAGACGGAGAGAGAGAGCGAGACAGAGAGAGACGGAGAGAGAGAGCGAGACAGAGAGAGACGGAGAGAGAGAGCGAGACAGAGAGAGACGGAGAGAGAGAGCGAGACAGAGAGAGACGGAGAAGAGAGCGAGACAGAGAGAGACGGAGAGAGAGAGCGAGACAGAGAGAGACGGAGAGAGAGAGCGAGACAGAGAGAGACGGAGAGAGACGGAGAGAGACGGAGAGAGAGAGCGAGACAGAGAGAGACGGAGAGAGACTGAGAGAGAGAGCGAGACAGAGAGAGACGGAGAGAGAGAGCGAGACAGAGAGAGACGGAGAGAGACGGAGAGAGAGAGACGGAGAGAGACGGAGAGAGAGAGAGCGAGACAGAGAGAGACGGAGAGAGAGAGCGAGACAGAGAGAGACGGAGAGAGAGAGCGAGACAGAGAGAGACGGAGAGAGAGAGCGAGACAGAGAGAGACGGAGAGAGAGAGCGAGACAGAGAGACGGACAGAGAGAGCGAGACAGAGAGAGACGGAGAGAGAGAGAGAGAGCGACAGAGAGAGAGAGAGAGAGCGAGAGAGACAGAGAGAGACGGAGAGAGAGACGGAGAGAGACGGAGAGAGAGACGGAGAGAGAGACGGAGAGAGAGAGAGACGGAGAGAGACAGCCACCAGAGCTGGGGACCTCTCCTCTATAGAGAAGTCTGAAGAGGACTCAGACTAAGGGGAGGAGGGGGGGGGGGGGGAGAAAGAGAAAGACGGAGAGAGAAGTAGGATGTTTGGTGGTTTCCAGGCGATGGTTAAACACAGGGACCTGTGGGAGGACACTTGCTCCCTGGAGACAGCCACTAGCTACCAGCCCTGCCTCTGTGGCTTTATAGAGGTCAAAGGGCACTACATAAATCATCTATACAACTAGAATGGAAAACAGAGGAAAGAGATGGGGGAGGCAGAAAGTAAAGAGAGAGTGAGAGAAAGAGCGAAAAGTTGAGACAGAGAGGGGGAATGAGGACAGGTAAGTGAATAATTAAAATACAATCATTTGAAGCACCAACCTGTCAGATCTGGAGACAGACAGACAGACAGACAGACAGACAGACAGAAAAAGAGTTAAAAACACAATCATTTCAAGCACCAACCTGTCAGATCCGAGGAGACGGAAGACTCGGCTGGGATCAGAAATCTCCTGGGTGACCTGTAGATTAAAGGAAGGAATAGACTTCATCAACACGGAAACATACACAGGGACATTAATCAACATGGAAACATACACAGGGACATTAATCAACATGGAAACATACACAGGGACATTAATCAACACGGAAACATACACAGGGACATTAATCAACATGGAAACATACACAGGGACATTGATGAGGAGCTACATGGAACATTAAACTGTACCCAGTCATGGTTTTGCCCCAATACTGTTAACACTTTACAAGGAGTCTTCATTTCTATGCAAAGTATAAGTGAGCGATCTTATATTTCCCCATTACAGTCCATCCCATGATTACAGACCTCAGTAGCCCCCCCACATGACCTCAGTAGACCCCCCCACGACCTCAGTAGCCCCCCCATATGACCTCAGTAACCCCCCCCATATGACCTCAGTAACCCCCCCATATGACCTCAGTAACCCCCCCATATGACCTCAGTAACCCCCCCCATATGACCTCAGTAGCCCCCCCATATGACCTCAGTAGCCCCCGCCCATATGACCTCAGTAGCCGCCCCCCCCATATGACCTCAGTAGCCCCCCCCCCATATGACCTCAGTAGCCCCCCCCCATATGACCTCAGTAGCCCCCCCCCATATGACCTCAGTAGCCCCCCCCCCATATGACCTCAGTAGCCCCCCCCATATGACCTCAGTAACCCCCCCCCATATGACCTCAGTAGCCCCCCCATATGACCTCAGTAGCCCCCCCCATATGACCTCAGTAACCCCCCCCATATGACCTCAGTAACCCCCCCATATGACCTCAGTAACCCCCCCCATATGACCTCAGTAACCCCCCCATATGACCTCAGTAACCCCCCCATATGACCTCAGTAACCCCCCCATATGACCTCAGTAGCCCCCCCCATATGACCTCAGTAGCCCCCCCCCATATGACCTCAGTAGCCCCCCCCCATATGACCTCAGTAGCCCCCCCCATATGACCTCAGTAGCCCCCCCCATATGACCTCAGTAACCCCCCCCATATGACCTCAGTAACCCCCCCCATATGACCTCAGTAACCCCCCCCATATGACCTCAGTAACCCCCCCATATGACCTCAGTAACCCCCCCCCATATGACCTCAGTAACCCCCCATATGACCTCAGTAGCCCCCCCATATGACCTCAGTAACCCCCCCATATGACCTCAGTAACCCCCCCATATGACCTCAGTAGCCCCCCCATATGACCTCAGTAGCCCCCATGACCTCAGTAACCCCCCATATGACCTCAGTAACCCCCCCATATGACCTCAGTAGCCCCCCATATGACCTCAGTAGCCCCCCATGACCTCAGTAACCCCCCCTATGACCTCAGTAGCCCCCCCATATGACCTCAGTAACCCCCCCATATGACCTCAGTAGCCCCCCCCATATGACCTCAGTAACCCCCCCCCATATGACCTCAGTAACCCCCCCCATATGACCTCAGTAACCCCCCCCATATGACCTCAGTAACCCCCCCATATGACCTCAGTGAGCCCCCCCATATGACCTCAGTAGACCCCCCCATATGACCTCAGTAGACCCCCCCATATGACCTCAGTAGACCCCCCCATATGACCTCAGTAGCCCCCCCATATGACCTCAGTAGCCCCCCCATATGACCTCAGTAGTCCCCCCATATGACCTCAGTAGCCCCCCCATGACCTCAGTAGCCCCCCCCCCATATGACCTCAGTAGCCCCCCCCCCATATGACCTCAGTAGCCCCCCCCCCATATGACCTCAGTAGCCCCCCCATGACCTCAGTAGCCCCCCCATGACCTCAGTAGCCCCCCCATGACCTCAGTAGCCCCCCCCCCCCCATATGACCTCAGTAGCCCCCCCCCCCATATGACCTCAGTAGCCCACCCCCCCCCCCATATGACCTCAGTAGCCCCCCCTGCCAACCGTAGGTTACTCTGCCTATCAGAGTTCAGATGGACTCAGTGTTTCGCTGTGTGCCAACATAGACGAGTCCAGGAGAAAATCCTCTGGGATCACACTCTGAGGCTAAGCTACATGAAGCTATGTGTGTCTCTGTGTCCACCTGCAGGTAATGAAGTTGTCAACCTTTCACAGAGAGGATCTCATGTTAACCTGATCACCTGGCACACCACACACACACACACACACACACACACACACAATACACACACACGTCCAGAGATCACTGTGAGGTGAGGCATTCTGTTTTTATGAAAAGTGATAGGGGACACCCAGGGTAGTCTTTTCACTGCTACACACACACACACACACACACACACACACACACACACACACACACACACACACACACACACACACACACACACACACACACACACACACACGTGTGTATGACTGAGCTGAAACAAGGCTGTGTGTTGGCTGGGGGCTCAGCCCAGCGTTACAGTACAGTGTGTGTGTGTGTGTGTGTGTGTGTGTGTGTGTGTGTGTGTGTGTGTGTGTGTGTGTGTGTGTGTGTGTGTGTGTGGTGTGTGTGTGTGCGCGCCAGGGTGGAGCAGAACAACACGTTAGCCTGTCAAAATGTCAGATACCATGCAGTATTCATGTTCATCAGAAAATGAAACAGCTGCACAACAGAGGGTGAAGGTGGGCTGTTCAATTATTCATCCGCTCCGTCTCCTGTATGATTCTGTTGAAAAGCCTCCTTGAAGGAAGGCAGTGAAGTGGGGGACAGGACATTAGTCTATTGATATGATGCCTAGTAGGCTGATCGCTCCGGTGGGTACCTCCCGAGCCACCTTAAAGGCCTTGTTCTCGCCGTCATCAGGACCCCGGGTAACCCTAACCAGAGGGGTCTCTGTCCGGGTAAAGAACTCACACCGAGCAGGTGTCACTGGTGGTCATGCCTCCTAGTACACAGTTATCTGATCTAGGGCTGTCTGACAAAATAAACTATTGGTAGACCGAAATGTGTGTATTTTTTCTATATATAGACACAACATATGTGTTTTAATAAATTTGACTATGTGCATTGAGTTTGTCTGATGCTTTAAGCTTACGGTTTGATGAAGTGGGACAAATGCCTCAAGAGGGCGCCAGAAACCTAGTTAACCAGAAGAAGAAGGAAAAAAAAACCTGACCCAACTATTTTCCTCCCGTTCCTTCCTGCTGGCTTCGGCAGATTCTGCCATTTCTCTCCTGACGTCGCTGGTAAGAGGCTACAGGAGGATTCGGCGACCTTTCTCATGTGGAATGTCCATTTATCTTACCATTTCTACCCATCTACGTGCCAGTTATGGTTTTCATATGCACATTTTCATGAAAGTTTAATTTAATTTATAATAATGTCTTCATATCTCAAAATCATTGTCACGTGGTTAATCAAAATGATATCCAAACGAAAACGATACACCTAAAATGTAACTTCTATTACCAACTATGTAAAAATAGTCTACATAAAAGCCAACAAATAAAAACAATGCAGCCTGCGGGTAGAACATCTCCTGCTGATAATAATTATCCTATAAATCACATTGGCTACACACGGCCTGTCTGCAAGGAACTGCAAACATTGTGTCAACTATTAACTTGGGTCCCTTGCAACATTGTAGAAAATATTCTGACTCTCTCCACCCTCCCTCTCTCTCTCTCTCTCTCTCTCTCTCTCTCTCTCCCCACCCTCTCTCTCTCCCTCCACCCTCTCTCTCTCCCCACCCTCTCTCCCTCTCCCCACCCTCTCTCTCTCCCCCCACCCTCTCTCTCCACCCTCCCTCCCTCCCTCCACCCTCTCGCCACCCTCTCTCTCTCCACCCACCCTCCCTCCACCCTCTCTCTCTCCCTCCACCCTCCCTCTCTCCCCTCCCTCTCTCTCTCCACCCTCCCTCTCTCCCTCCCTCTCTCTCTCCACCCTCCCTCTCTCTCTCTCTCTCTCTCTCCACCCTGACCGGTGCCTTTACAATCACCCTCCTGTATAGATCTGACTGGTCAGGTTTTGTTATTGTCATTTAGATTCCGTTTGATTGACAATGTGAAGCATGTCTAGAGTGTGACAGTACGGTTACAGATGACGTGACTGAATGTTTTTTCTACTAACGGTAACACCTACCTCGTTGGACTTGAAGCTCTTTCCCTGCATGCCGTGCTTCCAGAAGGCCAGAACACTGTCCTGAAGGCACACTGGAGGACAAGGGACGTCAGTTATCATACATATTATTATTACACAGTTTATCATACAAACGTATTACACCGTCACTGGAGAAGAAGGGAGAGGAATGTTACGACAGGGAGGATATCAGCAATCATCATACACATTAATATATATCGATGGTCGACGTTGACAATGACAAGAAAGGATGCATAATATTGAAGGGTAGTGGGATGTGAATACAGGGGAAACCATAACTAACACAGAAGTTACAGTAGTAGGTGAATAATATTAAAGAGCTCATCTTACCAACGGATCCAATGGCGAAGTCAAAGCTGAGCTCCGAGGCTAGCTTCTTATTGGACTTCAATCTTCCCATGAGGTTCACGATCTTTAGATTTTCTACAATAAAAACAGGACGGGGATTTTTGAATAGTGGCCGGATAAAAAAGCAGATATTTTATACATGTCCTCACTTACAAGGACATCACAGTGTCCGTTCTCAGCTGCTACGATGTTTCTCATTTCCTGAAATGGGTAAAAGATAACTGTCCTAATAATGCTCGGTGGTCTTAGAACGAGATGTAAAAGATTAAAACTAGAGGAGAGGGTGTCCCTGTCTGAGTTTAAACCTCTGGTAGAGGAAACTAAAACTAGAGGAGAGGGTTCAGTATGTAATCCCCCCCTTCTAGATGTGCTGGGTGGTACCATCTCAAGGTAGGGTTCAGTATGTAATCCCCCCCTTCTAGATGTGCTGGGTGGTACCATCTCAAGGTAGGGGTCAGTATGTAATCCCCCCTTCTAGATGTGCTGGGTGGTACCATCTCAAGGTAGGGGTTCAGTATGTAATCCCCCCCTTCTAGATGTGCTGGGTGGTACCATCTCAAGGTAGGGGTTCAGTATGTAATCCCCCCCTTCTAGATGTGCTGGGTGGTACCATCTCAAGGTAGGGGTTCAGTATGTAATCCCCCCCTTCTAGATGTGCTGGGTGGTACCATCTCAAGGTAGGGGTCAGTATGTAATCCCCCCTTCTAGATGTGCTGGGTGGTACCATCTCAAGGTAGGGGTTCAGTATGTAATCCCCCCCTTCTAGATGTGCTGGGTGGTACCATCTCAAGGTAGGGGTTCAGTATGTAATCCCCCCCTTCTAGATGTGCTGGGTGGTACCATCTCAAGGTAGGGGTTCAGTATGTAATCCCCCCCTTCTAGATGTGCTGGGTGGTACCATCTCAAGGTAGGGGTTCAGTATGTAATCCCCCCTTCTAGATGTGCTGGGTGGTACCATCTCAAGGTAGGGGTTCAGTATGTAATCCCCCCCTTCTAGATGTGCTGGGTGGTACCATCTCAAGGTAGGGGTTCAGTATGTAATCCCCCCCTTCTAGATGTGCTGGGTGATACCATCTCAAGGTAGGGGTTCAGTATGTAATCCCCCCTTCTAGATGTGCTGGGTGGTACCATCTCAAGGTAGGGGTTCAGTATGTAATCCCCCCCTTCTAGATGTGCTGGGCGGTACCATCTCAAGGTAGGGGTTCAGTATGTAATTGTATTATATTATATTGTGTTGTGTGTACACGCTGACAACTTCCTGCTGACCTCTTGCCAGGTCCCCCTCGAAAAACAAAGAGAGGTTTCTAAACTCAAGGGTCTTTTTCCTGGTTAAATAAATGAAATAATGACTGAAGGGCAAACAATTAACATCATGTCTACTTTCTCAGTGCAGGACTAGTTAGACTGAAATGGGAGTCCCAAATGGCTCACTATTACCTATGTAGTGCACTTCCCTATGGGCCCTGGTCAAAAAAGTAGTGCACTATCAGCCCTATGGGTCCTGTTCAAAAGTAGTGCACTACCAGCCCTATTGGCTCTGGTCAAAAGTAGTGCACTACATAGGGAATAGTGTACAAGTGGGGCTCAGAGGTTTGAGGTCAGAGGTCATACTTACTGTCCAGGCACACTAGCACTGTGTCCCTCTCCAGCTGGGTCACATGGATGGCATCCACTGCTTGACCAGCTAAGGGAAGACACATTGAAAATAATGGTTACCATAAAGATATCCCTACTGGAATCCAGAAATAGATCAACATAGGTGTTTCAATGTGTACATACAGTATGAATCCAGGGTTGTGTTCACGGTTTTAAAATGACATGCTTTGCAACAGAAAATGAAAATGAGCATTTTCAGGTAGTCTAGATAGTCCCTCCAAGTTTCCGTTTTCTTCCGTTTGGTGCCTATTGATCACATCTCAGTGAACCAGGAGGAGCCAGAGTTGAGGACGATAGTCTGTGTGTAGATCTAGCTAGCTTCGTAGCGTACCACTCACGAGGTGGTAGTGTGTGTTTGGTGCCTATTGATCCCCTCTCAGTGAACCAGGAGGAGCCAGAGTTGAGATTGATGGTACACTACATGACCAAAAGTATGTAGACACCTGCTCGTCGAACAACTCATTCCAAAATCATGGTCATTAATATAGAGTTGGTTCCCTCTTTGCTGCTTTAACAGCCTCCACTCTTCTGGGAAGGCTTTCCACTAGATGTTGGAACATTGCTGCGGGGACTTGCTTCCATTCAGCCATAAGAGCGTTAGTGATTCGAGCACAGAATCGTCTAGAATGTCATTGTATGCTGTAGCGTTTAGATTTCCCTTCATTGGAACTAAGGGGCCTGGCCCGAACCATGAAAACAGCCCCAGACCATTCTTCTTCTTCCACCAAACTTTACAGTTGGCACCATGCATTGGGGCAGGTAGCGTTCTCCTGGCATCCGCCAAACCCAGATTCGTCCATCGGACTGCCAGATGGTGAAGTGTGATTCATCACTCCAGAGAACGTGTTTCCATTGCTCCAGAGTCCAATGGCGGTGACCTTTACACCACTCCAGTCGACGCTTGGCAATGCACACGGCCACTTAGTAACGGCCACTTAGTAAGGACCGGATGCAATTTGAAAGTTGTTCATGCTTTGGTGTACACACAGCACAGTAAAACGGTATTATTTTATCAATAGGAGTGGAAAAAAGGTGCTGTGTGAACAGCCAAACACGTGAAAGATGGGAATAAAATAACAATAAGTAATAAAATAACGATAAGTAATAAAATAAAAGCCTATTTCACACCATAGCCAGCTGAATTTACATGTTAACTTTTCTTTCATGTTGATTACAGCTAAAATGAAAATGTAGCACCGACTCTCCCATGGATTGGTGGTTTCAGGATTGTCTCAATGAAGAGTTCGGCGTTGGACTAGACGCGTGCGATACGCGCGTGCAGTTACGAGGCTGCTAGAGTTAGCGGCAGGCGGACAAGCAATACCCACTGTCATAGTACGGATGAAGCCTGAGATGGAATGTGAAGCTAACTGAAGCTGGCTAGCTTCATAAAAGCCTGAGTAGATCTAGCTAGCTTCGTAGCGTACCACTCAGGAGGAGCCAGAGTTGAGGACGATAAGTCTCTGTGTAGTGTGCGTTTGTTCCTTACTTGATCCCATCTCAGTGAACCAGGAAGAGCAGGAGTTGAGGTTGATGGTCTCGAAGCGGACCACCTGGCCTGGCTCCGTGGCCTGGCTGACAGCTATACACACCATGGGGTATTCCTGCTCTGGAACCACCAACATCTCAAACACCTTCAGAGGGCTGGGCAGGGGGAAGTCAAAGTGCTGAGGGACAAAAGAGAGAGAGAGAGAGAGAGGGAGGGATGAGGGTCTCTGGAAGTAATGCTGAGGTGGTAAAGTGGGTTCTAATACCACAGTATGCCAGTCATTTTGTAAACTAAATAATATGGATGCTATAGCAATTTTCTAGGCAGAGAACTCCCATTTTCCTTCTCCATTAGCCTGCTCCTGAGCATGGACGTTTGCTGAATGGAACATAGCTTATGTGTTTGGTTCTAAGGAGTCCTGAATGGAACATAGCTTATGTGTTTGGTTCTAAGGAGTCCTGAATGGAACATAGCTTATGTGTTTGGTTCTAAGGAGTCCTGAATGGAACATAGCTTATGTGTTTGGTTCTAAGGAGTCCTTCTATAATATGTATTATGATGGCATGATTTGTTTCGAAACCAATGCTGTTGTTCACAGAGTACAACCTACTGTAGACCTGGGATAACTAGTTGTAACTCTGCTTTGTGGAAAGTTACTTTTTCAGGGAGAACAAATAGTTCCTTTGGAGGTGACTACAACTATTTGAATACAGATCCTCAAATATGGCAATTTTTTAAATTTATTATTTGAATACACATCTGAGAAAGAGACTACTTTGATTAAAGAGTCCCTATGGCTCAAGTCCTGGCCCCCGCGCTCAAGTCCTGGCCCCCGCGCTCAAGTCTGAGTCACTGGGTTCACATTAAGTCAAAATAAAAGTCATTTATCCAGTCAGATGTAGAGGCAAGAGGAATTTAGTCAATACATTATTTGCTTTGCCTTTCTTTCTGTGCCACCAAATGTTTGCATGTAGGCTACTGGTAATGTTACCAGGGCCACGTTCAGTTGAAAAACCATTCTCAAACGTTGCAAATAGAAATTCCATGAATAGAGCCAATGTTATTCCTTATTCAACATGTCAGAGGCATGTTTGTTCTACATAGCATATTTCTATCTGAACGTTCAAAAACCTCGCGCCCTGCTGAAGGGCTAGAATCTAGCCTGGCTAACAAATACAGTGGGGAAAGTGGGAGGGTTGAGCGACGTTACAAACTCAAAGACAGCCTACTTTTCTTTACTCAAGGGAGAGAAAAAAAACATACTGTAGCTAGAATGTTGTTTTACTATTAAACTCAATGCTGCTATTGTTTTTAATTCTGTAGAGCAGCTTGTATTTCTTAAACCAGGCAAAGGGAGCTAACTAGAAGGCTGGTTTTGACTGGTTAGCTCCAGGAAATCAAGAAAGTCACCTGTGCGATGTGTATAATTGGAGGCAGAGCCGGAGTGGAGCCTATCTGCCGACACTAATCGCTTGTTCCCCCGCAGCTCACCAGCTGATATACGCTGTATGTACCGGTGTTTCCCACTGCTGAACAGAAATGCACATCTGTGCTGGTAATATTAATTGTGCTCGCAATCTCTTGAAAAACTATTTTTCCAGTCCACTAAGTAGTCAGATTTTAGACAGAGATAATTTAGTCTCATTTTAGTTGTAGTTTTTTTCTGAGTCTATTGAGTCAGTTATAGTCTCATCAATTGCCACTGAAAAATAGGTGTTTGATGAATATTTGTCACTATTTTTGGAAACGAAATTAACACAGATGTCCAGCCTCCTGAATGTCCTTTGCCCCAGGTGTACATAATCATGTGAAACCAATTAACCAATGATATTTTGTATAAATTGTGATGGTCAACTACTGCAACTACTACAACAATTGAAAAAATTTGAAGGTGGGCCTCTCGAGTGGCGCAGTGGTCCAAGGCATTGCATCACAGTGCTAGAGGCGTCACGACAGATCTGAGTTCGATCCCGGGCTGTGTCGCCGCCCGGCCGCGACCGGGAGACCCATGAGACGGCGCACAATTAGCCCAGCGTCATCCACGTTAGGGGAGGGTTTGGTCGGCTGGGATGTCCTTGTCCCATCGCGCTCTAGCGACTCCTTGTGGTGGCCGTGGGCATGCATGCTGACTTCAGGTCGCCAGCTGTACGGTGTTTTCTACGACACATTGGTGCGGCTGGCTTCCGGGTTAAGTGAGCAGTGTGTCAAGAAGCAGTGCGGCTTGGTGGGTCGTGTTTCAGAGGAAGCATGGCTCCTGTCCTTCTCTCACAAGTCCGTACAGGAGTTGCAGCGATGGGACCATACTCACTATGCCGACGCCCCCCTCAGAGAGAGACAGACACAGCTTAATGTGAGCTCACATTTTTCCAACATGTTTTTAACATTTATTTTTTAACAAAAGGATAGATTTGGAGTTAGATAAACTTGGATTTCTCGGCAGGTACATATGCAGGATGCTACACGCCTTCGCGCTCCAGATCAAAACTCCAAACCTACAACCTAATTTTGACCAAAATGAACCAGAGAGATTACTGCTTCCAAGGTTTTTATTTTTCCAAGCAAAACAGAGGTAGCTCTAGCCAACAAACAGCAGAGACCTGAGGACACTATTCCGACCTGGAACTGAGCCAGATATAAATTCAATTAGCACTAAGGTGTGAAGTAAAAGGCTTTTGGGCCCAATAAGTGTCAGGAGTCTTTGAAGCGTCCGCTGAAGCCCCCTCCTGCTGTTCAGAGACCATTCAGTCCTCTGAAGCCTTCTGCTGCTGTTCAGAGACCATTCAGTCCTCTGAAGCCTTCTGCTGCTGTTCAGAGACCATTCAGTCCTCTGAAGCCTTCTGCTGCTGTTCAGAGACCATTCAGTCCTCTGAAGCCCCCTCCTGCTGTTCAGAGACCATTCAGTCCTCTGAAGCCTTCTGCTGCTGTTCAGAGACCATTCAGTCCTCTGAAGCCTTCTGCTGCTGTTCAGAGACCATTCAGTCCTCTGAAGCCTTCTGCTGCTGTTCAGAGACCATTCAGTCCTCTGAAGCCCCCTCCTGCTGTTCAGAGACCATTCAGTCCTCTGAAGCCCCCTCCTGCTGTTCAGAGACCATTCAGTCCTCTGAAGCCTTCTGCTGCTGTTCAGAGACCATTCAGTCCTCTGAAGCCTTCTGCTGCTGTTCAGAGACCATTCAGTCCTCTGAAGCCTTCTGCTGCTGTTCAGAGACCATTCAGTCCTCTGAAGCCCCCTCCTGCTGTTCAGAGACCATTCAGTCCTCTGAAGCCTTCTGCTGCTGTTCAGAGACCATTCAGTCCTCTGAAGCCTTCTGCTGCTGTTCAGAGACCATTCAGTCCTCTGAAGCCTTCTGCTGCTGTTCAGAGACCATTCAGTCCTCTGAAGCCCCCTCCTGCTGTTCAGAGACCATTCAGTCCTCTGAAGCCCCCTCCTGCTGTTCAGAGACCATTCAGTCCTCTGAAGCCCCCTCCTTCTGTTCAGAGACCATTCAGTCCTCTGAAGCCCCCTGCTGCTGTTCAGAGACCATTCAGTCCTCTGAAGCCTTCTGCTGCTGTTCAGAGACCATTCAGTCCTCTGAAGCCTTCTGCTGCTGTTCAGAGACCATTCAGTCCTCTGAAGCCTTCTGCTGCTGTTCAGAGACCATTCAGTCCTCTGAAGCCCCCTCCTGCTGTTCAGAGACCATTCAGTCCTCTGAAGCCCCCTCCTTCTGTTCAGAGACCATTCAGTCCTCTGAAGCCCCCTGCTGCTGTTCAGAGACCATTCAGTCCTCTGAAGCCTTCTGCTGCTGTTCAGAGACCATTCAGTCCTCTGAAGCCTTCTGCTGCTGTTCAGAGACCATTCAGTCCTCTGAAGCCTTCTGCTGCTGTTCAGAGACCATTCAGTCCTCTGAAGCCCCCTCCTGCTGTTCAGAGACCATTCAGTCCTCTGAAGCCCCCTCCTGCTGTTCAGAGACCATTCAGTCCTCTGAAGCCCCCTCCTTCTGTTCAGAGACCATTCAGTCCTCTGAAGCCCCCTGCTGCTGTTCAGAGACCATTCAGTCCTCTGAAGCCTTCTGCTGCTGTTCAGAGACCATTCAGTCCTCTGAAGCCTTCTGCTGCTGTTCAGAGACCATTCAGTCCTCTGAAGCCTTCTGCTGCTGTTCAGAGACCATTCAGTCCTCTGAAGCCCCCTCCTGCTGTTCAGAGACCATTCAGTCCTCTGAAGCCCCCTCCTGCTGTTCAGAGACCATTCAGTCCCCAGAAGCCCCCTGCTGCTGTTCAGAGACCATTCAGTCCTCTGAAGCCCCCTGCTGCTGTTCAGAGACCATTCAGTCCTCTGAAGCCCCCTCCTGCTGTTCAGAGACCATTCAGTCCTCTGAAGCCCCCTGCTGCTGTTCAGAGACCATTCAGTCCTCTGAAGCCCCCTCCTGCTGTTCAGAGACCATTCAGTCCTCTGAGGCCCCCTGCCGCTGTTCATTGACCATTCAGTCCTCTGAAGCCCCCTGCCGCTGTTCATTGACCATTCAGTCCTCTGAAGCCCCCTGCCGCTGTTCAGAGACCATTCAGTCCTCTGAAGCCCCCTGCCGCTGTTCAGAGACCATTCAGGCCCCTGAAGCCCCCTCCTGCTGTTCAGAGACCATTCAGGCCCCTGAAGCCCCCTCCTGCTGTTCAGAGACCATTCAGTCCTCTGAAGCCTTCTGCTGCTGTTCAGAGACCATTCAGTCCCCTGAAGCCCCCTGCTGCTGTTCAGAGACCATTCAGTCCTCTGAAGCCCCCTGCTGCTGTTCAGAGACCATTCAGTCCTCTGAAGCCCCCTCCTGCTGTTCAGAGACCATTCAGTCCCCAGAAGCCCCCTGCTGCTGTTCAGAGACCATTCAGTCCTCTGAAGCCCCCTGCTGCTGTTCAGAGACCATTCAGTCCTCTGAAGCCCCCTAATGCTGTTCAGAGACCATTCAGTCCTCTGAAGCCCCCTGCCGCTGTTCAGAGACCATTCAGTCCCCAGAAGCCCCCTGCTGCTGTTCAGAGACCATTCAGTCCTCTGAAGCCCCCTGCTGCTGTTCAGAGACCATTCAGCCCTCTGAAGCCCCCTCCTGCTGTTCAGAGACCATTCAGTCCTCTGAAGCCCCCTCCTGCTGTTCAGAGACCATTCAGTCCTCTGAAGCCCCCTCCTGCTGTTCAGAGACCATTCAGTCCTCTGAAGCCCCCTCCTGCTGTTCAGAGACCATTCAGCCCTCTGAAGCCCCCTCCTGCTGTTCAGAGACCATTCAGTCCTCTGAAGCCCCCTCCTGCTGTTCAGAGACCATTCAGTCCTCTGAAGCCCCCTCCTGCTGTTCAGAGACCATTCAGTCCTCTGAAGCCCCCTCCTGCTGTTCAGAGACCATTCAGTCCTCTGAAGCCCCCTGCTGCTGTTCAGAGACCATTCAGTCCTCTGAAGCCCCCTGCCGCTGTTCAGAGACCATTCAGTCCTCTGAAGCCCCCTGCTGCTGTTCAGAGACCATTCAGTCCTCTGAAGCCCCCTGCCGTTGTTCAGAGACCATTCAGTCCTCTGAAGCCCCCTGCCGCTGTTCAGAGACCATTCAGTCCTCAGAAGCCCCCTGCTGCTGTTCAGAGACCATTCAGCCCTCTGAAGCCCCCTGCTGCTGTTCAGAGACCATTCAGTCCTCTGAAGCCCCCTGCTGCTGTTCAGAGACCATTCAGTCCTCTGAAGCCCCCTCCTGCTGTTCAGAGACCATTCACTGGCATTTTCTACAAGACATCTGCCTCCAGAAATAAACACTTCTCCCAAGTGGGTGTGACACGTACTCCTGTTGCCTGCTGCACTGCTGCTTGGATTCCACCTGGCGATCTGTTCACCGTCTGCCCTGGCCTGTCTCCCCCTGTTTGGTACAGGTACCTCCACCACCCTCACCCCTCTCTGTTCACCGTCTGCCCTGGCCTGTCTCCCCCTGTCTGGTACAGGTACCACCCTCACCCCTCTCTGTTCACCGTCTGCCCTGGCCTGTCTCCCCCTGTCTGGTACAGGTACCTCCACCACCCTCACCCCTCTCTGTTCACCGTCTGCCCTGGCCTGTCTCCCCCCGTCTGGTACAGGTACCACCCTCACCCCTCTCTGTTCACCGTCTGCCCTGGCCTGTCTCCCCCTGTCTGGTACAGGTACCACCCTCACCCCTCTCTGTTCACCGTCTGCCCTGGCCTGTCTCCCCCTGTCTGGTACAGGTACCTCCACCACAATCACCCCTCTCTGTTCACCGTCTGCCCTGGCCTGTCTCCCCCTGTCTGGTACAGGTACCACCCTCACCCCTCTCTGTTCACCGTCTGCCCTGGCCTGTCTCCCCCTGTCTGGTACAGGTACCTCCACCCCCCTCACCCCTCTCTGTTCACCGTCTGCCCTGGCCTGTCTCCCCCTGTCTGGTACAGGTACCACCCTCACCCCTCTCTGTTCACCGTCTGCCCTGGCCTGTCTCCCCCTGTCTGGTACAGGTACCTCCACCCCCCTCACCCCTCTCTGTTCACCGTCTGCCCTGGCCTGTCTCCCCGTCTGGTACAGGTACCACCCTCACCCCTCTCTGTTCACCGTCTGCCCTGGCCTGTCTCCCCCTGTCTGGTACAGGTACCTCCACCCCCCTCACCCCTCTCTGTTCACCGTCTGCCCTGGCCTGTCTCCCCGTCTGGTACAGGTACCACCCTCACCCCTCTCTGTTCCCCGTCTGCCCTGGCCTGTCTCCCCCTGTCTGGTACAGGTACCACCCTCACCCCTCTCTGTTCAGCGTCTGCCCTGGCCTGTCTCCCCCTGTCTGGTACAGGTACCACCCTCACCCCTCTCTGTTCACCGTCTGCCCTGGCCTGTCTCCCCCTGTCTGGTACAGGTACCACCATCACCCCTCTCTCCCGGGCTTTCGCTCTCCTCCAGCACACACGCATTCATGTTACCTGATGAAATTGCTGTAAAATATGATCTTGTTGCCATCTGATGCACATTCAGATGTCATAAATCAGCAGTGCAGAGCTCTCCCTGTCCTCTGCCGTGCCCTGATTGTATTACTGCTGATGATAACTGGAAATGTGCATGTACACTCTGGCCCACTTACTGTTGCTTGCCCCAATTCTGACTTCTGCTTCAATGATTTCTGCTCTCGTAAAAGCCTGGGTTTTCTGCACATTAACACTAGAAGCTTATTACCTAAAATGGATCAATTGAAAGTGTGGATTCACAGCTCCAATCCAGATGTGTTGGTCATTACTGAGACGTGGTAAAGGAAGAGTGTCCTGATTTGTCATAGACGCTTGCTAAAAAACTTTAATGAGCAAGCCTTCCTTCATGACCTGGCCTCTGTAAATTGGTGTAGAATCAGCTTGATCCCCTCTGTCGAAGACGCTTGGTTCAGCCCCTGGTTTGACCGTGATCTTGCCGAGTTACTCCACCTAAAGAGTTGCATTTGGCGAAAGGCTCGGCACACGCATACTCAAGCGGACTGGCTATCATTCAGGCAAATGAGAAATAAGTGCACTCAGGCTATCCGGAAGGCCAAAGTTAGTTACTTTAAGGAGCAGTTCTCTCTCTGTGGGTCTAACCCCAAGAAGTTCTGGAAAATGGTTAAAGACGTGGAGAATAAACCCTCCTCCTCACAGCTGCCCATGTCCCTTAATGTTGATGATGTGGTTGTTACTGACACACAGAGGAGTGGCTTCGGCACAAGTTTGAATGTCCTTCAGTGGCCCAGCCAGAGCCCGGACTTGAACCCGATCTAGCATCTCTGGAGAGAACTGAAAATAGCTGTGCAGCGACGCTCCCCATCCAACCTGACAGAGCTTGAGAGGATCTGCAGAGAAGAATGGGAGAAACTCCCCAAATACAGGTGTGCCAAGCTCGTAGTGTCATAGCAAAGAAGACTAGAGGCTGTAATTGCTGCCAAAGGTACTTCAACAAAGTACTGAGTAAAGGGTCTGAATACTTATGTGAAATCAGTTTTTTTTTAAATTTTTAATACATTTGCAAAAATGTCAAAAAGCCTGTTTTTGCTTTGTCATTATGGCGTATAGTGTAGATTGACCAGGAAAAAAATAAAAATATGGAAGAAGTCAAATGGTCTGAATACTTTCCGAATGCACTGTATTTAGAAGAAATCAATTAAAGGTTGTAGTTTGGTTCTTCATCAAAAATTTGGCAGCCATAAAATATTATTTGGTTTCCTGAGAGGTATTCCAAATACTTGAAAGTATTATTTGGTTTTCTGAGACCTGTATTTGAATATCAAAGAAAAAAGGTTACCTTTTACAATGCCCTCCACTAATATTGGCAACCTTGGTAAATATGAGCAAAATGGGCTGTGCAAAAAATGTCTTTGCTGTTGGTCTTTCATTGAAAATATACACAAAAAGCCAACCTTTAATGGAAGTAAAATTATTGAGAAAAAAAAGTGAAATAAATACTTTTCTACGAAACATGTGCCACAATTATTGGCAAATTCTGATTAGTAAAACCAAACTTTAGTATATTCCCATTCATATGTTACGTTTAAGTTTACCTGAGTGATTAGGAACACTTAAGTGGTAAGCCATGACTTCCTGTTTCACTGGGGTATAAATATGAGGTGACACACAGGCCAAGTTCCCATAGTCATCCATCCCGTATGGGAAAGACCTGAGAATACACTAATGATGTGAGACAAAAGGTTGTTGAGTTGCAAAAATCAGGAAATGGCTATGAGAAAATGGTTCACTGACCACAGAATCAAGGTTTTGCCATGGCCATCCCAGTCCCCTGAACCAAACCCCATAGAAAACCTGTGGGATGAGCTGAAGAGGAGAGTCCACAAGCTAGGACCTGGGAATCTGAAGGATCTGGAGAGATTCTGTATGGAGGAATGGTCTCAGATCCCTTGACATGTGTTCTCCAACCTCATTACACATTATAGGAGAAGACTCAGAGCTGTTGTATTGGCAAAGGGAGGTTGCACAAAGTATTGAATGAAAGGGTGCCAATAATTGTTCCACACATATTTGAGAAAAATATTTGTTTTATAATAATACATTTTTTCTTTTCAATTATTTTACTTTAAAGTTGAGATTTTTGTGAATATTTTGAATGAAAGACCAAGAGGATAAACAATAAAAGGGTGCCAATATTAGTGGAGGGTACTGTAGATTTAACTTAACTATATTCGACTACCTTGAGAATTTGAAAACTATTTTCTGCCCAGGTCTGATCTACTGGAACCTTTTCCACCTGGTGGAATTTAACTACAGGTGGGTCCATTTAACTACAGGTGGGTCCATTTAACTACAGGTGGGACCATTTAACTACAGGTGGGTCCATTTAACTACAGGTGGGTCCATTTAACTACAGGTGGGACCATTTAACTACAGGTGGGACCATTTAACTACAGGTGGGTCCATTTAACTACAGGTGGGACCATTTAACTACAGGTGGGACCATTTAACTACAGGTGGGACCATTTAACTACAGGTGGGTCCATTTAACTACAGGTGGGTCCATTTAACTACAGGTGGGTCCATTTAACTACAGGTGGGTCCATTTAACTACAGGTGGGACCATTTAACTACAGGTGGGTCCATTTAACTACAGGTGGGACCATTTAACTACAGGTGGGACCATTTAACTACAGGTGGGTCCATTTAACTACAGGTGGGTCCATTTAACTACAGGTGGGTCCATTTAACTACAGGTGGGTCCATTTAACTACAGGTGGGTCCATTTAACTACAGGTGGGTCCATTTAACTACAGGTGGGTCCATTTAACTACAGGTGGGTCCATTTAACTACAGGTGGGTCCATTTAACTACAGGTGGGACCATTTAACTACAGGTGGGTCCATTTAACTACAGGTGGGACCATTTAACTACAGGTGGGTCCATTTAACTACAGGTGGGACCATTTAACTACAGGTGGGTCCATTTAACTACAGGTGGGTCCATTTAACTACAGGTGGGTCCATTTAACTACAGGTGGGACCATTTAACTACAGGTGGGTCCATTTAACTACAGGTGGGACCATTTAACTACAGGTGGGTCCATTTAACTACAGGTGGGACCATTTAACTACAGGTGGGTCCATTTAACTACAGGTGGGTCCATTTAACTACAGGTGGGTCCATTTAACTACAGGTGGGTCCATTTAACTACAGGTGGGTCCATTTAACTACAGGTGGGACCATTTAACTACAGGTGGGACCATTTAAAACTACAGGTGGGACCATTTAACTACAGGTGGGACCATTTAACTACAGGTGGGACCATTTAACTACAGGTGGGTCCATTTAACTACAGGTGGGTCCATTTAACTACAGGTGGGACCATTTAACTACAGGTGGGACCATTTAACTACAGGTGGGACCATTTAACTACAGGTGGGTCAGACTAGATGAGGGACTGACCTTGATGAGCATGAACCTCTGCATAGGCTCGTACCACTGTAGCAGGACTATCCCAGACTGCAGCGCTCCACACAGGTACTTATGGCCTGTATAGGGGTTCCTCACTGTGGGAGAGAGAGAGATGTGATTACTGTAAATAATGTATGCACTCACTACAATGTAAGTTACTTTCAATCACAGTGTCTGCTAAGTGGCATAGTCACAGAGTAGACAAAACATTAAGAACACCTGTTCTTTCCATGACAGACTGACCAGGTGAATCCAGGTGAAGGCTATGATCCCTTATTGATGTCACCTGTTAAATCCACTTCAATCAGTGTAGAATGAAGGGTAAGGATTTTTAAGCCTTGCGACATGGATTGTGTATGTGTGCCATTCAGAGAGTGAATGGACAAGACAAAATAATTAAGTGCCAGGCGCGCCGGTTTGTGTCAAGAACTGCAATGCTGCTGGGCTTTATCACACTCAATAGTTCCCTTTGTGTATCAAGAATGGTCCACCATCCAAAGAACATCCAGCCAACCTGACAACTGTGAGAAGCATTGGAGTCAACATGGGCCAGCATCCCTGTGGAACGCTTTCGACACCTTGTAGAGTCCATGCCCCGACGAATTGAGGCTGTTCTGAGGGCAAAAGGGGGTACAACTCAATATTAGGAAGGTGTTCTTAATGTTTTGTGCACTCAGTGTATACAGTGGCAAGAAAAAGTATGTGAACCCTTTGGAATTACCTGAATTTCTGCATAAATTGGTGATAAAATTTGATCCGATCTTCATCTAAGTCACAACAATAGACAAACACAGTGTGCTTAAACTAATAACACAAATTATTGTATTGTTCTTGTCTATATTGAATACATATTTTAAACATTCACAGTGTAGGTTGGAAAAAGTATGTGAACCCCTAGGCTAATGACTCCTCCAAAAGATAATTGGAGTCAGGAGTCAGACTGCAAGAGCACAGCGCAGAATGCTCAATGAGGTTAAGAAGAATCATAGTGTCAGCTAAAGACTTACAGAAATCTCTGGAACATGCTAACATCTCTGTTGACAAGTCTACGATACATAAAACACTAAACAAGAATGGCGTTCATGCAAGGACACCATGGAAGAAGCCACTGCTGTCCAGAAAAAACATTGCTGCACGTATGAAGTTTGCAAAAGTGCACCTGGATGTTCCACAGCGCTACTGGCAAAATATTCTGTGGACAGATGAAACTACAGTTGAGTTGTTTGGAAGGAACACACAACATTATGTGTGGAGAAAAAAAGGCACAGCACACCAACATCAAAACCTCATCCCAGCTGTAAAGTATGGTGGAGGGAGCATCATGGTTTGGGGCTGCTTTGCTGCCTCAGGGCCTGGACAGCTTGTCATCATCGACAGAAAAATGAATTCCCAAGTTTATCAAGACATTTTGCAGGAGAATGTAAGGCTATCTGTGCACCAATTGAAGCTCAACATAAGTTGGGTGATGCAACAGGACAACAACCCAAAACACAGAAGTAAATCAACAACAGAATGGCTTCAACAGAAGAAAATACACCTTCTGGAGTGGCCCAGTCAGAGTCCTGACCTCAACCTGATTTAGATGCTGTGGCATGACCTCAAGAGAGCAGTTCACACCAGACATCCCAAGAATATTGCTGAACTGAAACAGTTTTGTAAAGATGAATGGTCCAAAATTCCTCCTGACCGTTGTGCAGGTCTGATCCTCAACTACAGAAAACGTTTGGTTGAGGTTATTGCTGCCAAAGGAGGGTCAACCAGTTATTAAATCCAAGGGTTCGCATACTTTTTCTACACTACACCGTAAATGTTTACACGGTGTGATCAATAAAGACATGAAAAATGATAATTGTTTCTGTGTTATTAGTTTAAGCAGACTGTTTGTCTAGTGTTGTGACTTAGATGAATATCAGATCAAATGTTATGACTAATTTATGCAGAAATCCAGGTAATTCCAAAGGGTTCACATACTTTTTCTTGCCACTGTATTATTATAGGAGACAAAAGGAAAAGGTAGGTCAAAGGATAGGAGCGATAACAGTCTGTTGAATGATGGGTAACAGCATGGCTTCTCTCACTTTTAAAAATATGGAGGTTCTTGACTAGTCTAAACTGAACACAGGTAACAAGAACACGTTGTTGAGGGGTACAGCTGGTCTAGGAACTAGACAGAGGTACAGCTGGTCTAGGAACTAGACAGGGGTACAGCTGGTCTAGGAACTAGACAGGGGTACAGCTGGTCTAGGAACTAGACAGGGGTACAGCTGGTCTAGGAACTAGACAGGGGTTGAGGGGAACAGCTGCTCTAGGAACTAGACAGTGGTTGAGGGGTACAGCTGCTGTAGGAACTAGACAGGGGTTGAGGGGTACAGCTGGTCTAGGAACTAGACAGTGGTTGAGGGGTACAGCTGCTCTAGGAACTAGACAGTGGTTGAGGGGAACAGCTGCTCTAGGAACTAGACAGGGGTTGAGGGGTACAGCTGCTCTAGGAACTAGACAGGGGTTGAGGGGAACAGCTGCTCTAGGAACTAGACAGGGGTTGAGGGGTAAAGCTGCTGTAGGAACTAGACAGGGGTTGAGGGGTACAGCTGCTCTAGGAACTAGACAGGGGTTGAGGGGTACAGCTGGTCTAGGAACTAGACAGGGGTTGAGGGGTACAGCTGGTCTAGGAACTAGACAGGGGTTGAGGGGTACAGCTGCTGTAGGAACTAGACAGGGGTTGAGGGGTACAGCTGGTCTAGGAACTAGACAGGGGTTGAGGGGTACAGCTGGTCTAGGAACAAGACAGGGGTTGAGGGGTACAGCTGGTCTAGGAACTAGACAGGGGTTGAGGGGTACAGCTGGTCTAGGAACTAGACAGGGGTTGAGGGGTACAGCTGGTCTAGGAACTAGACAGGGGTTGAGGGGTGCAGCTGCTCTAGGAACTAGACAGGGGTTGAGGGGTACAGCTGCTCTAGGAACTAGACAGGGGTTGAGGGGGTACAGCTGGTCTAGGAACTAGACAGGGGTTGAGGGGTACAGCTGCTGTAGGAACTAGACAGGGGTTGAGGGGTACAGCTGGTCTAGGAACTAGACAGGGGTTGAGGGGTACAGCTGCTCTAGGAACTAGACAGGGGTTGAGGGGTACAGCTGCTCTAGGAACTAGACAGGGGTTGAGGGGTACAGCTGGTCTAGGAACTAGACAGGGGTACAGCTGGTCTAGGAACTAGACAGGGGTACAGCTGGTCTAGGAACTAGACAGGGGTACAGCTGGTCTAGGAACTAGACAGGGGTTGAGGGGTACAGCTGGTCTAGGAACTAGACAGGGGTTGAGGGGTAAAGCTGGTCTAGGAACTAGACAGGGGTTGAGGGGTACAGCTGCTCTAGGAACTAGACAGGGGTTGAGGGGTACAGCTGGTCTAGGAACTAGACAGGGGTTGAGGGGGTACAGCTGCTCTAGGAACTAGACAGGGGTTGAGGGGTACAGCTGCTCTAGGAACTAGACAGGGGTTGAGGGGTACAGCTGCTCTAGGAACTAGACAGGGGTTGAGGGGTACAGCTGCTCTAGGAACTAGACAGCGGTTGAGGGGTACAGCTGCTCTAGGAACTAGACAGGGGTTGAGGGGTACAGCTGCTGTAGGAACTAGACAGGGGTTGAGGGGTACAGCTGGTCTAGGAACTAGACAGGGGTTGAGGGGTACAGCTGCTCTAGGAACTAGACAGGGGTTGAGGGGTACAGCTGCTCTAGGAACTAGACAGGGGTTGAGGGGTACAGCTGCTCTAGGAACTAGACAGGGGTTGAGGGCTACAGCTGGTCTAGGAACTAGACAGGGGTTGAGGGGTACAGCTGGTCTAGGAACTAGACAGGGGTTGAGGGGTACAGCTGGTCTAGGAACTAGACAGGGGTTGAGGGGTACAGCTGGTCTAGGAACTAGACAGGGGTTGAGGGGTACAGCTGGTCTAGGAACTAGACAGGGGTTGAGGGGTACAGCTGGTCTAGGAACTAGACAGGGGTTGAGGGGTACAGCTGGTCTAGGAACTAGACAGGGGTTGAGGGGTACAGCTGGTCTAGGAACTAGACAGGGGTTGAGGGGTACAGCTGGTCTAGGAACTAGACAGGGGTTGAGGGGTACAGCTGCTGTAGGAACTAGACAGGGGTTGAGGGGTACAGCTGGTCTCGGAACTAGACAGGGGTTGAGGGGTACAGCTGCTCTAGGAACTAGACAGTGGTTGAGGGGTACAGCTGCTGTAGGAACTAGACAGGGGTTGAGGGGTACAGCTGGTCTAGGAACTAGACAGGGGTTGAGGGGTACAGCTGCTCTAGGAACTAGACAGGGGTTGAGGGGTACAGCTGGTCTAGGAACTAGACAGGGGTTGAGGGGTACAGCTGCTGTAGGAACTAGACAGGGGTTGAGGGGTACAGCTGCTGTAGGAACTAGTGGTTGAGGGGTACAGCTGGTCTAGGAACTAGACAGGGGTTGAGGGGTACAGCTGGTCTAGGAACTAGACAGTGGTTGAGGGGTACAGCTGGTCTAGGAACTAGACAGTGGTTGAGGAGTACAGCTGCTATAGGAACTAGACAGTGGTTGAGGGGTACAGCTGGTCTAGGAACTAGACAGGGGTTGAGGGGTACAGATGGTCTAGGAACTAGACAGGGGTTGAGGGGTACAGCTGCTGTAGGAACTAGACAGTGGTTGAGGGGTAGAGCTGGTCTAGGAACTAGACAGGGGTTGAGGGGTACAGCTGCTGTAGGAACTAGACAGTGGTTGAGGGGTACAGCTGGTCTAGGAACTAGACAGGGGTTGAGGGGTACAGCTGCTGTAGGAACTAGACAGTGGTTGAGGGGTAAAGCTGCTATAGGAACTAGACAGGGGTTGAGGGGTACAGCTGCTGTAGGAACTAGACAGGGGTTGAGGGGTACAGCTGCTGTAGGAACTAGTGGTTGAGGGGTACAGCTGCTGTAGGAACTAGACAGTGGTTGAGGGGTACAGCTGGTCTAGGAACTAGACAGGGGTTGAGGGGTACAGCTGCTCTAGGAACTAGACAGGGGTTGAGGGGTACAGCTGCTGTAGGAACTAGACAGGGGTTGAGGGGTACAGCTGCTCTAGGAACTAGACAGGGGTTGAGGGGTACAGCTGCTGTAGGAACTAGACAGTAGTTGAGGGGTACAGCTGCTGTAGGAACTAGTGGTTGAGGGGTACAGCTGCTGTAGGAACTAGTGGTTGAGGGGTACAGCTGCTGTAGGAACTAGTGGTTGAGGGGTACAGCTGCTGTAGGAACTAGTGGTTGAGGGGTACAGCTGCTCTAGGAACTAGACAGGGGTTGAGGGGTACAGCTGCTCTAGGAACTAGACAGGGGTTGAGGGGTACAGCTGCTCTAGGAACTAGACAGGGGTTGAGGGGTACAGCTGCTCTAGGAACTAGTGGTTGAGGGGTACAGCTGCTGTAGGAACTAGTGGTTGAGGGGTACAGCTGCTGTAGGAACTAGTGGTTGAGGGGTACAGCTGCTGTAGGAACTAGTGGTTGAGGGGTACAGCTGGTCTAGGAACTAGACAGGGGTTGAGGGGTACAGCTGCTGTAGGAACTAGTGGTTGAGGGGTACAGCTGCTGTAGGAACTAGTGGTTGAGGGGTACAGCTGCTAGTGGTTGAGGGGTACAGCTGGTCTAGGAACTAGTGGTTGAGGGGTACAGCTGCTCTAGGAACAAGTGGTTGAGGGGTACAGCTGCTGTAGGAACTAGTGGTTGAGGGGTACAGCTGCTATAGGAACTAGTGGTTGAGGGGTACAGCTGCTGTAGGAACTAGTGGTTGAGGGGTACAGCTGCTGTAGGAACTAGTGGTTGAGGGGTACAGCTGCTATAGGAACTAGTGGTTGAGGGGTACAGCTGCTGTAGGAACTAGTGGTTGAGGGGTACAGCTGCACTAGGAACTAGTGGTTGAGGGGTACAGCTGCTCTAGGAACTAGTGGTTGAGGGGTACAGCTGCTATAGGAACTAGTGGTTGAGGGGTACAGCTGGTCTAGGAACTAGTGGTTGAGGGGTACAGCTGCTCTAGGAACTAGTGGTTGAGGGGTACAGCTGGTCTAGGAACTAGTGGTTGAGGGGTACAGCTGCTCTAGGAACTAGACAGGGTTTGAGGGGTACAGCTGCTGTAGGAACTAGTGGTTGAGGGGTACAGCTGCTGTAGGAACTAGTGGTTGAGGGGTACAGCTGCTGTAGGAACTAGTGGTTGAGGGGTACAGCTGCTGTAGGAACTAGTGGTTGAGGGGTACAGCTGCTGTAGGAACTAGTGGTTGAGGGGTACAGCTGCTCTAGGAACTAGTGGTTGAGGGGTACAGCTGCTCTAGGAACTAGTGGTTGAGAGTACAGCTGCTCTAGGAACAAGTGGTTGAGGGGTACAGCTGCTGTAGGAACTAGTGGTTGAGGGGTACAGCTGCTATAGGAACTAGTGGTTGAGGGGTACAGCTGCTATAGGAACTAGTGGTTGAGGGGTACAGCTGCTGTAGGAACTAGTGGTTGAGGGGTACAGCTGCTGTAGGAACTAGTGGTTGAGGGGTACAGCTGCTATAGGAACTAGTGGTTGAGGGGTACAGCTGCTGTAGGAACTAGTGGTTGAGGGGTACAGCTGCTCTAGGAACTAGTGGTTGAGGGGTACAGCTGCTCTAGGAACTAGTGGTTGAGGGGTACAGCTGCTATAGGAACTAGTGGGTGAGGGGTACAGCTGGTCTAGGAACTAGTGGTTGAGGGGTACAGCTGGTCTAGGAACTAGTGGTTGAGGGGTACAGCTGCTGTAGGAACTAGTGGTTGAGGGGTACAGCTGCTCTAGGAACTAGTGGTTGAGGGGTACAGCTGCTCTAGGAACTAGACAGGGGTTGAGGGGTACAGCTGCTGTAGGAACTAGACAGGGGTTGAAGGGTACAGCTGCTCTAGGAACTAGTGGTTGAGGGGTACAGCTGCTGTAGGAACTAGACAGGGGTTGAGGGGTACAGCTGGTCTAGGAACTAGACAGGGGTTGAGGGGTACAGCTGCTCTAGGAACTAGACAGGGGTTGAGGGGTACAGCTGCTGTAGGAACTAGTGGTTGAGGGGTACAGCTGGTCTAGGAACTAGACAGGGGTTGAGGGGTACAGCTGGTCTAGGAACTAGACAGTGGTTGAGGGGTACAGCTGGTCTAGGAACTAGACAGTGGTTGAGGGGTACAGCTGCTATAGGAACTAGACAGTGGTTGAGGGGTACAGCTGGTCTAGGCACTAGACAGGGGTTGAGGGGTACAGCTGGTCTAGGAACTAGACAGGGGTTGAGGGGTACAGCTGCTATAGGAACTAGACAGGGGTTGAGGGATACAGCTGCTGTAGGAACTAGACAGGGGTTGAGGGGTACAGCTGCTGTAGGAACTAGTGGTTGAGGGGTACAGCTGCTGTAGGAACTAGACAGTGGTTGAGGGGTACAGCTGGTCTAGGAACTAGACAGGGGTTGAGGGGTACAGCTGCTCTAGGAACTAGACAGGGGTTGAGGGGTACAGCTGCTGTAGAAACTAGACAGGGGTTGAGGGGTACAGCTGCTCTAGGAACTAGACAGGGGTTGAGGGGTACAGCTGCTGTAGGAACTAGACAGTGGTTGAGGGGTACAGCTGCTGTAGGAACTAGACAGGGGTTGAGGGGTACAGCTGCTGTAGGAACTAGACAGGGGTTGAGGGGTACAGCTGGTCTAGGAACTAGAAAGTGGTTGAGGGGTACAGCTGGTCTAGGAACTAGACAGTGGTTGAGGGGTACAGCTGCTATAGGAACTAGACAGTGGTTGAGGGGTACAGCTGGTCTAGGAACTAGACAGGGGTTGAGGGGTACAGCTGGTCTAGGAACTAGACAGTGGTTGAGGGGTACAGCTGCTGTAGGAACTAGACAGTGGTTGAGGGGTACAGCTGGTCTAGGAACTAGACAGGGGTTGAGGGGTACATCTGCTGTAGGAACTAGACAGGGGTTGAGGGGTACAGCTGCTGTAGGAACTAGTGGTTGAGGGGTACAGCTGGTCTAGGAACTAGACAGGGGTTGAGGGGTACAGCTGCTGTAGGAACTAGACAGTGGTTGAGGGGTACAGCTGGTCTAGGAACTAGACAGGCGTTGAGGGGTACAGCTGCTGTAGGAACTAGACAGTGGTTGAGGGGTACAGCTGGTCTAGGAACTAGACAGGGGTTGAGGGGTACAGCTGCTGTAGGAACTAGACAGTGGTTGAGGGGTAAAGCTGCTATAGGAACTAGACAGGGGTTGAGGGGTACAGCTGCTGTAGGAACTAGACAGGGGTTGAGGGGTACAGCTGCTGTAGGAACTAGTGGTTGAGGGGTACAGCTGCTGTAGGAACTAGACAGTGGTTGAGGGGTACAGCTGGTCTAGGAACTAGACAGGGGTTGAGGGGTACAGCTGCTCTAGGAACTAGACAGGGGTTGAGGGGTACAGCTGCTGTAGAAACTAGACAGGGGTTGAGGGGTACAGCTGCTCTAGGAACTAGACAGGGGTTGAGGGGTACAGCTGCTGTAGGAACTAGACAGTGGTTGAGGGGTACAGCTGCTGTAGGAACTAGACAGGGGTTGAGGGGTACAGCTGCTCTATGAACTAGTGGTTGAGGGGTACAGCTGCTGTAGGAACTAGTGGTTGAGGGGTACAGCTGCAGTAGGAACTAGTGGTTGAGGGGTACAGCTGCAGTAGGAACTAGTGGTTGAGGGGTACAGCTGCTGTAGGAACTAGTGGTTGAGGGGTACAGCTGCTCTAGGAACTAGTGGTTGAGGGGTACAGCTGGTCTAGGAACTAGACAGGGGTTGAGGGGTACAGCTGGTCTAGGAACTAGACAGGGGTTGAGGGGTACAGCTGGTCTAGGAACTAGACAGGGGTTGAGGGGTACAGCTGGTCTAGGAACTAGACAGGGGTTGAGGGGTACAGCTGCTCTAGGAACTAGTGGTTGAGGGGTACAGCTGCTGTAGGAACTAGTGGTTGAGGGGTACAGCTGCTGTAGGAACTAGTGGTTGAGGGGTACAGCTGCTGTAGCAAGTAGTGGTTGAGGGGTACAGCTGCTGTAGGAAGTAGTGGTTGAGGGGTACAGCTGGTCTAGGAACTAGACAGGGGTTGAGGGGTACAGCTGCTGTAGGAACTAGACAGGGGTTGAGGGGGTACAGCTGCAGTAGGAACTAGTGGTTGAGGGGTACAGCTGCAGTAGGAACTAGTGGTTGAGGGGTACAGCTGCTGTAGGAACTAGACAGGGGGTTGAGGGGTACAGCTGGTCTAGGAACTAGACAGGGGTTGAGGGGTACAGCTGGTCTAGGAACTAGACAGGGGTTGAGGGGTACAGCTGGTCTAGGAACTAGACAGGGGTTGAGGGGTACAGCTGCTCTAGGAACTAGTGGTTGAGGGGTACAGCTGCTGTAGGAACTAGTGGTTGAGGGGTACAGCTGCTGTAGGAACTAGTGGTTGAGGGGTACAGCTGCTGTAGGAACTAGTGGTTGAGGGGTACAGCTGCTGTAGGAACTAGTGGTTGAGGGGTACAGCTGCTGTAGGAACTAGTGGTTGAGGGGTACAGCTGGTCTAGGAACTAGTGGTTGAGGGGTACAGCTGCTCTAGGAACAAGTGGTTGAGGGGTACAGCTGCTGTAGGAACTAGTGGTTGAGGGGTACAGCTGCTATAGGAACTAGTGGTTGAGGGGTACAGCTGCTGTAGGAACTAGTGGTTGAGGGGTACAGCTGCTGTAGGAACTAGTGGTTGAGGGGTACAGCTGCTCTAGGAACTAGTGGTTGAGGGGTACAGCTGCTCTAGGAACTAGTGGTTGAGGGGTACAGCTGCTCTAGGAACTAGTGGTTGAGGGGTACAGCTGCTCTAGGAACTAGTGGTTGAGGGGTACAGCTGCTATAGGAACTAGTGGTTGAGGGGTACAGCTGCTGTAGGAACTAGTGGTTGAGGGGTACAGCTGGTCTAGGAACTAGTGGTTGAGGGGTACAGCTGCTGTAGGAACTAGTGGTTGAGGGGTACAGCTGCTGTAGGAACTAGTGGTTGAGGGGTACAGCTGCTCTAGGAACTAGACAGGGGTTGAGGGGTACAGCTGCTGTAGGAAGTAGACAGGGGTTGAGGGGTACAGCTGCTGTAGGAACTAGTGGTTGAGGGGTACAGCTGGTCTAGGAACTAGTGGTTGAGGGGTACACCTGCTGTAGGAACTAGTGGTTGAGGGGTACAGCTGCTCTAGGAACTAGTGGTTGAGGGGTACAGCTGCTGTAGGAACTAGTGGTTGAGGGGTACAGCTGGTCTAGGAACTAGACAGGGGTTGAGGGGTACAGCTGCTGTAGGAACTAGTGGTTGAGGGGTACACCTGCTGTAGGAACTAGTGGTTGAGGGGTACAGCTGCTCTAGGAACTAGTGGTTGAGGGGTACAGCTGCTGTAGGAACTAGTGGTTGAGGGGTACAGCTGCTGTAGGAACTAGACAGGGGTTGAGGGGTACAGCTGCTGTAGGAACTAGTGGTTGAGGGGTACAGCTGCTGTAGGAACTAGTGGTTGAGGGGTACAGCTGCTGTAGGAACTAGTGGTTGAGGGGTACAGCTGCTCTAGGAACTAGTGGTTGAGGGGTACAGCTGCTCTAGGAACAAGTGGTTGAGGGGTACAGCTGCTCTAGGAACTAGTGGTTGAGGGGTACAGCTGCTGTAGGAACTAGTGGTTGAGGGGTACAGCTGCTCTAGGAACTAGTGGTTGAGGGGTACAGCTGGTCTAGGAACTAGTGGTTGAGGGGTACAGCTGGTCTAGGAACTAGTGGTTGAGGGGTACAGCTGGTCTAGGAACTAGTGGTTGAGGGGTACAGCTGCTGTAGGAACTAGTGGTTGAGGGGTACAGCTGGTCTAGGAACTAGTGGTTGAGGGGTACAGCTGCTGTAGGAACTAGTGGTTGAGGGGTACAGCTGCTGTAGGAACTAGTGGTTGAGGGGTACAGCTGCTCTAGGAACTAGACAGGGGTTGAGGGGTACAGCTGCTGTAGGAACTAGTGGTTGAGGGGTACAGCTGGTCTAGGAACTAGTGGTTGAGGGGTACAGCTGCTGTAGGAACTAGTGGTTGAGGGGTACAGCTGCTCTAGGAACTAGTGGTTGAGGGGTACAGCTGCTCTAGGAACTAGTGGTTAAGGGGTACAGCTGCTCTAGGAACTAGACAGGGGTTGAGGGGTACAGCTGCTGTAGGAACTAGTGGTTGAGGGGTACAGCTGCTGTAGGAACTAGTGGTTGAGGGGTACAGCTGCTCTAGGAACTAGTGGTTGAGGGGTACAGCTGCTGTAGGAACTAGTGGTTGAGGGGTACAGCTGCTCTAGGAACTAGACAGGGGTTGAGGGGTACAGCTGCTGTAGGAACTAGTGGTTGAGGGGTACAGCTGGTCTAGGAACTAGTGGTTGAGGGGTACAGCTGCTGTAGGAACTAGTGGTTGAGGGGTACAGCTGCTCTAGGAACTAGTGGTTGAGGGGTACAGCTGCTCTAGGAACTAGTGGTTGAGGGGTACAGCTGCTCTAGGAACTAGTGGTTAAGGGGTACAGCTGCTCTAGGAACTAGACAGGGGTTGAGGGGTACAGCTGCTGTAGGAACTAGACAGGGGTTGAGGGGTACAGCTGCTGTAGGAACTAGACAGGGGTTGAGGGGTACAGCTGCTCTAGGAACTAGTGGTTGAGGGGTACAGCTGCTGCAGGAACTAGACAGGGGTTGAGGGGTACAGCTGCTCTAGGAACTAGACAGGGGTTGAGGGGTATAGCTGCTCTAGCATAGTAAACGTACCAATGCAGCACTTGTGACAGCCCTTTGTGTCTGGGATCTTCGTTGTCAAGGCAAACCTCCTGCAGAGAGGAAACAGCCAGTCAGTCTGGATCAACACTCAGTCATACGGTGATTGGAGAGTGGTGTGGTGAACTGTAGAAATAGAACGACTAGATCGGGAACATCCCCCCCAGACCACAGCAATTTGACTGTAGGCTCATGTCCGTATTATTATTTCTATAATTTTAGTGATCTGTAAGGTGAAGAGAATAGGTCCCTCTCTCTCACTGGGGATCCAATAGAATAGAATAGGTCCCTCTCTCTCACTGGGGATCCAATAGAATAGGTCCCTCTCTCTCACTGGGGATCCAATAGAATAGGTCCCTCTCTCTCACTGGGGATCCAATAGAATAGGTCCCTCTCTCTCACTGAGGATCCAATAGAATAGGTCCCTCTCTCTCACTGGGGACCCAATAGAATAGGTCCCTCTCTCTCACTGGGGACCCAATAGAATAGGTCCCTCTCTCTCACTGGGGATCCAATAGAATAGAATAGGTCCCTCTCTCTCACTGGGGATCCAATAGAATAGGTCCCTCTCTCTCACTGGGGATCCAATAGAATAGGTCCCTCTCTCTCACTGAGGATCCAATAGAATAGGTCCCTCTCTCTCACTGGGGACCCAATAGAATAGGTCCCTCTCTCTCACTGGGGATCCAATAGAATAGAATAGGTCCCTCTCTCTCACTGGGGATCCAATAAAATAGGTCCCTCTCTCTCACTGGGGATCCAATAGAATAGGTCCCTCTCTCTCACTGGGGATCCAATAGAATAGGTCCCTCTCTCTCACTGGGGATCCAATACAATAGAATAGGTCCCTCTCTCTCACTGGGGATCCAATAGAATAGAATAGGTCCCTCTCTCTCACTGGGGATCCAATAGAATAGGTCCCTTTCTCTCACTGGGGATCCAATAGAATAGAATAGGTCCCTCTCTCTCACTGGGGATCCAATACAATAGAATAGGTCCCTCTCTCTCACTGGGGATCCAATAGAATAGGTCCCTCTCTCTCACTGGGGACCCAATAGAATAGGTCCCTCTCTCTCATTGGGGACCCAATAGAATAGAATAGGTCCCTCTCTCTCACTGGGGACCCAATAGAATAGGTCCCTCTCTCTCACTGGGGATCCAATAGAATAGAATAGGTCCCTCTCTCTCACTGGGGACCCAATAGAATAGAATAGGTCCCTTTCTCTCACTGGGGATCCAATAGAATAGAATAGGTCCCTCTCTCTCACTGGGGATCCAATACAATAGAATAGGTCCCTCTCTCTCACTGGGGATCCAATAGAATAGGTCCCTCTCTCTCACTGGGGACCCAATAGAATAGGTCCCTCTCTCTCACTGGGGACCCAATAGAATAGAATAGGTCCCTCTCTCTCACTGGGGACCCAATAGAATAGAATAGGTCCCTCTCTCTCACTGGGGATCCAATAAAATAGGTCCCTCTCTCTCACTGGGGATCCAATAGAATAGGTCCCTCTCTCTCACTGGGGATCCAATAGAATAGAATAGGTCCCTCTCTCTCACTGGGGATCCAATAGAATAGGTCCCTCTCTCTCACTGGGGATCCAATAGAACAGAATAGGTCCTTTTCTCTCACCGTGGAACTAATAGAATAGGTCCCACTCTTGCGTCTGGGTTCCATTAAATCGAGTGAGTGAGAGGATGTAGTGTGTGCGTGTCTCACCTAGGTAAGATCTTGTCTGGGAAGCGGTGTGTCTGGAACTGAGAGGCGAGGCCAGGCTTCTTCAGCTGCTCAAACAGTCCAATCAGGTTGTGAGAGTACAGCTGGAAGGTCTTTCCTGTGATCACATATGAAACAAGTTAGCATCACATTATAGGAAGAAGACCGATAAGTCCCAAATGGCACCCTATTCCCTATATAGTGCACTACTTAGTCCCAAATGGCACCCTATTCCCTACAGGGCTCTGATCAAAAGTAGTGCACTACATGAGAAATAATGTGCCATTTAGGTCACCAGACATGGAGTCCTTTCTGGGGTCACAGACATCTCTTACAGTGTTTTACGACATCCCGTTATAGTGGAACAAACCAAAGACAACACTAAGATAGATTGAAGGATGGAAAGAGGATATATTGCAGAAACATGTTATTACAAGTGTAGATGTATTCATCATCAACAGCAAATTAGCTTTAAGGAACCAGCGTGAAATGATATGCACTTTAACCTTAACATAAAAGGGCTGGGATCTGCTGGATGGGAGCTAGCTTGATGTTTAGATAGGGGTATGGGTTACAAAATTCTGGGAACTTTCCCAAAATATCCAGGTTTTTCTGAAATCCTTGGTTGGAGGATTCCTGGATTTCCTGATTATCCCATTCTAATTCCAGGAATCTCCTAACTGGAATTTCTGGAAAACCTTGGGAATTTTGAGAAAAGTAAAAAATGTTGTAACTTTTACACCATTTTTGTGATATCCAATTACTAGTGATGACCTTGTCTCGTCGCTGCAACTCCCCAACAGGCTCGGGAGAGGCGAAGGTCGGGACACGTGTCCTCCGAAAGATGACCTGCCATTCCGCTCTGCTTCTTAACACACTACTCGATTAACCCGGAAGTCGCTGTGGCAATGTGACGGTGGAAACACCGTGTGACTGACGTCCGAAGTCAGCTTGCAGATGCCTGGCTTACCACAAGGAGTCGCTAGAGCGTGATGAGCCAAGGAAAGCTCCGCCGGTCAAACCCTCCCCTAACCCAAAACGGTGGGATCGAACCGCAGGCTGTAGTGGCGCCTCAGCACTGCGATGCCTTAGAGTGCTGCGCCACTCAGGAGACCAGAACTTTTAGAAACTTAATGGAATTTTATAATTCTAGTTACAGGTAATATACAATACAGGGGTGTAACTGTGACGATGATGATGGTGATTACCTTCTGATGAAGCCGGTTAGTAGAATACCAAAATCAAGCCAGACCAGAGAAGAGAGCAGAGGAGAGGTGAGAAGGAGGGACAGAGTCCAAGAGGAAGAGAGGACAAGAAATCAGAGATTACATTTACTCTGAGCCGAGGCATAGGCCTACTTTAGCTTTATGGTAGGATGCACAACAGTACAATTAAGTTTACCTAGTATTAATTTACAATAAGTAAGAAACGCTTACTTTCACTTTCTTACAACAGAGCAGCGTGTAGAGAAATTCAACAGTGGTTAAAACACAGATATACCACACATGGTACAGATTAGAGGCCTTCACGGGTCCATAAAAGAAATGAACCTGGGGGCTTTCCCTCCAGACCCAATATGCATAATTATTATAAAATGTTTTATACAGAGACCCCGTTCCCAACGGACAACGAGGCCCGTTCCGTATAGACCTGGTAGGATCCAGAGGAGATGTGAGAGAGATTTGTGAGGGAAGCAGCAGAAAAAAAAAGTCAATTTTGAAGCTACTTTATTAACCGGAGCTGATAAAGTGCGATGGAGGAGGTAGAAAGTGGTGAATCTCTAGCTGGGGTTGTGCTGTGTGTGTTTAAAGCTACTGTGAGTGTGAGCAAGTGACACGAGGAACAGGGAGAGGGAGAGACAGCAACCAACCAAGCCAACTCACGCTATAGCTTCCATAGCTAGGTTATTTATCATAAAATATGATTACCTAGTACCTGTCTTGACTGTATCAAACTGGGAGAAGCTAGTTAAGCTAACTAGCTAGCTAGGCTAAATTGGAGGTTGCATGTGCTTTCTAGTCCTACACAGTTACAAACAACAACAACGCCATTCAGAATATCAAGTAGGAGCCTACCGGTTGGCTCTTGGTCATCTTCTCTAAATTTTAATTCCATCTTCCATTGATTAGATATCTCCTAACATTTGTCCCCCCCCCCACCACCCCCAAGGAGGCTCTATGACTGTAGTCTATTGATGTATGTTTGACCAAGAAAACATTACACGTGCCACTCTCGTGAAACGCAAGAGCAGCAGCATAAATTACACGTACCCGTGAGAAACAGATCCGATCCAGAACAGTGATATTATTTACAATTCTGTATCCGGATCCGAATCGGGAACCGGATCGGGCCTCGGGTACAGGTGGATGCATGAAGACCTCTAGTACAGATGAGCTATATACATTGAGCCATGCATAAACTAACGACAGTTTGAGTCTTTCTCAGAGAAAAATGGTTCAATTCTACTTTCAGGTCTTACACTATATATACAAAAGTATGGGGACACACCTTCAAATTAGTGGATTCGGCCATTTCAGCCACAATCGTTGCTGACAGGTGTATAAAAATCGAGCACACAGCCATGCAATCTCCATAGACAAACATTGGCAGTAGAATGGCCTTACTTAAGAGCTCAGTGACCGTCATAGGATGCCACCTTTCCAACAAGTCAGTCCGTCAAATTTCTGCCCTGCTAGAGCTGCCCCCGGTCAACTAAGTGATGTTATTGTGAAGTAGAAACGTCTAGGAGCAACAACGGCTCAGCCGCAAAGTGGTAGGTGACACAAGCTCTCAGAACGGGACAGCCAAGTGCTGATGCGCGTAAAAATATAATCTGTCCTCAATTGCAACACTCACTACCGAGTTCCAAACTGCCTCTGGAAGCAACGTCAGCACAATAACTGTTCATCGGGAGCTTCATGAAATAGGTCTCCATGGCCGAGCAGCCGCATACGAGCCTAAGATCACCATGCGCAATGCCAAGCGTCGGCTGGAGTGGTGTAAAGCTCGCCGCCATTTAGACTCTTAAGCAGTGGAAACGCGTTCTCTGGAGTGATGAATTACGTTTCTCAATCTGGCAGTCCAACGAACGAATCTTGGTTTGGCGGATGCCAGTAGAACGGTACCTGGCCCAATGCAGTGCCCTACTGTAAAGTTTGGTGGTGGAGGAACAATGGTCTGGGGCTGTTTTTCATGGTTCGGGCTAGGCCCCTTAGTTCCAGTGAAGGGGAAATCTTAACACTACAGCATTCAATGACATTATAGATGATTCTGTGCATCCAACTTTCTAGTAACAGTTTGGGGAAGGCCCTTTCCTGTTTCAGCATGACAATGTCCCCGTGCACAAAGCGAGGTCCATACAGAAATGGTTTGTTGAGATCGGTGTGGAAGAACTTCACTGGGCTGCACAGAACTCAACCCCATCGAACACCTTTGGCATGAATAGGAACCAGGCCTAATCGCTCAAACGTCAGTGTCCGACCTCACTAATGCTCTTGCGGCTGAATGGAAGCAAGTCCCTGCAGCAATTTTCCAACATCTAGTTGAAAGCCTTCCCAGACAAGTGGAGGCTGTTATAGCAGCAAAAGAGGGGACCAACTCCATATTAAAATGACCAATGATTTTGGAATGAGTTGTTCGACGAATAGGTGTCCACATACTTTTGATCATGAGGTGTATCATCTGTCCAAACTATCTACATTGCTACTGTAACCAGGAGTCTTCACAACCACTGGTCCGTACAAAATGCCTTATTTATTCCACACAGCAGTAGGCCATAAAGACAGGACTCACAATAATATGCAGTCAAGCGCTTCTTATGAGGGTTTTCATCCAAAAGCTTCTAAACAGCCTGCTACTTCTGGTCTATAAATAGCTATGAGGTGATTGTATTTACAGTATGGTGTGTAGATACCAGGTAAAGGAACTGTTCCTGTAGAATAGTTATGAGGTGATTGTATTTACAGTCAGATGACAGCAAAACAAAGCTGCAGGTTATTATAGCACCATGTACAGCAGATGGCTGTGATTGATACCACCTCTCAGACAGCAGTACAGCAGGTTATTATAGCACCATGTCCAGCAGCTGGCTGTGATTGATACCACCTCTCAGACAGCAGTACAGCAGGTTATTATAGCACCATGTCCAGCAGCTGGCTGTGATTGATACCACCTCTCAGACTGCAGTACAGCAGGTTATTATAGCACCATGTCCAGCAGCTGGCTGTGATTGATACCACCTCTCAGACAGCAGTACAGCAGGTTATTATAGCACCATGTCCAGCAGCTGGCTGTGATTGATACCACCTCTCAGACAGCAGTACAGCAGGTTATTATAGCACCATGTCCAGCAGATGGCTGTGATTGATACCACCTCTCAGACTGCAGTACAGCAGGTTATTATAGCACCATGTCCAGCAGCTGGCTGTGATTGATACCACCTCTCAGACAGCAGTACAGCAGGTTATTATAGCACCATGTCCAGCAGCTGGCTGTGATTGATACCACCTCTCAGACTGCAGTACAGCAGGTTATTATAGCACCATGTCCAGCAGCTGGCTGTGATTGATACCACCTCTCAGACTGCAGTACAGCAGGTTATTATAGCACCATGTCCAGCAGCTGGCTGTGATTGATACCACCTCTCAGACTGCAGTACAGCAGGTTATTATAGCACCATGTCCAGCAGCTGGCTGTGATTGATACCGCCTCTCAGACTGCAGTACAGCAGGTTATTATAGCACCATGTCCAGCAGCTGGCTGTGATTGATACCACCTCTCAGACTGCAGTACAGCAGGTTATTATAGCACCATGTCCAGCAGCTGGCTGTGATTGATACCGCCTCTCAGACTGCAGTACAGCAGGTTATTATAGCACCATGTCCAGCAGCTGGCTGTGATTGATACCACCTCTCAGACTGCAGTACAGCAGGTTATTATAGCACCATGTCCAGCAGCTGGCTGTGATTGATACCACCTCTCAGACTGCAGTACAGCAGGTTATTATAGCACCATGTCCAGCAGCTGGCTGTGATTGATACCGCCTCTCAGACAGCAGTACAGCAGGTTATTATAGCACCATGTCCAGCAGCTGGCTGTGATTGATACCACCTCTCAGACTGCAGTACAGCAGGTTATTATAGCACCATGTCCAGCAGCTGGCTGTGATTGATACCACCTCTCAGACTGCAGTACAGCAGGTTATTATAGCACCATGTCCAGCAGCTGGCTGTGATTGATACCACCTCTCAGACTGCAGTACAGCAGGTTGTTGTTGATACCTGTATCTGTCCTACTGACTCACCTGACAGAGACATCAGGTTGTTGTTGATGATGTAGAGCCAGGTACACTTCCTGGGGAACAGCTAGAGGAGGAACATAACATAATAAAACATTCAATACTCACTGTTGAAACAGAACGATTCGGCAGTAGACAGTTTCATGGATTCAGACCTACAGTAACTAAGACTTAAGATGAGGTAAAAATGAGTGTAGACATGTTAATAGCTATATTTATTGAGGATGTTCATCTTTCCCTTTCAAGACGATTCGTATCTTGCTCGATACACGGGCTCCGATACGTTTTAGTTTGAAACGTCATTTACAAAATAGCTATGACATAGTTTTGCTATATATTCATTGGTTTTGTCTTACAACTCCATCTCCAAATCAAATGGTTTTGACCAGTTTTTTTTACAGAGTGATCTTCTCTTCGGCCATACAGTGTACCTCACCAAAAGTAATCGCTGTCCTCGTTATGAAATGATCAACTTTTACACTGTATATCTAAAAATTATATATATATATATATATATATATATATAGAATGTCGTCTCTATACACACACACACACACCGAGTAGACAAAACATTAAGAACACCTGCTCTTTCCATGACAGACTGACCAGGTGAAAGCTATGATCCCTTATTGATGTCATCTCTTAAATCCACTTCAATCAGTGTAGATGAAGGGGAGAGGAGATGGGTTAAAGAAGGATTTTTAAGCCTCGAGGCAATTGAGACATGGATTGTGTATGTGCCATTCAGAGGGTGAATGGGCAAAACAAAATATTTAAGTGCCTTTGAGCGGGTTACGGAAGTAGGTGCCAGGCACACCAGTTTGTGTCAAGAACTGCAACACAGTGGTGGGAAAAAGTACAACAGTTTAAAAAAAGATACCTTAATAGAAAATGACTCAAGTAAAAGTCACCCAGTAAAATACTACTTGAGTAAAAGTCTAAAAGTATTTGGTTTTAAATATACTTAAGTATCAAAAGTAAATGGAATTGATAAAATGTACTTAAGTATCAAAAGTAAAAGTTAAAATATAAACCATTTCAAATTCCTTATATTACGCAAACCAGACGGTACAATTTTTTGTATATTTAAAAAAAATAATAATGATAAAAAAAAAAAAAAAAATAATTGACAGCCAGGGGCACACTCCAACATAATTTACAAACGAAGCATTTGTGTTTAGTGAGTCCGCCAGATAAGAGGCAGTAGAGATGACCAGGGATGTGCTCTTGAATTGGACCATTCTCTCAAATGTAACGAGTACTTTTGGGTGTCAGGGGAAATGTATGGAGTAAAAAGTACATTAGAATCGGGGACCGCCGCGTATCGGGTGAATCGTTCCATCCCTAATATTTCTTAGTGCTGTGCCTACCACCGTATTTGATGGATTCAGTGACGGATTAAAGACTACAGACAGTAATATGTGCTTTCAGTTTGGTCCTATATATTTATGGTTCAACAAGACACAGTGGGTTTTATTAGTGTCAAAGCGAAGTTATCGTCGACATGATAACCCATGTGTTCCTACCTGTTCCATGGTGGCTTCATGCAGCTCATTCAGGTTGAGGGTATAAATACCATCCTCTGTCCCAAATATAAGGTATTGGTCTGGAAAACAGTACAAACAAATTGAATTGTCTGTGACACATACTCACTCTCTAACGTGTGTGTGTACAGTAGTTTATGTGTGTGTGTGTTACCTTTTGTATCCGGGTGTATCCACGACGTGGCACAGTTGATTTTCAGTGGACAGCCATCAAACACTTTGGAGAAACAGGCCCCCATCTAGAGTAGTGATGACACAAATATCAACAAACTGGGGTTCAGAGAGTTCACCTCCACCCAAAGTTGGTCTGGAAGACAGCAACCATAGAGAACATTCTGACCAGAGTAACCATAGAGAACATTCTGACCAGAGTAACCAGAGACGACATTCTGACCAGAGTAACCAGAGAGAACATTCTGACCAGAGTAACCAGAGAGAACATTCTGACCAGAGTAACCAGAGAGAAAATTCTGACCAGAGTAACCAGAGAGAACATTCTGACCAGAGTAACCAGAGACGACATTCTGACCAGAGTAACCAGAGACGACATTCTGACCAGAGTAACCATAGAGAACATTCTGACCAGAGTAACCAGAGAGAACATTCTGACCAGAGTAACCAGAGACGACATTCTGACCAGAGTAACCAGAGACGACATTCTGACCAGAGTAACCATAGAGAACATTCTGACCAGAGTAACCAGAGAGAACATTCTGACCAGAGTAACCAGAGAGAACATTCTGACCAGAGTAACCATAGAGAACATTCTGACCAGAGTAACCAGAGAGAACATTCTGACCAGAGTAACCAGAGACGACATTCTGACCAGAGTAACCAGACGACATTCTGACCAGAGTAACCATAGAGAACATTCTGACCAGAGTAACCAGAGAGAACATTCTGACCAGAGTAACCAGAGAGAACATTCTGACCAGAGTAACCAGAGAGAACATTCTGACCAGAGTAACCAGAGAGAACATTCTGACCAGAGTAACCAGAGAGAACATTCTGACCAGAGTAACCAGAGAGAACATTCTGACCAGAGTAACCATAGAGAACATTCTGACCAGAGTAACCAGAGACGACATTCTGACCAGAGTAACCAGAGACGACATTCTGACCAGAGTAACCAGAGAGGACATTCTGACCAGAGTAACCAGAGACGACATTCTGACCAGAGTAACCAGACGACATTCTGACCAGAGACGACATTCTGACCAGAGACGACATTCTGACCAGAGTAACCATAGAGAACATTCTGACCAGAGTAACCATAGACGACATTCTGACCAGAGTAACCAGACGACATTCTGACCAGAGTAACCAGAGAGAACATTCTGACCAGAGTAACCATAGAGAACATTCTGACCAGAGTAACCAGAGAGAACATTCTGACCAGAGTAACCAGAGAGAACATTCTGACCAGAGTAACCAGAGACGACATTCTGACCAGAGTAACCAGAGACGACATTCTGACCAGAGTAACCAGAGACGACATTCTGACCAGAGTAACCAGAGACGACATTCTGACCAGAGTAACCAGACGACATTCTGACCAGAGACGACATTCTGACCAGAGTAACCATAGAGAACATTCTGACCAGAGCAACCAGATGACATTCTGACCAGAGACGACATTCTGACCAGAGTAACCAGAGACGACATTCTGACCAGAGTAACCAGAGACGACATTCTGACCAGAGTAACCAGAGACGACATTCTGACCAGAGTAACCAGAGACGACATTCTGACCAGAGTAACCAGAGACGACATTCTGACCAGAGTAACCAGAGACGAACATTCTGACCAGAGTAACCAGAGACGACATTCTGACCAGAGTAACCAGAGACGACATTCTGACCAGAGTAACCAGACACGACATTCTGACCAGAGTAACCAGACGACATTCTGACCAGAGTAACCAGAGAGAACATTCTGACCAGAGTAACCAGAGAGAACATTCTGACCAGAGTAACCAGAGAGAACATTCTGACCAGAGTAACCAGAGACGACATTCTGACCAGAGTAACCAGAGACGACATTCTGACCAGAGTAACCAGAGACGACATTCTGACCAGAGTAACCAGAGACGACATTCTGACCAGAGTAACCAGAGACGACATTCTGACCAGAGTAACCAGAGACGACATTCTGACCAGAGTAACCATAGAGAACATTCTGACCAGAGTAACCATAGAGAACATTCTGACCAGAGTAACCATAGAGAACATTCTGACCAGAGTAACCAGAGAGAACATTCTGACCAGAGTAACCAGAGACGACATTCTGACCAGAGTAACCAGAGAGAACATTCTGACCAGAGTAACCAGAGACGACATTCTGACCAGAGTAACCAGAGAGAACATTCTGACCAGAGTAACCAGAGAGAACATTCTGACCAGAGTAACCAGAGACGACATTCTGACCAGAGTAACCAGAGAGAACATTCTGACCAGAGTAACCAGAGAGAACATTCTGACCAGAGTAACCAGAGACGACATTCTGACCAGAGTAACCAGAGACGACATTCTGACCAGAGTAACCATAGAGAACATTCTGACCAGAGTAACCATAGACGACATTCTGACCAGAGTAACCAGAGACGACATTCTGACCAGAGTAACCAGACGACATTCTGACCAGAGTAACCAGACGACATTCTGACCAGAGTAACCAGACGACATTCTGACCAGAGTAACCAGAGAGAACATTCTGACCAGAGTAACCAGAGACGACATTCTGACCAGAGTAACCAGAGACGACATTCTGACCAGAGTAACCAGAGACGACATTCTGACCAGAGTAACCAGAGACGACATTCTGACCAGAGTAACCAGAGAGAACATTCTGACCAGAGTAACCAGAGAGAACATTCTGACCAGAGTAACCAGAGAGAACATTCTGACCAGAGTAACCAGAGAGAACATTCTGACCAGAGTAACCAGAGACGACATTCTGACCAGAGTAACCAGAGACGACATTCTGACCAGAGTAACCATAGACGACATTCTGACCAGAGTAACCATAGAGAACATTCTGACCAGAGTAACCAGACGACATTCTGACCAGAGTAACCAGAGAGAACATTCTGACCAGAGTAACCAGAGAGAACATTCTGACCAGAGTAACCAGAGAGAACATTCTGACCAGAGTAACCATAGACGACATTCTGACCAGAGTAACCAGAGAGAACATTCTGACCAGAGTAACCAGAGACGACATTCTGACCAGAGTAACCAGAGAGAACATTCTGACCAGAGTAACCAGAGACGACATTCTGACCAGAGTAACCAGAGACGACATTCTGACCAGAGTAACCAGAGACGACATTCTGACCAGAGTAACCATAGAGAACATTCTGACCAGAGTAACCAGAGACGACATTCTGACCAGAGTAACCAGAGACGACATTCTGACCAGAGTAACCATAGAGAACATTCTGACCAGAGTAACCATAGAGAACATTCTGACCAGAGTAACCAGAGAGAACATTCTGACCAGAGTAACCAGAGAGAACATTCTGACCAGAGTAACCATAGAGAACATTCTGACCAGAGTAACCAGAGAGAACATTCTGACCAGAGTAACCAGAGAGAACATTCTGACCAGAGTAACCAGAGAGGACATTCTGACCAGAGTAACCAGAGAGAACATTCTGACCAGAGTAACCAGAGAGAACATTCTGACCAGAGTAACCAGAGAGAACATTCTGACCAGAGTAACCAGAGAGAACATTCTGACCAGAGTAACCAGAGAGAACATTCTGACCAGAGTAACCAGACGACATTCTGACCAGAGTAACCAGAGAGAACATTCTGACCAGAGTAACCAGAGACGACATTCTGACCAGAGTAACCAGAGACGACATTCTGACCAGAGTAACCAGAGAGAACATTCTGACCAGAGTAACCAGAGACGACATTCTGACCAGAGTAACCAGAGAGAACATTCTGACCAGAGTAACCAGAGAGAACATTCTGACCAGAGTAACCAGAGAGAACATTCTGACCAGAGTAACCAGAGAGAACATTCTGACCAGAGTAACCATAGAGAACATTCTGACCAGAGTAACCAGAGACGACATTCTGACCAGAGTAACCAGATGACCAGCTGCACAGTAACCAGAGACGACCAGCTGCACAGCAACCAGAGACGACCAGCTGCACAGCAACCAGAGACGACCAGCTGCACAGCAACCAGAGACGACCAGCTGCACAGCAACCAGAGATGACCAACCGCACAGTAACCAGAGACGACCAACCGCACAGTTGGAGTCGGTCCAGTCTAACCACAGACTACATAAATCATCATATCAATACATCAGACATAGTTTAACCCATCCACCAGGAAGGAATGTGTTCTGCTGGGGGACAATGGAGCTAACTAAAAAAAGATCATCAAGGACAACAACCACCTGAGCCACTGCCTGTTCACCCCGCTATCATCCAGAAGGTGAGGTCAGTACAGGTGAATCAAAGCTGGGACCGAGAGACTGAAAAACAGCTTCTATCTCAAGGCCATCAGACTGTTAAACAGCCATCACTAACTCAGAGAGACTGCTGCCTACATAGACTTGAAATCATTGGCTGCTCTAACAAATAGATCACTAGTCACTTTATTAATGCCACTTTAATAATGATGTTGACATATCTTGCACTACTCATCCCAGATGTATATTCTGTACCAATACCATCTATTGCATCTCATCTATACCGGTCGGTCATGGCTCATCCATATATTTATATGTACATATTCTTATTCCATCCCTTTACACTTGTGTGTATTAGGTAGTTGTTGTGAAATTGTTAGATATTACTGAATGGTCGGAACTAGAAGCACAAGTATTTCGCTACACTCGCATTAACATCTGCTAACCATGTGTATGTGACCAATAACATTTGATCTAGGGACGACACAAAGTCAGCGTTCCAAATGGCACCCTATTCCCTATATAGTGTTGTACTTCATAGGGCTCAGGTCAAAAGCAGTGCACTATAAAGGGAATAGGGTGCCATTTGGGACACAAGAGACTCGTCCACAAGGGTCACTCACCAGGACTTTAGGAGTGGGTGGCAGGCCGTTGATAGCTGGTTTCTGAGGAGAAACAAATAGACACACATCAGACTGGACGAAGAATGGAGGACATACGACGTAATGCCGCAAAAACACAAACTATTGTTTTGATCCGAGCTGGTTTGCCAAGCACCGTTATAAAATGTTAATCTGTTGACTTCAAGCAACCTTTTCTTGTTTTAAGTAAGTTGTGATTAATCCATTGTGATTTAATTATGTAAATAATACAGTGGTTAGCTAGCTTGGAGGAAGTATTTAGTGTTGTGTGCATTGCGTCGGTACACTTAGCTAGCTACCATATACCTACATAGCATATGAAGTGAGACTGGTTCATGACATTTCACGTTTTTGTTTTCACTCCTGTTGGCTCCCCTACGTAGGGGCTCGTGCTCTTCGATTGAAGTTGTTGGTCACTGACGAGCATTTGCGATACTACAAGTAGAATACGTAGGTACGGTTCTACCGGGTCGGCACTCAGTGGGTACGGTTCTACCGGGTCGGCACGGTTCTACCGGGTCGGCACGGTTCTACCGGGTCGGCACTCAGTGGGTGCGGTTCTACCGGGTCGGCACTCAGTGGGTGCGGTTCTACCGGGTCGGCACTCAGTGGGTGCGGTTCTACCGGGTCGGCACTCAGTGGGTACGGTTCTACCGGGTCGGCACTCAGTGGGTACGGTTCTACCGGGTCGGCACTCAGTGGGTGCGGTTCTACCGGGTCGGCACTCAGTGGGTGCGGTTCTACCGGGTCGGCACTCAGTGGGTACGGTTCTACCGGGTCGGCACTCAGTGGGTACGGTTCTACCGGGTCGGCACACAGTAGGTACCGCTTTTATACTAGCAAGAGAGAAGCACCTGTCAGCAGTCAGAGCTTCAGTGTGTTTAATGCTTTATAAACCCAACTACTGTCTCTAACCTCAGCACTGTGCAGTCAGGCTCTGGCCCAAATGGAAACCTATTCCCTATATAGTACACTAACTTTTCACCAGAGCCCAATGAGCCCTGGTCAAAAGTAGTGCACTTTATAGGGAGTCATTTGGACGCAAGACTCATTATGTTATCATATTCTCTTTGCTCCCGAAACAATTTCAACATGAACAGCTGCCAATTTCTCCTGAATCAACGACTTCAACGTGAACAGCTGCCAAAGGCTACTCTATAACCATCAGTGTCTGATTCATTACTATACTGTGGGGGGATTCGTCCCAAATGGCACCCTATTCCCAATGTAGTGCACTACTCAGAGAAGCCATATGAGCCCTATAAACAGGAGCGCACTATATCGGGAATAGAGTGTGATTTGGGACGTACCCTGGTTTTCAGAGCAGGGTCAGTAAGTTGCTTGGACACTATACAGACAGACAGATTAAAAGGATATACAGTACATTCAGAAAGTATTCAGACCCCTTGACTTCTTCCACATTTTGTTACATTACAGCCTTATTCTAAAATATATTAAATAAATAAAAAATGTCAGCAATCGACACACCATAATGACAAAGCGAAAATTGTTTTTTTTTTGAAATGTTTGCAAATGTACATAAGGAAATAACAAATACCTTGTTTACATAAGTATTAATCGAGAGCATCCTGACTGGTTGCATCACTGCCTGGTATGGCAACTGCTTGGCCTCTGACTGCAAGGCACTACAGAGGGTAGTGCGTACGGCCCAGTACATCACTGGGTCCCAGCTCCCTGCCATCCAGGACATCTATACCAGGCGGTGTCAGAGGAAGGCCCTAAGAATTCAGCCACCCTAGTCAGACTGTTCTCTCTGCTACCGCACGGCAAGCGGTACCGGAGGGCCAAGTCTAGGTCCAAGAGGGTTCTAAACAGCTTCTACCCCCCCAAGCCATAAGACTCCTGAACAGCTAATCAAATGGCTACCCAGACTATTTGCATTGCCCCCCCCTCTTCTACACCGCTGCTAGACTGTTATTATCTATATATAGTCACTTTAATAACTCTACCTACATGTACATATTACCTCAATTACCTCGACATCGATGTCCCCACACATTGACTCTGTACCGCTACCCCGTTTATAGCCCCGCTATTAATATTTACTGCTGACATGAGGTCAAAGGAATTGTCTGTAGAGGCTCCAAGACAGGATTCTATCAAGGCACATATCTGGGGAAGGGTACCAACACATTTCTGCAGCATTGAAGGTCCCCAAGAACACAGTGGCCTCCATCATTCTTAAGTGGAAGAAGATTGGAACCACTAAGACTCTTCCTAGAGCTGGCGTGAACTCTTTGGCCTGAATGTCAAGCGTCACGTCGGGAGGAAACCTGGCACTATCCCTACGGTGAAGCATGGTGGTGGCAGCATCATGTTGTGGGGATGTTTTTCAGTGGCAGGAACTGGGTAACTAGTCATGATCAAAGGAACGATGAACGGAGCAAAGTACAGAGAGATCCTTGATGAAAACCTGCTCCAGAGCACTCAGGACCTCAGACTGGGGTGAAGGTTCATCTTCCAACAGGACCACGACCCTAAGCACACAGCCAAGACAACGCAAGAGTGGATTCGGGACAAGTCTCTGAATGTCCTTGAGTGGCCCAGCCAGAGTCCGAACTTCAACCTGATTGAGCATCTCTGAAGAGACCTGAAAATAGCTGTGTAGGAACACTCCCCATCAACCTTGACAGAGCTTGAGAGGATCTGCAGAGAAGAATGAGAGAAACTCCCCAAATACAGGTGTGCCAAGCTTGTAGTGTCATAGCAAAGAAGACTCGAGGCTGTAATCACTGATAATGAGGATTTTAATTTTTTTAAATCAATTTTAGAATAAGGCTGTAACGTAACAGCATGTGGAAAAAGTCAAGTGGTCTGAACACTTTCCGAATGTACTGTATGTTCTGAACTTGGGTGATTTCTTCCTAACTTCAAGTCTACTCAAACCACTTCAAACTCAAGATGGGGGATATGGAGAGATCTGACATGAAATCTTCTAACTGCCTATTTTGTTTGTATAAAATAAATAACTATATGTCACCTGAGATAATATGACTGACATATTTCGATTGCTCTGCCATACACATAGTCACATACCAAATACAATCACATAGATAAATAGACTCACAGGGTAGTCTTTCTTCTCCTTCCTCTGTGGTCGGCTTGGAGGAGTCTTGGGACTGTCCCCGTTCTCACCTCCATCAGAGTCTTCATGTTCTGGGGACAGAGACAAGTTACATGTACATTTCATATTTTAGTAACTTAGCACAGGGGTTCCGCAGGGGGTGAGTGGCAAGATAGATATATATACACATAGATATATCTATATATGTGTATATCCATCTATCTATATTTCTATATCTATCTATGCGCATTCGGTAAGTATTCAGACCTTGATTTTTTTCCACATTTTGTTATGTTACAGCCTTATTCTTAAAATGGACAAAATTGTTTTTAATTTTTCAATCTACACACAATACCTATTATTCTGCAAATTTATAAAAAAGATCACACTATCACATTTACATAAGTATTCAGACCCATTACTGAGTACTTTGTTGAAGCACCTTTGGCAGCGATTACAGCCTCGAGTTCTCTTAGGTATGACACTACCAGCTTGGCACACCTGTATTTGGGGAGTTTCTCCCTTTCTTCTCTGCAGATCCTCTCAAGCTCTGTCAGGTTGGATGGGGAGCGTCGCTGAACAGTTATTTTCAGGACTCTCCAGAGATGTTCGATGGGATTCAAGTCCGGGCTCTGGCTGGGCCACTCAAAGACATTGAGACTTGACCCAAAGCCACTCCTGCGTTGTCTTGGCTGTGTGCTTAGGGTCGTTGTCCTGTTGGAAGGTGAAACTCTGGAGCAGATTTTCATCAAGTATCTCTGTACTTTGCCCTGTTCATCTTTCCCCCGGCCCTGACAAGTCTCTCACTCCCTGTCACAGAAAATAATCCCCACAGCATGATTCTGCCAGCACCATGCTTCACCGTACAAATTGTGCCATCTTTCCTCCAGATGTGATGCTTGGCATTCAAGCCAAAGAGTTCAATCTTGGTTTCATCAGACCAGAGAATCTTGTTCCTCATGGTCAGAGACTCTTTTTGGTGCCTTTTGGCAAACTCCAAGTGGGCTGTCATGTGCCTTTTACTGAGGAGTGGCTTCCGTCTGGCCATAGAGGCCTGATTGGTGTAGTGCTGCAGAGATGGTTGTCCTTCAGGAAGGTTCTCCCATCTCCACAGAGGAACTGGAGCCCTGTCAAAGTGACCATTGGGTTCTTGGTCACCTACCTGACCAAGGCCCTTCTCCCCCGATTGCTTAGTGTGGCCAGGCGGCCAGCTCTAGGAAGAGTCTTGGTGGTTCCAAACTTCTTCCATTTAAGAATGATGGAGGCCACTGTGTCCTTGGGAACCTTCAATGCTGCAGAAATGTTTTGGTACCCTTCCCCAGATCTGTCCCGCGACACAATCCTGTCTCAGAGCTCTACGAACAATTCCTTCAACCTCATGGCTTGGTTTTTGCTCTGACATGCATGTGTGCCTTTCCAAATCATGTCCAATCCATTTAATTTACTACAGGTGGACTCCAATCAAGTTGTAGAAACATCTCAAGGATGATCAATGGAAACAGGATGCACCTGAGCTCAATTGAGTCTCATAGCAAAGGGTCTGAATACTTATGTAAACAAGGTATTTCTGTTTTGTATACATTTGCAAAAATATCTAAAAACCTCTTTTCACTTTGTCATTATGGGGTATTGTGTTTATATTAATGTATTTATCAATTTTAGAATAAGGCTGTAACGTAACAAAATATGGAAAAAGGGGTCTGAATACTTTCCGAATGCACTGTCATTTTTTTAAAACAATATTACTAACACCAACAGATTTAACGAGTTTTGGCCATGGGATCCATGGAATAAGTTTAGAGGGTGTAATACATTGTAATATTGTTGTAATTCATGTTCATAACCATGGACAACATGGGCCTGGGAGACTCACATGGACATTGGTATCCACAGTACTCCACCAATTTATACATTTTTCAACTTATTGTATTCCCTCAATACACAAAGTTGTGTTATTTTTTGGGGGACAGAAATGCACTGTAATTTAAGCTTTAAAACTGCAACATTTTCTCTGCCTCGTGGCAAAATGTGTACAATTAGCAGGATATTAGCTTTAAAGCTGTAACAAAACATCTCTGCCACATGATAAAATGTGTACAATTGCAGGAAATTAGCTTGAAAACTGAAATTCTCTCCCCCCCACCGATGCAAATAGGTGGGCTTTTGTTTTTGTCTCACTCAAGTTGAGTCACGTGACCCTGATGAATTTGCTACCACAAAATGGATCCCCCCGGCCCCAAATATTTGAGAACCCCTGATTTAACAGACACTCTTATCCAGAGCCACTTACAATCAGTGCATTGAACTAAAGTAAAACAACCACATATCAGAATCATTGCAAGCAGGGGAAAGTGGAAGGTTATATCTACTCTGAGGGTTATACACCACATGACCAAAAGTATGTGGACACCTGCTCGTCAAACATCTCATTCCTAAATCATGGGCATTAATATGGAGGTGGTCCCCCCACTTTGCTATAAACAGCCTCCACTCTTCAGGGAAAGCTTTTCACTAGATGTTTGAACATTGCTGCGGGGGACTTGCTTCTATTCAGCCATGAGCGTTAGTGAGGTCGGGCACTGATGAGGCCTGGCTCGCAGTTGGTGTTCCAATTCATCCCCAAGGTGTTCGATGGGGGTTGAGGTCAGGGCTGTGTGCAGGCCAGTCAAGTTCTTCCACACCGATCTCGACAAACCATTTCTGTATGAACCTCGCTATGTGCACGGGGGCATCGTCATGCTAAAACAGGAAAGGGCCTTCTCCAAACTTTTGCTAGAAAGTTGGAAGAACAGAATCTTCTAAGATTTCCCTTCACTGGAACTAAGGGGCCCGAACCATGAAAAACAGCCCCAGACCATTATTCCTCCTCCACCAAACTTTACAGTTGGCACTATGCATTGGGGCAGGTAGCGTTCTCCTGGCATCCACCAAACCCAGATTTGTCCGTCGGACTGCCAGATGGTGAAGTGTGATGCATCACTCCAGAGAACATGTTTCCACTGCCCCAGAGTCAAATGGCGGCGACCTTTACACCACCCCAGTCGACGCTTGGCATTGAGCATGGTGATTTTAGGCTTGTGTGCGTCTGCTCGTCCATGGAAACCCATTTCATGAAGCTCCTAATGAACAGTTCGTGTGCTGACGTTGCTTCCAGAGGCAGTTTGGAACTCGGTAGTGAGTGTTGCAACCAAGGAAAGACTATTTTTACACGCTACACGCTTTAGCACTCGGCGGTCCCGTTCTGTGAGCTTGGGTGTCCACATACTTTAGTATATAGTGTATCTAGCATATAGAATTCTCTCTGAGGGTATTGAACCACTATAGTGAATACAACAATACACACACTGGACAGTTTATTAGGTACACCACCTCCTACACAAAAAAGGATCGCTCCTACAGACAGTGAGTCACGTGACCGTGGCTTGCCATATTAAGCAGGCAGACAGGCATCAAGACATTCAGTTACTGTTTGACTGAATGTTAGAATGGGCAAAACGAGTAACCTAAGAGACTGAGCGTGGTATGATCGTCCGTGCCAGGCGTACCGGTTCCAGTATCTCAGAAATGGCCGCCCTCCTGGGCTTTAGACCCACGAAGAGTACCTAGAGTATGTTTCAACCAAGAATGGAGCGACAAACAACAAAAAACACCCAGGTAACAAATCCCGGTTCCTTTTGCGTCATGCTGATGGCAGGCAGGATTTTAGCGTCAGCAGCTTGAGTCCATAGCCCCATCCTGCTTGGTGTCAACGGTACAGGCTGGTGGTTGTGTGGGGGAATGTTGTCCAGGCACAGGTCAGGGTTCAGCATGGACCAACATCCCTGTGGAAAAATTTCAGGCTGTTCTGGAGGCAAAGCGGGGTCCGACCCGGACACTAGATGGGTGTACCTAATAAACGGTCCAGTTAATGTTTCTACAGTACACCACAAGCACAGTTAGATAGAACTTCTTACCTTTGGATATGTTTGAATTACTGACGAATACGTTGTTTGAATAACTGATAGCTTGGAAGAGAAGAGAGTTTTTCTTCATTTAGAGAGAGTATGCTAACCTTAATCAATTTAACCCTTAAAACTCATGGGAATTTATCCATTTGGATAGGGCTAAATATACATGTTTTTCTTACAGAATAAGGTATCAATTAAAAGAAAACAGTTGGGAGATTATGGGGAAATTATTTGACTATACATTTACTGTACTTTTCGCCGCATTTGTTGATAATTAAATCTGAAAACACTTTCGCTACATTCAGTAACATGAGACTATTCATGGTAAATTTGGGGTAGGTGCAACATAAGGTGCAACAAACTAAAAGACAAGTGAGAGGTCTAACTGGCATCTCCAAATGGCCACACACACACACACACCTCCAAAAAGTGTGCCCAGTTCCTACGTAATTTCAATACACTTTTATGAATTCAACTATAAAAGGTGCTATTTTAAGCTCTCCTAGCTGTGATTTTGCAGACCTAGAGCAAGCAGACTTGTAGTTGTTTTGAACACAGCCCTGCCAACAGTTACCGTTGTTGTTTATGCATTCTAAACTCTGCCCATTATAAATCCCAGTCTGGGTCAGGTGGGCTTCATTTCATTCTAAACTCTGCCCATTATAAATCCCAGTCTGGGTCAGGTGGGCTTCATTTCATTCTAAACTCTGCCCATTATAAATCACAGTCTGGGTCAGGTGGGCATCATTGCATTCTAAACTCTGCCCATTATAAATCCCAGTCTGGGTCAGGTGGGCATCATTTCATTCTAAACTCTGCCCATTATAAATCACAGTCTGGGTCAGGTGGGCATCATTTCATTCTAAACTCTGCCCATTATAAATCACAGTCTGGGTCAGGTGGGCTTCATTTCATTCTAAACTCTGCCCATTATAAATCACAGTCTGGGTCAGGTGGGCTTCATTTCATTCTAAACTCTGCCCATTATAAATCACAGTCTGGGTCAGGTGGGCATCATTTCATTCTAAACTCTGCCCATTATAAATCACAGTCTGGGTCAGGTGGGCTTCATTTCATTCTAAACTCTGCCCATTATAAATCACAGTCTGGGTCAGGTGGGCATCATTTCAACGCGTGTTCTATTGCCAACATGATTCGCTAAGTTACAAAAACATCATCTTACAGTGTGTTAGGCTTTCAACAAGGTCAATTCAGAGAAACAGATCTTCATTTAGGTGACCATAGAATACAGCCAGGAGCGCATTGGGATGCTTGTTCCCTGCCGAATTTCTTCACAATATCACAAACAGGCTCATTTCTATTCAGAATGACCCAGGGTATGCCGCCATGTAATCTTGTAACTGTACATCAAGCAGTGATAATACACTTTGACACTATATGACATAAGTTTAACGATATGGAAATGTGAAGTGCACATTTGGTTTGGCTTGTATGACGTCAAAGCGGTATTTATTATAATCCTCAACGTCTCATCTTTCAGAATACATTGAGAGTCCTCTTTATTTACAGCTTTTCCCCTCACTCAGAAAAAAAAAAAAGTTGGCCAATTAGTGGGAGTGCGGCGATGAAGTCCACAACGCCTGTAAGTCAAAACCCATACAGGGCTGTGAAGTGGAGACCTCTCTGAAGTCACGTATAGCACGCTGTACAGCCACTGTGTTTCCAATTCAGGCACCTATTAGTACAACAAAGATCTGCCATTTTCAACCAGTAGACAGGTACGAGTGTAAAGATCTGTGTGTGTTCTAACTCACCAGGGTCCGAGGCTGTGGACAGTATACCAGGACTACTAACGCTGGCTGACAGGTAGTCAGGAGAGGGGTGCTCCACCTTACAATTAGAATTACCTTAATTAACTCAAGGTGGGGAAAGTTGTTTCGCATTTTAGGCTTCACAACATCATTGAAACACAGAATATCATATACAGTACAGTGCATTCAGAAAGTATTCAGACCCCTTGACTTATTCCACATTTTGTTACGTTACAGCCTTATTCTAAAATGGATTAAATACCAAATAAATCCTCAATCAACACACAATACCCCATAAGGATTTTTTAATTTTTAATTTTAGCAAATCTATTACAAATAAAAACCAGAAATACCTTATTTACATAAGTATTTAGACCCTTTGCTATGAGACTCAAAATTGAGGCCAGGTGCATCCTGTTTCCATTGATCATCCTTGAGATGTTTCTATAACTTGATTGGAGTCCACCTGTGGTAAATTCAATTGATTGGACATGATTTGGAGAAGTGCACAACTGGCCATATAAGGTCCCACAGTTGACAGTGCATGTCAGAGCAAAAACCAAGCCATGAGGTCGAAGGAATTGTCTGTACAGCTCCGAGACAGGATTGTGTCGAGGCACAGATCTGGAAAAAGGTACCAAAACACTTCCGCGCCATTTGAAGGTTCTCAAGAACATAGTGGCGTCCATCATTCATTAAATGGAAGAAGTTTGGAACCACCAAGACTTTTCCTAGAGCTGGCCGCCCGGCCAAACTGAGCAATCGGGGGAGAATGACCAAGAACCTGATGGTCACTCTGACAGAGCTCCAAAGTTCCTCTGTGGAGATGGTTGTCCTTCTGGAAGGTTCTCCCATCTCTGCAGCAAACCACCAATCAGGCCTTTACGATAGTGTGGCCAAACGGAAGCCACTCAGTAAAAAGATACATGACAGCCCGCTTGGAGTTTACCAAAAGGCACCTAAAGGACTCTCAGACCATGAGGAACAAGATTCTCTGGTCTGATGAAACCAAGATTTAACTCTTTGGCCTGAATGCCAAGCGTCACGTCCGGAGGAAACCTGGCACCATCCCTACGGTGAAGCATGGTGGTGGTAGCATCATGCTGTGGGGATGTTTTTCAGCGGCAGGGACTGGGAGACAGGATGGAGGGAAAGATGAACGGAGCAAAGTAAAGAGAGATTCGGGACAAGTCTCTGGAGAGACTTGAAAGTAGCTGTGCAGCGACACACCCCATCCAACCTGACAGAGCTTGAGAGGATATGCAGAGATGATTAAGGGGAAAAACTCCCCAAATACAGGTGTACCAAGCTTGTAGCGTCATACCCAATAAGACTCAAGGCTATAAATCGCTGACATAGGTCTGAAAACGTATGTAAATATGTTTTTTTTTAAATATATATACACACATTTGCAAAAAATTCAAAAAACTGTTTTTGCTATGTCATTATGGGGTTGTGTGTGTAGATTGACGAGGGGAAAAAAACAAATCCATTTTATAATAAGTGTGGAAAAAGTACAGGGGCCTGAATACATTTCAAATGTACTGTATTGTCAACCAGTGTAATAGAAAAAGCCATCAAACATCAACACATACCTTGTTGCCCTGCTCTGGGGTGCTCAGTCTCCGGGGCCCGAGGCCTGGGCTGCTCTCTGAGCCCGGGAACTTCCTCACCGTCAGACACCTCTCATCACTCAGATCTAGCTCATCTGACACACTGTTCAGATGAGGCTGAGGGGGAGAGGAAGAGAAGGGGTGAGAAGTGGCGAGAGAGGAAGACAGGAGTGGGAGAATAGAGGAAAACGGGAGAGGGAGAATAGAGGAAGTAGTATGTGATGAAACCCCAGTATATGTTGAAACCCCAGTATATGTTGAAACCCCAGTATATGTTGAAACCCCAGTTTATATTGAAACCCCAGTATATGATGAAACCCCAGTATATGATGAAACCCCAGTATGAAACCCCAGTATATATTGAAACCCCAGTATATGTTGAAACCCCAGTTTATATTGAAACCCCAGTATATGATGAAACCCCAGTATGAAACCCCAGTATATGATGAAACCCCAGTATATATTGAAACCCCAGTAAAAACCCCAGTATATGTTGAAACCCCAGTATGAAACCCCAGTTTATGATGAAACCCCAGTATATGTTGAAACCCCAGTATATGTTGAAACCCCAGTATATGTTGAAACCCCAGTATATGATGAAACCCCAGTATATGTTGAAACCCCAGTATATATTGAAACCCCAGTAAAAACCCCAGTATATGTTGAAACCCCAGTATGAAACCCCAGTTTATGATGAAACCCCAGTATATGATGAAACCCCAGTATATGTTGAAACCCCAGTATATGTTGAAACCCCAGTATATGTTGAAACCCCAGTATATGTTGAAACCCCAGTATATGTTGAAACCCCAGTATATATTGAAACCCCAGTATGAAACCCCAGTATATGTTGCAACCCCAGTTTATGATGAAACCCCAGTTTATATTGAAACCCCAGTATATGTTGAAACCCCAGTTTATATTGAAACCCCAGTATGAAACCCCAGTATATGTTGAAACCCCAGTATATATTGAAACCCCAGTATATATTGAAACCCCAGTATATGTTGAAACCCCAGTTTATATTGAAACCCCAGTATATGTTGTAACCCCAGTATGTGATGAAACCCCAGTATATGTTGTAACCCCAGTATATGTTGTAACCCCAGTATATGTTGAAACCCCAGTATATGTTGAAACCCCAGTTTATATTGAAACCCCAGTATATGTTGAAACCCCAGTATATGTTGAAACCCCAGTATATGTTGAAACCCCAGTATATGTTGAAACCCCAGTATATGTTGAAACCCCAGTATATGTTGAAACCCCAGTATATGTTGAAACCCCAGTTTATGATGAAACCCCAGTTTATATTGAAACCCCAGTATATGTTGAAACCCCAGTATGAAACCCCAGTATGAAACCCCAGTATGAAACCCCAGTATATATTGAAACCCCAGTATATGTTGAAACCCCAGTTTATATTGAAACCCGAGTATATGTTGAAACCCCAGTATATGTTGAAACCCCAGTATATATTGAAACCCCAGTATATATTGAAACCCCAGTATGAAACCCCAGTATATGTTGAAACCCCAGTTTATATTGAAACCCCAGTTTATATTGAAACCCCAGTATATGTTGAAACCCCAGTATGAAACCCCAGTATATGTTGAAACCCCAGTATATGTTGAAACCCCAGTATGAAACCCCAGTATGTGATGAAACCCCAGTATATGTTGAAACCCCAGTATGAAACCCCAGTATGTGTCGAAACCCCAGTATATATTGAAACCCCAGTATGAGACCCCAGTATGAGACCCCAGTATATGTCGAAACCCCAGTATATGTCGAAACCCCAGTATATGCAGTGAATAAGGATTTACCTTTGGCGGTAGAGGTGGTGGGATTCCATGCTTGAGGGTCGACCTAGAATTGGAGAAGACCAGACAGTCAGGCAGGGGATATGTGTGTGTGTGTGTGTGTGTGTGTGTGTGTGTGTGTGTGTGTGTGTGTGTGTGTGTGTGTGTGTGTGTGTGTGTGTGTGTGTGTAGCACTTACAGCTCCACATCTTCAAAGGCGTCCTCCAGATGGGCCATATGTCCCCTGGGGGAAGACAGAGAGAATGACAGATCAGAGAGAGAGAGGAGGAACAGGGAGGTCAGAGAGAGGGGAGGAACAGGGAGGTCAGAGAGAGAGGAGGAACAGGGAGGTCAGAGAGAGGGGAGGAACAGGGAGGTCAGAGAGAGAGGAGGAACAGGGAGGTCAGAGAGAGAGGAGGAACAGGGAGGTCAGAGAGAGAGGAGGAACAGGGAGGTCAGAGAGAGAGGAGGAACAGGGAGGTCAGAGAGAGAGGAGGAACAGGGAGGTCAGAGAGAGAGGAGGAACAGGGAGGTCAGAGAGAGGGGAGGAACAGGGAGGTCAGAGAGAGAGGAGGAACAGGGAGGTCAGGGAGGGGAGGAACAGGGAGGTCAGAGAGAGAGAGGAGGAACAGGGAGGTCAGAGAGAGAGGAGGAACAGGGAGGTCAGAGAGAGAGGAGGAACAGGGAGGTCAGAGAGAGAGGAGGAACAGGGAGGTCAGAGAGAGGAGGCACAGGGAGGTCAGGGCTGGGGGGGTATAATGTTACCACCAGGGTTGGGGTCAATTCCATTTCAATTCAGAAAGTAAACCAAATTCCAAATCAAAATTTTCCTAATCGAAAAGCATTGAAGAGAATTGGGATGTCAGTGTACTTCCTGAACTGACTGGAATTGAGCCCAACCCTGGCTTCCATGATGATGCTTATGAAGTAAATGACTCGTTCCTCAGAGAGAATAGGAGCCTGGGGCCTCTGTGACTCAGAGAGAATAGGAGCCTGGGGCCTCTGTGACTCAGAGAGAATAGGAGCCTGGGGCCTTATTTATACATGTTGCGTATGTACAAAATATACCCCAAAACATGAGCGCGCCAGTTCACAGAAAAGTTGGCATTTATTAAAATGTAACTTGACGTGAGAATGTGCTTAGGTTTCCGCAAACTTTAGACCATGCGTACACACAGTTTGTAGTGGTTGAAGTATTGCATTGCAGCAGGAAGTAGACTAGTATTTTGTAGTGGTTGAAGTCTTGCATTGCAGCAGGAAGTAGACTAGTATTTTGTAGTGGTTGAAGTCTTGCATTGCAGCAGGAAGTAGACTAGTATTTTGTAGTGGTTGAAGTATTGCATTGCAGCAGGAAGTAGACTAGTATTTTGTAGTGGTTGAAGTATTGCATTGCAGCAGGAAGTAGACTAGTATTTTGTAGTGGTTGAAGTATTGCATTGCAGCAGGAAGTAGACTAGTATTTTGTAGTGGTTGAAGTATTGCATTGCAGCAGGAAGTAGACTAGTATTTTGTAGTGGTTGAAGTATTGCATTGCAGCAGGAAGTAGACTAGTATTTTGTAGTGGTTGAAGTATTGCATTGCAGCAGGAAGTAGACTAGTATTTTGTAGTGGTTGAAGTATTGCATTGCAGCAGGAAGTAGACTAGTATTTTGTAGTGGATGAAATATTGCATTGCAGCAGGAAGTAGACTAGTATTTTGTAGTGGTTGAAGTATTGCATTGCAGCAGGAAGTAGACTAGTATTTTGTAGTGGTTGAAGTATTGCATTGCAGCAGGAAGTAGACTAGTATGTTGTAGTGGTTGAAGTATTGCATTGCAGCAGGAAGTAGACTAGTATGTTGTAGTGGTTGAAGTATTGCATTGCAGCAGGAAGTAGACTAGTATTTTGTAGTGGATGAAATATTGCATTGCAGCAGGAAGTAGACTAGTATTTTGTAGTGGTTGAAGTATTGCATTGCAGCAGGAAGTAGACTAGTATTTTGTAGTGGTTGAAGTATTGCATTGCAGCAGGAAGTAGACTAGTATTTTGTAGTGGTTGAAGTATTGCATTGCAGCAGGAAGTAGACTAGTATTTTGTAGTGGATGAAATATTGCATTGCAGCAGGAAGTAGACTAGCATTTTATGCAATTAGGTATATGACAAGCTAATTCATAAAAACAAACAGGTAAATATAATAACAAGATGCAATCATTTTTTATTTAATTTTTCACCTTTATTTTGACAAGGAATGACGCTGAGGCCAAGGTCTCTTTTCCATTTACCGTTAGTGAATTATTATTATTTATTTAATCTTTGCATTCTAAACTAGTTAGATATAGGCATCTATTTCCATGATCATTGCAGAATAAATTCTTCATCTTTTCAGATAGTGATGGTTTCATACTGGTGAAGTAGCCTACACTACGTCCCATCTCTCATTTAACTGAACCCACTTTACAGTAGTAAATAGATGAAGTAGTTGAAGTATTTTTGCTTTATGCGAACCGGAGGACAGTTTAAAGGCAGAACAGTCCATGTTTTAAACGACTGTACGTCTGAATAGCCTACTGTCATTTCTAACGTCTCAAGTAAATAATATTTAATTTAGAAATACATATTTTCATAGCCATTGCAGAATAAATTCCTCATCTTTTCTGGCCATGATAGATTCATATTTCCAAACAAGTGTTAGCCTACTACAACTTACCATGCGCATCTCATTTAAACTGGGTCTATTTGATAGGCTACTGAAAGGGAGCGCGGTTTACAACACAGTAGAATTTAACAGATGAACAGACAGTTGATCTTGTATGTAGACTATCACTAACTAGTTTAACATCCTGTTGGTTCTAAGTGTGTAGGCTATCACTAACTAGTTTACATCCTGTTGGTTCTAAGTGTCTAGGCTATCACTAACTAGTTTACATCCTGTTGGTTCTAAGTGTGTAGGCTATCACTAACTAGTTTACATCCTGTTGGTTCTAAGTGTGTAGGCTACCACTGTAACTAGTTTAACATTCTGTTGGTTCTAAGTGTGTAGACTATCACTAACTAGTTTAACATCCTGTTGGTTCTAAGTGTGTAGGCTACCACTAACTAGTTTAACATCCTGTTGGTTCTAAGTGTGTAGGCTATCACTAACTAGTTTAACATCCTGTTGGTTCTAAGTGTGTAGGCTATCACTAACTAGTTTAACATTCTGTTGGTTCTAAGTGTCTAGGCTATCACTAACTAGTTTAACATTCTGTTGGTTCTAAGTGTCTAGACTACCACTGTAACTAGTTTAACATTCTGTTGGTTCTAAGTGTGTAGGCTATCACTAACTAGTTTAACATTCTGTTGTTCTAAGTGTGTAGGCTATCACTAACTAGTTTAACATCCTTTTGGTTCTAAGTGTCTAGGCTATCACTAACTAGTTTTACATCCTGTTGGTTCTAAGTGTGTAGGCTATCACTAACTAGTTTAACATCCTGTTGGTTCTAAGTGTGTAGGCTACCACTAACTAGTTTTACATCCTGTTGGTTCTAAGTGTGTAGGCTACCACTGTAACTAGTTTTACATCCTGTTGGTTCTAAGTGTCTAGGCTATCACTAACTAGTTTAACATCCTGTTGGTTCTAAGTGTGTAGGCTATCACTAACTAGTTTAACATCCTGTTGGTTCTAAGTGTGTAGGCTATCACTAACTAGTTTAACATTCTGTTGGTTCTAAGTGTCTAGGCTATCACTAACTAGTTTAACATTCTGTTGGTTCTAAGTGTGTAGGCTATCACTAACTAGTTTAACATTCTGTTGTTCTAAGTGTGTAGGCTATCACTAACTAGTTTAACATCCTTTTGGTTCTAAGTGTCTAGGCTATCACTAACTAGTTTAACATCCTGTTGGTTATAAGTGTTTAGGCTACCACTAACTAGTTTAACATCCTGTTGGTTCTAAGTGTGTAGGCTACCACTGTAACTAGTTTAACATTCTGTTGGTTCTAAGTGTGTAGGCTACCACTAACTAGTTTTACATCCTGTTGGTTCTAAGTGTGTAGGCTACCACTGTAACTAGTTTTACATCCTGTTGGTTCTAAGTGTGTAGGCTACCACTAACTAGTTTAACATTCTGTTGGTTCTAAGTGTGTAGGCTACCACTAACTAGTTTAACATTCTGTTGGTTCTAAGTGTGTAGGCTACCACTGTAACTAGTTTAACATCCTGTTGGTTCTAAGTGTGTAGGCTATCACTAACTAGTTTTACAATCTGTTGGTTCTAAGTGTGTAGGCTACCACTAACTAGTTTTACATTCTGTTGGTTCTAAGTGTGTAGGCTACCACTAACTAGTTTTACATTCTGTTGGTTCTAAGTGTGTAGGCTACCACTGTAACTAGTTTAACATTCTGTTGGTTCTAACTGTGTAGGCTACCACTAACTAGTTTAACATTCTGTTGGTTCTAAGTGTGTAGGCTACCACTAACTAGTTTAACATCCTGTTGGTTCTAAGTGTGTAGGCTACCACTGTAACTAGTTTAACATCCTGTTGGTTCTAAGTGTGTAGACTACCACTGTAACTAGTTTACATCCTGTTGGTTCTAAGTGTGTAGACTACCACTGTAACTAGTTTACATCCTGTTGGTTCTAAGTGTGTAGACTACCACTGTAACTAGTTTACATCCTGTTGGTTCTAAGTGTGTAGGCTACCACTGTAACTAGTTAACATCCTGTTGGTTCTAAGTGTGTAGGCTATCACTAACTAGTTTTACATTCTGTTGGTTCTAAGTGTGTAGGCTACCACTGTAACTAGTTTAACATTCTGTTGGTTCTAAGTGTGTAGGCTACCACTAACTAGTTTAACATTCTGTTGGTTCTAAGTGTGTAGGCTACCACTGTAACTAGTTTAACATCCTGTTGGTTCTAAGTGTGTAGGCTACCACTAACTAGTTTAACATTCTGATGGTTCTAAGTGTGTAGGCTACCACTAACTAGTTTTACATTCTGTTGGTTCTAAGTGTGTAGGCTACCACTGTAACTAGTTAACATCCTGTTGGTTCTAAGTGTGTAGGCTACCACTGTAACTAGTTTAACATTCTGTTGGTTCTAAGTGTGTAGGCTACCACTAACTAGTTTTACATTCTGTTGGTTCTAAGTGTGTAGGCTATCACTAACTAGTTTAACATTCTGTTGGTTCTAAGTGTGTAGGCTACCACTAACTAGTTTAACATTCTGTTGGTTCTAAGTGTGTAGGCTACCACTAACTAGTTTAACATCCTGTTGGTTCTAAGTGTGTAGGCTACCACTGTAACTAGTTTAACATCCTGTTGGTTCTAAGTGTGTAGACTACCACTGTAACTAGTTTACATCCTGTTGGTTCTAAGTGTGTAGACTACCACTGTAACTAGTTTACATCCTGTTGGTTCTAAGTGTGTAGACTACCACTGTAACTAGTTTACATCCTGTTGGTTCTAAGTGTGTAGGCTACCACTGTAACTAGTTTAACATCCTGTTGGTTCTAAGTGTGTAGGCTATCACTAACTAGTTTTACAATCTGTTGGTTCTAAGTGTGTAGACTACCACTAACTAGTTTTACATTCTGTTGGTTCTAAGTGTGTAGGCTACCACTAACTAGTTTTACATTCTGTTGGTTCTAAGTGTGTAGGCTACCACTAACTAGTTTAACATTCTGTTGGTTCTAAGTGTGTAGGCTACCACTAACTAGTTTAACATTCTTGTGGTTCTAAGTGTGTAGGCTATCACTAACTAGTTTAACATTCTGTTGGTTCTAAGTGTGTAGGCTACCACTAACTAGTTTAACATCCTGTTGGTTCTAAGTGTGTAGGCTATCACTAACTAGTTTAACATTGTTGGTTCTAAGTGTCTAGACTACCACTGTAACTAGTTTTACATCCTGTTGGTTCTAAGTGTGTAGGCTACCACTGTAACTAGTTTAACATCCTGTTGGTTCTAAGTGTGTAGGCTATCACTAACTAGTTTTACAATCTGTTGGTTCTAAGTGTGTAGGCTATCATTAACTCGTTTTACATTCTGTTGGTTCTAAGTGTGTAGGCTACCACTAACTAGTTTAACATTGTTGGTTCTAAGTGTGTAGGCTACCACTAACTAGTTTAACATTGTTGGTTCTAAGTGTGTAGGCTACCACTAACTAGTTTAACATTCTGTTGGTTCTAAGTGTGTAGGCTACCACTAACTAGTTTAACATTGTTGGTTCTAATTGTGTAGGCTACCACTGTAACTAGTTTACATCCTGTTGGTTCTAAGTGTGTAGGCTACCACTAACTAGTTTAACATTGTTGGTTCTAAGTGTGTAGGCTACCACTGTAACTAGTTAACATCCTGTTGGTTCTAAGTGTGTAGGCTACCACTGTAACTAGTTAACATCCTGTTGGTTCTAAGTGTGTAGGCTACCACTAACTAGTTTAACATCCTGTTGGTTCTAAGTGTGTAGGCTACCACTAACTAGTTTAACATCCTGTTGGTTCTAAGTGTGTAGGCTACCACTGTAACTAGTTAACATCCTGTTGGTTCTAAGTGTGTAGGCTACCACTGTAACTAGTTTACATCCTGTTGGTTCTAAGTGTGTAGGCTACCACTGTAACTAGTTTACATCCTGTCGGTTCTAAGTGTGTAGGCTACCACTGTAACTAGTTTACATCCTGTTGGTTCTAAGTGTGTAGGCTATCACTGTAACTAGTTTAACATCCTGTTGGTTCTAAGTGTGTAGGCTATCACTAACTAGTTTTACAATCTGTTGGTTCTAAGTGTGTAGGCTATCATTAACTCGTTTTACATTCTGTTGGTTCTAAGTGTGTAGGCTACCACTAACTAGTTTAACATTGTTGGTTCTAAGTGTGTAGGCTACCACTAACTAGTTTAACATTGTTGGTTCTAAGTGTGTAGGCTACCACTAACTAGTTTAACATTCTGTTGGTTCTAAGTGTGTAGGCTACCACTAACTAGTTTAACATTGTTGGTTCTAATTGTGTAGGCTACCACTGTAACTAGTTTACATCCTGTTGGTTCTAAGTGTGTAGGCTACCACTAACTAGTTTAACATTGTTGGTTCTAAGTGTGTAGGCTACCACTGTAACTAGTTAACATCCTGTTGGTTCTAAGTGTGTAGGCTACCACTGTAACTAGTTAACATCCTGTTGGTTCTAAGTGTGTAGGCTACCACTAACTAGTTTAACATCCTGTTGGTTCTAAGTGTGTAGGCTACCACTGTAACTAGTTAACATCCTGTTGGTTCTAAGTGTGTAGGCTACCACTGTAACTAGTTTACATCCTGTTGGTTCTAAGTGTGTAGGCTACCACTGTAACTAGTTTACATCCTGTCGGTTCTAAGTGTGTAGGCTACCACTGTAACTAGTTTACATCCTGTTGGTTCTAAGTGTGTAGGCTATCACTGTAACTAGTTTAACATCCTGTTGGTTCTAAGTGTGTAGGCTATCACTAACTAGTTTTACAATCTGTTGGTTCTAAGTGTGTAGGCTATCATTAACTCGTTTTACATTCTGTTGGTTCTAAGTGTGTAGGCTACCACTAACTAGTTTAACATTGTTGGTTCTAAGTGTGTAGGCTACCACTAACTAGTTTAACATTGTTGGTTCTAAGTGTGTAGGCTACCACTAACTAGTTTAACATTCTGTTGGTTCTAAGTGTGTAGGCTACCACTAACTAGTTTAACATTGTTGGTTCTAATTGTGTAGGCTACCACTGTAACTAGTTTACATCCTGTTGGTTCTAAGTGTGTAGGCTACCACTAACTAGTTTAACATTGTTGGTTCTAAGTGTGTAGGCTACCACTGTAACTAGTTAACATCCTGTTGGTTCTAAGTGTGTAGGCTACCACTGTAACTAGTTAACATCCTGTTGGTTCTAAGTGTGTAGGCTACCACTAACTAGTTTAACATCCTGTTGGTTCTAAGTGTGTAGGCTACCACTAACTAGTTTAACATCCTGTTGGTTCTAAGTGTGTAGGCTACCACTGTAACTAGTTAACATCCTGTTGGTTCTAAGTGTGTAGGCTACCACTGTAACTAGTTTACATCCTGTTGGTTCTAAGTGTGTAGGCTACCACTGTAACTAGTTTACATCCTGTCGGTTCTAAGTGTGTAGGCTACCACTGTAACTAGTTTACATCCTGTCGGTTCTAAGTGTGTAGGCTACCACTGTAACTAGTTTAACATCCTGTTGAGTAGCCAGACAAGAAAATGTTTCAGAACTCGCGGGCGGTGCAGCATATTTAGGTTGGTGAAAAAGTTACCGAAAACATTGTTGAATTGAAACGATTGGGTTTACAGGTCCACAACAGACTGGTTGGTTCTACAGCTACGTTAGAGCACGGCAGGGCATCAGGATGGGTATGAACGGAACAGGGTAGCACACAGTCAGGCCACAACACAGCGACTGCCTTTAACCCCATCGGCCAGGCTGCCATCACAACAGATAGTGGAGTGGAGTGGGTCAATGGCATCCTACCACAGGACACTCAAGTAGCCTCCGCATTAGCACCCTTTTCCCTATATAGTGCACTATTTTTAACCAGGCCCTCTTGGGTTCATGCTGGCTCTGGTCAAAGGTAGTGCACTAAATAGGGAATAGGGTGCCATTGGGGAAAACATACACAGGGTGTTGTTAGTGTTACCGTTGGAACAACTCGTCCTCAACGCTTTTCAGAAGGCTCCTTTGGAAGGACAGGCGAAGAAGAGAGCAACAGAAAGGAAGGAAGGAGAAGAAGAAATAAAAGAAACAAGGACAGTCAAAGCACATGGACGGACAATACCATTTCACAACTAGGTACACACTGATCAACACGCCAAACAGGGAGACAGGTGGGCGTGTAGGGTCAAAGGTCATGCTTTGAGAAGAGAACAGGGTAGCTAGCTCCACACAAACTGAGGTGATTTGAAACAGGTTAGTCCAGGGGTGTCAAATTCATTCCATGAAGGTATTTAGTATATATTTAGTCATTTCTTTTCAATTTGGGTACAATTAAGATCTAGATAAAAAGGTGAGGGGACTAATCAGTGACCTGAGCCTGTATTCATAAAGCGTTTCAGTGTAGGAGTGCTAATCCAGGATCAGATCCCACGCTGTCCATATAATCTCATTCATTATGATCAGGTCCCACGCTGTCCATATAATCTCATTCATTATGATCAGGTCCCACGCTGTCCATATAATCTCATTCATTATGATCTAGGATCAGGTCCCAAGCTGTCCATATAATCTCATTCATTATGATCAGGTCCCACGCTGTCCAAATAATCTCATTCATTATGATCTAGGATCAGATCCCAAGCTGTCCATATAATCTCATTCATTATGATCAGATCCCACGCTGTCCATATAATCTCATTCATTATGATCAGATCCCACGCTGTCCATATAATCTCATTCATTATGATCTAGGATCAGATCCCAAGCTGTCCATATAATCTCATTCATTATGATCAGATCCCACGCTGTCCATATAATCTCATTCATTATGATCAGATCCCACGCTGTCCATATAATCTCATTCATTATGATCAGATCCCATGCTGTCCATATAATCTCATTCATTATGATCAGGTCCCACGCTGTCCATATAATCTCATTCATTATGATCAAATCCCACGCTGTCCATATAATCTCATTCATTGTGATCAGGTCCCACGCTGTCCATATAATCTCATTCATTATGATCTAGGATCAGGTCCCACGCTGTCCATATAATCTCATTCATTATGAACTAGGATCAGATCCCACACTGTCCATATAATCTCATTCATTATGAACTAGGATGAGATCCCACACTGTCCATATAATCTCATTCATTATGATCTAGGATCAGATCGCACGCTGTCCATATAATCTCATTCATTATGAACTAGGATCAGATCCCACACTGTCCATATAATCACATTCATTATGATCTAAAGGGGAAAACTGGTCCTAGACGAGGACTCTTAGCGTAAGAAGCTTTATGGATACAGTCCCTGATCAATCAAGTACAAGGGAGAATAAAAGACATGCAGCCCCTTGACCCTCCATGGAATGATCCCTGTAGTGTGGGCTAGTCTCACAGCCAGGTGAAGTAGTGAGGTTTCACTAAATGATTCACACAACAAAACTCAGTCAAGTTTAAATCCTACTCAACACCTATAAAAGACATGAAGAAAAAAAACCCCGGAAAAATAGAAAGCTTGAGCAGAGTAGATTATTTACAGAGGTATTGATTACTAAAAGGTATTGGTTACTAATGCCAGGGCTCTCGCTCTGTCCTGTGTACCCATGGTCTAATCAAGAGGAACCATCACACTCTCTTAAAAAACATTTTGTTGGGTGCGTAAAACCAGACAAAAATGTAATACAAAAATGTAATGAGTCCGTAATTAATGTAAAAAATTTAACAAAATTTTTTAAAATATTATATATATAAATAAAACCTATTTTTTGGTTAATCTAGCTTTATTTGACATATTTTTAAGTGCAGAGAGAGCCATTCCATTTTTTGCTTAACCACGGTGTAACCACTGTGTAATTCAGTAGTCCCAGGCAGACTCCCATTGGACCAGAAAAGACAGGAGACAGCCCGGCCAGCTAAAACAGAAGCCTGGAGCCATAACGGAGGCGTTCCCATGACGACGGTTACCACGGTTCTTACCTGGTCGTGATGCCTCCCTCTGCGAATGGGCTCCAGGGGGAGGGGAAGTCACTCTGTTTAGTCACATCCTAACAAACAAGACAGTTAGTTCCATAACACCAGGGCAGTGGAGAAAATGGCACCCTATATAGTAGTGAACTACCTTTGACAAAGGCTCTTGTAAATAAAACAGGTGTTACAGTGAAACAGGACCTTACAGTGAAATGCTTACATACAAGCCCTTCACCAACAATGCAGTTAAGAAAAGCACCAGTAAACCAGTAAGAAATAATTAAAGAGCAGCAGTAAAATAACAATAGCGATGCAATATACAGGGGGTACCGGTACAGAGTCAATGCAGGCTGAATCTGAAATGGCACCCCATACCCTAGTCAAAAGTACTTCCACTATAGGGGGCATTTTGGACGCACTCACATTATTCCTTTTATTTGAGGGAATTTACAAATCACTTCCTGACCAACGTATGAGAGAAATACGGCTGATAAACAGTACGGGAAAGAGATGTAAAATTACAAATAACCAATGAAATTGCTTATGTAATATTAAATATATTCACCATTTCAGTGTGAGCCTCTGTTTCCTTCCTCAGTGGAGGTTCAAACTTCACTTTATCAACTGTGGAGGAGAGAAGAAGGCTTGAAGTAGCATTGAGACATTACACACTCCAGTCAGTAGGGGGAGCCAGATCCCAACACTCCAACCATCACAACAAACCATACCAGTATCCTTAAATGCATCAACACGGAGTAGGGTAACACTGAGTAAACCCTTTAAGACACCGACTGATCTTAGACCAGTTTCGCATTTCTCCAACTAACGGTTGAGGTTAGGTTGTGGTGAGGGGAAACTCATCCTAGATCTGTACATGGGGGAAACTTCAAACCAGAGCCATCAACACAAGGCCAGGCTCTCTCCGTTAATTAGGATCTCACATTCAGGCACTATGTGAGTCCCAAAATGGCACCCGATAGAGTGCATCACTTTCAACCAAGGTTCTCTGGTGGAATACAGATCCATTTGGGACATGCCTTGTTCGAATGCTTCCTTCACAAAGCTTTCCCCTACCTCAGTCATGTCAAGTCAGTGATTATTTCAAGGAAGGACGCTGTCTTTGAACTGGGCTTTAGTTTTCCGACGGCAACATGATGAAACAAGGTTTAGTTAATGAAGGTTAACGCTTTGATCCTCGGTACTGTCGGACAGAGCCAGGTGGTACCGCTGGTACCACTACGGCCGGATGTGATACAGCCTGGATTCAAAACCAGGGACTGTAGTGACACCCTTTACACTGAGTTGAAGTGCCTTAGACCGCTGCGCCACTCGGGAGCCCCATATGTCTCTGGTCTAAAGTAGTGCACTATCTGAGTTGAGCGTGCAGTAGGCTACAGTAGGCTACACGCCTCTGTCTGAGTTGAACGTACAGTAGGCTACAGTAGGCTAGAGTAGTCGACATCGCCTCTGTCTGAGTTGAGCGTACAGTAGGCTACAGTAGGCTACACGCCGCTGTCTGAGTTGAGCGTATAGTAGGCTACAGTAGTCTACAGTAGGCTACACGCTGCTGTCTGAGTTGAGCGTACAGTAGGCTACAGTAGGCTACAGTAGGCTACAGTAGGAAAAGACACGCCGCTGTCTGAGTTGAGCGTATAGTAGGCTACAGTAGGCTACACGCTGCTGTCTGAGTTGAGCGTACAGTAGGCTACACGCTGCTGTCTGAGTTGAGCGTACAGTAGGTTACAGTAGGCTACAGTAGGCTACACGCTGCTGTCTGAGTTGAGCGTACAGTAGGTTACAGTAGGCTACACGCCGCTGTCTGAGTTGAGCGTACAGTAGGCTACACGCTGCTGTCTGAGTTGAGCGTACAGTAGGCTACACGCTGCTGTCTGAGTTGAGCGTACAGTAGGTTACAGTAGGCTACAGTAGGCTACACGCTGCTGTCTGAGTTGAGCGTACAGTAGGTTACAGTAGGCTACACGCCGCTGTCTGAGTTGAGCGTACAGTAGGTTACAGTAGGCTACACGCCGCTGTCTGAGTTGAGCGTACAGTAGGCTACACGCTGCTGTCTGAGTTGAGCGTACAGTAGGTTACAGTAGGCTACACGCCGCTGTCTGAGTTGAGCGTATAGTAGGTTACAGTAGGCTACACGCCGCTGTCTGAGTTGAGCGTACAGTAGGTTACAGTAGGCTACACGCCGCTGTCTGAGTTGAGCGTACAGTAGGCTACACGCTGCTGTCTGAGTTGAGCGTACAGTAGGTTACAGTAGACTACACGCCGCTGTCTGAGTTGAGCGTCAGAATGTTTATGGAAGCTTTTACTGTTTAAGGGGGCTTTTCTTTGTGTGTTTAGCCCCTTAGTTTGGTTATTTTGGACTGGTGTGAACACTATCCACACTCGGGAGCACACTAAACAATGCACAGCGGTTTCAATTTGTCCCGTGGTGCAGTTTGCTGCAGGTGAGAACGAGGTCCGGATCAAACCCAGGAAAAGAACCAGAGGCGCACAGTATTATTGGTTTTTGACTGCGAGGTATGTGATGAAATGCACGAGGTATGTGATGAAATTCACGAGGTATGTGATGAAATGCACGAGGTATGTGATGAAATGCACGAGGTATCATAACTTGAGATCTCTGAAACAGTCTGTGAGTAGCTGTGCATTTATGCAGATTGGGGAAGACGGGTGTATAGTCCTATCAGGGTTATAGACTACTGAATATAGACAATTCATGGTTAGGGGAGGAGGGGTTATAGACTATTCATGGTTAGGGGGAGGAGGGGTTATAGACTATTCATGGATAGAGGAGAAGGGTTATAGACTATTCATGGTTAGGGGGAGAAGGGTTATAGACTATTCATGGTTAGGGGGAGAAGAGTTATAGACTATTCATGGTTAGGGGGAGGAGGGGTTATAGACTATTCATGGTTAGGGGGAGGAGGGGTTATAGACTATTCATGGATAGGGGAGAAGGGTTATAGACTATTCATGGTTAGGGGGAGAAGGGTTATAGACTATTCATGGTTAGGGGGAGAAGGGTTATAGACTATTCATGGTTAGGGGAGAAGGGTTATAGACTATTCATGGTTAGGGGGAGAAGGGTTATAGACTATTCATGGTTAGGGGAGAAGGGTTATAGACTATTCATGGTTAGGGGGAGAAGGGTTATAGACTATTCATGGTTAGGGGGAGAAGGGTTATAGACTATTCATGGTTAGGGGAGAAGGGTTATAGACTATTCATGGTTAGGGGAGAAGGGTTATAGACTATTCATGGTTAGGGGAGAAGGGTTATAGACTATTCATGGTTAGGGGGAGAAGGGTTATAGACTATTCATGGTTAGGGGAGACGGGTTATAGACTATTCATGGTTAGGGGGAGAAGGGTTATAGACTATTCATGGTTAGGGGGAGAAGGGTTATAGACTATTCATGGTTAGAGGAGAAGGGTTATAGACTATTCATGGTTAGGGGGAGAAGGGTTATAGACTATTCATGGTTAGAGGAGAAGGGTTATAGACTATTCATGGTTAGGGGGAGAAGGGTTATAGACTATTCATGGTTAGGGGGAGAAGAGTTATAGACTATTCATGGTTAGGGGGAGGAGGGGTTATAGACTATTCATGGTTAGGGGGAGGAGGGGTTATAGACTATTCATGGATAGGGGAGAAGGGGTTATAGACTATTCATGGTTAGGGGAGAAGGGTTATAGACTATTCATGGTTAGGGGGAGAAGGGTTATAGACTATTCATGGTTAGGGGAGAAGGGTTATAGACTATTCATGGTTAGGGGGAGAAGGGTTATAGACTATTCATGGTTAGGGGAGAAGGGTTATAGACTATTCATGGTTAGGGGGAGAAGGGTTATAGACTATTCATGGTTAGGGGGAGAAGGGTTATAGACTATTCATGGTTAGGGGGAGGAGGGGTTATAGACTATTCATGGTTAGGGGGAGAAGGGTTATAGACTATTCATGGTTAGGGGAGGAGGGTTATAGACTATTCATGGTTAGGGGGAGAAGGGTTATAGACTATTTATGGTTAGGGGGAGAAGGGTTATAGACTATTCATGGTTAGGGGGAGAAGGGTTATAGACTATTCATGGTTAGGGGAGAAGGTTTATAGACTATTCATGGTTAGGGGGAGAAGGGTTATAGACTATTCATGGTTAGGGGAGAAGGGTTATAGACTATTCATGGTTAGGGGGAGAAGGGTTATAGACTATTCATGGTTAGAGGAGAAGGTTTATAGACTATTCATGGTTAGGGGGAGGAGGGTTATAGACTATTCATGGTTAGGGGGAGAAGGGTTATAGACTATTCATGGTTAGGGGAGAAGGGTTATAGACTATTCATGGTTAGGGGAGAAGGTTTATAGACTATTCATGGTTAGGGGGAGAAGGGTTATAGACTATTCATGGTTAGGGGAGAAGGGTTATAGACTATTCATGGTTAGGGGAGGAGGGTTATAGACTATTCATGGTTAGGGGGAGAAGGGTTATAGACTATTCATGGTTAGGGGGAGGAGGGTTATAGACAATTCATGGTTAGAGGAGAAGGGTTATAGACTATTCATGGTTAGGGGAGGAGGGTTATAGACTATTCATGGTTAGGGGGAGAAGGGTTATAGACTATTCATGGTTAGGGGAGAAGGGTTATAGACTATTCATGGTTAGGGGGAGAAGGTTTATAGACTATTCATGGTTAGGGGGAGGAGGGTTATAGACTATTCATGGTTAGGGGGAGAAGGGTTATAGACTATTCATGGTTAGGGGGAGAAGGGTTATAGACTATTCATGGTTAGGGGAGGAGGGTTATAGACTATTCATGGTTAGGGGGAGAAGGGTTATAGACTATTCATGGTTAGGGGGAGAAGGGTTATAGACTATTCATGGTTAGGGGAGAAGGGTTATAGACTATTCATGGTTAGGGGGAGAAGGGTTATAGACTATTCATGGTTAGGGGGAGAAGGGTTATAGACTATTCATGGTTAGGGGGAGAAGGGTTATAGACTATTCATGGTTAGGGGGAGAAGGGTTATAGACTATTCATGGTTAGGGGAGAAGGGGTTATAGACTATTCATGGTTAGGGGGAGAAGGGTTATAGACTATTCATGGTTAGGGGGAGGAGGGTTATAGACTATTCATGGTTAGGGGGAGAAGGGTTATAGACTATTCATGGTTAGAGGAGAAGGGTTATAGACTATTCATGGTTAGGGGGAGAAGGTTTATAGACTATTCATGGTTAGGGGGAGGAGGGTTATAGACTATTCATGGTTAGGGGGAGAAGGGTTATAGACTATTCATGGTTAGGGGGAGAAGGGTTATAGACTATTCATGGTTAGGGGAGGAGGGTTATAGACTATTCATGGTTAGGGGGAGAAGGGTTATAGACTATTCATGGTTAGGGGGAGAAGGGTTATAGACTATTCATGGTTAGGGGGAGAAGGGTTATAGACTATTCATGGTTAGGGGAGGAGGGTTATAGACTATTCATGGTTAGGGGAGAAGGGTTATAGACTATTCATGGTTAGGGGGAGGAGGGTTATAGACTATTCATGGTTAGGGGGAGGAGGGTTATAGACTATTCATGGTTAGGGGAGGAGGGTTATAGACTATTCATGGTTAGGGGAGAAGGGTTATAGACTATTCATGGTTAGGGGGAGGAGGGTTATAGACTATTCATGGTTAGGGGAGAAGGGTTATAGACTATTCATGGTTAGGGGAGGAGGGTTATAGACTATTCATGGTTAGGGGGAGAAGGGTTATAGACTATTCATGGTTAGGGGGAGAAGGGTTATAGACTATTCATGGTTAGGGGGAGAAGGGTTATAGACTATTCATGGTTAGGGGAGAAGGGTTATAGACTATTCATGGTTAGGGGAGAAGGGTTATAGACTATTCATGTTGCAGTTAGAGCAGCTATTGTGCCATTTCCTCCCTCATGTTGTTGGAAACCAAAGCGAAAGTGTTATGAAGATTGGGACAAGTGATGCTTCATGATCATCATAAATTAGCATTTTTGGCCAATAAACTAATGACTTGCATGGACATGTAGTTATGTTCAGGAATTTTTGTTCATTTGACAAATGTGAAACAAACTTGACCAAATGAAAAAAAATAAAAAAATACAACATAACAAATAATCAAACTCTGATTTCAAGTTATTTCTCAAAACTGTGTGTGAAATTCCAGTTATACGAACATGGGAGTGTCCAAACAATCAGCCATGTCAGTTCACACAGCGTAACAGAGAAAATTAAATATTTGAGAACATGCTTATTTGGGAATATATTTGGTAGAACAGACATGCATGTCATCTCCAACACCCCAACAGATTTTTAGGACAGAAATCCATTGCAGTGTGTCTGGTGTAAAGTAATGAGAACCTCCCACCCATCTGGCACTCTAGGCAGACATCAAGCAAATGTTCAACACTATTTGAAAAATGTTGAATAGTATTTGAACCCAACATGTCCGCTGCTCTCCCACGGGTCCTGGCTCTGAGCCAGCCCTGCAGGATTAACACCATGGCCCGCCCCAGCAGGAGAGACACACCAGCCAATGGGAGAGCAATTCAGAGCTCTGACTAATTCAACTGGTCGGCTAGGGACAAGGGGGTGGGTGTTCCTGTCTAGATACTGTGGGATGTTGACAGATAATCGCTGAGGGAGAGGAGGACCAGAGGAGAGAGGAGAAGAGGACCAGAGGAGAGAGGAGAAGAGGACCAGAGGAGAGAGGAGAAGAGGACCAGAGAGAGGAGAAGAGGACCAGAGGAGAGAGAAGAGGACCAGAGGAGAAGAGGAGAAGAGGACCAGAGGAGAAGAGGACCAGAGGAGAAGAGGACCAGAGGACCAGAGGAGAAGAGGACCAGAGGAGAGAGGAGAAGAGGACCAGAGGAGAGAGGAGAAGAGGACCAGAGGAGAGAGGAGAAGAGGACCAGAGGAGAGAGGAGAAGAGGACCAGAGGAGAGAGGAGAAGAGGACCAGAGGAGAGAGGAGAAGAGGACCAGAGGAGAGAGGAGAAGAGGACCAGAGGAGAGAGGAGAAGAGGACCAGAGGAGAGAGGAGAAGAGGACCAGAGGAGAAGAGGACCAGAGGAGAGAGGAGAAGAGGACCAGAGGAGAGAGGAGAAGAGGACCAGAGGAGAGAGGAGAAGAGGACCAGAGGAGAGAGGAGAAGAGGAGAAGAGGACCGCAGGAGAAGAGGAGAAGAGGACCGGAGGAGAAGAGGAGAAGAGGACCGGAGGAGGAGGAGAAGAGGACCAGAGGAGAGAGGAGAAGAGGACCAGAGGAGAGAGGAGAAGAGGACCAGAGGAGAAGAGGAGAAGAGGACCAGAGGAGAAGAGGAGAAGAGGAGAAGAGGAGAAGAGGACCGGAGGAGAAGAGGAGAAGAGGACCGGAGGAGAGAGGAGAAGAGGACCAGAGGAGAGAGGAGAAGAGGACCAGAGGAGAGAGGAGAAGAGGACCAGAGGAGAAGAGGAGAAGAGGACCAGAGGAGAAGAGGAGAAGAGGACCGGAGGAGAAGAGGAGAAGAGGACCGGAGGAGAGAGGAGAAGAGGACCAGAGGAGAGAGGAGAAGAGGACCAGAGGAGAAGAGGAGAAGAGGACCGGAGGAGGAGGAGATAGAGGAGCAGAGGAGGACAAGACCAGAGGAGGAGATAGAGGGGAGGATAGGAGGAGAGTGGCTGCTGTTACTTACAGCTGATCTCTGAATGAGTTCTCTCTGGTCTGGGGTGTTTGTTGATGGAACGGATAGTGTGTCTCACTGCTGAAAGAGGCTGAGGAGGGAGGGGAAGAAAGAGTAGACAGATATGTTTCAAAGTGAAGGAATATACACAGTGCATTCGTAAAGTATTCAGACCCCTTGACTTTTTCCACATTCTGTTACATTACAGCCTTACTATAAAATGAATGTTTTCCCTCATCAATCGACAAACAATACCCCATAATGTCAAAGCAAAAACAGGTTTTTAGAAATTATAATAAACTAGCACATTCACATTTCTTGGGTATGACACTACAAGCTTGGCACAGCTGTATTTGGGGAGTTTCTCCCATTCTTCTCTGTAGATCCTCTCAAGCTCTGTCAGGTTGGATGAGGAGTGACGCTGCACAGCTATTTACAGGTCGGGTTCAAGTCTGGGCTCTGGCTGGGCCACTCAAGGACATTCAGAGACTTGTCGCGAAGCCACTCCTGCGTTGTCTTGGCTGTGTGCTTAAGTTTGTTGTCCTGTTGGAAGGTGAACCTTCACCCCAGTCTGAGGTCATGAACGCTCTGGAGCACATTTTCATCAAGGATATCTCTGAACTTTGCTCTGTTAATCTTTCCCTCGATCCTGACTAGTCTCCCTGCCGCTGAAAAACATCCCCACAGCATGATGCTACCACCACCATGCTTCACCGTAGGGATGGTGCCAGGTTTCCTCCAGACATGACGATTGGCATTCAGGCCAAAGAGTTAAATCTTGGTTTCATCAGACCAGAGAATCTTGTTCCTCATGGTCAGAGTCCTTTAGGTGCCTTTTGGCAAGTGGGCTGTCATGTACCTTTTACTGAGGAGTGGCTTCCGTCTGGCCACTAACATAAAGGCCTGATTGGTGGAGTGCTGCAGAGATGGTTGCCCATCTCCACAGAGGAACTCTGGAGCTCTGTCAGAGTGACCATCGGGTTCTTGGTCACCTCCCTGACCAAGGCCCTTTTCCCCCGATTTCTCAGTTTGGCCGGGCGGCCAGCTCTAGGAAGAGTCTTGGTGGTTCCAAACTTCTTCCATTTAAGAATGATGGAGGCCACTGTGTTCTTGGGGACCTTCAGTGCTGCAGAAATGTTTTGGTACCTTTCTCCAGATCTGTGCGTTACCACAATCCGGTCTTGGAGCTCAACTGACAATTCCTTCACTATCAACTGTGGGACCTTATATAGACGGGTGTGTGCTTTTCCAAATCATGTCCAATCAATTGAATTTACGACAGGTGGACTTCAATCAAGTTGTAGAAACATCTCAAGGATGATCAATGGAAACAAGATGAGCTCAATTTCGAGTCTCATAGCAAAGGTCTGAATACTTATGTCAATAAAATATTTATGTTTTACATTTTTTATACATTTGAAAACAATTCTAAAAACCTGTTTTCGCTTTGTCATTATGGGGTATTGTGTTTATAGATTGCTGAGTATTTTTTAAAATCAATTTTAGAAACAGGCTATAGCTTAACGGCACAGCCAGAAGAGGACTGGCCACCCCTCATAGCCTGGTTCCTCTCTACCCAGCACAGCCAGAAGAGGACTGGCCACCCCTCATAGCCTGGTTCCTCTCTACCCAGCACAGCCAGAAGAGGACTGGCCACCCCTCATAGCCTGGTTCCTCTCTACACGGCACAGCCAGAAGAGGACTGGCCACCCCTCATAGCCTGGTTCCTCTCTACCCAGCACAGCCAGAAGAGGACTGGCCACCCCTCATAGCCTGGTTCCTCTCTACCCGGCACAGCCAGAAGAGGACTGGCCACCCCTCATAGCCTGGTTCCTATCTACCCAGCACAGCCAGAAGAGGACTGGCCACCCCTCATAGCCTGGTTCCTCTCTACCCGGCACAGCCAGAAGAGGACTGGCCACCCCTCATAGCCTGGTTCCTCTCTAGGTTTCTTCCTAGGTTCTGGCCTTTCTAGGGAGTTTTTCCTAGCCACCGTGCTTCTACACCTGCATTGCTTGCTGTTTGGGGTTTTAGGCTGGGTTTCTGTACAGCACTTTGTGACATCAGCTGACGTAAGAAGGGCTTTATAAATACATTTTATTGATTGATTGATTGATTGACAAAATGTGGAAAAAGTGAAAGGGTCTGAATAGTTTCCGGAAAGCACTGTAAATACATAACACCACAAGTGTAAACAATGTCATAAAGGTGAGAGAGACAGAGAGTTATAGGGATGCACTGTATATTGGGGAATAGGGAGCCATTTTAGAGACAGACAGAGACAGACAGAACAGACGGGACAGGCAGGACAGACAGGGCTGTGGTTAGTTATTTACCTCCAGGTCATCGTCGTCCACCTCAGAGAAGTGTTGGTGGTTGTCAGGGTTGTTCATCTTGTCCAGCAGCTCCACAGCTACCCTCCTGGTCAGCCCTGTCTGATCTATAAACAAATGCTGCAACACAGACAGAGACAGACGGACAGAGAGAGAGACGGGGGGGGGGACAGACAGACGGGACGGACAGAGAGAGGGACAGACAGACGGGGGGGGGGCAGTCAGACAGAGGGACAGACAGAGACAGACGGGGGGACAGACAGACAGACAGACAGACGGGGGGGGGGCAGTCAGACAGAGGGACAGACAGACTTTATTAGTGATCTTGTGACGATAACACAAGATGGCCTGCACACTAATTCTCTGAATAGCAGCTTTTAGACTGGACAACTATTACCTAGGATCAACCACTGATGAAAACGTTCCTTTTCACTATCATCAACACCTTGTACATCTCTCAGAGGAAGAGTCTTGTCAACCCTAATGATCCAGAACATTTGTAATTATTAACTTGATTAATTAGACTGTCTAAGCTGGTTTCCCCCGGTTTCCCCCGACCCCATTCCTCAACCAAGAAGAACTTTCTATGAGGATGTGTCAGTTACCGATAGGAGCTTCTCTGCTGTCGGCCTCTTCTTTGGGTTCTTGGTCAGAGAGACTTTCACAAAGTTATGGAAGGATGTGGACCTGGAGGGGGAGGGAAACTGTTACTGACTGCAGCAGTAAAACATAAATGAAACTAACAAGGGGGGGGGGGGGGGGTAATTCTTCCAGGTCACAGGTGTACTGTACTCACCACTTCATTTTATCTTTCAGCTTGGGAGGCTGAAAGCTGCTCTTTGACATGAGAAACAAGGCCCTGGAATACAAAACATCAAGTGACATTAAATCATGTTATAGAACGTTCTCAATGTCCTGGGGTGAGTTTCCCAAAACCTTCCTAGCATTAAGATCGTCTTAAAAAGGCCAAATGGTCGCCATTAATGATCTTAGTGCTACAATATTTTGAGAAACTCGACCCCTGTAATTTTAATTTGCATCAGATCAGAGAACAGCTTAGCGATGAAAAGATTAGAGGGAACATGATCAGAATACAAAAGCAGGAAATGGATAAATCTGGCACAGAAAGTGATTATGAGATGGGTGAGGGATTGGGGCAGAAACAGCAGTTGATTGGTGGATGACGTGTGTATGGAAGTGGAGGGCAGGAACAGCACTCATTGGCTGATATGAGGAAGAAATGAACGTAACAGACGTAGAGAGACACCTGAGCGGAGTCTCCTCTTCCGCTTTTCAGGGGAAAATACAGTATCCCTGAAAACAGGCAACATCCGCTTTCTGGAGCAGAAACAGCCCTGATTGGCTGATGTGTTAGGATGTGGCGCAGAAACAGCACTGAGTAGTTGATGAGTGAGGAAGTGTATGGCAGAGTCAGCCCCGATTGGCTGAAAAATGAGGAAGTGGATCAGGAACAGTACCTCATTGGGTGCAGGTCAAACATAGGGGGCTGCAGCTCGGCCAGTTCTATTGAGGTGATGCCCACAGCCCAGATGTCACACAGCTGGTTGTAACCTCCGTTCTTCTCCACTGCTGCTACCTCAGGGGCCATCCTGGACAGATAACAGACATATTATACATCTCACTGCTGCCCCCTGTGGGGATAGTTATATTACTACACTGCTGCCCCCTGTGGGGTAGTTATATTATTACACTGCTGCCCCCTGGTGGGTAGTTATATTATTACACTACTGCCCCCTGGTGGGTAGTTATATTATTACACTACTGCCCCCTGTGGGGTAGTTAAATGATTACACTACTGCCCCCTGTGGGGTAGTTAAATGATTACACTACTGCCCCCTGTGGGGTAGTTAAATGATTACACTACTGCCCCCTGTGGGGTAGTTAAATGATTACACTACTGCCCCCTGTGGGGTAGTTAAATTATTACACTACTGCCCCCTGTGGGGTAGTTAAATTATTACACTACTGCCCCCTGTGGGGTAGTTAAATTATTACACTACTGCCCCCTGTGGGTGGGTGGGGAGGGATGGAGATAAAGGCTGTGTCCCGAATGGCACCCTATAAAAGTCATTCACTATAGTGGGAACAGGGAGCCATTTGGGACGAACATCCTCAGAGAAAGACTCACCAGTAAGGAGTAGAGGTCGACCGATTATGATTTTTCAACGCCGATGCCGATTATTGGAGGGCCAAAACCCCGATGCCGATTAATCGGCCGATTATTATGCTTTATATATATATATATATATATATATATATATATCTCTGAAGCTCTGAAGTGACAAGGATACTGAAGAGTCTGCTTAGGAGACAAATACTCTCAACTGTTTGAATAATAAAAATAGAGTTTAAGTTACCTGTGATGAATGCTGAAAACAAAAACTGTAATTTCTATATGCAGGAAATCCTATTTTAATAATGGGCATGGTAAGAATTGACTACCAAAGTGCGAGTCATAATTCCCATGACACCTTCTAGCAAAATCTGAAAAGCGGTTCCTTCATTTATTCCATAGGATATTTTTAGATTAACTTAAAATAAGGTCTGTGTTTGGTTTAGGCTTACACCACCTTGCCAATTTTATAACTGTGTAGATATCCATAGGATATAACTCTGATCAATATAAGCGAAGATCATTTTTTTTTGTAGAGTGGATTTATGAAAATATGTTGACAAACGTTACCTAGTGAGATTTACAGGAGTATCAAAACGCCCAGGCGGTTTAAGCACAAAACACAGACCTTATTTGAAGTAGATCAAGACATTCTCTATGGAAGACATGAACGGTCAAATAACAAAGGAACCCCTTTCAAGTTCAGCCGCAAGTTATTACGACGCCTCGACTATTTCTCTCTAAACCATATACCTTTGACTATTACGAGCCTGCTGCTGCCTACCACCGCTCAGTCAGACTGCTCTATGAAATCATAGACTTAACTATAATATAATAAACCTTAGGTCATTAATATGGTCAAATCCGGAAACTATCATCTCGAAAACATTATTCTTTCAGTGACATACGGAACCGTTCCGTATTTTATCTAACGGGTGGCATCCATAAGTCTAAATATTCCTGTTACAATGCACAACCTACAATGTTATTTCATAGTTCCGTAAAATTCTGGCAAATTAGTTCGCAACGAGCCAGATTCTGTATACCCTGATTCCGCGTGCAACGAACGCAAGAGAACTGACACAATTTCACCTGGTTAATATTGCCTGCTAACCTGGATTTCTTTTAGCTAAATATGCAGGTTTAAAAATATATACTTCTGTGTATTGATTTGAAGAAAGGCATTGATGTTTATGGTTAGGTACAGTCGTGCAACGATTATGCTTTTTTTCGCAAATGCGCTTTTGTTAAATCATCCCCCGTTTGGCGAAGTCGGCTGTCTTTGTTAGGAAGAAATAGTCTTCACAGTTCGCAACGAGCCAGGCGGCCCAAACTGCCTCATATACCCTGACTCTGTTTGCAAGAGAAGTGACCCATTTTCCCTAGTTAAAAGAAATTCATGTTAGCAGGCAAAATTAACTAAATATGCAGGTTTAAAAATATATACTTGTGTATTGATTTTAAGAAAGACATTGATGTTTATGGTTAGGTACACGTTGGAGCAAAGACAGTCCTTTTTCACGAATGCGCACCACATCGATTATATGCAAAGCAGGACAGGCTAGATAAACTAGTAATATCATCAACCATGTGTAGTTAACTAGTGATTATGATTGATTGTTTTTTTATAAGATAAGTTTAATGCTAGCTAGTAACTTACCTTGGCAATGTAAAGCAGGTGGTTAGAGCGTTGGGCTAGTTAACGTAAGGTTGCATCCCCAAGCTGACAAGGTAAAAATCTGTCGTTCTGCCCCTGAACAAGGCAGTTAACCCACCGTTCCTAGGCTGTCATTGAAAATAAGAATGTGTTCTTTAACTGACTTTCCTAGTTAAATAAAGGTTTAAAAAAATAATGTAAAAAAAAAATATATATATATATATATATATATATATATATATATATATATATATATATATAAAAAACAATAATTATACAATAATTATAAAAAACAATAATTATAAAAAATCAATAAAAAAAAAAAAAAATCCGCTAATCGTTGGCCAAAAATGCTGATTACCGATTGTTATGAAAACTTGAAATCGGCCCTTCCGATTAATCGGTCGACCTCTAGTAAGGAGTCCCGATGTAGGACCGTCTCAGAGAAAGACTCACCAGTAAGGAGTCCCGATGTAGGACCGTCTCAGAGAAAGACTCACCAGTAAGGAGTCCCGACGGAGGACCGTCTCAGAGAAAGACTCACCAGTAAGGAGTCCCGACGGAGGACTGTCTCAGAGAAAGACTCACCAGTAAGGAGTCCCGACGGAGGACTGTCTCAGAGAAAGACTCACCAGTAAGGAGTCCCGACGGAGGACCGTCTCAGAGAAAGACTCACCAGTAAGGAGTCCCGACGGAGGACTGTCTCAGAGAAAGACTCACCAGTAAGGAGTCCCGACGGAGGACCGTCTCAGAGAAAGACTCACCAGTAAGGAGTCCCGACGGAGGACCATCTCAGAGAAAGACTCACCAGTAAGGAGTCCCGACGGAGGACCGTCTCAGAGAAAGACTCACCAGTAAGGAGTCCCGACGGAGGACCGTCTCAGAGAAAGACTCACCAGTAAGGAGTCCCGACGGAGGACCGTCTCAGAGAAAGACTCACCAGTAAGGAGTCCCGACGGAGGACCGTCTCAGAGAAAGACTCACCAGTAAGGAGTCCCGACGGAGGACCGTCTCAGAGAAAGACTCACCAGTAAGGAGTCCCGACGGAGGACTGTCTCAGAGAAAGACTCACCAGTAAGGAGTCCCGACGGAGGACTGTCTCAGAGAAAGACTCACCAGTAAGGAGTCCCGACGGAGGACTGTCTCAGAGAAAGACTCACCAGTAAGGAGTCCCGATGAAGGACTTCCTCTTGGCAATAGTGGCTGTTATTTTGGCTGCTACTCCAAAGTCAGCTGAAACAACAAGTGACAGGTCCTTTCAGACTATATAACACATACACACAGCTGAGGGTCATGAGATGGACCTTTACAGGTCTTCAAACAGGATGAATAACTCACCTAGTTTTACATCCCCGTTGTCTGTCAGCAGGATATTAGCACCCTGAAGAACCCAAAACAACTGTTAGACTCTCAGCCGCACAGCAAAGTTCACAGCAAAATCACTCTACACAACTTCATTGCTGATCAAACAATATACACATTTTGTGGAAAGGGGAAATGTGTGTGTTATTTCATCTTTGACTGATTGTGATAAAGTGATTGTAATTGTGTAGCTAGCAGGTATTGTATCTTGACTGTGGGGCAACACTATAGTGAGGGAGTTGGTATTGTATCTTGACTGTGGGACAACACTATAGTGAGGGAGTTGGTATTGTATCTTGACTGTGGGACAACACTATAGTGAGGGAGTTGGTATTGTATCTTGACTGTGGGACAACACTATAGTGAGGGAGTTGGTATTGTATCTTGACTGTGGGACAACACTATAGTGAGGGAGTTGGTATTGTATCTTGACTGTGGGACAACACTATAGTGAGGGAGTTGGTATTGTATCTTGACTGTGGGACAACACTATAGTGAGGGAGTTGGTATTGTGCTGGCGGGGTTGGCTGTTATTGACAGCTGTGTCTGGCTGCATTCTGCAGCGAGAGAGAGAGGAGGAGAGGGCGAGAGAGAGCACAGAGAGGAGAAGAAAGGGGAGAGAGAGCAGAGAGGAGAGAGAGAGAGGAGAAGAGAGGGCAAGAGAGAGCACAGAGAGCAGAGAGGGCAAAAGAGCAGAGAGAGGAGAAGAGAGGGTGAGAGAGCAGAGAGAAAGAGAGAGGAGAAGAGAGGGTGAGAGAGCAGAGAGAAAGAGAGAGGAGAAGAGGGCGAGAGAGCACAGAGAGAAAGAGAGAGGAGAAGAGGGCGAGAGAGCACAGAGAGAAAGAGAGAGGAGAAGAGGGCGAGAGAGCACAGAGAGAAAGAGAGAGGAGAAGAGGGCGAGAGAGCACAGAGAGAAAGAGAGAGAAGAGAGGGCGAGAGAGCACAGAGAGAAAGAGAGAGGAGAAGAGAGGGCGAGAGAGCACAGAGAGAAAGAGAGAGATGAGAAGAGAGGGCGAGAGAGCACAGAGAGAAAGAGAGAGATGAGAAGAGAGGGCGAGAGAGCACAGAGAGAAAGAGAGAGATGAGAAGAGAGGGCGAGAGAGCACAGAGAGAAAGAGAGAGATGAGAAGAGAGGGCGAGAGAGCACAGAGAGAAAGAGAGAGATGAGAAGAGAGGGCGAGAGAGCACAGAGAGAAAGAGAGAGGAGAAGAGAGGGCGAGAGAGCACAGAGAGAAAGAGAGAGGAGAAGAGAGGAGAGAGAGGAGGAGAGAGATGGAGCGAAAGGAGAAAGCAAAAGAGATCGTGAGAAAGATGGGTAGAGAGAGCAGAGATAAGTTTACTTGCTTTGGCAATGTAAACATTTGTTTCCCATGCCAATAAAGCCCTTTTAATGTGTGTGTGTGTGTGTGTGTGTGTGTGTGTGTGTGTGTGTGTGTGTGTGTGTGTGTGTGTGTGAGACAGAGAGAGCGCACAGACAGCAGAAACAGGAAACAACTTTCTCGGTATACGATGGTGAAGCTGAGAGATCCTCTGTAATCAACACCGTCCCACTGATAACATCACAAGAGAACAGCTATTCCACTTTGGGCTAGAGTCATGAACTGGGTCGTGGTCAGTAGCTCATAGAAAAACAACTGTAAAAGTGTGTTTGTTATTGGATAAGCCCAGGAAAGCCCTCCGTGTTTCAGTCCGTCTGACAGCTGAGTGATTAGTGCTTTTTGAGGTCGGTTCGGTATCTGTTCGATTTGTAATTATTATTATTATTATCTGTTTCCGATGTGGGTTTGGATTGTTTGAGTTGAATGCTGTTTAACACAGAATAAAACAATTAATACAAGTCCCATGATGGCATTAACCATCATTTATTCACATTACTTTAGTTTTATTTGATGACTTTATCATTTCATTCCAAGTCATCGTCTAACCTGTTTAGAGCTGCTGCCTGTGCTGTCAGACAACAGTCACCTGCAACCACAGTAGACTACTACCTACCCCCTCGTTCTGCCCCTGAACAAGGCAGGTAACCCCCAGGCCGTCTGTCTGTCGTTCTGCCCCTGAACAAGGCAGGTAACCCACCGTTCCCAGGCCATCTGTCTGTCGTTCTGCCCCTGAACAAGGCAGGTAACCCCCAGGCCGTCTGTCTGTCGTTCTGCCCCTGAACAAGGCAGGTAACCCACCGTTCCCAGGCCATCTGTCTGTCGTTCTGCCCCTGAACAAGGCAGGTAACCCACCGTTCCCAGGCCGTCTGTTTGTCGTTCTGCCCCTGAACAAGGCAGGTAACCCCCAGGCCGTCTGTCTGTCGTTCTGCCCCTGAACAAGGCAGGTAACCCACCGTTCCCAGGCCGTCTGTCTGTCGTTCTGCCCCTGAACAAGGCAGGTAACCCCCAGGCCGTCTGTCTGTCGTTCTGCCCCTGAACAAGGCAGGTAACCCCCAGGCCGTCTGTTTGTCGTTCTGCCCCTGAACAAGGCAGGTAACCCCCAGGCCGTGTGTCTGTCGTTCTGCCCCTGAACAAGGCAGGTAACCCCCAGGCCGTCTGTCTGTCGTTCTGCCCCTGAACAAGGCAGGTAACCCACCGTTCCCAGGCCGTCTGTTTGTCGTTCTGCCCCTGAACAAGGCAGGTAACCCCCAGGCCGTGTGTCTGTCGTTCTGCCCCTGAACAAGGCAGTTAACCCACTGTTCCCAGGCCATCTGTCTGTCGTTCTGCCCCTGAACAAGGCAGGTAACCCCCAGGCCATCTGTCTGTCGTTCTGCCCCTGAACAAGGCAGGTAACCCACCGTTCCCAGGCCATCTGTCTGTCGTTCTGCCCCTGAACAAGGCAGGTAACCCCCAGGCCGTGTGTCTGTCGTTCTGCCCCTGAACAAGGCAGTTAACCCACTGTTCCCAGGCCGTCATTGTAAATAAGAATTTGTTCTTAACTGACTTGCCTAGTTAAATAAATGTTAAAATATATATATAAATAAAAACTGCAGCGTCGGCACAAGGGGGAAAGATGGTAGACTGTGTTCTTACAATGTAAGTCACACCTCTGTCTGCAGCGAAGAGGAAGGCGTGAGAACAGACAGGCCTTCTTTCCCTTCATTATGAACTAGCAGTGATGTTTCGTGAGTCTAAAGAAGACAGACGGAACGCGTATGTTGCCATACCTTGATGTCACGGTGCATCTTTCCCTTGCTGTGAAGGTATCCCAAACCCTGTGAATGAAGAAAGTCATGTGAGACTGGGCTGCAATGGACACATCCTGATGAGTAAAGAGACAAGTCAGTGTCTAACTAGGCCTGGTTTCCTGGATCTAGATTAAACCTAGGCCTATTTCTTATGTATCAGGCATCGAAGTGCTGATCTAGGATCAGGTCCTCCTTGTCCATATAACCTCATTCATTGTGATCTAAAAAGGAAAAACTCGTTAAAAATCATTAAAATCAGCTGCTCTGAGACAGCTTCAGGAGTAGGCTGAATCTATGTCCAGGAAACTGGCCCTAAGAGGGTTGAACTAAGTGTAATTACCTGTATGGTCTCTCTGCAGACGTAGGCTATCTGCGGCTCTGACAGAGGCCCCGTCACTGGGAAATTAAAACATGATTATTCTGCTGCTGCCCCAAAGGTCATTTCTATAGTTATTATACACAGTATATACCAAAAGTATGTGGACACCCATTTCAATTAGTGGATTCGGCTATTTCAGCCACACCCGCTGCAGACAGGTGTATAAAATGATCGAGCACACAGCCATGCAATCTCCATAGACAAATATTGGCAGTAGAATGGCCTTACTGAAGAGCTCAGTCAGTTAGAGCTGCACCATTCAACATTAAGTGCTGTTATTGTGAAGTGGTTAGAGCTGCACCATTCAACATTAAGTGGTGTTATTGTGAAGTGGTTAGAGCTGCACCATTCAACATTAAGTGGTGTTATTGTGAAGTGGTTAGAGCTGCACCATTCAACATTAAGTGCTGTTATTGTGAAGTGGTTAGAGCTGCACCATTCAACATTAAGTGGTGTTATTGTGAAGTGGTTAGAGCTGCACCATTCAACATTAAGTGGTGTTATTGTGAAGTGGTTAGAGCTGCACCATTCAACATTAAGTGCTGTTATTGTGAAGTGGTTAGAGCTGCACCATTCAACATTAAGTGGTGTTATTGTGAAGTGGTTAGAGCTGCACCATTCAACATTAAGTGCTGTTATTGTGAAGTGGTTAGAGCTGCACCATTCAACATTAAGTGGTGTTATTGTGAAGTGGTTAGAGCTGCACCATTCAACATTAAGTGGTGTTATTGTGAAGTGGTTAGAGCTGCACCATTCAACATTAAGTGGTGTTATTGTGAAGTGGTTAGAGCTGCACCATTCAACATTAAGTGGTGTTATTGTGAAGTGGTTAGAGCTGCACCATTCAACATTAAGTGGTGTTATGGTGAAGTGGTTAGAGCTGCACCATTCAACATTAAGTGCTGTTATTGTGAAGTGGTTAGAGCTGCACCATTCAACATTAAGTGGTGTTATTGTGAAGTGGTTAGAGCTGCACCATTCAACATTAAGTGCTGTTATTGTGAAGTGGTTAGAGCTGCACCATTCAACATTAAGTGGTGTTATTGTGAAGTGGTTAGAGCTGCACCATTCAACATTAAGTGGTGTTATTGTGAAGTGGTTAGAGCTGCACCATTCAACATTAAGTGGTGTTATTGTGAAGTGGAAACATCTAGGAGCAACCACAGCGCAGCCGTGAAGTGGAAAGCCACACAAGCTAACAGAACGGGATCGCCGAGTGCTGAAACACGTAGGGTGTAAAATAATCATCTGTCCTCGGTTGCAACACTCACTACCGAGTTCCAAACTGCCTCTGGAAGCAACGTCAGCACAAGAACTGTTCGGTGGGAGCTTCATGAATTGGGTTTCCATGGCCGAGCAGCCGCACACAAGCATAAGATCACCATGCGCAATGCCAAGCATCGGCTGGAGTGGTGTTAAACTCGCCGCCATTGGACTCTGAAGGAGTGGAAAAGCGTTCTCTGGAGTGATGCATCACGCTTCACCACCTGGCAGTCTGACAGACGAATCTGGGTTTGGAGAATGCCAGGAGAACGCTACCTGCCCCATAGCAGAGTGCCAACTGTAAAGTTTGGTGGAGGAGGAATAATTGTCTGGGGCTGTTTTTTATGGTTCGGGCTAAGCCCCTTAGTTCCAGTGAAGGGAAATCTTAACGCTGCAGCATAAAATGACATTCTAGATGATTCTGTGCTTTCTACTTTGTGGCAACAGTTTGCGGAAGTCCCTTTCCTGTTTCAGCATGACAATACCACCATACATAAAGCAAGGTGAATACAGAAATGGTTTGTCGAGATCGGTGTGGAAGAACTGGAATGGCCTGCACAGAACCCGAGACAGCGCGCGAGAGACAGCGAGAGAGACAGCGCGCGAGACAGCGAGAGAGAGAGACAGCGACAGAGAGAGAGAGCGAGAGAGACAGCGAGAGAGACAGCGAGAGAGAGAGAGACAGCGAGAGAGAGAGAGAGAGAGAGAGAGACAGCGAGAGAGAGAGAGAGAGACAGCGAGAGAGAGAGAGAGACAGCGCGCGAGACAGCGAGAGAGAGAGACAGCGAGAGAGAGAGACAGCGACAGAGAGAGAGAGAGAGACAGCAACAGAGAGAGACAGCGAGAGACAGCGAGAGCGAGAGACAGCGAGAGCGAGAGACAGCGAGAGACAGCGAGAGCGAGAGCGAGAGACAGCGAGAGAGAGACAGCGAGAGAGACAGCGAGAGAGACAGCGAGAGAGACAGCGAGACAGCGAGAGAGAGAGAGAGCGAGAGAGAGACAGCGAGAGAGAGACAGCGAGAGAGACAGAGAGAGAGAGCGAGAGAGAGACAGCGAGAGAGACAGAGACAGCGAGAGAGACAGAGACAGCGAGAGAGACAGAGACAGCGAGAGAGAGAGAGACAGCGAGAGACAGCGAGAGAGACAGAGACAGCGAGAGAGAGAGAGACAGCGAGAGACAGCGAGAGAGAGCGAGAGAGAGCGAGAGACAGCGAGAGACAGCGAGAGACAGCGAGAGACAGCGAGAGACAGCGAGAGACAGCGAGAGACAGCGAGAGACAGCGAGAGACAGCGAGAGAGACAGCGAGAGAGACAGCGAGAGACAGCGAGAGACAGCGAGAGAGAGCGGTTAAGAGCGTTGGGCCAGCAACCGAAGACTTGCTGGTTCAAATCCCTGAGCCGACTGGGTGAAAAATCTGCAGATGTGCCCTTGAGCAAGGCACTTAACCCTCATTGCTCCTTATTGCTCTGCTCTTAACCCTCACTAGTCACTCTGTAAGTGGCTCTGAATAAGAGCATCTGCTAAATGATTAAAATGTAAAAAGAAAAGAGAGCGATATGAGCAGAATAACAACACACCGTGATAAATGTCCTGTAGAGATCCTCCACCACAGTACTCCATACAGATCCACAGCTTCTCCCGGCTGATACAGGGAGGGAGAGGACACAGTTAGAATGACTTTAGAATACTAGTGTGTAGAACACAGACACAGTATAGGCCTCTGATATACAGCGGACTGGTAGGACCACGTTGCTATGAAAGACCTGGTCTTAATAATCTCTGAGCTGACTGGTCTGTAGGCGACATTATTATGCCCGGCTGGTTGCCTGCTGTGATAAAGCCTGTGTCTCTCCTGACTAAATGGACATATAAACCAGATCAGAAGCTCTTAAGTCCTGTTAAAGCTGCTGGAGGTTCCAGTTCCTGGCAGTACAGGGCTGGGTCTGTATACAGTGCCAGTATGCTCTTCCTGCTGAGCACTTTCCAACAGATTGTTTTAATCAGCTTTTTTTCCCCTCATAAACCCAAAGTAGGGATGGGGGATTGTAATCATTTCACTATTAAAAGAGAATAATGAATTTTTGTCAGATATCTGGATAGTGGAAATAGGTTTGTTATTTATGTACAGTACCAGTCGAAAGTTTAGAACACCTACACATTCAAGGTTTATTTTTTATTTTTACTATTTTCAACACTGTAGAATAATAGTGAAGACATCAAAACTATGAAATAACACATATGGAATCATGTAGTAACCAAAAAAGTGTTAAATCAAAATATATTTTATATTTCAGATTCTTCAAAGTAGCCAGTAGCCACCCTTTGCCTTGATGACAGCTTTGCACACTCTTGGCATTCTCTCAACCAGCTGCATGAGGTAGTCACCTGGAATGCATTTCAATTAACAGGTGAGCCCTCTTAAAAGTTAATTAGTGGAATTTCCTTCTTAATGCGTTTGAGCCAATCAGCTGTGTTGTGACAAGGTAGGGTTGGTATACAGAAGATAGCCCTATTTGGTAAAAGACCAAGTCCATATTATGGCAAGAACAGCTCAAATAAGCAAAGAGAAACGACAGTCCATCATTACTTTAAGACATGAAGGTCAGTCAATACGGAACATTTAAAGAACTTTGAACATTTTCAAGTGCAGTCGCAAAAACCATCAAGCACTATGATGAAACTGGATCTCATGAGGACCGCCACAGGAAAGGAAGACCCAGAGTTACTCTGCTGCAGAGGATCAGTTCATTAGAGTTACCAGACTCAGATTGCAGCCCAAATAAATGCTTCAGAGTTCAAGTAACAGACGCATCTCAACATCAACTGTTCAGAGGAGACTGCGTGAATCAGGCCTTCGTGGTCAAATTACTGCAAAGAAACCATTACTAAAGGACTTCAATTAGAAGAAGAAACTTGCTTGGACCAAGAAACAAGAGGCATGGACATTAGACCGGTGGAAATCTGTCCTTTGGTCTGTAGTCCAAATTTGAGATTTTTGGTTCCAACCACCATCTCTTTGTGAGACGCAGAGTAGGTGAACGGATGATCTTGGCATGTGTGGTTCCCACCGTGAAGCATGGAGGAGGTGGTGTGATGGTGCTTTGCTGGTGACACTGTCTGATTTATTTAGAATTCAAGGCACACTTAACCAGCATGGCTACCACAGCATTCTGCAGTGATACGCCATCCCATCTGGTTTGGGCATAGCGAGACTATCATTTGTTTTTCAACAGGACAATGACCCAAAACACCTCCAGGTTATGTAAGGGCTATTTGACCAAGAAGGAGAGTGATGGAGTGCTGCATCAGATGACCTGGCATCCACAATCACCCGACCTCAACCCAATTGAGATGGTTTAGGATGAGTTGGACCCAGAGTGAAGGAAAAGCAGCCAACAAGTGCTCAGTATATGTGGGAACTCCTTCAAGACCGTTGGAAAAGCATTTTAGGTGACTACCTCATGAAGCTGGTTGAGAGAATGCAAAGCTGTCAAGGCAAAGAGTGGCTACTTTGAAAAATCTAAAATATATTTTGATTTGTTTAACACCTTTTTTGGTTACTACATGATTCCATATGTGTTATTTCTTAGTTGATGTCTTCACTATTATTCTACAGTGTAAAAAAAACAGAAAAAAAAAAACCTTGAATGAGTAGGTGTCCAAACTTTTGACTGGTACTGTAAGTATTCAGACCCTTTACGCCGTACTTTGTTGAAGCACAATTGGCAGCGATTACAGCCTCGAGTCCTCTTGGGTATGAGGCTACAAGCTTGGCACATCTGTATTTGTGGAGTTTCTCCCATTCTTCTCTGCAGATCCTGTTAAGTTCTGTCAGGTTGGATGGGGAGCGTGGCTACACAGCTATTTTCAGGTCTCTCCAGAGATGTTCGATTGGGTTCAAGTCCGGGCTCTGGCTGGGCCACTCAAGGACATTCAGAGACTTGTCCCAAAGCCACTTCTACAATGTTTTGGCTGTGTGCTTAGGGTTGTTGTCCTGTTAGAAGGTAAACCTTCGCCCCAGTCTGTGGTCCTGTGCTTTCTGGAGTTAGTTTTCATCAAGGATCTCTCTGTACTTTGCTCCGTTCATCTTTGCCTTGATCCTGACAAGCCTCCCAGTCCCTGCCGTTGAAAAACATCCCAACAGCATGATGCTGCCACCACCATGCTTCACCGTAGGTATGGTGCCAGGTTTCCTCCAGACGTGACGCTTGGCATTCAGGCCAAAGAGTTCAATCTTGGTTTCATCAGACCAGAGAATCTTATTTCTCATGGTCTGAGAGTCCTTTAAGTGCCTTTTGACAAACTCCAAGCAGGCTGTCATTTACCTTTTACTAATGAGTGGCTTCCGTCTGGCCACTACCATAAAAGGCCTGATTGGTGGACTTCTGCAAAGATAGTTGTTCTTCCGTCTTCGACCTCATGGCTTGGTTTTTGCTCTGACATTTACTGTCAACTGTGGGACCTTATATAGACAGGCGTGTGACTTTCCAAATCATATCCAATCAATTGAATCTACCACAGGTGGACTCCAATCAAGTTGTAGAAACATCTCAAGGATGATCAATGGAAACAGGATGCACCTGAGATCAATTCTCATAGCAAAGGGTCTGAATACTTAAGTAAATTTGGTATTTATTTTTTATAAAATGTGCCCAAATTTCTAAAAACCTGTGTTTCCATTTGTCATTATGGGTTATTGTTTGTATATTTGATTTAATACATTTCAGAATAAGGCTGTAACATAACAAAATGTGGAAAAAGGGAAGGGGTCTGAATACTTTCGGAATGCACTGTACATCTATGAGCAGGGCTGGGCCTATACAAGTCTATCATCAGGGCTGGCACCACTTGGCAGGGCTGTGCTAAGGCCATTCAGAGGATAGTCCTGACGTCACTCAGCTACAGACCTTCACCTGCTGACGTCACTCAGCTACAGACCTTCACCTGCTGACGTCACTCAGCTACAGACCTTCACCTGCTGACGTCACTCAGCTACAGACCTTCACCTGCTGACGTCACTCAGCTACAGACCTTCACCTGCTGACGTCACTCAGCTACAGACCTTCACCTGCTGACGTCACTCAGCTACAGACCTTCACCTGCTGACGTCACTCAGCTACAGACCTTCACCTGCTGACGTCACTCAGCTACAGACCTTCACCTGCTGACGTCACTCAGCTACAGACCTTCACCTGCTGACGTCACTCAGCTACAGACCTTCACCTGCTGACGTCACTCAGCTACAGACCTTCACCTGCTGACGTCACTCAGCTACAGACCTTCACCTGCTGACGTCACTCAGCTACAGACCTTCACCTGCTGACGTCACTCAGCTACAGACCTTCACCTGCTGACATCACTCAGCTACAGACCTTCACCTGCTGTCGTCACACTGGTACTGGAGTGTGGTCTTACCAGAGGTAGCTCTGGGCCCCTGGTACTGGAGTGTGGTCTTACCAGAGGTAGCCCTGGGCCCCTGGTACTGGAGTGTGGTCTTACCAGAGGTAGCTCTGGGCCCCTGGTACTGGAGTGTGGTCTTGACTCTTACCAGAGGTAGCTCCCGAAGTAGGCCACTATGTTGTGGTGCATGCATTCCTTCACCATGAAGATCTCCTGCTGGATGATGGAGAAGTCATCCCCTGGAAGCAGAGAGACAAACACAGCCAAATCAGATGTAGAAAAACACACACACACACAGACACAGAGAGAGAGAGAGAGAGAGAGAGACACAATAACATTCCCCTTTGAGTAATGATAGGACTTGACAGAACTACAGCAACAGTGACTAATCAGACCATAATATTATCCTTCTAGACTTCATATTGCAACAGTGACTAATCAGACCATAATATTATCCTTCTAGACTTCATATTGCAACAGTGACTAATCAGACCATAATATTATCCTTCTAGACTTCATATTGCAACAGTGACTAATCAGACCATAATATTATCCTTCTAGACTTCATATTGCAACAGTGACTAATCAGACCATAATATTATCCTTCTAGACTTCATATTGCAACAGTGAGTAATCAGACCATAATATTATCCTTCTAGACTTCATATTGCAACAGTGACTATCAGAGCATAATATTATCCTTCTAGACTTCATATTGCAACAGTGACTATCAGACCATAATATTATCCTTCTAGACTTCATATTGCAACAGTGAGTAATCAGACCATAATATTATCCTTCTAGACTTCATATTGCAACAGTGACTATCAGAGCATAATATTATCCTTCTAGACTTCATATTCAGTGGAGGAAAAGTTAAACGTTGAACAGGACACCCACAATATTTTACAGATCACTAAATCTTTCCCCTTGCTTTGCCAAGCTCCAAACCACAGAGCACTTTACTCCTCCATTTCAATATGACTGGACGAATGACTACTTGTACAGGTTTATCATAGCACAGCACGCTGCATATAAACTAAACCATGTCCTATAGACTACTACGTACAGGGTTCATGTAATATCTAGTGCAGACCGTCTGTATTTCTAGGAATTCAAGCGAATCACAGAGTGTTTAGCTAGCTACTAGCTGCTGTAATGAATAAAGTACCACTCTAACATCTAGACTGGGTATCGGTTGAGCTGTGTGGATTTATGCATCCCTTTATTTATTTCTATATTATAATATATAATTATATATATTTTCCCACCCCCTTTCGGTAAAAGGAAGTAGGAGTCTAAAACTACGCTGCAGCGACACCATCTGCTCTCAATTCAGCAGCAGTGAGACGGCGCGTGAGACAGAGGTTGCATCTCAACTGGCTTCCGGGTTTAGCGGGCAGGTGTTAAAGAAGCGCGGTTTGGCGGGTCATGTTTTAGGGGACGCGTGACTCAACCGTCGCCTCTCCCGAGCCCGTTGGAGAGTTGCGGCGATAAGACAAGACCGTAAAAGGGATATCACGAAATTGGGGAGAAAAAGGGGATACAAAAATAAACTGCTAAAATAATATACTAATAAAATAATATATACTTCACATGACTGGGAATACAGATACAAATATTTTGGTTCCAGATCCTTTAAAAAAAAGTAGGGGCTTGGATCAGAAAACCAGTCAGCCTGACATCTCCTTTGCATAGAATTGATAAGGCTTGTACACAGTGTCACTCTTACCGTGACAGGCAATCACTATTTACTGCTGCAGAAGTGATGCTTTGCCTTCATTGTTCGATTCGGTCAGGGGAGAGGACAGGTCTAGCCTGGTCAAGATCTGTTTGCTGCTCATTGTCAAACAAGTGACAAGGGAGTTGGCATGATAGCACAAACAGACTAGCACTAAGGCTGTAAGAGGACAGGTCCACAGACAGGGTGGGTTTGAAGATGGGGAAAGATCAAGAGCTGGGCCAGTATTAAAGTGTTTCAGAGAAGAAGAAGAAGCTCCCCTCCTTTCCATATAATCGAAATTCATAACCCCTCATATGCTTTATGGATACAGCCCTGACGTTCCAGTGAGGAATACATTTTGAATGTAAGAGGACTAGTGTGCATGACTCAAGAGAGTCTGAGTTAGCAGCCCTGTCTACTGAAGGGAAGACATCCTCCTGTGGGCTGTGACAGAAACACAGCCAACCGGATGTCTGTGGCAACGGGCTGCCTCACAAATGGCACACTATTCAGAGCCCTGGTTAAAACCATTTAAAACGTAAGAGTACCGTTCTCAGAGCTGTGAGAGCAGGGTAAAGCTGCATGTGGTGGTGTGAATGGCCCATCAGCGTTAGCGAGCTAGAGAAACAAACAAGCTTTATAAATAGCTCTCATTACTGAGAATCACCTGGCGAAGCTCAATTTAACGCTAGCTTTAAATCCTCTTAGCGGTACTGTACTGCTCTCGTCTCTACTGACACCAGACAGACACATACACACAAACTAAATCTGTACTACACTAGTCCATCCTCAAGACAAGAGGGGCTTTCACAGTTCAGTGTTTTTACTGGCAGTAACTGAGGAAGTCTAAAGAAACCAGTAACCTCATACATAAGAACTGCTAGAAATAGGCTACTGTAGTAGTACCATTCACATAAAGCACTTCTGAGATTGCTTAAATTTAGAGAGGTGAGTCCATAGGCCTTACGTAAGAGCCTAATGTCAATACAACACCCGTTCGTATTGCCCAGTAGCGTAAATGTCTTGTTTTAACAGTGCAGAGATGACCTGTTGACCCTGCCATTACAGATTTAAAGCAAATAAGAGGCCAGGGAACCATAAACCTTTCAGCAAGAGGCCCATTTCAGTGAGTTATTGGATGCGCCGAAGAGCACAACAAGGTCTTCCTCCCATATGGCACCCTACTCTCTAATATAGGGACAACTACCCATAGGGCACTGGTAACCCCCAAAAAAACAGTACCACATCTATAGGGAATAGGGAGTCATTTGAGACGCAGAAACAGAGAGCGACCAACAAGTAAAAGTAGTGAGTAAAACATGCTTCAACCCTTCTTCTGCTTATTTTCCATTTCAAACATGTTCTGTGATGTTTACCCCTTTTCCTTATATTATTACCAGAATATACTGTACTGTTTTGAAACCGTGGTGGCCTCCAAACGCCACCCTGTTGACCAGAGCCATCTGTTTGCAACGCCAGGGTTGTGGGTTCGATTCCCACGGGGGGCCAGTACAAAAAAAAGAAAAAAATGAAATGAAATGTAGTATTCACTACTGTAAGTCGCTCTGGATAAGAGCGTCTGCTAAATGACTAAAATGTAATGTAAATGTAAGTAAAGCGACCCACAATGTTCTCATGTTGCTGGAAGCCACAAAGACAGGTCACTTCCTGTCAGAATTTGCACTTCCCTATGAGATTTTTTTTTTTAAAACAGTTGTGCGTCTTAAACGGCACCCTAGTACCTATGGGGGCTCTGGTCAAATGTAGTGCACTATATAGGGAATAGGGTGCATCTTGGATGCAGAGTCTTGGACGCAGACACTAGCTCTGCCTCCGCACCAACCACACGACTTTAAGAGTATGAGACATGTTGTTTTTCTCACACCTCTAGTCAGCGTAGTAGTAGAAGAGGTGAAATTGGAGGAACACAAATAATACATCATTTAAAAAAATAAAAATAAAAAAAACTTGTATAGCGCTTTCAAAAGAATCTCAAAGCGCATTAAAAAAAAAATTTAAACATTGAAATGCTGGAGATTGAAAGCCTCAAGCCGGCTTCAGATGAAGTTTCACCGATATTCAATAAAAAAAGGATGAAAGAATAGAGAATCTCCTTATCTGAACATGAGAATACGATTCCCTTGGTTACTGACAATCTCATGATGTGTCACTATGGTCACCAAGAAAACACTTGGACAATTGTGCTTTTGGATGGCAATTTGAGAAATGACACTAATTTCCCCACTGTAAAACAGTAATATCGGGAGATATATCAGTATCGGTAAAGTTTTGTAAATAGGTTAAAGACGGTTTTATTTTTTTAAAAGAGCACAGTTTGAAACATATGGCAAATAGAAATCAAACCGGATGGACATCAGAAATAGATGGGAGAGGTCGAGGGTAGAGGAAGAACAGGAGAAAAATGAGCAAAATAGAACTATTGAAAAATAGACTGTGTCCATGAAATGTATTTAGTATGTATGAGCTGAAAATACAGGCCTCAGTGCTGCTGTTCACTAGTTTACTCCAATTGGGGGAGAGGTTGGACAGTAATTAAGAACTTTTTAAAAAAAAGATGTGGATATATTTATATGTGTATGTACAGTTGAAGTCGGAAGTTTACATATACTTAGGTTGGAATCATTAAGTCTTATTTTTCAACCACTCCACAAATTTCTTGTTAACAAACTATAGTTTTGGCAAGTCGGTTAAGACATCTACTTTGTGGATGACACAGGTAATTTTTACAACAATTGTTTACAGACAGATTATTTCACTGTATCACAATTCCAGTGGGTCAGAAGTTTACATACACTAAGTTGACTGTGTCTTTAAACAGCTTGGAAAATTCCAGAAAATGATGTCATGGCTTTAGAAGCTTCTGATAGGCTAATTGACATCATTTGAGTCAATTGGAGGTGTACCTGTGGATGTATTTCAAGGCCTACCTTCAAACTCAGTGCCTCTTTGCTTGACATCATGGGAAAATCAAAAGAAATCAGCCAAGACATCAGAAAAATAATTGTAGGCCTCCACAAGTCTGGTTCATCGTTGGGAGCAATTTCCAAACGCCTGAAGGTGCCACGTTCATCTGTACAAACAATAGTATGCAAGTATAAACACCACGGGACCATGCAGCCGTCATACCTCTCAGGAAGGAGACGTGTTCTGTCTCCTAGAGATTAACGTACTTTGGTGCAAAAAGTGCAAATCAATCCCAGAACAACAGCAAAGGACGTTGTGAAGATGCTGGAGGAAACAGGTACAAAAGTATCTATATTCATAGTAAAACAAGTCCTATATCGACAAAACCTGAAAGGCCGCTCAGCAAGGAAGAAGCCACTGCTCCAAAACCAACATAAAAAGCCAGACTACGGTTGCAACTGCACATGGGGACAAAGATCATACTTTTTGGAGAAATGTCCTCTGGTCTGATGAAACAAAAATAGAACTGTTTGGCCATAATGGCCATCGTTATGTTTAGAGGAAAAAGGTGTAAGCTTGCAAGCCGAAGAACACCATCCCAACCGTGAAGCACAGGGGTGGCAGCATCATGTTGTGGGGGTGCTTTGCTGCAGGAGGGACTGGTGTACTTCACAAAATAGATGGAATCATGAGGATGGAAATTATGTGGATATATTTATTTATTTCACATTTATTTAACCAGGTAGGCAAGTTGAGAACAAGTTCTCATTTACAATTGCGACCTGGCCAAGATAAAGCAAAGCAGTTTCACATTCAACAACACAGAGTTACACATGGAGTACAACAAACATGCAGTCAATAATACAGTAGAAAAATAAGTCTATATACAATGTGAGCAAATGAGGTGAGATAAGGGACGTAAAGGCAAAAAAGGCCATGGTGGCAAAGTAAATAAAGTATAGCAAGTAAAACACTGGAATGGTAGATTTGCAGTGGAAGAAAGTGCAAAGTAGAAATAAAACATAATGGGGTGCAAAGGAGCAAAATAAATAAATATATACAGTAGGGGAAGAGGTAGTTGTTTGGGCTAAATTATAGATGGGCTATGTACAGGTGCAGTGATCTGGTAGCTGCTCTGACAGCTGGTGCTTAAAGCTAGTGAGGGAGATAAGTGTTTCCAGTTTCAGAGATTTTTGTAGTTTGTTCCAGTCATTGGCAGCAGAGAACTGTAAGGAGAGGCAGCCGAAGGAGGAATTGGCTTTGGGGGTGACCAGTGAGATATACCTGCTGGAGCGCGTGCTACAGGTGGGTGCTGCTATGGTGACCAGCGAGCTGAGATAAGGGGGGACTTTACCTAGCAGGGGGTTTGGCGACGAGTATGAAGCGAGAGCGTACAGGTCGCAGTGGTGGGTAGTATATGGGGCTTTGGTGACAAAACGGATGGCACTGTGATAGACTGCATCCAATTTATTGAGTAGGGTATTGGAGGCTATTTTGTGAATGACATCGCCAAAGCAACATCAAGACATCAGTCAGGAAGTTAAAGCTTGGTCGCAAATGGGTCTTTTAAATGGACATTGACCCCAAGCATACTTCCAAAGTTGTGGCAAAATGGCTTAAGGACAACAAAGTCAAGGTATTGGAGTGGCCATCACAAAGCCCTGACCTCAATCCTATAGAACATTTGTGGGCAGAACTGAAAAAGTGTGTGCGAGCAAGGAGGCCTTAAAACCTGACTCAGTTACACCCGGCTCTGTCAGGAGGAATGGGCCAAAAATTCACCCAACTTATTGTGGGAAGCTTGTGGAAGGCTACCTGAAATGTTTGACCCAAGTTAAACAATTTAAAGGCAATGCTACTAAATACTAATTGAGTGTATGTAAACTTCTGACCCACTGGGAATGTGATGAAAGAAATAAAAGCTGAAATAAATCATTCTCTCTACTATTATTCTGACATTTCACATTCTTAAAATAAAGTGGTGATCTTAACTGACCTAAGACAGGGAATTTTAACTAGGATTAAATATCAGGAATTGTGGAAAAACGGAGTTTAAATGCATTTGGCTAAGGTGTATGTAAACTTCAACTGTATGCATGTACGTACACACACACACACACACACACACACGCACACGGTGAAAAGGTTTAGAACACCTAGTCATTCAAGGATTTTTCTTTATTTTTACTATTTTCTACATTGTAGAATAATAGTAAAGACATCAAAACTATGAAATAACATATGGAATCGTGTAGTAACCAAAAAAAGTGTTAAATATATAAAAATATATTTTATATTTGAGATCCTTGAAATAGCCACCCCTTTGCCTTGACAGCTTCGCACACTCTTGGCTTTAAGTCAACCAGCATCATAAGGTACCTGGAATGTATTTAAGTTATCAAGAGTGCCGCCTTAAAAAGTTAACTTGGGGTATTTCTTTCCTTCTTAACACATTTTTATTTGATTTAACTAGGCAAGTCAGTTAAGTTGTATCTAAGAAGGTAAACTAAACTATTTACTGTCATATTTATACAGGATATAGTTGTTTTTTGGTGGATATTGGGCTCCCGAGTGGCGCAGAGGTCTAAGGCACTGCATGTCAGTGCTCGAGGCGTCACTACAGACCCTGGTTCGATTCTAGGCTGTATCACAACCGGCCGTGATTGGGAGTCCCATAGGGCGGCGCAGCGTCGTCCCGGTTTGGCTGGGGTAGGCCGTCATTGTAATTAAGAATTTGTTCTTAACTGACTTGCCCAGTTAAATAAAGGCTAAATAAAAACAAACTTTTATCCTGTAAACCACAAATAAATGTCCTTAAATAAAGTTAAATATTTTGAGTTTCTTTAAATCCTTCAGAGTTAATTATGGGGTCATTTTCAAGCATACAGTAAGTAGAGAGGAATTGTAGTTATATCCAACTCACCTGGCTCCAGTTTAATAACCTTGACAGCAGCAAGTTCTCCCGTTTGGATGTTTCGAGCCTGAAAGAGAGAATAAGAGTGTTGCCTGGGGCGCCAGTCATTGTTGGGGAGTGGGAAGTGTAAAATAGTCGCACAATATCATGAAACCCGTTTTCAGACACGCCTATATGGGGGGGGGGGGGGGGGGGGGGCAGAATTGAAATTCAAACTGTTAAAATGATGTTACTATATATCCCTATCCATTAGTTACTAGTTAGTTCAGTTCAAATGGGGCTGTGGTTCTTCATGCTGGTACTGACCAAACCAGAGACAAACCACCAGACAGTCCAGTATTTGGTCATGATTCATTGTTTCCATCTGGGCCGGAGGAAGTAGGTCGCCATCAGCCTCAAATCCAGCTCAAGACGCTAGGCTAGGATATGTCTCCTAAAGGCGTCCTCGTACAGAGCATTCGGAAAGCATTCAGAGCCCTTGACTTTTTCCACATTTTGTTACGTTACAGCCTTATTCTAAAATGGATTAAATCGTATTTTTCGTCCAATACCTCATTATGATGAAGCAAAAACAGGTTTTTAGAATTTTTTGCAAATGATCACTTTTACGTAAGTATTCAGCCCATTTACTCAGTACTTTGTTGAAGCACCTTTGGCAGCAATTAGCCTCGAATCTTCTTGGGTAAGACGCTACAAGCTTGGCACACCTGTATTTGGGAAGTGTCTCCACTTTCTTCTCTGCAGATTCTCTCAAGCTCTGGCAGGTTGGATGGGGAGCGTCGCTGCACATTCTATTTTCAGGTCTCTCCAGAGATGTTTGATCAGGTTCATTTCCGGGCTCTGGCTGGGCCACTCAAGGACATTCAGACTTGTCCCAAAGCCACACCTGCGTTGTCTTGGCTGTGTGCTTAGGGCTGTTGTCCTGTTGGAAGGTGAACCTTCGACCCAGTCGGAGGTCCTGAGTGCTCTGGAGAAGGATTTCATCAAGGATCTCTCTGTACTTTGCTCTGTTAATCTTTCCCTCAATCCTGACTAGTCTCCCTGCCGCTGAAAAACATCCCCAAAGCATGATGCTGCCACCAAGATTCACTGTAGGGATGGTGCCAGGTTTCCTCCAGATGTGACGCTTGCATTCAGGTCAAAGAGTTCAATCTTGGTTTCATCAGAACAGAGAATCTTGTTTCTCATGGTCTGAGTCTTGAGGTGCCTTTTGGCAAACTCCAAGCGGGCGGTCTTGTGCCTTTTACAGAGAAGTGGCTTCCGTCTGGCTAATCTTCCATAAAGGCCTGATTGGTGGAGTGCTGCAGAGATGACAGAACCTTCCAAAAGGACAACTATCTCCACAGAGGAACCCTGGAGCTCTGTCAGAGTGGCCATTGGGTTCTTGGTCACCTCCCTGACCAAGGCCCTTCTCCCCTAATTGCTCAGTTTGGCCGGGCGGCCAGATCTAGGAAGAGTCTTGGTGGTTCCAAACTTCTTCCATTTAAGAATGATGGAGGCTACTGTTCTTGGGGACCTTCAAACGGCGCAGAAATGTTTTGGTACCCTTCCCCAGATCTGTGCCTCGACACAATCCTGTCTCGGAGCTCTACGGACAATACATTCAACCTCATGGCTTGGCATTTGCTCTGACATGCACTGTCAACTGTGGGACCTTATATAGACAGGTGTGTGACTTTCCAAATCATGTCCAATCAATTGAATTTACCACAGGTGGACTCCAATCAAGTTGTAGAAACATCTCAAGGATGATCAATGGAAACAGGATGCACCGGAGCTCAGTTCGGTCTCAAAAAGGGTCTGAATACTTATGTAAACAAAGTTTCATTTGTTTTATAAATGTATGTAAAATTCTGTTTTCGCTTTGTCATTATGGGGTATTGTGTGTAGATAGATGAGGGAATTCAACAAAAAAAAAATTTTTTAGAATAAGGCTGTAACGTAACAAAATGTGTAAAAAGGAAGGTGTCTGAATACTTTGCTCCTAGAAGAACTTGGATATGCAAATGGGACGTCTGGGCCTGTATACTCCTTAAAGACCTTTGCTTTTTCCCCCCCTTCTAGTTTTTCAAGCTATATTACTGTCGTTTGTCCCTCTTGAGCCACCGTAGCAACATCATAGCCATTAACACAATTTCACAGCTAGCAATGTTGTTTGGTGCAGTACTTGTCAAGTGAAATGTGAAAACTATGAGTGCACTGCAGACAGAAGGACCTAGCTGCTACACGCTCCTCTGTCTCGTTGAATGACAGCAAACACTTCATTGAAAAACACTGTCCATAGTTCCCACCCCTACAGCTGACAAATCACTGACAAAGGGGCGTAGACGTCGGCTACCGAACATCGACTTGACTCGACTCAAGGAATCAATGTGCGCGCAAAGGGCCCAAAAAAACGAACGAAAACGTCACTAACTTTCAGCATAATATAATGCGAACTGTTTCGACGGTTCATGCTAGCAGATAGACTTCCAGTCATAGCACTATAAGTAACGCTAGTTAGTAATGGCTTGCGAAACTACCTCTAACTTCCTTCATACTGGACAGACATAAAAATGGTATCCACGACTTCAATCGGACTCGGGGGAAGTCGATAAAGGGTCTCATTGCCAGGGCCTTCCGAGTGGCGCAGTGGTCTAAGGCACTGCATCGCAGTACCAGCTGTGCCACTAGACATTCTGGGTTCGAGACCAGGCCGCGACTGGGAGACCAATGGATCGGCGCACAATTGGCCCAGCGTCGTCCGGGTTAGGGGAGGGTTTGGCCGGCAGGGACTAGCGACTCCTGTGGCGGGCAGGGCGCAGTGCACCCTGACACTGTCGCCAGGTGTATGGGGTTTCCTCCGACACAATGGTACAGCTGGCTTTCCGGGTTAAGTGGGCAGTGTGTCAAGAAGCAGCGCGGCTTGGCAGGGTTGTGTTTCGGAGGACGCCGAGTCCGTACGGGAGTTGCAGCGATGAAACAAGACTGTAACTACCAATTGGATACCACGAAAACGGGGTAAAAAATAAAAAAGTATGAATCTCAAAGTATCCCTTTAAGATATACGAACAACAGCACACAAGACATACAGAGACTAGGCAAAGCTGTGATACTGTATGTGCAAAAGGTTTTGTACTTATGTTGAACTTAAGACGGCAGGTAGCCTAGTGGTTAGAGCGTTGGACTAGTAACCGAAAGGTTGCTAGATCGAATGCCCGAGCGGACAAGGTAAAAATCTGTCGTTCTGCCCCTGAACAAGGCAGTTGACCCACTGTTCCTAGGCCGTCATTGTAAATAAGAATTTGTTCTTAACTGAATAGTTAAATAAAGGTACAATTAAAAAAGACGTGACAGCCTCATTGATTTCAGGAAGAAAAGCAAAAGTCCTTATTTTACCTTGCCAAGTCCCGCCACCACCACACACACACAGCCAAGTCAGGCCACCCCCACAGCCAAGTCCCGCCACCCCCAAAGCCAAGCCGTCCCCCACCCCCCACAGCCAAGTCCCGCCCCACCCCCCACAGCCAAGTCCCGCCACCCCCACAGCCAAGTCCCGCCACCCCCACACCCCCACAGCCAAGTCCCGCCACCCCCACACCCCCACAGCCAAGTCCCGCCACCCCCACAGCCAAGTCCCGCCACCCCCACAGCCAAGTCCCGCCACCCCCACAGCCAAGTCCCGCCACCCCCACAGCCAAGTCCCGCCACCCCCACACACACAGCCAAGTCCCGCCACCCCCACAGCGAAGTCCCGCCACCCACACAGCCAAGTCCCCCCCCCCCCCCCCACACACACACAGCCAAGTCCCGCCACCCCCACACACAGCCTAACTACCTTCCTGTTCAAACCGGTGTTACATTTCTCAAATTAAGTTTGCACACTACAAGAAAATCAGTCCAGGATAAAATCTGAATGAGCAAAATATTGTCGGTTTAATCTTCAGTACTGATTCCCCATTTATAGACTTGGGACAATAAACAGACAGATGAACGTCCAGGGATAGAACTGAAAGATTTTGGGCACTGGCAAGCCTGGCTAGCAGACCACAATTTTCACTACATTAGTTATAAAAACCTGTGCCATGAGATATCTTAAAAAAGACCCAATTTTACTTTCTGGCAGGCAAGTTGGGAACATTTTCTACAAGCCTGGTCTGATAAGTACTAGCTTCGGGCTAGCTTAAAATGTCCATCCCTGGATGAAACACACTCTTCATCAAAAGAGAGATGAACCAAGTAACAAAACAACCAATCAAACTCAACCCTCATGGGTTTACTTCCTGGTCCTCTCAATTTGACAAATATCTCCAACACATCTGTGCCTTACAGCAGACCAACGTCATTGTTTTAGTGGAGGACTTGTCAAATTTGAAGTATTTCCCGCTGTCAGTACGGCAAAGAACACTCCCATTCTGGGCACATGTTTAGACAAGGACCTGATCGTATTTCACTCTGCCTGCCGTAGTCCTGGTCTGCATATCAAATGGCACCCTATTCCCTATTTAGCCCTATGTGCCCTGGTCAGAAATAGTGCACTAAATAGGGAATAGGGTGCCATTTGGAACTTGGCTTGCGTGTTCATGGCTCTCTCTGGGAAAATACCAGGCACTGCATTCCACCAGTGGCCTGCCTCGGCTGTGGGGGCTCTGTGTCTGAAATGCAACTGTCTGCACAATTGTGATTTTGAACTTGGGAACAGACAGGAAAATGTCTAGATTGGAAGGCTCAAATCCAATCCAATAAATTGTCCCTTTGTTAAGTAAATAGACACGCTCTCTCTCTCTCTCCTCAAAGCTTTGCCAGGAAAATGGGAACTGGCGCTGGATCGCTCCTAGCTTTCCCTACCAATCCACCTAACTTCTACTTTAACCACATGCTCCATCAAACAAAAACAGAGGTGGGGGGGGGTTGCAGTACAACGCTTTATTACATGGGGTATTTCCCAAATGGCACCCTATTCCCTATATAGTGCACTACTTTAGACCAGGGCTCATAGCGCTCTGGTCAAAAATAGTGCACTATAAAGGGAATATGGTGCCATTTGGGAAATAACCATGGGTTACTACAGGGTTACAGATGCATCCTACAATAAATAGTCTGGTGGTCCATACTGGGGAAACTAAATAGAACACAGGGTTACTATGAAAAATGACCTGACAATGTTCAGGTTTTTCTGGCACTGAATAACATCAGAAAGCCATTGGGTTGCCCAAACGATTCCTCCGTCCCAGTTATAAATCAGTGTACTGTGTATATCCTTGTTATCGTAGAAGGATTCTGGTTCTGACTGTACATCCAAGTATGTGGAACTGCTTAGCAATGTTCTGACAACGTCATCAAAACAAAACATATGAAAGACCTTCAGAGTAAAGATATTGATTCAATCCATCTGTGTAGCTACCATCTAATATAAAAAAAAAATCGTTTAGACGTAGAAGTTCTATTCAATGTCGTTGCTACATCACGTGTGGAATTTTCCTTGTTGCACATAAAAGACAACAAAAACAGGAAATCAGCTCCAAGTGATTTTTTTTTATTTAAGAAATCTGTTCCATGTATTCCCACGCATAGTAGAGACACACGACGTGAGAAATTGTAAAAATGCAAGGTTTGAAATGACTGTTTTAGTCAAACGTTATATCTGTTTGGGCTTCTTGCGGTCAATTTGCAGTCTACAAATTATTTGTAATTATGTTCTGCCCCCCCCACCCCCCCGTCACCCTCCAACTATCCGCTCAAAAGAAGAAAAAAATGAAGAAAAACAAAAACAGCTGGCGGGTGAATGTAGTTGAAGATCCCTGCGGTAGACTGCTGTGTCCTTCAACTACTGTATTTGGAACCCAAAACATTACAGTGATAACATGGTGAGCAGATGCTAAACTCATCAGGAGTAAATGAAAGCCTTTGTGGTAGGTGACTCACCACCTCTAAATAAATCCTCGACAAAACTTCACAAGACAGCTCCCGTCAAACAGGAAAAAGTGAATTAAGAAAAATGGATAACTAAGAGCTTGATAACGTACCTAGGTATACGTTTCCTACTGACTTCAGGCTGCAAAAAAAATAGTTTAAAAAAAAGATTACAAAATACTTCACATGCCATGTAGATGAGCATTCACTTTAGTTTCCATTCAAAAACTAAAATGCCCCTGTAACACTCCTGGCAAACTGACAACAGCAAAAGGTTCAGTGCTTGCATCAAGGTGCTAGTAGGCTATACAACATACACACCGTCATCGCAGAACTTTACTAACATCTTGGATATAAAAGCTTTAACACAGAGAGAGAGAGAGAGAGAGAGAGAGAGAGACAGACAGACACAGACAGAGACAGACAGAGACAGAGACACAGAGACAGACAGAGAGAGAGAGACACAGAGAGAGAGAGAGACACAGAGAGAGAGACAGAGAGAGAGACAGAGACAGAGACAGAGACAGAGAGAGAGACAGAGAGAGAGACAGAGACAGAGACAGAGAGAGAGACAGAGACAGAGAGAGAGACAGAGACAGAGACAGAGACAGAGAGAGAGACAGAGAGAGACAGAGAGACAGAGAGACAGAGAGAGAGAGAGAGAGAGAGAGAGAAATGAACTACAGGCCTGGGGGAGTGAAATCCTACCTTGACAACTTCATGTCAGTAACTCTGGCCAGATTTCAATAGGAATTAGATAGGGAATAGAAGGACTCAAGCACAGGGATCTAGTGCCTCCCAACATATGTGTGTGTGTTTGTTTTAGTTAGACAAAGATCTAAATTCAGAACACCCAAATCTAATACAGACTGTTTATTGAGTTAGATCTTAGCTTAAAAAATACCTTGTATACGTCTCCATATGTGCCGCTCCCAACTCGTTGAATAAGCTCGAAATCCTGCTGAGGGTTTTTTCTTTGAATTTCTCCACTAGGTCTTGGAAAGATATCCATAGCAGCTAGCTAATTGGCTGGATAGCTTGTCAACACCGAGTTACTTTACATTTAGCTAGCTAGTTAGCTTTGTGCAAATACAAGTCACTATCATTCGAGACGAGTACTTCAAGTTGTGATAAATTTGCTTCTCTAAAGCTGCAGAAGTGCTGCTTCAAAATCTGGCCTCTGGTCCATTTCCTGCGAATAAGACAGAGAAGAAAAGAAAAGTTAATGAGGAAACATCTAGCTAATAGCTTGGTGCCTTTAACTGCACACACACACTTAGCATAGCTAAATACTGCACAATTTAAACACTTGCCCACCAATCGCCCCCCCCCTTCCCAAAAATACGTAAATATTGGACTATAATTTGTACCTTCTGGTATTATACTAATGCTATAATGTTTATTATACTCTGACATTTACTTTATGCTCGTATTCTTATATTTTAGTTGTTGCATTGTTGATTAGGTACATGCAAGTAAACATTTCGTTGGACGGTGTATAGTAAGTTATACTATGTGTATCCTGTACATACTACTAATGAAACTTGAAACTTTAAAAAGGTAGCTACAAACCACAGATATAATTTCAGAATACAGACAGCAAAGAATCAACTTTATTTTGCTGGCCAGCCGGTTAGGTTGAGAATAGCAAGCTAGCTAACAGTAACTAACTTGTAAGCGGCTAACGTTAGCTACGAAAAGAAATCAGCAGATAAACAATAGATTATTTCATTGAATTTATATATAACGTTACAGTTAAACAAAATCGCTAACCTTCTGCAGCGTTAAGAGTTCATCAAATTAGCTGGTTACTATAGCTACCGGAGCGATATTAAAACCGTTTTTCAAAACGAAACGTTCAGCTAAACTTCTTGTTTTCATCCTCCATTTTCTATCTAATAAAAAGGAACTCAGACATGAGACACCAGACGAGTGAAATTAACTACCATGTAGAAACTAACAAATGTTTCGGCCTTCCACTCCATGACCAGGAATTAGCAGCCTTGCTTAGGAGCTAACGTTACTAGCTTAGCATCCCCAAACTAACATTAGCTAGCTAGCTAACCGTTAGCTAATCCAACGTCTGCTCCACTTACCAATGACTTACTCCACATACATTTGACATACGAAAGTCATATGTTCAATTCCTTTTCATCCCAAACAAAAAAAAGTCACTATTTTGTTCCTCAGAGAAAGTGTAAACTTCTGCTGGCTGCTCACTCAGCAACGGCAAACGTATGTTGTCTGGGACTCCGACATCACGTTGTCAGGTCATTTCCTCCTGTTGACAGTACGAGCTGCTACTAACTCAGCTGAAATGGACTTTATGTCAGCCATGCGTTCAACTCTAAAGGCTAACTAGATTGCAATAAAAACAACAACTAACATCATTGAATCGATCAAACAAACAAAAAAAATCTATTGAAAGCATTGTTTTTGTCAAGACGTAATGACTGTCACTCTGATAAATGATGTGCAACTACTGTCACCTAGCGATGCAAGCAGGCAACTGCAACAGAGAAGAAGATAAAATTAGAGATTAATTATTTAATTGTTGAATTGTATTATTTTTAGAGTGTTAATTACACTTTCTTCTTCAGCTCTCCTCGTCTTGGCAAGAATACTCACATATTTTCATAAATATTTTCCAAACTCATAATTAAAAAGCTCCCAGTTATTACTGTATGAATTGTCATTTATAGTTCTAAGTGTTGAGGTGTCCTCAAATCTTTTTTTTTTTTACTCTCTGGGGGGGATGTGAAATCAATTGGGGAGGCTGAGGGGGAACAGTTTAATCACCCTATTATAGATGAACACATCATTTATTCTATTGAACACCTTAAAAATAACAAGTCTCCTGGGACTGATGATGTATCTGCTGAGTTTTACACAACGTTTTCTCAACAGTTAGCCCCATTTCTGTTAGAGGTCTTTTCTGAAAGCATTGATAATAATGCTCTCCCTCCCATGTTTGACTCGAGGTCTGAATACATTAATACCTGAGCGCAAGAAAGACTTGCTTCTCCTCGATAATTGGCGGCCAATCTACCTGCTCAATAACGACTACAAAATATTAGCCTCTATATTTGCTAAAAGAATGAAGGCAGTATTTGAACTCAATTATAGAAGAGACCCAATCTGGCTTCATGAGGAACAGACATATATCTAATCATATCCGACTGGTGACTATTCTGATCAAATCTTCAAAGATAGTTTTATTGTCTTCTTAGATTTTTATGAAGCCTTCGATACAGTGGAACATCTCTCCCTTGAGAAATTTGGTTTTGGGGAATTCTTTTGTAGTACTATTAAAACTCTTTTTAATCAAATCAAATGTTTTTTGGTCACATACACATGGTTAGCACATGTTATCGCGAGTGTAGCGAAATACTTGTGCTTCTAGTTCCCGACAGTGTAGTAATATCTAACAAGTAATCTACCAATTCCCCAACAACTACCTAATACACACAAATCTAAAGGGGTGAATGAGAATATGCACATATAAGTATATGGATGAGCGATGGCTGAGCAGCATAGGCAAGGTGTAATAGATGGTTTAAAATACAGTATATACATATGATATGAGTAATGTAAGATATGTAAACATGATTAAATCGGCATTATTTAAAGTGGCATTGTTTAAAGTGACTCGTGATCCATGTATTAAAGTGGCCAGTGATTGGGTCTCAATGCAGGCAGCAGCCTCTCTGAGTCAGTGATGGCTGTTTAACAGTCTGATGGCCTTGAGATAGAAGCTGTTTTTCAGTCTCTCGGTCCCAGCTTTGATGCACCTGTACTGACCTCGTCTTCTGGATGATAGCGGGGTGAACAGACAGTGGCTCGGGTGGTTGTTGTCCTTAATGATCTTTTTTGCCTTCCTGTGACATCGGGTGTTATAGGTGTCATGGAGGGCAGGTAGTTTGCCCCCGGTGATCCATTATATGAATGGGAACAGTTCCATTAAATTAAAGCATGGCACTTCTCCTCAGGGGCGAAAATCTGATATCAACTTTGGGGGGGACAATTACATGAAATTTTCTCAAGAGCAATTCCTGAGGGGGACACCAAAAGTAGTGCTGTAACACATAGCCTACATTGTAATATGGTAAATGTATATTGAGGAACCAAAGAAATAAGGTGTTTGCCGTACTCCTAACTACCGGTACCCAAAACTACACAACTAATCACAACAGCAATACCATTGCCTTTAACAAATCTTAGTTCAGTCACCAGTTTAAGTTGAGAGTGGGGGTATCCATGGCATTTTCCAATTATGTTCCTATTTTACAAGTAAAAAAAATGGAGAACCTTTCATAATGTTGCCAAACAAAGACTCAACAAACTTACCTGAGACTCCCTGTCTCTGCCAGTCTGTCCCTGCATATCTGTCCCCAACTCTGCTGTCTGTGTGCCATCTGTTGCCTGCTCTGCCTAATGACATCATTGTGAAACATTTCCATTAGAATTTCATTTCTTTCTTATGAACATTTTATCAACTAGTCTTTGAGATATTAGGCTACTAGGGTTCTTACTTTGCGTTTTGGTGTACTGAAAAATACTCTGATGTCCGTCTTTTATTTTTCTGCCATTTTTCTACCTTGCTGGCTGGCTACACACACACAGTGTGTAGGTTATTTACAGTAGGAGATGGGCTTCTATCATCTTATCTTTTATCATTCTATTTGGGCTTCGATCTAAAAGGTAGCTAGCAAATGTGAAACGGATTAAAATGACAAGAGTTGACAGCTGTATGAGTTCACCATTTACACAACATATGCTGCAACCTTTTGTAATTTTAATAGTTTGTTTCATATTGGCTGGCTTCCAACAATAGCTGAATTTGCAAAGCTAGCGAGCACCAATTCAGTTTCAGTGGTGTTTGCTATAATCTTTGCTACCCGGGTTAAATAAATAAAAGTTCCCTTGCGACAATTTTGCTTTTGCAGCGAGACCATTAAATATATTTAAGACAATGGTAGAAGAGAGTGTAGTTCTGTTCAGTTTGGACTTCAGTTTATCGCTAACCTTATCACAGGGACTTTGAAGCACTAACTTACATCATCTGCATGCTGATCTCGGAATAAATTGACGATAGCAAAGATTCCATCTTTGACGAGGCCACATAAATGGAATAGGTACTAGCTAGCTTAATAGTTAATATTTGCACGCTAGCTCTGCATATTCAGCTAGTGTGAGTGCGCGATTGACTGGATTAACCTCACTTCAGTTACGTTCATTGAGTGCCTTTCAGACAGTGGCTACAACCCCTCTGTTACCTTGCCAGTGGATCAAACCATTGTGAGGAAAAGGGTGGGGGGGTCGCAATCTTTTGAAACTTAAAAACGCGCTATTAAGTGTCTACAATCAGCACAATTGCTTTCATTGCATATTATTAATATTATTTAAATTACATAGTTATGTTTCAGTGATATATTGGGGGGGACAAATCATATTTTTCCCAGGATGGGGGGGGTCGTGTCCCCCCCGTCCCCCCCGGGATTTCCGCCCCTGCTTCTCCTAGATTTGATTTCAAAAGAGGAATTAGGCAAGGTTGCCCAATTTTGCCTTACCTCTTCCTGCTTGCAAACCAACTTCTTACAAGTTTTGTTAAATCAAGCGATATAAAAGGGATCTATATTGCTGACAGAGATATTAAAGGGATCTCTATTGCTGACAGAGATATTAAAAGGGATCTCTATTGCTGACAGAGATATTAAAAGGGATCTCTATTGCTGACAGAGATATTAAAAGGGATCTCTATTGCTGACAGAGATATTAAAGGGATCTCTATTGCTGACAGAGAAGTTAAAAGGGATCTCTATTGCTGACAGAGTTATTAAAAGGGATCTCTTAGCTCTTAGATTCTTAGCGTGGTCGTTAATATATAAACATAATTTTTCCCTGCATAGGTATTTGGAACAATAATGATATTTTGTTATGAACCAAGTCTTTATTTTTTTAAAGAACTGGTTTAATAATCATATCCTGCTGGTGAGTCAACCCTTTAATGCAGAAGGATTGTTACTCAATTATGAGGAATTTTTATCTCGTTACAATATCCCTGTTACACCTAGAGAGTTCGCCATAGTCTTTGATGTTATTCCATCTGGAACTCTCATGTTGTTTACAGGTGTAGCCAGACCTCTATGTCACAACTTACTGGAATACATTTGTCAATAATATCTGTTGGGAAAAAAGTCTGGTTATTACCACAGAAATACCTGCTTGTTAACAAGGTCAAAGAGGTCTCTTTCAGAATGATCCATAAGTATGACCCTGTGAATCATTACCTGAAGAAACTCCAAAAAGACATTGACATTAACTGTACTTGTTGTGTTGAGCATCCAGAAACAGTTTTACATTAATTTTGGCATTTGTCAACATGTAGTTTTTCCTAGCCACCGTGCTTCTTTCACATGCATTGCTTGCTGTTTGGGGTTTTAGGCTGGGTTTCTGTACAGCACTTTGAGATATCAGCTGATGTACGAAGGGCTTTATAAATACATTTGATTTGATTTGATGTAAAGAAATTATGGAAAGATATTCATAGTTTTATAATTGTTAAAATTCTTGATGAGTTTTGTTTTTATGGGGAAAATGTGCTGCTCGGTTTCCTTATCTATAAAAAGGATATAGAAAAACAATTTTACCTCATAAATGTAATTATGCTAATGGTAAAAAGGTAATATTCATAAATGTAAATTCACTAATATAAAAACACTCTTTCGTGTTTTCTATAAGGAAGTCTAGCAGTACGTTAAGACCATTCAACATTCTTCTAATAAGAAAGCTGTTAAAACAATCAATATGTGTGTATCCTCTAAGGTCTTTGTATAATTTGTAATTTGTTGCATATGTTATCATTGTCTATTTGTATACTTCTTGTATGTATGTTTACTGTTTTTTTCGGCAATACATTTTTTAAATATATACATACACTATCGGTCAAAAGTTTTAGAACACCTACTCATTCAGTCCAACTCATCCCAAACCATCTCAATTGGGTTGTGGTTGGGATATTGTGGTGGCCAGGTCATATGATGCAGCACTCCATCACTCTCCTTCTTGGTCAAATAGCCCTTACACAGCCTGGAGGTGTGTTGGGTCATTGTCCTGTTGAAAAACAAATGATAGTCCCACTAAGCCCAAACCAGATGGGATGGCGTATCGCTGCAGAATGCTGTGGTAGCCATGCTGGTTAAGTGTGCCTTGAAATCTAAATAAATCACAGACAGTGTCACCAGCAAAGCACCCCCACACCATAACTCCTCCTCCTCCATGCTTCACGGTGGGAAATACACATGCAGAGATCATCTGTCCACCCACACTGCATCTCACAAAGACACAGCGGTTTGAACCAAAAATCTCCAATTTGGACTCTAGACCAAAGAACAGATTTCCACTGGTCTAATGTCCATTGCTCGTGTTACTTGACTCAAGCAAGTTTCTTCTTCTTAGTGGTTTCTAGTAGTGGTTTCTTTGCAGCAGTTCGACCATGAAGGCCTGATTCACGCAGTCTCCTCTGAACAGTTGATGTTGACATGAGTCTGTTACTTGAACTCTGTGAAGCATTTTATTTGGCCTGCAATTTCTGAGGCTGGTAACTCTAATGAACTGATCCTCTGCAGCAGAGGAAACTTTGGCTCTTCCTTTCCTGTGGCGGTCCTCTGTCACGACTTCCGCCGAAGTCGGTCCCTCTCCTTGTTCGGGCGGCGTACGGCGTTTGACGTCACCGGTCTTTTAGCTCATCGCCGATCCACTTTTTCATTTTCTATTTGTTTTGTCTTTGTTTTCTACACACCTGGTTTCTATTCCCCAATTACATGTTCATTATTTAACCCTCTGTTTCCCACATGTTTAGTGTTTATTGATTGTTCATGGCGGTACTTGTCGGCTGGTTATGTTTGCCGGGTTATGTATTTACGCCCGTTATTTTCGAGTGACCGGTATTCCTCCGCACTTTGAGTATTGTCTGGTGCTGTCGTGGAATTAAATACCTTATACACTCATTTCTGCTCTCCTGCGCCTGATCCACTGCACCAGTTAACCACCGCCTGACATCATCATGAGAGCCAGTTTCGTCATAACACTTTATGGTTTTTGCGACAGCACTTGAAGAAACTTTTAAAGTTCTTGAAATGTTCCGTATTGACTGATCTTCATGTCTTAAAGTAATGATGGACTGTCGTTTCTCTTTGCTTATTTGAGCTGTTCTTTCCGTAATATGGACTTGGTCTTTTACCAAATAGGACTATCTTCTGTATACCACCCCTACCTTGTCACAACACAACTGATTGGCTCAAACGCATTAAGAAGGAAAGAAATTCCAAAAATTAACTTTTAAGAAGGCACACCTGTTAATTGAAACACATTCCATGTGACTACCTCATGAAGCTGGTTGAGAGAATGCCAAGAGTGTGCAAAGCTGTCATCATGGGTGGCTATTTCAAGAATCTCAAAAACAAAATATATTTTGATATTTTTTAACACTTTTTTGATTCCATGTGTGTCATTTCATGGTGTTGATGTCTTCACTAGTATTCTACAATGTAGAAAATAGTACAAATAAAGAAAAACCCTTGAATATATATATATAGTATCTTTATAACGTCCCCCAATAAAAAACGACAACCATTGAAACAGCACCTACTGGCGGCGGATAGAAATACTGCACATCCAACTCCGGTCAGCTTCAGCATCCTCCCTTTTATGAGCATTCTCCTCGGTGTCGGATTTAATAGGTTCTTCAATTGCTCCGGTGTCTACATGACAGCCGTTTAGGAATGCACGTACAGTCAACAGAAAGGAACACCATGGCGAGAAACCGTAAAGACAGAGACAGCTGGGGTGAGTGGTTCATAATTACGAAGACAACTACATTGGTCGTCTGTAGACCGCATAATAAGGGATTCACTAGGCTACGGAGAGTCTCAGCAATGCAGCTGAACGGGATGTTTGTGCATGAATCATGATGTAGCAGTCGTTGTCATATTTGCATGTTGTTGTCAGAACAAATCGTTATTATATATCTATTCAATTCTGAACCACAGCAGAAACGCTAGGCTGGACCAGACCCAACCAAGCCCCACTGATAAACTAATATAAACCCAAGCCAAGCGCCTACTATATTCAATCTACAGGCCAGTGCAGCGTCTGTCTAAGCACCCAGATCCACGCACCCTTTGGAATTATTCTGGTATAGAATAACGAAAGACAGCAGTACAAACACAACTCTAGAATGAACCAGAATTGGATAATTAAATACCTGTGAAGGCGATGCTACAGGCTATAGAGGGTATGGGTGGACCTGAAGAAAACAGATTACATCGTCCTACATTTTACATTTCACTCACAGCTATCGACATGTATCTCTTTGTTTTTCTATTGGTGTTTTTCTCATATCTGTTTGATAAACACCAATTGTGCCATATAATTTGGGTCTGTTATCACATAGTTAAAACGAGCTTGTTATAACCATCGTCATTAGACAGACTAAGAGCTGTCAGGCATAATGTAGCATATTATGATAGCTAAGAAGGCTGGGTTGGAAACCATATAGGGTGGTATGAAATGCTATTGGTTATTATCAAAGAGAACTGAGCAACAATAAGCATTGACCTAGTTACATTTACCGTAGAGTAGACCTAGACTCTGGATCTACTGATGTCTGAAGCTGCTCTGGAACAGGAGGAACAAGGAGCAGCTAGTCTGGAGGTTAGGTTTGTATCCCAAATGGCACCCTGTTCCCTATGTAGTGTGCTACTTTTGACCAGGGTCCATAGGGCTAGTATGTAATGTAGTGCACTACTTTTGACCAGGGACCCTATTCCCTATGTAGTGTGCTACTTTTGACCAGGGTCCATAGGGCTAGTATGTAATGTAGTGCACTACTTTTGACCAGGGACCCTATTCCCTATGTGGTGCACTTCTTTTGACCATGGACAAGGGCCCAAATGGCACCCTATTTCCCTGTGGGCCCTGGTCGAAAGTAATGGACTACATAGGGAATAGGGTCCCTGGTCGAAAGTAATGGACTACATAGGGAATAGGGTCCCTGGTCAAAAGTAGTGCACTACATAGGAAATAGGGTCCCTGGTCAAAAGTAGTGCACTACATAGGGAATAGGGTCCCTGGTCAAAAGAAGTGCACTACATAGGGAATAGGGTCCCTGGTCAAAAGTAGTGCACTACATAGGGAATAGGGTCCCTGGTCAAAAGTAGTGCACTACATAGGAAATAGGGTGTCATTTGGGCCCTTGTCCATGGTCAAAAGTAGTGCACTACATAGGGAATAGGGTCCCTGGTCAAAAGTAATGCACTACATAGGGAATAGGGGCCCTGGTCGAAAGTAATGCACTACATAGGAAATAGGGATTTGGGATGTAGCATTGGGTTCCAGAGTGGCGCAGTGGTCTAAGGCACTGCATCTCAGTGCTAGAGGTGTCACTACAGACCCTGGTTCAGCGGTCTAAGGCACTGCATCTCAGTGCTAGAGGTGTCACTACAGACCCTGGTTCAGCGGTCTAAGGCACTGCATCTCAGTGCTAGAGGTGTCACTACAGACCCTGGTTTGATTCCAGGCTGTATCACAACCGGCCGTGATTGGGAGTCCCATAGGGCGGCGTACAGTTGGCCCAGCGTCGTCCGGGTTAGGATTTGGCCGGGGTAGGCCGTCATTGTAAAATAAGAATTTATTCTTAACTGACTTGACTAGCTAAATAAAGGTTAAATAAATAAATAAATAAATAACATTTATGTGGAGAGAACAAGTTTGTCTGTTAATTTCGGACAGGCATCGTTGCTATGGCCTTTTGTTAGTGAGAATAAATACATGCCTCAGCCTCGTCCAGACCTGAGAAACATTGGAGGATAAAACTGTTTAAATTATTAACTGTATTCTGCACCCTTCATTAATTTTAATGCTCCAAAACAGTCCCTTCCCACCTAAAGTATTAGTCAGTTTTGGCTTAATGTGACTTGGGCTCCGTCCCAAATGGCACCCTATTCCCTATGTAGTGCACTACCTTTGACCAGGGTCCAATAGGGCTAGTATGTAACGTAGTGCACTTTAATAGGGAATAGGGTGCCATTTTGGGATAAGCCTTGCTATGTTTGTTATGTCATACAAATCTCTCATCTCTTACGTCATCTGATTTTACAAATGCAGAATTAGAGCTTGGAGTAGTTGTGGGTGATGATATCCTTAGAACACGTCCTCTCTCTCTCTCCGACAACAATCTATCTATCAACCCTTCTCTGTGTTAGCAGCAAGCTAACCTGTTCATGCTAACCCAAGACATTACTTCCAGGAAGGAACATGAGGAAATATTGGCTATTGTCAACCATACACACCGATAGACAGCCACCAACACCATACCGTGACTCTATGTCCCTCAGTCTTCTCCCTGTTAGTACACTAGACCAGCTAGGATTTTGCAGCCTACACAACCACCAGGCCTCTGGAGACTGTGGAGAGGCAGGCAGATTGGAGACTGTGGAGAGGCAGGCAGATTGGAGACTGTGGAGAGGCAGGCAGATTGGAGACTGTGGAGAGGCAGGTAGATTGGAGACTGTGGAGAGGCAGGCAGATTGGAGACTGTGGAGAGGCAGGCAGATTGGAGACTGTGGAGAGGCAGGCAGATTGGAGACTGTGGAGAGGCAGGTAGATTGGAGACTGTGGAGAGGCAGGCAGATTGGAGACTGTGGAGAGGCAGGCAGATTGGAGACTGTGGAGAGGCAGGCAGATTGGAGACTGTGGAGAGGCAGGCAGATTGGAGACTGTGGAGAGGCAGGTAGATTGGAGACTGTGGAGAGGCAGGCAGATTGGAGACTGTGGAGAGGCAGGCAGATTGGTGACTGTGGAGAGGCAGGCAGATTGGTGACTGTGGAGAGGCAGGTAGATTGGTGACTGTGGAGAGGCAGGTAGATTGGTGACTGTGGAGAGGCAGGTAGATTGGAGACTGTGGAGAGGCAGGTAGATTGGTGACTGTGGAGAGGCAGGTAGATTGGAGACTGTGGAGAGGCAGGTAGATCGGAGACTGTGGAGAGGCAGGTAGATCGGAGACTGTGGAGAGGCAGGTAGATCGGAGACTGTGGAGAGGCAGGTAGATCGGAGACTGTGGAGAGGCAGGTAGATTGGAGACTGTGGAGAGGCAGGCAGATTGGAGACTGGAGAGGCGGGCCTCTGGAGACTATGGAGAGGCAGGCAGATTGTAGGCAGACTGAGTCACTGCCTTCCCGGAAAGGAAAGCTTCTCTCTCTCTCTCTCTCTCTCTCTCTCTCTCTCTCTCTCTCTCTCTCTCTCTCTCTCTCTCTCTCTCTGCCAGTCCAAATGCACATGGGTTGCATCCCAAATAGCACTATATTCCCTCTGTAGTGCACTACTTGTGACCAAGGCACATGGGGCTCTGGTCAAATGTAGTGCACGATGTAAGGAAGAGGGTGCCTTTTGGTAAACAGCCTATATGGGATGAGATGATATCAGTGTGTTAACCACCAGATAGACAGCTATTATGGTATTAACAAGCCTCTAACACGGCCTGTCATTACTAAAAGTGGTCATTTCCGTATTTTAATTACATTCGCACACAGTATACTGTGAATGGTGTATTGTTTGGGTTGAGTTTCCTGCTGTAAATCAGTTAAAATAAAATTAGACTATGTCTGTAAAGTATCAAATGATCAATTTTGTACGCTTTGATGGCATCCTCTTTGCAGCTTATTCTTTCTCTGTTTACAGGATATAAAGTATTTCTCCATTTCCGATAACTAGGGGTATTATAGAGTGTGCAGTTATGTCAGAAATGGCATCCTATTTCCTATAGGGCACTATCAGGTTTGAAGGCTTCTCTCTCCTCTGTGCAAGTGATAGGTATCAGGTTTGAAGGCTTCTCTCTCTCCTCTGTGCAAGTGATAGGTATCAGGTTTGAAGGCTTCTCTCTCTCCTCTGTGCAAGTGATAGGTATCAGGTTTGAAGGCTTCTCTCTCTCCTCTGTGCAAGTGATAGGTATCAGGTTTGAAGGCTTCTCTCTCCTCTGTGCAAGTGATAGGTATCAGGTTTGAAGGCTTCTCTCTCCTCTGTGCAAGTGATTGGTATCGGGTTTGAAGGCTTCTCTCTCCTCTGTGCAAGAGATAGGTATCAGGTTTGAAGGCTTCTCTCTCTCCTCTGTGCAAGTGATAGGTATCAGGTTTGAAGGCTTCTCTCTCTCCTCTGTGCAAGTGATAGGTATCAGGTTTGAAGGCTTCTCTCTCCTCTGTGCAAGTGAATGGTATCAGGTTTGAAGGCTTCTCTCTCTCCTCTGTGCAAGAGATAGGTATCAGGTTTGAAGGCTTCTCTCTCTCCTCTGTGCAAGTGATAGGTATCAGGTTTGAAGGCTTCTCTCTCTCCTCTGTGCAAGTGATAGGTATCAGGTTTGAAGGCTTCTCTCTCTCCTCTGTGCAAGTGATAGGTATCAGGTTTGAAGGCTTCTCTCTCTCCTCTGTGCAAGTGATAGGTATCAGGTTTGAAGGCTTCTCTCTCTCCTCTGTGCAAGTGATAGGTATCAGGTTTGAAGGCTTCTCTCTCTCCTCTGTGCAAGAGATAGGTATCAGGTTTGAAGGCTTCTCTCTCTCCTCTGTGCAAGTGATAGGTATCAGGTTTGAAGGCTTCTCTCTCTCCTCTGTGCAAGTGATAGGTATCAGGTTTGAAGGCTTCTCTCTCTCCTCTGTGCAAGTGATAGGTATCAGGTTTGAAGGCTTCTCTCTCCTCTGTGCAAGTGATAGGTATCAGGTTTGAAGGCTTCTCTCTCTCCTCTGTGCAAGTGATAGGTATCAGGTTTGAAGGCTTCTCTCTCCTCTGTGCAAGAGATAGGTATCAGGTTTGAATGCTTCTCTCTCTCCTCTGTGCAAGTGATAGGTATCAGGTTTGAAGGCATCTCTCTCTCCTCTGTGCAAGTGATAGGTATCAGGTTTGAAGGCTTCTCTCGCTCCTCTGTGCAAGTGATAGGTATCAGGTTTGAAGGCTTCTCTCTCCTCTGTGCAAGTGATTGGTATCAGGTTTGAAGGCTTCTCTCTCTCCTCTGTGCAAGAGATAGGTATCAGGTTTGAAGGCTTCTCTCTCTCCTCTGTGCAAGTGATAGGTATCAGGTTTGAGGGCTTCTCTCTCCTCTGTGCAAGTGATAGGTATCAGGTTTGAAGGCTTCTCTCTCCTCTGTGCAAGTGATTGGTATCAGGTTTGAAGGCTTCTCTCTCCTCTGTGCAAGAGATAGGTATCAGGTTTGAAGGCTTCTCTCTCTCCTCTGTGCAAGTGATAGGTATCAGGTTTGAAGGCTTCTCTCTCCTCTGTGCAAGTGATAGGTATCAGGTTTGAAGGCTTCTCTCTCCTCTGTGCAAGTGATTGGTATCAGGTTTGAAGGCTTCTCTCTCTCCTCTGTGCAAGAGATAGGTATCAGGTTTGAAGGCTTCTCTCTCTCCTCTGTGCAAGTGATAGGTATCAGGTTTGAAGGCTTCTCTCTCCTCTGTGCAAGTGATAGGTATCAGGTTTGAAGGCTTCTCTCTCCTCTGTGCAAGTGATTGGTATAAGGTTTGAAGGCTTCTCTCTCCTCTGTGCAAGAGATAGGTATCAGGTTTGAAGGCTTCTCTCTCTCCTCTGTGCAAGTGATAGGTATCAGGTTTGAAGGCTTCTCTCTCTCCTCTGTGCAAGTGATAGGTATCAGGTTTGAAGGCTTCTCTCTCCTCTGTGCAAGTGATAGGTATCAGGTTTGAAGGCTTCTCTCTCTCCTCTGTGCAAGTGATAGGTATCAGGTTTGAAGGCTTCTCTCTCCTCTGTGCAAGTGATTGGTATCAGGTTTGAAGGCTTCTCTCTCTCCTCTGTGCAAGAGATAGGTATCAGGTTTGAAGGCTTCTCTCTCTCCTCTGTGCAAGTGATAGGTATCAGGTTTGAAGGCTTCTCTCTCTCCTCTGTGCAAGAGATAGGTATCAGGTTTGAAGGCTTCTCTCTCTCCTCTGTGCAAGTGATAGGTATCAGGTTTGAAGGCTTCTCTCTCCTCTGTGCAAGTGATAGGTATCAGGTTTGAAGGCTTCTCTCTCCTCTGTGCAAGTGATAGGTATCAGGTTTGAAGGCTTCTCTCTCTCCTCTGTGCAAGTGATAGGTATCAGGTTTGAAGGCTTCTCTCTCTCCTCTGTGCAAGTGATAGGTATCAGGTTTGAAGGCTTCTCTCTCTCCTCTGTGCAAGTGATAGGTATCAGGTTTGAAGGCTTCTCTCTCTCCTCTGTGCAAGTGATAGGTATCAGGTTTGAAGGCTTCTCTCTCTCCTCTGTGCAAGTGATAGGTATCAGGTTTGAAGGCTTCTCTCTCTCCTCTGTGCAAGTGATAGGTATCAGGTTTGAAGGCTTCTCTCTCTCCTCTGTGCAAGTGATAGGTATCAGGTTTGAAGGCTTCTCTCTCTCCTCTGTGCAAATGATAGGTATCAGGTTTGAAGGCTTCTCTCTCTCCTCTGTGCAAGTGATAGGTATCAGTTTGAAGGCTTCTCTCTCTCCTCTGTGCAAGTGATTGGTATCAGGTTTGAAGGCTTCTCTCTCCTCTGTGCAAGAGATAGGTATCAGGTTTGAAGGCTTCTCTCTCCTCTGTGCAAGAGATAGGTATCAGGTTTGAAGGCTTCTCTCTCTCCTCTGTGCAAGTGATAAGTATCAGGTTTGAAGGCTTCTCTCTCCTCTGTGCTAGTGATTGGTATCAGGTTTGAAGGCTTCTCTCTCTCCTCTGTGCAAGAGATAGGTATCAGGTTTGAAGGCTTCTCTCTCTCCTCTGTGCAAGTGATAGGTATCAGGTTTGAAGGCTTCTCTGTCTCCTCTGTGCAAGTGATAGGTATCAGGTTTGAAGGCTTCTCTCTCTCCTCTGTGCAAGTGATAGGTATCAGGTTTGAAGGCTTCTCTCTCTCCTCTGTGCAAGTGATAGGTATCAGGTTTGAAGGCTTCTCTCTCTCCTCTGTGCAAGTGATAGGTATCAGGTTTGAAGGCTTCTCTCTCTCCTCTGTGCAAGTGATTGGTATCAGGTTTGAAGGCTTCTCTCTCCTCTGTGCAAGAGATAGGTATCAGGTTTGAAGGCTTCTCTCTCCTCTGTGCAAGAGATAGGTATCAGGTTTGAAGGTTTCTCTCTCTCCTCTGTGCAAGTGATAGGTATCAGGTTTGAACGCTTCTCTCTCTCCTCTGTGCAAGTGATAGGTATCAGGTTTGAAGGCTTCTCTCTCTCCTCTGTGCAAATGATAGGTATCAGGTTTGAAGGCTTCTCTCTCTCCTCTGTGCAAGTGATAGGTATCAGTTTGAAGGCTTCTCTCTCTCCTCTGTGCAAGTGATTGGTATCAGGTTTGAAGGCTTCTCTCTCCTCTGTGCAAGAGATAGGTATCAGGTTTGAAGGCTTCTCTCTCCTCTGTGCAAGAGATAGGTATCAGGTTTGAAGGCTTCTCTCTCTCCTCTGTGCAAGTGATAGGTATCAGGTTTGAAGGCTTCTCTCTCCTCTGTGCAAGTGATTGGTATCAGGTTTGAAGGCTTCTCTCTCTCCTCTGTGCAAGAGATAGGTATCAGGTTTGAAGGCTTCTCTCTCTCCTCTGTGCAAGTGATAGGTATCAGGTTTGAAGGCTTCTCTCTCTCCTCTGTGCAAGTGATAGGTATCAGGTTTGAAGGCTTCTCTCTCTCCTCTGTGCAAGTGATAGGTATCAGGTTTGAAGGCTTCTCTCTCTCCTCTGTGCAAGTGATAGGTATCAGGTTTGAAGGCTTCTCTCTCTCCTCTGTGCAAGTGATAGGTATCAGGTTTGAAGGCTTCTCTCTCTCCTCTGTGCAAGTGATTGGTATCAGGTTTGAAGGCTTCTCTCTCCTCTGTGCAAGAGATAGGTATCAGGTTTGAAGGCTTCTCTCTCCTCTGTGCAAGAGATAGGTATCAGGTTTGAAGGCTTCTCTCTCTCCTCTGTGCAAGTGATAGGTATCAGGTTTGAAGGCTTCTCTCTCCTCTGTGCAAGAGATAGGTATCAGGTTTGAAGGCTTCTCTCTCTCCTCTGTGCAAGTGATAGGTATCAGGTTTGAAGGCTTCTCTCTCCGCTCTGTGCAAGTGATAGGTATCAGGTTTGAAGGCTTCTTTCTCTCCTCTGTGCAAGTGATAGGTATCAGGTTTGAAGGCTTCTCTGTGCAAGTGATTGGTATCAGGTTTGAAGGCTTCTCTCTCTCCTCTGTGCAAGTGATAGGTATCAGGTTTGAAGGCTTCTCTCTCCTCTGTGCAAGTGATTGGTATCAGGTTTGAAGGCTTCTCTATCTCCTCTGTGCAAGTGATAGGTATCAGGTTTGAAGGCTTCTCTCTCCTCTGTGCAAGTGATTGGTATCAGGTTTGAAGGCTTCTCTCTCTCCTCTGTGCAAGTGATAGGTATCAGGTTTGAAGGCTTCTCTCTCTCCTCTGTGCAAGTGATAGGTATCAGGTTTGAAGGCTTCTCTCTCCTCTGTGCAAGAGATAGGTATCAGGTTTGAAGGCTTCTCTCTCTCCTCTGTGCAAGTGATAGGTATCAGGTTTGAAGGCTTCTCTCTCCTCTGTGCAAGAGATAGGTATCAGGTTTGAAGGCTTCTCTCTCTCCTCTGTGCAAGTGATAGGTATCAAGTTTGAAGGCTTCTCTCTCCTCTGTGCAAGTGATTGGTATCAGGTTTGAAGGCTTCTCTCTCCTCTGTGCAAGAGATAGGTATCAGGTTTGAAGGCTTCTCTCTCCTCTGTGCAAGTGATTGGTATCAGGTTTGAAGGCTTCTCTCTCCTCTGTGCAAGAGATAGGTATCAGGTTTGAAGGCTTCTCTCTCTCCTCTGTGCAAGTGATAGGTATCAGGTTTGAAGGCTTCTCTCTCTCCTCTGTGCAAGTGATAGGTATCAGGTTTGAAGGCTTCTCTCTCTCCTCTGTGCAAGAGATAGGTATCAGGTTTGAAGGCTTCTCTCTCTCCTCTGTGCAAGTGATAGGTATCAGGTTTGAAGGCTTCTCTCTCTCCTCTGTGCAAGTGATTTGTATCAGGTTTGAAGGCTTCTCTCTCTCCTCTGTGCAAGAGATAGGTATCAGGTTTGAAGGCTTCTCTCTCCTCTGTGCAAGAGATAGGTATCAGGTTTGAAGGCTTCTCTCTCTCCTCTGTGCAAGTGATAGGTATCAGGTTTGAAGGCTTCTCTCTCCTCTGTGCAAGAGATAGGTATCAGGTTTGAATGCTTATCTCTCTCCTCTGTGCAAGTGATAGGTATCAGGTTTGAAGGCTTCTCTCTCTCCTCTGTGCAAGTGATAGGTATCAGGTTTGAAGGCTTCTCTCTCTCCTCTGTGCAAGTGATAGGTATCAGGTTTGAAGGCTTCTCTCTCCTCTGTGCAAGTGATTGGTATCAGGTTTGAAGGCTTCTCTCTCTCCTCTGTGCAAGAGATAGGTATCAGGTTTGAAGGCTTCTCTCTCTCCTCTGTGCAAGTGATAGGTATCAGGTTTGAAGGCTTCTCTCTCCTCCGTGCAAGTGATGGTATCAGGTTTGAAGGCTTCTCTCTCCTCTGTGCAAGTGATGGTATCAGGTTTGAAGGCTTCTCTCTCTCCTCTGTGCAAGTGATAGGTATCAGGTTTGAAGGCTTCTCTCTCTCCTCTGTGCAAGTGATAGGTATCAGGTTTGAAGGCTTCTCTCTCTCCTCTGTGCAAGTGATAGGTATCAGGTTTGAAGGCTTCTCTCTCCTCTGTGCAAGTGATAGGTATCAGGTTTGAAGGCTTCTCTCTCTCCTCTGTGCAAGAGATAGGTATCAGGTTTGAAGGCTTCTCTCTCTCCTCTGTGCAAGTGATAGGTATCAGGTTTGAAGGCTTCTCTCTCTCCTCTGTGCAAGTGATAGGTATCAGGTTTGAAGGCTTCTCTCTCTCCTCTGTGCAAGTGATAGGTATCAGGTTTGAAGGCTTCTCTCTCTCCTCTGTGCAAGTGATAGGTATCAGGTTTGAAGGCTTCTCTCTCTCCTCTGTGCAAGTGATAGGTATCAGGTTTGAAGGCTTCTCTCTCTCCTCTGTGCAAGTGATTGGTATCAGGTTTGAAGGCTTCTCCTCTCCTCTGTGCAAGAGATAGGTATCAGGTTTGAAGGCTTCTCTCTCCTCTGTGCAAGAGATAGGTATCAGGTTTGAAGGCTTCTCTCTCTCCTCTGTGCAAGAGATAGGTATCAGGTTTGAAGGCTTCTCTCTCCTCTGTGCAAGAGATAGGTATCAGGTTTGAAGGCTTCTCTCTCTCCTCTGTGCAAGTGATAGGTATCAGGTTTGAAGGCTTCTCTCTCTCCTCTGTGCAAGTGATAGGTATCAGGTTTGAAGGCTTCTCTCTCTCCTCTGTGCAAGTGATAGGTATCAGGTTTGAAGGCTTCTCTCTCTCCTCTGTGCAAGTGATAGGTATCAGGTTTGAAGGCTTCTCTCTCTCCTCTGTGCAAGTGATAGGTATCAGGTTTGAAGGCTTCTCTCTCCTCTGTGCAAGTGATTGGTATCAGGTTTGAAGGCTTCTCTCTCTCCTCTGTGCAAGAGATAGGTATCAGGTTTGAAGGCTTCTCTCTCTCCTCTGTGCAAGTGATAGGTATCAGGTTTGAAGGCTTCTCTCTCTCCTCTGTGCAAGTGATAGGTATCAGGTTTGAAGGCTTCTCTCTCTCCTCTGTGCAAGTGATAGGTATCAGGTTTGAAGGCTTCTCTCTCTCCTCTGTGCAAGTGATAGGTATCAGGTTTGAAGGCTTCTCTCTCTCCTCTGTGCAAGTGATAGGTATCAGGTTTGAAGGCTTCTCTCTCTCCTCTGTGCAAGTGATTGGTATCAGGTTTGAAGGCTTCTCTCTCCTCTGTGCAAGAGATAGGTATCAGGTTTGAAGGCTTCTCTCTCCTCTGTGCAAGAGATAGGTATCAGGTTTGAAGGCTTCTCTCTCTCCTCTGTGCAAGTGATAGGTATCAGGTTTGAAGGCTTCTCTCTCCTCTGTGCAAGAGATAGGTATCAGGTTTGAAGGCTTCTCTCTCTCCTCTGTGCAAGTGATAGGTATCAGGTTTGAAGGCTTCTCTCTCTCCTCTGTGCAAGTGATAGGTATCAGGTTTGAAGGCTTCTCTCTCTCCTCTGTGCAAGTGATAGGTATCAGGTTTGAAGGCTTCTCTCTCCTCTGTGCAAGTGATAGGTATCAGGTTTGAAGGCTTCTCTCTCCCTCTGTGCAAGTGATAGGTATCAGGTTTGAAGGCTTCTTTCTCTCCTCTGTGCAAGTGATAGGTATCAGGTTTGAAGGCTTCTCTCTCCTCTGTGCAAGTGATTGGTATCAGGTTTGAAGGCTTCTCTCTCTCCTCTGTGCAAGTGATAGGTATCAGGTTTGAAGGCTCTCTCTCTCCTCTGTGCAAGTGATAGGTATCAGGTTTGAAGGCTTCTCTCTCTCCTCTGTGCAAGTGATTGGTATCAGGTTTGAAGGCTTCTCTATCTCCTCTGTGCAAGTGATAGGTATCAGGTTTGAAGGCTTCTCTCTCCTCTGTGCAAGTGATAGGTATCAGGTTTGAAGGCTTCTCTCTCTCCTCTGTGCAAGTGATAGGTATCAGGTTTGAAGGCTTCTCTCTCTCTCCTCTGTGCAAGTGATAGGTATCAGGTTTGAAGGCTTCTCTCTCTCCTCTGTGCAAGTGATTGGTATCAGGTTTGAAGGCTTCTCTCTCCTCTGTGCAAGAGATAGGTATCAGGTTTGAAGGCTTCTCTCTCCTCTGTGCAAGAGATAGGTATCAGGTTTGAAGGCTTCTCTCTCTCCTCTGTGCAAGTGATAGGTATCAGGTTTGAAGGCTTCTCTCTCCTCTGTGCAAGAGATAGGTATCAGGTTTGAAGGCTTCTCTCTCTCCTCTGTGCAAGTGATAGGTATCAGGTTTGAAGGCTTCTCTCTCTCCTCTGTGCAAGTGATAGGTATCAGGTTTGAAGGCTTCTCTCTCTCCTCTGTGCAAGTGATAGGTATCAGGTTTGAAGGCTTCTCTCTCTCCTCTGTGCAAGTGATAGGTATCAGGTTTGAAGGCTTCTCTCTCTCCTCTGTGCAAGTGATAGGTATCAGGTTTGAAGGCTTCTCTCTCCTCTGTGCAAGTGATTGGTATCAGGTTTGAAGGCTTCTCTCTCTCCTCTGTGCAAGAGATAGGTATCAGGTTTGAAGGCTTCTCTCTCTCCTCTGTGCAAGTGATAGGTATCAGGTTTGAAGGCTTCTCTCTCTCCTCTGTGCAAGTGATAGGTATCAGGTTTGAAGGCTTCTCTCTCCTCTGTGCAAGTGATAGGTATCAGGTTTGAAGGCTTCTCTCTCTCCTCTGTGCAAGTGATAGGTATCAGGTTTGAAGGCTTCTCTCTCTCCTCTGTGCAAGTGATAGGTATCAGGTTTGAAGGCTTCTCTCTCTCCTCTGTGCAAGTGATTGGTATCAGGTTTGAAGGCTTCTCTCTCCTCTGTGCAAGAGATAGGTATCAGGTTTAAAGGCTTCTCTCTCCTCTGTGCAAGAGATAGGTATCAGGTTTGAAGGCTTCTCTCTCTCCTCTGTGCAAGTGATAGGTATCAGGTTTGAAGGCTTCTCTCTCCTCTGTGCAAGAGATAGGTATCAGGTTTGAAGGCTTCTCTCTCTCCTCTGTGCAAGTGATAGGTATCAGGTTTGAAGGCTTCTCTCTCTCCTCTGTGCAAGTGATAGGTATCAGGTTTGAAGGCTTCTCTCTCTCCTCTGTGCAAGTGATAGGTATCAGGTTTGAAGGCTTCTCTCTCCTCTGTGCAAGTGATAGGTATCAGGTTTGAAGGCTTCTCTCTCCTCTGTGCAAGTGATTGGTATCAGGTTTGAAGGCTTCTCTCTCTCCTCTGTGCAAGTGATAGGTATCAGGTTTGAAGGCTTCTCTCTCCTCTGTGCAAGTGATAGGTATCAGGTTTGAAGGCTTCTCTCTCTCCTCTGTGCAAGTGATAGGTATCAGGTTTGAAGGCTTCTCTCTCTCTCCTCTTTGCAAGTGATAGGTATCAGGTTTGAAGGCTTCTCTCTCTCCTCTGTGCAAGTGATTGGTATCAGGTTTGAAGGCTTCTCTCTCCTCTGTGCAAGAGATAGGTATCAGGTTTGAAGGCTTCTCTCTCCTCTGTGCAAGAGATAGGTATCAGGTTTGAAGGCTTCTCTCTCTCCTCTGTGCAAGTGATAGGTATCAGGTTTGAAGGCTTCTCTCTCCTCTGTGCAAGAGATAGGTATCAGGTTTGAAGGCTTCTCTCTCTCCTCTGTGCAAGTGATAGGTATCAGGTTTGAAGGCTTCTCTCTCTCCTCTGTGCAAGTGATAGGTATCAGGTTTGAAGGCTTCTCTCTCTCCTCTGTGCAAGTGATAGGTATCAGGTTTGAAGGCTTCTCTCTCTCCTCTGTGCAAGTGATAGGTATCAGGTTTGAAGGCTTCTCTCTCTCCTCTGTGCAAGTGATAGGTATCAGGTTTGAAGGCTTCTCTCTCCTCTGTGCAAGTGATTGGTATCAGGTTTGAAGGCTTCTCTCTCTCCTCTGTGCAAGAGATAGGTATCAGGTTTGAAGGCTTCTCTCTCTCCTCTGTGCAAGTGATAGGTATCAGGTTTGAAGGCTTCTCTCTCTCCTCTGTGTAAGTGATAGGTATCAGGTTTGAAGGCTTCTCTCTCCTCTGTGCAAGTGATAGGTATCAGGTTTGAAGGCTTCTCTCTCTCCTCTGTGCAAGTGATAGGTATCAGGTTTGAAGGCTTCTCTCTCTCCTCTGTGCAAGTGATAGGTATCAGGTTTGAAGGCTTCTCTCTCTCCTCTGTGCAAGTGATTGGTATCAGGTTTGAAGGCTTCTCTCTCCTCTGTGCAAGAGATAGGTATCAGGTTTGAAGGCTTCTCTCTCCTCTGTGCAAGAGATAGGTATCAGGTTTGAAGGCTTCTCTCTCTCCTCTGTGCAAGTGATAGGTATCAGGTTTGAAGGCTTCTCTCTCCTCTGTGCAAGAGATAGGTATCAGGTTTGAAGGCTTCTCTCTCTCCTCTGTGCAAGTGATAGGTATCAGGTTTGAAGGCTTCTCTCTCTCCTCTGTGCAAGTGATAGGTATCAGGTTTGAAGGCTTCTCTCTCTCCTCTGTGCAAGTGATAGGTATCAGGTTTGAAGGCTTCTCTCTCCTCTGTGCAAGTGATTGGTATCAGGTTTGAAGGCTTCTCTCTCTCCTCTGTGCAAGAGATAGGTATCAGGTTTGAAGGCTTCTCTCTCTCCTCTGTGCAAGTGATAGGTATCAGGTTTGAAGGCTTCTCTCTCCTCTGTGCAAGAGATAGGTATCAGGTTTGAAGGCTTCTCTCTCTCCTCTGTGCAAGTGATAGGTATCAGGTTTGAAGGCTTCTCTCTCTCCTCTGTGCAAGTGATTGGTATCAGGTTTGAAGGCTTCTCTCTCCTCTGTGCAAGAGATAGGTATCAGGTTTGAAGGCTTCTCTCTCCTCTGTGCAAGAGATAGGTATCAGGTTTGAAGGCTTCTCTCTCTCCTCTGTGCAAGTGATAGGTATCAGGTTTGAAGGCTTCTCTCTCTCCTCTGTGCAAGTGATAGGTATCAGGTTTGAAGGCTTCTCTCTCTCCTCTGTGCAAGTGATTGGTATCAGGTTTGAAGGCTTCTCTCTCTCCTCTGTGCAAGAGATAGGTATCAGGTTTGAAGGCTTCTCTCTCTCCTCTGTGCAAGTGATAGGTATCAGGTTTGAAGGCTTCTCTCTCTCCTCTGTGCAAGTGATAGGTATCAGGTTTGAAGGCTTCTCTCTCTCCTCTGTGCAAGTGATAGGTATCAGGTTTGAAGGCTTCTCTCTCTCCTCTGTGCAAGTGATAGGTATCAGGTTTGAAGGCTTCTCTCTCTCCTCTGTGCAAGTGATAGGTATCAGGTTTGAAGGCTTCTCTCTCTCCTCTGTGCAAGTGATTGGTATCAGGTTTGAAGGCTTCTCTCTCCTCTGTGCAAGAGATAGGTATCAGGTTTGAAGGCTTCTCTCTCCTCTGTGCAAGAGATAGGTATCAGGTTTGAAGGCTTCTCTCTCTCCTCTGTGCAAGTGATAGGTATCAGGTTTGAAGGCTTCTCTCTCCTCTGTGCAAGAGATAGGTATCAGGTTTGAAGGCTTCTCTCTCTCCTCTGTGCAAGTGATAGGTATCAGGTTTGAAGGCTTCTCTCTCTCCTCTGTGCAAGTGATAGGTATCAGGTTTGAAGGCTTCTCTCTCTCCTCTGTGCAAGTGATAGGTATCAGGTTTGAAGGCTTCTCTCTCTCCTCTGTGCAAGTGATAGGTATCAGGTTTGAAGGCTTCTCTCTCTCCTCTGTGCAAGTGATAGGTATCAGGTTTGAAGGCTTCTCTCTCCTCTGTGCAAGTGATTGGTATCAGGTTTGAAGGCTTCTCTCTCTCCTCTGTGCAAGAGATAGGTATCAGGTTTGAAGGCTTCTCTCTCTCCTCTGTGCAAGTGATAGGTATCAGGTTTGAAGGCTTCTCTCTCTCCTCTGTGCAAGTGATAGGTATCAGGTTTGAAGGCTTCTCTCTCCTCTGTGCAAGTGATAGGTATCAGGTTTGAAGGCTTCTCTCTCTCCTCTGTGCAAGTGATAGGTATCAGGTTTGAAGGCTTCTCTCTCTCCTCTGTGCAAGTGATAGGTATCAGGTTTGAAGGCTTCTCTCTCTCCTCTGTGCAAGTGATTGGTATCAGGTTTGAAGGCTTCTCTCTCCTCTGTGCAAGAGATAGGTATCAGGTTTGAAGGCTTCTCTCTCCTCTGTGCAAGAGATAGGTATCAGGTTTGAAGGCTTCTCTCTCTCCTCTGTGCAAGTGATAGGTATCAGGTTTGAAGGCTTCTCTCTCCTCTGTGCAAGAGATAGGTATCAGGTTTGAAGGCTTCTCTCTCTCCTCTGTGCAAGTGATAGGTATCAGGTTTGAAGGCTTCTCTCTCTCCTCTGTGCAAGTGATAGGTATCAGGTTTGAAGGCTTCTCTCTCTCCTCTGTGCAAGTGATAGGTATCAGGTTTGAAGGCTTCTCTCTCCTCTGTGCAAGTGATAGGTATCAGGTTTGAAGGCTTCATCAGGTTTGAAGGCTTCTCTCTCCTCTGTGCAAGTGATAGGTATCAGGTTTGAAGGCTTCTCTCTCTCCTCTGTGCAAGTGATAGGTATCAGGTTTGAAGGCTTCTCTCTCTCTCCTCTTTGCAAGTGATAGGTATCAGGTTTGAAGGCTTCTCTCTCTCCTCTGTGCAAGTGATTGGTATCAGGTTTGAAGGCTTCTCTCTCCTCTGTGCAAGAGATAGGTATCAGGTTTAAAGGCTTCTCTCTCCTCTGTGCAAGAGATAGGTATCAGGTTTGAAGGCTTCTCTCTCTCCTCTGTGCAAGTGATAGGTATCAAGTTTGAAGGCTTCTCTCTCCTCTGTGCAAGAGATAGGTATCAGGTTTGAAGGCTTCTCTCTCTCCTCTGTGCAAGTGATAGGTATCAGGTTTGAAGGCTTCTCTCTCTCCTCTGTGCAAGTGATAGGTATCAGGTTTGAAGGCTTCTCTCTCTCCTCTGTGCAAGTGATAGGTATCAGGTTTGAAGGCTTCTCTCTCTCCTCTGTGCAAGTGATAGGTATCAGGTTTGAAGGCTTCTCTCTCTCCTCTGTGCAAGTGATAGGTATCAGGTTTGAAGGCTTCTCTCTCCTCTGTGCAAGTGATTGGTATCAGGTTTGAAGGCTTCTCTCTCTCCTCTGTGCAAGAGATAGGTATCAGGTTTGAAGGCTTCTCTCTCTCCTCTGTGCAAGTGATAGGTATCAGGTTTGAAGGCTTCTCTCTCTCCTCTGTGTAAGTGATAGGTATCAGGTTTGAAGGCTTCTCTCTCCTCTGTGCAAGTGATAGGTATCAGGTTTGAAGGCTTCTCTCTCTCCTCTGTGCAAGTGATAGGTATCAGGTTTGAAGGCTTCTCTCTCTCTCCTCTGTGCAAGTGATAGGTATCAGGTTTGAAGGCTTCTCTCTCTCCTCTGTGCAAGTGATTGGTATCAGGTTTGAAGGCTTCTCTCTCCTCTGTGCAAGAGATAGGTATCAGGTTTAAAGGCTTCTCTCTCCTCTGTGCAAGAGATAGGTATCAGGTTTGAAGGCTTCTCTCTCTCCTCTGTGCAAGTGATAGGTATCAAGTTTGAAGGCTTCTCTCTCCTCTGTGCAAGAGATAGGTATCAGGTTTGAAGGCTTCTCTCTCTCCTCTGTGCAAGTGATAGGTATCAGGTTTGAAGGCTTCTCTCTCTCCTCTGTGCAAGTGATAGGTATCAGGTTTGAAGGCTTCTCTCTCTCCTCTGTGCAAGTGATAGGTATCAGGTTTGAAGGCTTCTCTCTCCTCTGTGCAAGTGATAGGTATCCGGTTTGAAGGCTTCTCTCTCCTCTGTGCAAGTGATTGGTTTCAGGTTTGAAGGCTTCTCTCTCTCCTCTGTGCAAGTGATAGGTATCAGGTTTGAAGGCTTCTCTCTCCTCTGTGCAAGTGATAGGTATCAGGTTTGAAGGCTTCTCTCTCCTCTGTGCAAGTGATTGGTATCCGGTTTGAAGGCTTCTCTCTCTCCTCTGTGCAAGAGATAGGTATCAGGTTTGAAGGCTTCTCTCTCTCCTCTGTGCAAGTGATAGGTATCAGGTTTGAAGGCTTCTCTCTCCTCTGTGCAAGAGATAGGTATCAGGTTTGAAGGCTTCTCTCTCTCCTCTGTGCAAGTGATAGGTATCAGGTTTGAAGGCTTCTCTCTCTCCTCTGTGCAAGTGATTGGTATCAGGTTTGAAGGCTTCTCTCTCCTCTGTGCAAGAGATAGGTATCAGGTTTGAAGGCTTCTCTCTCTCCTCTGTGCAAGTGATAGGTATCAGGTTTGAAGGCTTCTCTCTCTCCTCTGTGCAAGTGATAGGTATCAGGTTTGAAGGCTTCTCTCTCTCCTCTGTGCAAGTGATAGGTATCAGGTTTGAAGGCTTCTCTCTCCTCTGTGCAAGTGATAGGTATCCGGTTTGAAGGCTTCTCTCTCCTCTGTGCAAGTGATTGGTTTCAGGTTTGAAGGCTTTTCTCTCTCCTCTGTGTAAGTAAAAGGTATCAGGTTTGAAGGCTTCTCTCTCCTCTGTGCAAGTGATAGGTATCAGGTTTGAAGGCTTCTCTCTCTCCTCTGTGCAAGTGATAGGTATCAGGTTTGAAGGCTTCTCTCTCTCTCCTCTTTGCAAGTGATAGGTATCAGGTTTGAAGGCTTCTCTCTCTCCTCTGTGCAAGTGATTGGTATCAGGTTTGAAGGCTTCTCTCTCCTCTGTGCAAGAGATAGGTATCAGGTTTAAAGGCTTCTCTCTCCTCTGTGCAAGAGATAGGTATCAGGTTTGAAGGCTTCTCTCTCTCCTCTGTGCAAGTGATAGGTATCAAGTTTGAAGGCTTCTCTCTCCTCTGTGCAAGAGATAGGTATCAGGTTTGAAGGCTTCTCTCTCTCCTCTGTGCAAGTGATAGGTATCAGGTTTGAAGGCTTCTCTCTCTCCTCTGTGCAAGTGATAGGTATCAGGTTTGAAGGCTTCTCTCTCTCCTCTGTGCAAGTGATAGGTATCAGGTTTGAAGGCTTCTCTCTCTCCTCTGTGCAAGTGATAGGTATCAGGTTTGAAGGCTTCTCTCTCTCCTCTGTGCAAGTGATAGGTATCAGGTTTGAAGGCTTCTCTCTCCTCTGTGCAAGTGATTGGTATCAGGTTTGAAGGCTTCTCTCTCTCCTCTGTGCAAGAGATAGGTATCAGGTTTGAAGGCTTCTCTCTCTCCTCTGTGCAAGTGATAGGTATCAGGTTTGAAGGCTTCTCTCTCTCCTCTGTGTAAGTGATAGGTATCAGGTTTGAAGGCTTCTCTCTCCTCTGTGCAAGTGATAGGTATCAGGTTTGAAGGCTTCTCTCTCTCCTCTGTGCAAGTGATAGGTATCAGGTTTGAAGGCTTCTCTCTCTCTCCTCTGTGCAAGTGATAGGTATCAGGTTTGAAGGCTTCTCTCTCTCCTCTGTGCAAGTGATTGGTATCAGGTTTGAAGGCTTCTCTCTCCTCTGTGCAAGAGATAGGTATCAGGTTTAAAGGCTTCTCTCTCCTCTGTGCAAGAGATAGGTATCAGGTTTGAAGGCTTCTCTCTCTCCTCTGTGCAAGTGATAGGTATCAAGTTTGAAGGCTTCTCTCTCCTCTGTGCAAGAGATAGGTATCAGGTTTGAAGGCTTCTCTCTCTCCTCTGTGCAAGTGATAGGTATCAGGTTTGAAGGCTTCTCTCTCTCCTCTGTGCAAGTGATAGGTATCAGGTTTGAAGGCTTCTCTCTCTCCTCTGTGCAAGTGATAGGTATCAGGTTTGAAGGCTTCTCTCTCCTCTGTGCAAGTGATAGGTATCCGGTTTGAAGGCTTCTCTCTCCTCTGTGCAAGTGATTGGTTTCAGGTTTGAAGGCTTCTCTCTCTCCTCTGTGCAAGTGATAGGTATCAGGTTTGAAGGCTTCTCTCTCCTCTGTGCAAGTGATAGGTATCAGGTTTGAAGGCTTCTCTCTCCTCTGTGCAAGTGATTGGTATCCGGTTTGAAGGCTTCTCTCTCTCCTCTGTGCAAGAGATAGGTATCAGGTTTGAAGGCTTCTCTCTCTCCTCTGTGCAAGTGATAGGTATCAGGTTTGAAGGCTTCTCTCTCCTCTGTGCAAGAGATAGGTATCAGGTTTGAAGGCTTCTCTCTCTCCTCTGTGCAAGTGATAGGTATCAGGTTTGAAGGCTTCTCTCTCTCCTCTGTGCAAGTGATTGGTATCAGGTTTGAAGGCTTCTCTCTCCTCTGTGCAAGAGATAGGTATCAGGTTTGAAGGCTTCTCTCTCCTCTGTGCAAGAGATAGGTATCAGGTTTGAAGGCTTCTCTCTCTCCTCTGTGCAAGTGATAGGTATCAGGTTTGAAGGCTTCTCTCTCCTCTGTGCAAGTGATTGGTATCAGGTTTGAAGGCTTCTCTCTCTCCTCTGTGCAAGTGATAGGTATCAGGTTTGAAGGCTTCTCTCTCCTCTGTGCAAGTGATTGGTATCAGGTTTGAAGGCTTCTCTCTCCTCTGTGCAAGTGATAGGTATCAGGTTTGAAGGCTTCTCTCTCCTCTGTGCAAGTGATTGGTATCAGGTTTGAAGGCTTCTCTCTCTCCTCTGTGCAAGTGATAGGTATCAGGTTTGAAGGCTTCTCTCTCCTCTGTGCAAGTGATTGGTATCAGGTTTGAAGGCTTCTCTCTCTCCTCTGTGCAAGTGATTGGTATCAGGTTTGAAGGCTTCTCTCTCCTCTGTGCAAGAGATAGGTATCAGGTTTGAAGGCTTCTCTCTCTCCTCTGTGCAAGTGATAGGTATCAGGTTTGAAGGCTTCTCTCTCCTCTGTGCAAGAGATAGGTATCAGGTTTGAAGGCTTCTCTCTCTCCTCTGTGCAAGTGATAGGTATCAGGTTTGAAGGCTTCTCTCTCTCCTCTGTGCAAGTGATAGGTATCAGGTTTGACGTTAAGACCCAGATGCAGACTGTGTTGAAGTAACAATGTTTATTACGGCAACAGGGCAGGAAAACGACAGGTCAAGGCAGGCAGGGGTCGATGACCAGAGTAGTGGGGGAAAGGTACAAGATGGCAGGCAAGCTCAGGTCAGGCAGAGGTTGGTAATCCAGAGGTGGGGCAAAGGTACAGGACGTCAGGCAGGCTCAGGGGCAGGCAGAGTGGTCAGGCAAGCGGGCTCAGAGACAGGATCGGCAAGGTTCAAAAACCAGGAGGGCGAGGAAAAAAGCGAGACTGGGGAGCAGCAGGCGTTGAGACGAAAACTGCTGGTTAACTTGACAAACAAGACGAACTGGCAACAGACAAACAGAGAACACAGGTATAAATACACAGGGGATAATGGGGAAGATGGGCGACACCTGGAGGGGGGTGGAGACAATCACAAAGACAGGTGAAACAGATCAGGGTGTGACAGGGCACAACAGCTGACCTGAGCATCCTAAATGGCCCCACATACAGTAGGGCTCTGGTCAAGAGTTGTGCACTATACGGGGAATAGACAGCCATGTCAGCTGCACTTGGGAACGTTACAAACTAGGATGTGCAATATTCTTTCATTTTTACGGAGAAGAAGGAAAAAAAATGTATGGAATGTATGCATTCACTACTGTAAGTCGCTCTGGATAAGAGCGTCTGCTAAATGACTAAAATGTAAATGTTTACATTCCCTCCCCCATCATGTGACATCCCCCATCATGTGACAGGGTCCTTCACAGACAAAGCCACCTACGACTGGAGCTCGGAGGAGGAGGAGCCTGATGGAAGTGCGCGGCCCATCCAGGTGCTGGTTGTCAAGGACGACCACACCTTTGAGCTGGACGAGGCGGCGCTGAGCCGGATCCTATTGGCCGAAGAGGTCCAGGACAGGGAAGTGGTGGCCATATCTGTGGCCGGGGCGTTCCGCAAGGGCAAGTCCTTCCTCATGGACTTCATGCTGCGTTACATGTACAGCCAGGTGAGTTCAAAGGTCATGCTTGTGTAAATGATGGGGATTGGTAACCTCACTCCAGGTTGAAATGTCTCCACCCACGCTGCCAAATTATCAAATCAAATCAATGTGTATTTGTCACGTGCGCCGAATACAACAGTGAAATGCTTACTTACAGGCTCTAACCAATAGTGCAAAAAAGGTATTAGGTGAACAATAGGTAAGTAAAGAAATAAAACAACAGTAAAAAGACAGGCTATATAACAGTAGAGAGGCTATATAACAGTAGAGAGGCTATATACAGTAGCGAGGCTATATACAGTAGCGAGGCTACATACAGACACTGGTTAGTCAGGCTGATTGAGGTAGTATGTACATGTAGATATGGTTAAAGTGACTATGCATATATGATGAACAGAGAGTTGCAGTAGCGTAAAAAGAGGGGTTGGCGGGTGGGTGGTGGGACACAATGCAGATAGCCCGGTTAGCCAATGTGCGGGAGCACTGGTTGGTCGGGACAATTGAGGTAGTATGTACATGAATGTATAGTTAAAGTGACTATGCATATATGATAAACAGAGAGTAGCAGCAGCATTTTGGGTGGTGCAGCTGGCTAAGACTTTTGGGTGGTGCAGCTGGCTAAGACGTTTGGGTGGTGCAGCTGGCTAAGACGTTTGGGTGGTGCAGCTGGCTAAGACGTTTGGGTGGTGCAGCTGGCTAAGACTTTTGGGTGGTGCAGCTGGCTAAGACGTTTGGGTGGTGCAGCTGGCTAAGACGTTTGGGTGGTGCAGCTGGCTAAGACGTTTGGGTGGTGCAGCTGGCTAAGACTTTTTGGGTGGTCAGATGTGTTTGTTAGATAGTGGTTCTTAAGCTCCAGACCCAGTGTGAGTGGGTGATGCAGGAAGTGGTATTATTGTTCAGCGAACACAGTGATGTCATGACTGGCATGGGTTCATGTCCCTTTGACCCGGTTAGGACCCATTCTCTCAGCATGAAAGCGACATGCTGTAAACTTTCCATCAGCATCTTGCAGTGACATAATGTGATGATGAAGATTATCGGATGATGTGTGATTTAGGTTAGGGAGTATTGGTGCATTCCCAGAAGCATTTTAACTGTGCCGTCTTTTCCCTGCATTTTGTCTCTGAATTCACTCACCTGTATATATATATATCATTGACTGGCCTGTATCTATGTATTGACTCATGCTGGGCTATATCTGTGTCCATACTCCCCAGGCGTCTGAGGAGTGGCTGGGGGAGGCAGAGGAGCCTCTGACAGGGTTCTCCTGGAGAGGTGGATCTGAGAGAGAGACCACAGGGATTCAGATCTGGAGCGAAGTCTTTCTGGTGGACAAGCCAGATGGACGCAAGGTACCAGAGCCTGACCTTTGACCTGTTGTCACTGTTTGGTTGCGTACCAAATGGCACCCTATTCTCTACATCGTGTCCTACTTTTGACCAGAGCCCTATTCCCTATGTAGTGCACTACATTAGACCAGAGCGTAGTGCACTACATTAGACCAGAGTGTAGTGCACTACATTAGACCAGAGCGTAGTGCACTACATTAGACCAGAGTGTAGTGCACTACATTAGACCAGTGCACTACATTAGACCAGAGCGTAGTGCACTACATTATTTATTTTTATTTATTTTTTTATTTCACCTTTATTTAACCAGGTAGGCAAGTTGAGAACAAGTTCTCATTTACAATTGCGACCTGGCCAAGATAAAGCAAAGCAGTTCGACAACATACAAAAACACAGAGTTACACATGGAGTAAAACAACATACAATCAATGATGCAGTAGAAAAAAATAAAAAATAAGACTATATACAATGTGAGCAAATGATGTGAGATAAGGGAGGTAATGGCAAAAAAATGCCATGGTGGCAAAGTAAATAAAGTATAGCAAGAAAAACACTGGAATGGTAGATTTGTAGTTTGAAGAAAGTTCAGAGATAAAATATAAATAATATGGTGCAAAGGAGCAAAATAAATAAAATAAATAAATACAGTAGGGGAAGAGGTAGTAGTTTGGGCTAAATTATAGATGGGCTATGTACAGGTGCAGTGATCTGTGAGCTGCTCTGACAGCTGGTGCTTAAAGCTAGTGAGGGAGATAAGTGTTTCCAGTTTCAGAGATTTTTGTAGTTCGTTCCAGTCATTGGCAGCAGAGAACTGGAAGGAGAGACGACCAAAGGAGGAGTTGGCTTTAGGGGTGACCAGAGAGATATACCTGCTGGAGCGCGTGCTACAGGTGGGTGCTGCTATGGTGACCAGTGAGCGGAGATAAGGGGGGTCTTTACCTAGCAGGGTCTTGTAGATGACCTGGAGCCAATGTGTTTGGCGACGATTATGAAGCGAAGGCCAGCCAACGAGAGCGTACAGGTTGCAGTGGTGGGTAGTATATGGGGCTTTGGTGACAAAACGGATGGCACTGTGATAGACTGCATCCAGCTTGTTGCGTAGGGTATTGGAAGCTATTTTGTAAATGACATTGCCGAAGTCGAGGAATGGTAGGATGGTCAGTTTTACGAGGGTATGTTTGGCAGCATGAGTGAAGGATGCTTTGTTGCGAAATAGGAAGCCAATTCGAGATTTCACTTTGGATTGGAGATGATTGATGTGAGTCTGGAAGGAGAGTTTACAGTCTAACCAGACACCTAGGTATTTGTAGTTGTCCACAAATTCTAAGTTAGAACCGTCCAGAGAAGTGATGCTGGACAGGCGGGCAGGTGCAGGCAGCGATCGGTTGAAGAGCATGCATTTAGTTTTACTTGTGTTTAGGAGCAGTTGGAGACCACGGAAGGAGAGTTGAATGGCATTGAAGCTCGTCTGGAGGGTTGTTAACACAGTGTCCAAAGAAGGGCCAGAAGTGTACAGAATGGTCTCGTCTGCGTAGAGGTGGATCAGAGATTCACCAGCAGCAAGAGCGACATCATTTATGTATACAGAGAAAAGAGTTGGCCCAAGAATTTAACCCTGTGGTACCCCCATAGAGACTGCCAGAGGTCCAGACAGTAGGCCCTCCGATTTGACACACTGAACTCTGTCAGAGAAGTAGTTGGTGAACCAGGCGACGCAATCGTTTGAGAAACCAAGGCTACTGAGTCTGCCGATGAGGATGTGGTGATTAACAGAGTCAAAAGCTTTGGCCAGGTCAATGAATACGGCAGCACAGTATTGTTTCTTATCGATGGCGGTTACGATGTCATTTAGGACCTTGAGCATGGCTGAGGTGCACCCAGAACCAGCTCTGAAACCAGATTGCATAGCGGAGAGGGACCAGAGCGTAGTGCACTACATTAGACCAGAGCGTAGTGCACTACATTAGACCAGAGCGTAGTGCACTACATTAGACCAGAGCATAGTGCACTACATTAGACCAGAGCGTAGTGCACTACATTAGACCAGAGCGTAGTGCACTACATTAGACCAGTGCACTACATTAGACCAGAGCATAGAGCACTACATTAGACCAGAGCACTACATTAGACCAGAGCGTAGTGCACTACATTAGACCAGAGCGTAGTGCACTACATTAGACCAGAGCGTAGTGCACTACATTAGACCAGAGTATAGTGCACTACATTAGACCAGAGCGTAGTGCACTACATTAGACCAGAGCGTAGTGCACTACATTAGACCAGTGCACTACATTAGACCAGAGTGTAGTGCACTACATTAGACCAGAGCGTAGTGCACTACATTAGACCAGAGCGTAGTGCACTACATTAGACCAGAGCGTAGTGCACTACATTAGACCAGAGCACTACATTAGACCAGAGCGTAGTGAACTACATTAGACCAGAGCGTAGTGAACTACATTAGACCAGAGCATAGTGCACTACATTAGACCAGAGCATAGTGCACTACATTAGACCAGAGCGTAGTGCACTACATTAGACCAGTGCACTACATTAGACCAGAGCGTAGTGCACTACATTAGACCAGAGCGTAGAGCACTACATTAGACCAGAGCACTACATTAGACCAGAGCGTAGTGCACTACATTAGACCAGTGCACTACATTAGACCAGAGCGTAGTGCACTACATTAGACCAGAGCGTAGTCCACTACATTAGACCAGAGCGTAGTGCACTACATTAGACCAGTGCACTACATTAGACCAGAGCGTAGTGCACTACGTTAGATCAGAGCGTAGTGCACTACATTAGACCAGAGCGTAGTGCACTACATTAGACCAGAGTGTAGTGCACTACATTAGACCAGAGCACTACATTAGACCAGAGCATAGTGCACTACATTAGACCAGAGCACTACATTAGACCAGAGCGTAGTGCACTACATTAGACCAGAGCGTAGAGCACTACATTAGACCAGAGCGTAGTGCACTACATTAGACCAGAGCGTAGTGCACTACATTAGACCAGTGCACTACATTAGACCAGAGCGTAGTGCACTACATTAGACCAGAGCGTAGTGCACTACATTAGACCAGAGCATAGTGCACTACATTAGACCAGTGCACTACATTAGACCAGAGCGTAGTGCACTACATTAGACCAGAGCGTAGTGCACTACATTAGACCAGAGCGTAGTGCACTACATTAGACCAGAGCGTAGAGCACTACATTAGACCAGAGCGTAGTGCACTACTTTAGACCAGAGCGTAGTGCACTACATTAGACCAGAGCGTAGTGCACTACATTAGATCAGAGCGTAGAGCACTACTTTAGACCAGAGCGTAGTGCACTACATTAGACCAGAGCGTAGTGCACTACATTAGACCAGAGCGTAGTGCACTACATTAGACCAGAGCGTAGTGCACTACATTAGACCAGAGCGTAGTGCACTACATTAGACCAGAGCGTAGTGCACTACATTAGACCAGAGCCCTATGGGTAGATTCTGTATGACGACTACATTTAAAGGCCCAATCTGTGATTTTATTTTTTTACAGATGTTTTTTCATCATGTAAATGTATCATCCAGACTGTTGTAGTACATGTAGAGGTAACTGCCAAAATAAAGGAAACACCTGAGTAAATGAGGGTTCTGGTGGCTCTGTTATGGTGCGGGGTTTGCATTTTCATGGCATGGTTAAGGTCCACTCGGCGCCTTAGAGGACAAGGTAAACACCAATAAATAGGCCTACACAGCCATTCTGAGTGATCACCTTCAACCTATGGGGAATCATTTCTATCCAGATGGGAGTGGTCTCTTTCAGGACGACAAACGCCCCCATCCTCACGGCACAAGTGGTTACTGAATGGTTTGATGAGCATGACAACAATATGTAAACTATATACGTTTGAATTTTTAATGGAAGAATTGTGTCACATCTTTCCTGTAGAGTTCCAGACACTTGTAGAATCTATACCAAGGGTGTGTGTGTGTGTGTGTGTGTGTGTGTGTGTGTGTGTGTGTGTGTGTGTGTGTGTGTGTGTGCATGTTCTTTATTCTGGCAGTTACCTGTACACACCAATTTATTCTTAAAGAATATCCCTTTATGCATTCCTCACAAGCTTTAGTGAAACTGTAACAACATGAACAGTGTTTGAATGAAGACTTGTGTTCTCCCGTCTCGTCCCTCAGGTGGCAGTTCTACTGATGGATACCCAGGGCACGTTCGACAGCCAGTCGACGTTGAGGGATTCAGCCACTGTGTTCGCACTAAGCACTATGATCAGTTCCATGCAGGTACAATACCTCCTGCCTTAATAACCCCACTGGATTTCAACAGAAATAATGAAATTGCTTAGAGACCTTGACGAGGGTAAGATCTTCTCTGCTATCCAGGATTACTTTTGTGGCAACAAAAAAGAAAATACGTTTTTTTTTTTTTTTTTAAATGTAGAAAATGTAATAACTTTCAAACACTTTTATGTTATATTATTATATTATTATTATTATTATATGTTATATTTCCCAGGTGTACAACATCTCCCAGAATGTCCAGGAAGATGATCTTCAACACTTACAGGTACAATAGACGGGTTGATGACATCATCTACAGTATCACTGAGGTCTTTTACTGTCGAGACGTTCAGATAGATGATGACCCCCCCCCCCCCCCAGAAATGAACTGTTTCTCCGAACATGTTGAATAAATTCACTTTACTTTAAATTCCTGATTGTGATCGATGTTGAATTGTAGTATTTTCCTGTTTGTAGCTCTTCACTGAGTATGGCAGACTAGCCATGGAGGAGACGTTCCTTAAACCATTCCAGGTAGGACATTTCCCTTCCTGTTATTCCGTTCCAGCCTTGTGCAAACGGACCATAGACTTAGATAGACAGCTCTAGTGCCCCAAAGCCTGTTTTAGCACGGGCAACGCCATTGAAAACTTTCACCAGTTTGAAATAATAAACTGAGTGGGACTTTCTATGGATTAAGAAAGAATCACATCGGGAGGGATCAGCCAATGAATGTAACTCCTGCGCAAACATTCCATAACCGCAGGATGAAATAAATCACCAACCTTGGATTTATACCTGTTCAGACAACACAAACCAGGTGGCAGTATGCACCTTTTCACTTTGTTTACTGACTCATACAAGTAGTAGAAGAAGAATTTGACTACTTTAAAATTGAGAATTCCCCTAATGGCGCTGCCCATGCTGTCACAGAAGCCATTATCACACAGATGCAAAGAAATGCCCTCTATCTACCTCTATGAACCAGACTGAATGCTGTGAAACAGAATATGAGCTTACACAATAAGGCTGGTTTAAAAAAATAATTCAGTTTACCAGAGCAGGAACTATTTACAGTGCCTTCAGAAAGTATTCATACCCCTTTGCTTATTCCACATTATGTTGTGTTACAGCCTGAATTCAAAATTGGTTACATTTTATTTTTTTCTCTCATCCATCTACAGTTGTAGTCGGAAGTTTACATACACTTAGGTTGGAGTCATTAAAACTTGTTTTTCTTGTTAACAAATTGTAGTTTTGGCAAGTCGGTTAGGACATCTACTTTGTGCATGACACAAGTCATTTTTCCAACAATTGTTTACAGACAGATTATTTCACTTATAATTCAGTGTATCACAATTCCAGTGGGTCAGAAGTTTACATACACTAAGTTGACTGTGCCTTTAAACAGCTTGGAAAATTCCAGAAAATTATGTCATGGCTTTAGAAGCTTCTGATAGGCTAATTGACATCATTTGAGTCAATTGGAGGTGTACCTGTGGATGTATTTCAAGGCCTACCTTCAAACTCAGTGCCTCTTTGCTTGACATCATGGGAAAATCAAAAGAAATCAGCCAAGACCTCAGAAGAAAAATTGTAGACCTCCACAAGTCTGGTTCATCCTTTGGAGCAATTTTCAAACGTACCACATTCATCTGTACAAACAATAGTACGCAAGTATAAACACCATGGGACCACGCAGCCGTCATACCGCTCAGGAAAGAGACGTGTTCTGTCTCCTAGAGATGAACGTACTTTGGTGCGAAAAGTGCAAATCAATCCCAGAACAACAGCAAAGGACCCTGTGAAGATGCTGGAGGAAACAGGCACAAAAGTATCTATATCCACAGTAAAATGAGTCCTATATCGACAAAACCTGAAAGGCCGCTCAGCCACTGCTCCGAAACCGCCATAAAAAAGCCAGACTGCGGTTTGCAACTGCACATGGGGAAAGATCGTACTTATTGGAGAAATGTCCTTTGGTCTGATGAAACAAAAATAGAACTGTTTGGCCATAATGACCATCATTATGTTTGGAGGAAAAAGGGGTAGGCTTGCAAGCCGAAGAACACCATCCCAACCGTGAAGCACAGGGGTGGCAGCATCATGTTGTGGGGGTGCTTTGCTGCAGGAGGGACTGGTGCACTTCACAAAATAGATGGCATCATGAGGATGGAAAATGATGTGGATATATTGAAGCAACATCTCAAGACATCATTCAGGAAGTTAAAGCTTGGTCGCAAATGGGTCTTCCAAATGGACAATGACCACAAGCATACTTCCAAAGTTGTGGCAAAATGGCTTAAGGGCAACCAAGTCAAGGTATTGGAGTGGCCATCACAAAGCCCTGACCTCAATCCTATAGAAAATTTGTGGGCAGAACTAAAAAAATGTGTGTGAGCAAGGAGGCCTACAAACCTGACTCAGTTACACAAGCTCTGTCAGGAGGAATGGGCCAAAATTCACCTAACTTATTGTGGGAAGCTTGTGGAAGGCTACCTGAAACATTTGACCCAAGTTAAACAACTTAAAGGCAATACTACCAAATACTAATTGAGTTTATGTGAACTTCTGACCCACTGGGAATGTGATGAAATAAATAAAAGCTGAAATAAATCATTCTCTCTACTATTATTCTGACATTTCACATTCTTAAAATAAAGTGGTGATCCTAACTGACCTAAGACAGGGAATGTTTACTAAGATTAAATGACAGGAATTGTGAAAAACTGAGTTGAAATGTATTTGGCTAAGGTGTATGTAAACTTCCGACTTCAACTGTACATGACAAAGTTAAAACATATTTTTTGAACTTTTTCTAATTTATTGAAAATGAAATATGGAAATATCTAATTTATCGTACAAAAACAGGTTTTGAGAAATGTTTGCAAATGTATTAAAAATAAAAAACTGAATTACGTAAGTATTCAGACCTATGAGGCTCTAAATTGAGCTCAGGTGCATCCTGTTTCCATTGATCATCCTTGAGATGTTTCTACAACTTGATTGGAGTCCACCTGTGGTAAATTCAATTGATTGGACATGGTTTGGAAAGGCACACACCTGTCTATATAAGGTCCCACAGTTGACAGTGCATGTCAGAGCAAAAACCAAGCCATGAGGTCGAAGGAATTGTCCCCAAACTGAGCAGTGGGGTACAGAGATGAGATAGTCATTCATAAATCATGTTAAACACTTATTGCGCACAGAGTCCATGCAACATGCTGCTTGTGAAGAACATTTTTACTCCTGAACTTATTTAGGCTCGCTATAACAAAAGGGGTTGAATACTTATTGACTCAAGACATTTCAGCTTTTCCTTTTTAATTAATGTGTAAACATTTCTTAAAAATATCATTCCACTTTGACATTATAGGCTATAGTGTGTAGGCCAGTGACACAATCTCAATTAAATCATTGTTTTTGTTGAAAAAGCCAAGGGGTCTGAACACTTTCTGAAGGCACTGTACATCCTCTCTACTTTAGTAGCGTCTTGCTGTCACAAACTTGCCTTGCTACTGCACCTTGTTTATTTTTATACACTTTACTCTCTATTAGTCAGCACCTCTACATAGATTTTTGGGGTACTGTACATCAGCTCATGCTGTTTACTTTCTTACTGCGTGGTAACTTAGTGAACCTGTGTGTCGTTTCAGTCCATGATATTCCTAGTCCGGGATTGGAGTTTCCCTTACGAGTTTGGCTACGGACAGGAAGGAGGCATGAAGTTCCTGGAGAAGAGGCTCAAGGTCAGAGGTCACAGAGGATTATCGTGGTTCATCTAAAGATAACAACAATAACAACAACAACAGTTATATTAACAGTTTGTGATTCATTGAAACTAAAAAGGATGCTATTTATTCTACATCATCATGTAAGCTGTAATAATATTATTATTATTATAAGCAGACGATTTCATCCAAAGAAACGTACAGATCCCTGTGATCCCCCTGCAGGAATGGAACCCACAACCTCGGCATCAGTAGTAACAACACTGTTACCAACTGTGTTTGTGTCTCTGTCTGTGTTTGTCTGTGTCTGTGGTTGTATCTGTGTCTTTCTGATGTCGGTCTGTGGTTGTGTCTGTGGCGGTGCACGTCTGTGGCTGTGTGTGTGTGTGTGTGTGTGTGTGTGTGTGTGTGTGTGTGTGTGTGTGTGTGTGTGGGGTTGATGTCTGTCTGTGGTTGGTCTGTGGTTGTGTGTGTCTGTGGTTGGTCTGTGGTTGGTCTGTGGTTGTGTGTGTCTGTGGTTGGTCTGTGGTTGGTCTGTGGTTGGTATGTGGTCGTGTGTGTCTGTGGTTGGTATGTGGTCGTGTGTGTCTGTGGTTGGTATGTGGTCGTGTGTGTCTGTGGTTGGTCTGTGGTTGGTATGTGGTCGTGTGTGTCTGTGGTTGGTCTGTGGTTGGTATGTGGTCGTGTGTGTCTGTGGTTGGTATGTGGTTGGTATGTGGTCGTGTGTGTCTGTGGTTGGTCTGTGGTTGGTCTGTGGTTGGTATGTGGTCGTGTGTGTCTGTGGTTGGTATGTGGTCGTGTGTGTCTGTGGTTGGTATGTGGTCGTGTGTGTCTGTGGTTGGTCTGTGGTTGGTATGTGGTCGTGTGTGTCTGTGGTTGGTCTGTGGTTGGTCTGTGGTCGTGTGTGTCTGTGGTTGGTCTGTGGTTGGTCTGTGGTCGTGTGTGTCTGTGGTTGGTCTGTGGTTGGTATGTGGTCGTGTGTGTCTGTGGTTGGTCTGTGGTTGGTATGTGGTCGTGTGTGTCTGTGGTTGGTCTGTGGTTGGTCTGTGGTCGTGTGTGTCTGTGGTTGGTCTGTGGTTGTGTGTGTCTGTGGTTGGTCTGTGGTTGTGTGTGTCTGTGGTTGGTCTGTGGTTGGTCTGTGGTTGGTCTGTGGTTGGTCTGTGGTCGTGTGTGTCTGTGGTTGGTCTGTGGTTGGTCTGTGGTCGTGTGTGTCTGTGGTTGGTCTGTGGTTGGTCTGTGGTTGTGTGTGTCTGTGGTTGGTCTGTGGTTGGTCTGTGGTTGGTCTGTGGTTGGTATGTGGTCGTGTGTGTCTGTGGTCGTGTGTGTCTGTGGTTGGTCTGTGGTTGTGTGTGTCTGTGGTTGGTCTGTGGTTGGTCTGGGGTTGGTATGTGGTCGTGTGTGTCTGTGGTCGTGTGTGTCTGTGGTTGGTCTGTGGTTGTGTGTGTCTGTGGTTGGTCTGTGGTTGGTCTGTGGTTGGTCTGTGGTTGGTCTGTGGTTGGTCTGTGGTTGTACGTGTCTGTGGTTGTGTGTTCTAGATCTCTGAGAACCAGCACGAGGAGCTGCAGAACGTTCGTAAACACATCCACTCCTGCTTCACCAACATCTCCTGCTTCCTGATGCCTCACCCCGGACTCAAAGTGGCCACCAACCCGAACTTCGACGGCAGACTCAAAGGTGGACTACATCATGATCACCCAGGCTTCATACACACAGCAGTTTCTTTCCTACAAAATATACAGTAATTGTCTGATCAAATTCCATATAATAGAAAAGGTCAAGGAATTATGACACCATGACAAGAAGGATACCAGTAGGTTTTTTTCTATAGGCCTCCTATTCCTCTCCCTAACCTGTGTGCAGAGGGTCGCTGGTTCACGTCCAGGTCAGGGTCATCAGCCTCTACTGTTTACATAACGACCCTTCCAATCTTCTCCCTAACCTGTGTTTAGAGATCGACCGTGAGTTCATCAACAACCTGCAGATCCTGGTCCCGTGGCTGCTGAGTCCTAAGAACCTGGATGTCAAGGAGATCAACGGCAGTAACATCACCTGTAGAGGCCTGCTGGAGTACTTCAAGGTTAGAGACAGAGCTTTTGATTGAAGAGATGTTACTGTATGTAGCTACATCTATATGATACTGTATGTATATGATACTGTATGTACCTACATCTATATGATACTGTATGTAGCTACATCTATATGATACTGTATGTACCTACATCTATATGATACTGTATGTATATGATACTGTATGTACCTACATCTATATGATACTGTATGTATATTATACTGTATGCACCTACATCTATATGATACTGTATCTATATGATACTGTATGTATATGATACTGTATATATCTATATGATACTGTATGTATATTATACTGTATGTAGCTACATCTATATGACACTGTATGTATATTATACTGTATGTAGCTACATCTATATGATACTGTATGTATATGATACTGTATGTAGCTACATCTATATGATACTGTATGTACCTACATCTATATGATACTGTATGTATATGATACTGTATGTAGCTACATCTATATGATACTGTATGTACCTACATCTATATGATACTGTATGTATATGATACTGTATGTAGCTACATCTATATGATACTGTATGTATATTATACAGTATGTAGCTACATCTATATGATACTGTATGTATATGATACTGTATGTAGCTACATCTATATGATACGGGGAAAAAAATGTATGAAATGTATTCACTACTGTAAGTCGCTCTGGATAAGAGCGTCTGCTAAATGACAAAAATGTAAATGTAATACTGTATGTATATGATACTGCATGTACCTACACCTATATGATACTGTATGTATATGATACTGTATGTAGCTACATCTATATGATACTGTATGTATATGATACTGTATATATCTATATGATACTGTATGTATATGATACTGTATGTAGAAACATCTATATGATACTGTATGTATATTATACTGTATGTACCTACACCTATATGATACTGTATGTATATGATACTGTATGTACCTACATCTATATGACACTGTATGTATATGATACTGTATGTACCTACATCTATATGATACTGTATGTATATTATACTGTATGTACCTACATCTATATGATACTGTATTTATATGATACTGTATGTATATGCTACTGTATGTACCTACATCTATAGGATACTGTATGTATATGATGCTGTATGTACCTACATCTATATGATACTGTATGTACCTACATATATATGATACTGTATGTACCTACATCTATATGATACTGTATCTATATGACACTGTATATATCTATATGATACTGTATCTATATGATACTGTATATATCTATATGATACTATATGTACCTACATCTATATGATACTGTATGTATATGATACTGTATGTACCTACTTCTATATGATACTGTATGTATATGATACTGTATGTATCTATATGATACTGTATGTATATGATACTGTATGTACCTACTTCTATATGATACTGTATGTATATGATACTGTATGTATCTATATGATACTGTATGTAGCTACATCTATATGATACTGTATGTATATGATACTGTATATATCTATATGATACTGTATGTATATGATACTGTATGTACCTACATCTATATGATACTGTATGTATCTATATGATACTGTATGTAGCTACATCTATATGATACTGTATGTACCTACATCTATATGATACTGTATATATCTATATGATACTGTATGTATATGATACTATATGTACCTACATCTATATGATACTGTATGTATCTATATGATACTGAATGTACCTACATCTATATGATACTGTATGTATCTATATGATACTGAATGTACCTACATCTATATGATACTGTATGTATATGATACTGTATGTATCTATATGATACTGAATGTACCTATATCTATATGATACTGTATGTACCTACATCTAAACATATGTTTTGTTAAGAAACATTCAAATGTATTGTACCTGTCAAAAGTTTAGACACATCTACTCAAGGGTTTTTCTTTATTTTTACTATTTTCTACATTGTAGAATAACAGTGAAGACATCAAAACTATGAAATAACACATATGGAATCATGTAGTAACCAAAAAAAAAACTGTTAAACAAATCAAAATATAACCCTTTGCCTTGATGACAGCTTTGCACCCTCTTGGCATTCTCTCAACCAGCTTCACTTGGAATGCTTGGAATTTCATAGTTATTTCATTGGTTAGCAGCATACCACCCTGCATCCCACTGCTGGCTTGCTTCTGAAGCTAAACAGGGTTGGTCCTGGAGGGGAGACCAGATGGTGTTGGAGGGCCAGTTGGAGGCACCCTTTTCTCTGACCTAAAATTTTGTTGGGGGACATTGCCCTGTGTAGGGTGCTGTCTTTTGTAGGCGTTTTAACCCCAGTGTCCTGGCTAAAGTCACAATCTGGTCTTCATACTGTACCACCGTGGACACCTAATCGTCCCCTGTAACTATACCCCAGGTAGTTGCTGTAAATGAGAACTTACCTGGTAAAATAAAACATGTTTTTACAACAGTTTTGAAGGAGTTCCCACATATGCTGAGCACTTGTTGGTTGCTTTTCCTTCACTCAGCAGGCCAACTCATCCCAAATAGCCTTCATTGGTAAAATTGCCCTTTCACAGCCTGGAGGTGTGTTTTGGGTCATTGTCCTGTTGAAAAACAAATGATAGTCCCACTAAGCGCAAACCAGATTGGATGGCGTATTGCTGCAGAATGCTGTGGTAGCCATGCTGGTTAAGTGTCCCTTGAATTGTAAATAAATCACAGACAGTCTCACCAGCACAGCACCCCCACACCATGACACCTCCTCCTCCATGCTTCACGGTGGGAACCACACATGCGGAGATCATCTGTTCACCTACTCTGCGTCTCACATAGACATGGCGGTTGGAACCAAAAATCTCCAATTTGGATTCATCCGACCAAAGGACAGATTTCCACTCGGTCTAATGTCCATTGCTCGTGTTTCTTGGCCCAAGCAAGTCTCTTCTTCTAATTGGTGTCCTTTAGTAGTGGTTTCTTTGCAGTAATTTGACCACGAAGGCCTGATTCACGCAGTCTCCTCTGAACAGTTGATGTTGAGATGTGTCTGTTACTTGAACTCTCTGAAGCATTTATTTGGGCTGCAATCTGAGGTGCAGTTAACTCTAATGAACTTATCCTCTGCAGCAGAGGTAACTCTGGGTCTTCCTTTCCTGTGGCGGTCCTCATGAGAGCCAGTTTCATCATAGAGCTTGATGGGTTTTGCACTTGAAGAAACTTTCAAAGTTCTTGACATTAACCGCATTGACAGACCTTCATGTCTTAAAGTAATGATGGACTGTCATTTCTCTTTGCTTATTTGAGCTGTTCTTGCCATAATATGGACTTGGTCTTTTACCAAATAGGCCTATACTCTGTATACCACCCTTGTCACAACACAACTTATTGGCTAAATGCATTAAGAAAATAAATTCCACAAATTAACTTTTAACAAGGCACATCTGTTAATTGAAATGCATTCCAGGTGACTACCTCATGGAGCTGGTTGAGAGAGTTCCAAGAGTGTGCAAAGCTGTCATCAAGGCAAAGGGTGGCTACTTTGAAGAATCTCAAATATAAAATATATTTTGATTTGTTTAACACTTTTTTGGTTACTACATGATTCCATATGTGTTATTTCATAGTTTTAATGTCTTCACTATTATTCTACAATGTAGAAAATAGTAAAATAAAGAAAAACCCTTGAATGAGTAGGTGTGTCCAAACTGTTGACTGGTACTGTAGGTGTTTGGTGACATTATCTTTTTTCTTTCAGGCATACATCAAAATCTACCAGGGTGAGGAGCTGCCACACCCTAAGTCCATGCTGCAGGTATGCAATTACCTCGTTGTCTTATAGCTTATAGTGTTATGCCTTTCAGTGGCCTTGTGGTTAGAATGTCCGCTCTGAAATTGGAAAGTTCGGAGTACAGACCCCGGCCGAGTCATACCAAATACTGAGTCATAGTAAGGACAAAAAATGGGGCACAATGCATCTCTGCTTGGCACTCGTAGTTGTGCAGTTGTGGTCAGTAGATGTGGTCAGTAATTGTGGTCAGTAATTGTGTGGTTGTGCTCAGTAGTGGTGGTTGGTAGTGGCCAGCAGTTGTGTGGTTGTGGTCAGTATTTTTTGGATTGTGGTCAGTAGTTGTGGTCAGTAGTTGTGGTCAGTAGTTGTGTGATCAGTAGTTGTGTGGTTAGTAGTTGTGTGGTCAGTAGTTGTGTGGTTAGTAGTTGTGTGGTCAGTAGTTGTGTGGTTAGTAGTTGTGTGGTTAGTAGTTGTGTGGTCAGTAGTTGTGTGGTCAGTAGTTGTGTGGTCAGTAGTTGTGTGGTTAGTAGTTGTGTGGTCAGTAGTTGTGGTCAGTAGTTGTGGTCAGTAGTTGTGGTCAGTAGTTGTGGTCAGTAGTTGTGTGGTTGTGGTCAGTAGTTGTGGTCAGTAGTTGTGGTCAGTAGTTGTGGTCAGTAGTTGTGTGGTCAGTAGTTGTGTGGTCAGTAGTTGTGGTCAGTAGTTGTGTGGTCAGTAGTTGTGGTCAGTAGTTGTGTGGTCAGTAGTTGTGGTCAGTAGTTGTGTGGTCAGTAGTTGTGTGGTCAGTAGTTGTGTGGTTGTGGTCAGTAGTTGTGGTCAGTAGTTGTGGTCAGTAGTTGTGGTCAGTAGTTGTGTGGTTGTGGTCAGTAGTTGTGGTCAGTAGTTGTGGTCAGTAGTTGTGTGGTCAGTAGTTGTGTGGTCAGTAGTTGTGGTCAGTAGTTGTGTGGTCAGTAGTTGTGGTCAGTAGTTGTGTGGTCAGTAGTTGTGTGGTCAGTAGTTGTGTGGTCAGTAGTTGTGTGGTCAGTAGTTGTGTGGTCAGTAGTGAACTTCAAAATGTAATTTGCAGCTGTTGTTGGTAAGCAATGAGTCCGCTATCTTCTGACATGACTTTCTGCATCCTTAATGAAAGCATTTGATGGGTTACTAAAACAGCTATATCTAATGATTGGTAGAAGCTATTCCTATTTTCATATTTAAAAAGCAGAGAAGTAGAGGAAGATTTCACATGCTCTTACGTTTTTGTGTGACTTGTTGGGGGAGAGGTCAAACCGGCTGTTGTTTGGAAAAAGTTGAGAAAACGTTTCTTAATGCAGTTACTGAAACACCTGTATCATTAGATCCATAGCATGTATTTTTAATCCGTGAACAGATTTGAAAAGCAGAGAAGTAGACGGAGATGTCATACCCTCTAACTTTTTGTCTAACTTCTTGGGGAAAGTGGTAAAAATGTAAATTGTTTATAAAAAATGACAGAAAAGGATTATTGATGCTGTTACTAAAACAGTTGTTACTTTTATCTGAATAACATATTTTTGTTCGAAGTTCAGATTTGAAAAGCAGAGATGTAGTGGAAGATTTCATATGCTCTAACTTTTTTTTGTCTGTTTTTGGCAAAGTGGTTAAAATGTCTGATTTGTGTCAAGAGTTGCATCGTTGCATTTACAGTGAATAGAATAACGGAAGTGATGATGTCACAATGGGGTCTTTTAGAATTCTTTGGGGGAAAATCCCATGAAAGTGAATGGAAGACAAAATGGAGGACAAAAAGAAGGACAAAAAAGTTTAATCGTTTAAAAAGTATAAAAGATATCGTTGTATGCAAGCAGCCTAATCCAGATCAGTCTACACATTTTAAAGTTTGAATGGCATTTCTATCTTATCGTTCCAAATAATAATGATAATTAGTCCGGAATAATTCTTACAATATTTAAAATGTCGCTGCTGTCGCAAGCCACATAATGACAGAGTGAAAAGAAGGAAGCCTGTACAGAATAAAAACATTCCCAAATTAAACTTTATGTCCTGAATACAAAGCGTTATGTTTGGGGCAAATCCAACACAACATATCACTGAGTACCACTCTTTATATTTTCAAGCATGATGGTGGCTGCATCATGTTATGGGTATGCTTGTCATCGGCAAGGGCTAGGGAGTTTTTTGGGGGGATAAAAAATAAAAGGAATAGAGCTAAGCACAGGCAGAAACCTTGAGGAAAACCTGGTTCAGTCTGCTTTCCAACAGACACTGGGAGACAAATTCACCTTTCAGCAGGACAATAACCTAAAACACAAGGCCAAATATATATACTGGAGTTGCTTACCAAGACGACTTTGAATATTTCTGAGTGGCCTAGTTACTGTTTTGACTTAAATCGTCTTGAAACTCTATGGCATGTCTTGAAAATGGCTGACTAGCTATTATCAACAACCAACTTGACAGAGCTTGACGAATTACAATAATAATAATAATGTGTAAATATTGTACAATCCAGGTTTGCAAAACACTTATAGACTTACCCAGAAAGACTCACAGCTGTTATCACTACCAAAGGTGATTCTAACATGTAGCAAATCCAAATCAAATCAAATTTTATTGGTCACATACACATATTCAGCAGATGTTATTGGTCCATACACATATTCAGCAGATGTTATTGGTCCATACACATGTTTAGCAGATGTTATTGGTCCATACACATATTCAGCAGATGTTATTGGTCCATACACATATTCAGCAGATGTTATTGGTCCATACACATGGTTAGCAGATGTTATTGCGGGTGTAGTGAAATGCTTGTGCTTCTAGCTCCAACAGTGCAGTAGTATCTAACAGTGCAGTAGTATCTAGCAGTGCAGTAGTATCAAAAATGGATTAACAACAATACACACAAATTTAAAAGTCAAATAATTGGAATTAAGAGATATATAAATATTAGATTGAGCAATGTCGGAGTGGCATTGACTAAAAATACAGTAGAATAAAATACAGTATATACATATGAGATGTGTAAAGTAGTATGTAACATAATTTAAACATTATTAAAGTGACTAGTGTTCCATTATTAAAGTGGCCAGTGATTCCAAGTCTATGTATATAGGACAGCAGGGATGTGAATACTAATGTAAAGTATTTCATTTTCAATTAATGTAATCCATTTTGAATTCAAGTTGTAACACAACAAAATGTGGAATAAGGAAAGGGTTAGGGTCATGTCCATTAGGTGTTATTTTCTACCAGGTAAGTTGACTGAGAACACATTCTCATTTACAGCAACGACCTGGGGAATAGTTATAGGGGGATGAATGAGCCAATTGTAAGCTGGGGATGATTAGGTGACCGTGATGGTATGAGGGCCTGATTGGGAATTTAGCCAGGACACCGAGGTTAGAGTCAGGACACCAGTTTAATGTCCTAGCTGAAAGATGGCACCCTACACAGGGCAATGTCCCCAATCACTACCCTGGGGCATTGGGATATTTGTTTTAAACCAGAGGGGAGAGTGCATCCCACTGGCCCTCCAACACCACTTCCAGTAGCATCTGGTCTCATACAGGGACCAACCAGGACCAACCTTGCTTAGCTTCAGAGGCAAACCAACAGTGGGATGCAGGGTGGTATGCTGCTGGTACTTGAACACCATGCTGCCTCACACTACAGAAACAGGAGATAGACCCCTGCTCCTATGAGCTGTTCTCATCAAGCCGCCTCACTACAGAAACAGGAGATAGACCCCGGCTCCTATGAGCCGTTCTCATCAAGCCGCCTCACTACAGAAACAGGAGATAGACCCCTGCTCCTATGAGCCGTTCTCATCAAGCCGCCTCACTACAGAAACAGGAGATAGACCCCTGCTCCTATGAGCCGTTCTCATCAAGCTGCCTCACACTACAGAAACAGGAGATAGACCCCTGCTCCTATGAGCCGTTCTCATCAAGCCGCCTCACTACAGAAACAGGAGATAGACCCCTGCTCCTATGAGCTGTTCTCATCAAGCTGCCTCACACTACAGAAACAGGAGATAGACCCCTGCTCCTATGAGCCGTTCTCATCAAGCTGCCTCACACTACAGAAACAGGAGATAGACCCCTGCTCCTATGAGCCGTTCTCATCAAGCCGCCTCACTACAGAAACAGGAGATAGACCCCTGCTCCTATGAGCTGTTCTCATCAAGCTGCCTCACTACAGAAACAGGAGATAGACCCCTGCTCCTATGAGCTGTTCTCATCAAGCTGCCTCACACTACAGAAACAGGAGATAGACCCCTGCTCCTATGAGCCGTTCTCATCAAGCCGCCTCACTACAGAAACAGGAGATAGACCCCTGCTCCTATGAGCCGTTCTCATCAAGCCGCCTCACTACAGAAACAGGAGATAGACCCCTGCTCCTATGAGCCGTTCTCATCAAGCCGCCTCACTACAGAAACAGGAGATAGACCCCTGCTCCTATGAGCCGTTCTCATCAAGCCGCCTCACTACAGAAACAGGAGATAGACCCCTGCTCCTATGAGCCGTTCTCATCAAGCCGCCTCACTACAGAAACAGGAGATAGACCCCTGCTCCTATGAGCCGTTCTCATCAAGCCGCCTCACTACAGAAACAGGAGATAGACCCCTGCTCCTATGAGCCGTTCTCATCAAGCCGCCTCACTACAGAAACAGGAGCTAGACCCCTGCTCCTATGAGCCGTTCTCATCAAGCCGCCTCACTACAGAAACAGGAGATAGACCCCTGCTCCTATGAGCCGTTCTCATCAAGCCGCCTCACTACAGAAACAGGAGATAGACCCCTGCTCCTATGAGCCGTTCTCATCAAGCCGCCTCACTACAGAAACAGGAGATAGACCCCTGCTCCTATGAGCCGTTCTCATCAAGCCGCCTCACTACAGAAACAGGAGATAGACCCCTGCTCCTATGAGCCGTTCTCATCAAGCCGCCTCACTACAGAAACAGGAGATAGACCCCTGCTCCTATGAGCCGTTCTCATCAAGCCGCCTCACTACAGAAACAGGAGATAGACCCCTGCTCCTATGAGCCGTTCTCATCAAGCCGCCTCACTACAGAAACAGGAGATAGACCCCTGCTCCTATGAGCCGTTCTCATCAAGCCGCCTCACACTACAGAAACAGGAGATAGACCCCTGCTCCTATGAGCCGTTCTCATCAAGCCGCCTCACTACAGAAACAGGAGATAGACCCCTGCTCCTATGAGCCGTTCTCATCAAGCCGCCTCACTACAGAAACAGGAGATAGACCCCTGCTCCTATGAGCCGTTCTCATCAAGCTGCCTCACTACAGAAACAGGAGATAGACCCCTGCTCCTATGAGCCGTTCTCATCAAGCCGCCTCACTACAGAAACAGGAGATAGACCCCTGCTCCTATGAGCCGTTCTCATCAAGCTGCCTCACACTACAGAAACAGGAGATAGACCCCTGCTCCTATGAGCCGTTCTCATCAAGCTGCCTCACACTACAGAAACAGGAGATAGACCCCTGCTCCTATGAGCCGTTCTCATCAAGCTGCCTCACACTACAGAAACAGGAGATAGACCCCTGCTCCTATGAGCCGTTCTCATCAAGCTGCCTCACACTACAGAAACAGGAGATAGACCCCGGCTCCTATGAGCCGTTCTCATCAAGCCGCCTCACTACAGAAACAGGAGATAGACCCCTGCTCCTATGAGCCGTTCTCATCAAGCCGCCTCACTACAGAAACAGGAGATAGACCCCTGCTCCTATGAGCCGTTCTCATCAAGCCGCCTCACTACAGAAACAGGAGATAGACCCCTGCTCCTATGAGCCGTTCTCATCAAGCCGCCTCACTACAGAAACAGGAGATAGACCCCTGCTCCTATGAGCCGTTCTCATCAAGCCGCCTCACTACAGAAACAGGAGATAGACCCCTGCTCCTATGAGCCGTTCTCATCAAGCCGCCTCACTACAGAAACAGGAGATAGACCCCTGCTCCTATGAGCCGTTCTCATCAAGCCGCCTCACTACAGAAACAGGAGATAGACCCCTGCTCCTATGAGCCGTTCTCATCAAGCCGCCTCACTACAGAAACAGGAGATAGACCCCTGCTCCTATGAGCCGTTCCGGCTCAGACAAGCCAAGGCTTACCGCATTACAATGCATTATGCCACACACACACATATATATATATATATATATATTCCTGACAAAGATATAACATGTGTTCTGTTGTGTTTTGTTCTCTTTCCTCAGGCCACAGCAGAGGCCAACAACCTGGCAGCAGTGGCAGCAGCCAGGGACCTGTACAACAAGAAGATGGAGCAGGTACTGTAAGAAGGCATGGTTGTTTCTATATTTACCTCCAATTCTAATGCTGCTGCCTTCCTGAGACCTACTGAGACCTACTGAGACCTACTGAGAGCTACTGAGACCTACTGAGTGCTACTGAGAGCTACTGAGAGCTACTGAGACCTACTGAGACCTACTGAGAGCTACTGAGACCTACTGAGAGCTACTGAGAGCTACTGAGAGCTACTGAGACCTACTGAGAGCTACTGAGAGCTACTGAGAGCTACTGAGAGCTACTGAGAGCTACTGAGACCTACTGAGAGCTACTGAGACCTACTGAGAGCTACTGAGACCTACTGAGAGCTACTGAGAGCTACTGAGACCTACTGAGACCTACTGAGAGCTACTGAGACCTACTGAGAGCTACTGAGAGCTACTGAGACCTACTGAGACCTACTGAGACCTACTGTTGTCCCTCCCGGATCCAGAAATGTTTTTTACCCCCCTCCCTTCTTCCGGCCAATAGTCGTCGTCCCCGGCCAATAGTCGTCGTCCCCAGCCAATAGTCGTCGTCCCCAGCCAATAGTCGTCGTCCCCCCCGCCAATAGTCGTCGTCCCCAGCCAATAGTCGTCGTCCCCAGCCAATAGTCGGCATTCCCCCCCCCATACTCGTTTCCCCCGGCCAATAGTCATTCCTCCCGGCCAATAGTCATTCCCCACCGGCCAATAGTCGTTCTCCTGAAGAGTGAATACTCTTTTTCAGGCGTTTTTCAAACCTCTCCTCGAGGGAACCCAGCCGTTCCATGTGTTTGATCTATTCCAGAGCTAGAACACCTGATTCAACTAATCATCAAGCCCTTGACTAGGTTAACCAGGTGAGCTAGTTCAGGGCTACAACAATGTTGTGAAACGTCTGGGGTTTAACCAGGTGAGCTAGTTCAGGGCTACAACAATGTTGTGAAACGTCTGGGGTTTAACCAGGTGAGCTAGTTCAGGGCTACAACAATGTTGTGAAACGTCTGGGGGTCCCCGAGGAGAGGTTGGAGAACCACTGCTCTATTATCCCACTATGGTGAAGGTATCTAATAACCACCCCTCCTTCCTTTCCAGGTGTGCGGTGGGGACCGGCCCTTCCTGGCTCCGGCAGAGCTCCAGGCCAGACAAAGTGACATCAGAGAGGAAGCCCTCCAGGTGTTCCGAGGGGTCAAGAAGATGGGAGGGGAGGAGTTCAGTCGACGCTACCTGCTACAGCTGGAGGGAGAAGTATGTCACCGCTGTCTTCCGCTCGGGAAACCTTTCTTAACCATTAGCCCAATAGGAAATTCCCTCTTGGGTCGAGGGTCAGGTGACACTGATTTTAAGTCGCAAAGAAGTAAGGCTACCTCATCACGAGAGTGTATGTCTGAGTTACCTCTGCTTCATTCACCATTTCAAACAATCAACCTGAATACATAAACATTGAGGGGCGGTTTCCCGGACACAGATTAAGCCTAATCCTGGACTAAGGACTATGCTTAATCTGTGCCCTGAACCCGCCCGTTAAATACATATTTGGCAAGTGGCAACCCAGCTAGCACATAACGTTCTGAGAAGCATATTTTTCTTAGACCTTGGTGAAAGCATGGTTGTCCAATGGATATTTGTTGCAAGATAACCCAGTTATATTCTGTTCTCAGCAGCAACAAAACTCTCTCTATCCTCTACCTTTTTAAGCGGGTTCAAGTGCGTTGGTCACACCTCATCTTAATGAGTGCTTGTTTTCCTTTGAAATGGGGTCTGTTTGAATAGACAAAAAAAACATGGCAAGCTAGCTCCATCCTGGTAGCGCAGAGGACTCATTCCATGGATAGAGAACAGAAGATCATAGTCTTGAATTAAACATTTTTATTTTACCTTTATTTAACTAGGCAAGTCAGTTAAGAACAAATTCTTATTTTCAATGATGGCCTAGGAACAGTGGGTTAACTGCCTTGTTCAGGGGTAGAACGACAGATTTGTACCTTGTCAGCTCGGGGATTCGAACTTGCAACCTTTCGGTTACTAGTCCAACGCTCTAAACACTAGGCTGCCCTGCCGAATCTCACTGACGCCATGCCACAATAAAAAATACATGTGTTTTAATGTTTTATCTGTGCTTGGAGTTTAAATCAGTTAACCTCCGCTAGCAGTGTTATTAAAAGTTCTCAGAACATTATTTAACTATCTTCTCAGAACGTTAATAAATCCTCCCAGGAAAACGTTCAGGGAACCATAGTAAAACGTTCTCAGAACCTCCCTGGAAACATAGTAAAACGTTCTCAGAACCTCGTTGGAACCTAAAAATGTATGTTCCCAGAAAAGGCGAAGTTTTCACGACCGTTCTCAGAATGTTTAAAAAACGTTCAGTTTTACCCGTCTGGCAACGTCTTTCATTCCCAGAACCAATGAGAAACCAAAAACGTACGTTCCCACAACTTCCAAGGAACGAAATGTGCTAGTTGGGAAGTGGAACCAATCACCTTAACTAGTGTTGCTTTCCCAGAATTCCCAGTTTTTCCAGAAATCCTGGTTGAAGGATTGCAGATTTTCTGCTTATTCCCTCTTGATTCCTGCACTTCTGAAAAACCTGGACATTTACTCGAATTTTGCAACCCTAAACATAACCAACTTTGTTTCAGGTGGACGAGGTGTTCGTTCAGTACATCAAGCACAACGACTCCAAGAACATCTTCCACGCCGCCCGCACCCCGGCCACGCTGTTCGTGGTCATCTTCAGCATGTACGTGGTGGCGGGCATCACGGGCTTCGTGGGGGTGGACATCATCGCCAGCGTGTGTAATATGATTCTGGGCCTGGCGCTGATCACCCTGTGTACCTGGGCTTACATACGCTACTCTGGGGAGTACCGAGAGCTGGGCCAGGTCATCGACCAGGTGGCTGGAGCCTTCTGGGACCAGGTAAGTCCCAGAACCTACTTTATGTATGGCCAGGAGGAGTAGCGGGAAGTTGCGCCAAGACCCTGATCTTGGTTCAGTGTAGAATCTTCCCCACTAATGTTTAAAGTTACAATTGGGGGAAAGGAAGCTGATCATAGATCTGTATCAAGGGGAAAGTTCAGTGTGTCAAAATGGATAAGGTGTCCATTTTAGGACATTGTCACCTTACTTCACCTCTAGTTGAGTCGACCTGGTATTTTATTTCTGACCATGTACTCTACGGCGTTACCTTATAAATGTGTACCTTAACCAATTGAGTCTCACCATAACGGCGGCGCATTTTGGACTCCTAACCACTTTTAAACATTGTGTGATTGGTTTGTACCACTCTCCGAGGGTGTCTTGGGAAGAGTTGGGATATGCAAAAAAAAGAATTTCCAATTCACACGTGTATTAATAGGACAAATATAAGCACCCACCAAATGATTTATATTACAAACTGTATGCTTTCAATTAATGGGTCTTTCACTTGAATGTCTTTTTAATAGTCTTGGCATATTATAAAAAGTATTTCAATGTTTTATATAAAACATTTAAATACGTCTTGGCATATTATATGTCTTGGCATATAATATTATATGTCTTGGCATATAATATTATATGTCTTGGCATATTATAAAAAGTATTTCAATGTTTTATATAAAACATTTAAATACGTCTTGGCATATTATATGTCTTGGCATATAATATTATATGTCTTGGCATATTATAAAAAGTATTTCAATGTTTTATATAAAACATTTAAATACGTCTTGGCATATTATATGTCTTGGCATATAATATTATATGTCTTGGCATATTATAAAAAGTATTTCAATGTTTTATATAAAACATTTAAATACGTCTTGGCATATTATATGTCTTGGCATATAATATTATATGTCTTGGCATATTATAAAAAGTATTTCAATGTTTTATATAAAACATTTAAATACGTCTTGGCATATTATATGTCTTGGCATATAATATTATATGTCTTGGCATATAATATTATATGTCTTGGCATATTATAAAAAGTATTTAAATGTTTTATATAAAACATTTAAATACGTCTTGGCATATTATATGTCTTGGCATATAATATTATATGTCTTGGCATATAATATTATATGTCTTGGCATATTATAAAAAGTATTTAAATGTTTTATATAAAACATTGAAATACTTTTTATAATATGCCAAGACTATTAAAAAGACATTCAAGTGAAAGACCCATTAATTGAAAGCATACAGTTTGTAATATAAATCATTTGGTGGGTGCTTATATTTGTCCTATTAATACACGTGTGAATTGGAAATTAGTTTCCAATTCAGAGTTTATTTCTTCTGCATCCGTAGATACCAACAATTAGTCTGTGTGATTAATGGTGGCTGAGCTAGAGAGGTTTGTGTGACAAAGGGGCGGATCCCGAAGGGGCTCGAGGGGGCGGGGTCTTTCTGCAGTAAAGTCTGTAGAGTCGGAGTGGTTGGAGCTTCAAATTATTAGAACATTTCTATGACAGTCACAAGCTATACAAGAGTTGTTAGAAGGTAAGGGCTTCTTCTACATAGAAGATCATCGGAAATCCCAGCACATAGTGTCTATAATACTGTAATAAGTTCACATAGTTGCTGCTACAAACTCCGAACTCCACACAGTTGTCACTGACTAGTTGGATATTAATTTCCCACTGAGTAAATGATTTCTGTACTTACAGCATTCATATAAATTCATTTTTATCAGGTTGTTGCTTTGGCGGACCTTATTTTATTGACATTTGTCAGTAAAACTCATGAAATCAACTGTTTATGTCAAATTGTTGTACTTTAAGCTGTCGTTATCCTGGGATTTTTTTTTTTTTTAAACACTTCATTGTGAGGCTAAATGTAAGGGCTGGACTTGCAGATAAATGAAAGTCAGATAAATAAAAAGCAGATTTTTGCTGGGGTATCGGGACAGATACAGTTAAATTGGTTCAAGATTTGGAGAGTCCTAGACCACAGGGTAACCTTGCCCTGAGACCAGTCTGTAGACTCTAAAGAGGTACCCAGAAATGCCCCTGGTTAGCTTAAAAAGCCAAACTTAACACAATAACTGCCAATTCATTTCCAGGAATATTGCCCGTCTGTCTGGTGTGGTGCGTGCGTTTGTCGATCACGCCGTGTGTAGTCAGTTGATGTGATAACTGTCTTGTGGGTTGACAGAAATACTTTCCCCAACACGTTCTCAATTCAATGTTAACTACAAAAGTAGGCTTACCTTACCGGTTTGCGAACTTTGCCACGGAATGAGCAGCAGCAGTACAGAACCATTGGCAAATTAGACGGCACATTCCTCACCTGCTAGATGTGCAATTATGGGGAATTACACGTTCCAGACCAAAATGGTATTCTGCTGTGATTTAAGCATTGCCATGAACTCAGAACATCCAATTTTGTTGTTTCTCTATGAATTATTGTAATTTTGAGGGGAAAAAAAGAAACCTGAGAAAATATAATTATGGGAAAATATAAAACATAATTTGGTGAAAATATAAAACATAATTTGGTGAAATTTTTTTAGATTTTATAGAGCACCGCTTAAAGTTGTTTATTAACCATTATTTGACCAGGTATATTTACAAAAAATATAGTGTACTACTTCCTCTTGTACACTAAGGACCAGGAGAAGAGTTGACAACATAGTGTACTACTTCCTCTTGTACACTAAGGACCAGGGGAAGAGTTGCAGGGAGAGGAGAATGTTCCTATTTGAAAGCTAGAAAAAAAATCAGCAGTTAATCTTTTTTAAATAGCTCTCATGGTAGAAAAGTCCCCTGACCTAGAGACATGTATTTACAGAGCATCCGAACCACTAGGTGGCGACATACACCCAGATGACCGTGTTGAACAATACGACATCTGGAAATGATCAAAGTATTTTTCAGAGTTTGAGCTGAAGGAAACAAATATTTATAACATGTTCATATTTATATTACACTTGATATTTGTATTATTTGTCTAAGACTGGTTTTTTTTGTTTGTTTCGCTCTGTTTTGCAACAGGGAAGCACAAATGAGGTAAGTACACGGGGGGGGGGGGGGGGGGGGGTATATTTTCCTATCTATCTTGAGCATTCCAATAATGGTTAAAGTCCCAAATGCACCCTCTTCCTCTGCTGTTGATCAGGCTCAGTATAAGTCTACATTTGACCTAGGATGTAACCTTTCTGTATTTCGCCATATTGCACATTTGAAACAAATTATCTTTAGCATTCTGACAACGGTTAACATGTAGAATTCCACCCCTCTTTTTTAGCCAGATAGTGACGACCCCTCTCTCCTCTCCTATTTTCCTTTCCAGGCTCTATATAAGCTGTATACTGTTGCAGCCAGTCACAGGCACCTGTACCACCATGCGTTCCCTGGCCCCCAGGCCCCCGGAGAGATGAGCGAGACCCCTGAGGAACCCACCAGGAAGAGGAACTGACCTGGCGACCTGATTGGCCAGAGCACAGCAGGGACTGCTGGGTATCTCTTCAATAGCATGATGGATAGAGAGGGGGGGGGAGGAGGGGGAGGAGAAGCAGGAAGGAGGGGGAGGCATCCTCACCCGTTGGACATTCTTTTACTATGGTATTGGCTGGAACAGTCCAGTGAAGCGTTCACTATTTTAAATCTTAATGTGGACAATGTAATGTCCCAGAGGTAGTGGCACAATCTCCCTTTGAACTGGGTTGCTTGGCCTGTTGCCTTCATAATAATGGGTATTTCACATATCATTGTCTTTCACAAACCACATTCAACCTTTTCTGTCTGTCTGTCTGTCTGTCTGTCTGTTTGTCTGTAAGTAAGTAAATCTGTAAATACACGCAGAACAGCAGGCAAAGAGGTGTACAGATCACACTCCACATGCAAATTCCTAATCAGCAGTTTTGTTTGGACTGAGGTGCAGTAAGTTACAGTTAACTGCTGATTTCGTTGTGTTTACTACGCGAGATAGCATGACGGACGTCAGCACTGACAGTTCATGGCATCACCATCACTTTAGAATGTTATCTGTCGGAAGACAATGCTTCTGAGTTCATGAATGGGAGATTTCCTGAGCAATGCCATTGAGGAGGATCAAATTAACCTCTGACCTATAACAGAATGGTGGTCCATGTATATTGATTTTCATGTTTTATCAGGTTAAGTGCTTGCTTCTCTAAGGAATTTATTCCATGTTTGAAAGCCAATGGTTGTGTCCCAAATGGCACCCTCTTCCCTATATGGTTCACTACTTTTTCTTTTACCAGGGCCCATAGTGCTCTGGTTAAAAATAATTTTATTTTACTAGGCAAGTCAGTTAAGAACAAATTATTTTTAACAAACGGTCTACCCCGGCCAAACCCTAACGACACTGGGCCAATTGTGCGCCGCCCTATGGGACTCACGGGCCGGTTGTGATACAGTCTGGAATCGAACTAGGGACTGTAGTGACGCCTCTAGCACTGAGATGCAGTGCCTTAGACCACTGTGCCACTCTGTAGGGAATAGGATGTCATTAGGGACACGTACAAAGTCTTTGTTTAAATATACCTATTTTTGTCAGCATGGTAACTCATCAGTGTCTACCATTTTAGGCTCTCCAAGCTTATCTTCAGTGCGGTATATTTCTTGACATTTCACATGTTTAGAGCTTGTACTTGACCGGGAACTTTGTTTATTTTTGTAATATAGGTACTGCGTGCCAATGTCATGCAACTACAGTTTCATATACAGTGGGGGGGAAAAAAGTATTTGATCCCCTGCTGATTTTGTACGTTTGCCCACTTACAAAGAAATGATCAGTCTATAATTTTAATGGTAGATTTATTTGAACAGTGAGAGACAGAATAACAACAACAAAATTCCAGAAAAACGCATGTCAAAAATGTTATAAATTGATAGCTACGACAGCACTCACACACCTGCTGCATTATGATACCACTTGTTGGGCAGAACACAAGCATCCATTGTCTATAAAACAAACCCCTCACACATGTTTTGGTTTGGGGAGCTGGGGTGAGCTGTCTGTACTCCCTTAGTCTGTACCCATGATGTCAGAGTATCATACACAGAGATTCAAATAGGGCCCTATTCAGACTTGAGATAAGTTGACTTAAAAAAAATGCTGACTTAAGTCCATGTTCTCTGAATCGGGCCGATATAGCCTATGTTGTCTCTATGGTCACACATTTAGCCTGGAACAGAATTGACTGCCGGGGCTGAGATCAAGAGTAAGTCACTGGATAGTTTAGTAGATATGGACCAGTGAGTAGGCGGCGATGGGCCGGCTAGGTGAGTAGGCGGCGATGGGCCGGCTTAGAGGTAGACAGAGAAATATAGAACATTATAAACAGTTTCACTACAGTTGACTATATTCTATATATATTATATTTGTCTCTATCACTTCATACTAGTCTGCTTCTTGCACGATTTGGTAAAAAAATGATATTTTAAACTGGATAATGAGGGCTGGGGGAGAATAGATGGTAGTAGATAGTGGGGGGAATAGATGGTAGTAGATAGTGAGGGAATAGATGGTAGTAGATAGTGAGGGGAATAGATGGTAGTAGATAGTGGGGGGAATAGATGGTAGTAGATAGTGGGGGGAATAGATGGTAGTAGATAGTGGGGGGAATAGATGGTAGTAGATAGTGGGGGGAATAGATGGTAGTAGATAGTGGGGGAATAGATGGTAGTAGATAGTGGGGGAATAGATGGTAGTCTTACCAACTCCTGTGGTCAATGTCATGCCACTGTGACAATGACCATAGGAGTCTGTCTATCTGGACTACTGCATGGGAAAAGACCAGAGGGGTATACTACAACACAGGATCAATGAGTTAGTTTGATAAACAACCAGAAATAACTGTGGATTTTCTGATTCATAGAAAAGCTAATACAGTATATGTGTTTTTGGTTGTTGAGTCAGTTAGACTATACCCATTTCAAGGCTATCTTCCTAAGAAATAGAAAGTTTATTTTAGAATAATTCAGGCAAGTTATCTGGCTAACTCCTTGATTCTGCTGTGCGGTATACCCTTCTGAAAGGCCACACCGTCTCCTCAACAGCTTGTACTCGTTAAGCAGTAGTGGTTGTGTTATTGTTGGGAACGCTTTTCCGTGTTTGCAAACAATATATCTTGTGGGCTTGGTGGACTGTTAAAATGTGTAGAGTGTGTTAAATTTGATGAGAAAACAACTATCCAGTTGTTGCTTACGCAAAAATATAAACAGCTTATTTTTCGGGGGGTAATTTAGTTGTTTCTATGTTTTATGTAACCTGTAAGGTTGTTGTTATGGTTACATGTCAAGCAGGATGTCTATAAAAAAGGTCTGACCAAAGAGGTTTGTACTGTAACAATCTCTCAGAGAGAGCCATGAACACGCAAGCCCAGGGCTTGAGTCCAAAATGGCCCCCCTATTCCCTTTATAGTGCACTACTTTATGACTAGGGTCCATAGGATTAGGGTGCCATTTGGGACGGACAAAGACAAATACACAGCAGCAGCATCAAAGTGGTTTCATCCTCATGGTCTTCCACACTACAGTATAACGTAACCATTCACAACAAGTCATCGTTTTTTTTATTAAAATGGGAGAAAAACGTGTCTGTTGTCTGAGCTTCAATATACACAGTGACTGAATAATGAAAGGAGGACGTCAGCTGTCCTGCTGCACATCTGGGCCGTGCCTGAAACAGGAAGGGGAGGAACTGCAACCTGCAATTGTCCAATGAGAAATGTTCATTGTTGTTTTCCGTTACAGAAACGTTACTCAGCACGACCCAGGTATTGACTTGTGGAAAGAAAACGAATAGATATTGGTCAGGTTTAGTACATGTATCTGCCAGTATGGTGTTACAAACAACTATGGAACCAGAATCATCTCCAAACTGGGATTCAATTATTTATTGACAGTTGCTTTTCCAAAAGCCAATAATTACAAGAACAAAATAGTAAATGACAACGGCCAATGAGAGGTTTGTGTGAATCGTTTGAGGAGTAGCTACATAGTTGGGTGTTTTGAAGGGAAAAAAAGTCTAAACATTTTAGGCCCTCTTCACAGGCTTGAAACGTATGTTCTTTTTTGTCACAGTAGATTTTGTGTTTGTCCTGGATCTGCCCTTCAGAAAGGGTTAAATAAATAAATATTAATATAGATCATCCTGAACCGATGGGTTGGGAGCCAGCCGTACGGTGACATCATCCTGAACCGATGGGTTGGGAGCCAGCCGTACGGTGACATCATTCAATATCAGTCCATTAAAAACAAGGCATTACAAAATCCACATCAAGAACATAACCAGTTATCGGATGTTATATCCCAAATGGCACCATATTCCCTACGTTATACTAACCCTATGGGACTAGTGCACTAGGGGATAGGGTGTCATGTTGGACGTAACCAGAGTTAGTCTTGATACAGAGGAAAATGCACTTCAGTTGTTTGGAAAAGGCATCTGAACCTTCAGTGATATACAGTACAGTGCCTTCAGAAAGCCTTCAGAGTCCTTGACTTGTTCCACATTATGTTAAGTTACAGCCTTATTCTAAAATGATTAAATACATTTGTTTCCTCAACCTACAAACAATACCACATAATGACAAAGCTAAAACAGGTTTTTAGAAATGTCTGCAAGTTTATTAAAAATAAAAAAACAGAAATACCTTATTTACATAAGTATTCAGACTCTTCGCTATGAGACTAAATTGAGCTCAGGTGCATCCGGTTTCCATTGATCATCCTTGAGATGTTTCTACAACTTGGAGTCCACCTGTGGTAAATTCAATTGGTTAGACATGACTTGGAAAGGCACACACCTGCTACAAGACCATGGTGATTGCCTACGGAGCTGTGAGGGGAACGGCACCTCCATACCTTCAGGCTCTGATCAGGCCCTACACCCAAACAAGGGCACTGCGCTCATCCACCTCTGGCCTGCTCGCCTCCCTACCTCTGAGGAAGCACAGTTCCCGCTCAGCCCAGTCAAAACTGTTCGCTGCTCTGGCACCCCAATGGTGGAACAAGCTCCCTCACGACGCCAGGACAGCGGAGTCAATCACCACCTTCCGGAGACACCTGAAACCCCACCTCTAAGAAATACCTGGGATAGGATAAAGTAATCCTTCTAACCCCCCCCCCCCCCCCTTAAAAGATTTAGATGCATTATTGTAAAGTGGTTGTTCCACTGGATATCATAAGGTGAATGCACCAATTTGTAAGTCGCTCTGGATAAGAGCGTCTGCTAAATGACGTAAATGTAATGTGAATGTCTATAAGATCCCACAACACAGGACTGGCTTCGGGACAAGTCTCTGAAAGTACTTTGTTGGACGCTCAAGTACAGAGTAAAAAGGTCTGAATACTTACGTAAATTAGATATTTCAGCCCCCAAAAAATAAGTTAACGTAAAACCTGTTTTTGCCTTGTCATTATTTGATATTGTGTGTAGATTGAGGAGGGGGACGACGACGACTTAATCCATTTTAGAATGAGGCTGTAACGTAACAAAATGTGGAAAAAGTCCAGGGGTCTGAATACTTTCCACTGTATATGAACTATGCCATGCCAAATGGCACCCTATTCCCTTTATAGTGCACTTCTTTGGACCAGGGCCCAGAGTGTCTTAATACACAGATCGCATTATAATAAGGATATTCCTGATGTGTAGTGATGCAGTGAGCCCTGAGTCACACCAATGACTGCATCGAATGTGATGCTTTATCCTACAGTTTCAGGTCTTCACATAAAATATGTAATATCAAAGATGTACATTTCTTGTGCAAGGCAATTACACGTTTTAGAGGATTGTCTTATTTAAAAATAATGACATTTAAAAAAAACAACATTGCATCACATTTTTATTGTTAAAGAAATCTTCAGTTTTAGGGGCTACAAATGCTGCCAAAGAAATACAATGATCAATTCTGCTCCATAAATGTTTTTTCTGGAAACATACATTTATAAAAAAGGTGAAGCTGCCAGTCCTTCTCTCCCAACTTGGGAAAAAAAAAAGAAAGTGACAGAGTTGCAATCATTTTACAAAGCGCAATATAAACAGGCATTGTGCTGCTCCTGTGAGGAAAAGAGTCTGTACATCTTATAGTCACTTATGGACATTCAAACAAACACTAACAGGTCTTTAAGACCCTGTGATCGTCTTCAGTCTTTATAAAAAGAACAGATTCCATACAACAACCCAGGGCCGTGTTCAGTGGGGCACACTGTAGCAAAACCTTTTGAAAACGGAAAAACCAAATGGTTTCTTAAGTCCCGGTAGTCCCTCCATGTTTCAGTCTGTTCTTCCATTTGTTGCCTAATGAACACAACCCAGTTCTCAGATGACATTTGCTGTAAGCGACTTTAGTAGAAACACATTTCTCCCTCTCTCCAGCTGGAGTATCATTTTCTTTCTTCATTGGCGCATTCACATGTTCTCTCTTCACTGGTCCTGAATCATCACGAAGGGAGAGGTGCCTGCGTAGCCACATGATGTGAGCAGCATCTGGACATTCGGCTGATATAACGGGAGACAACATACGTTTTGGTGAAGAGGCGGCGGCAATAAGGAGGTCAATCATAAAGAGATTAACCCCTGACCGACCGGGGCGGAAACCTCAAAGGGGCAGACTTTCTTGTTGTAGAAACCTCAAGAGGGTGGAGCTCCCTTACCATAGAAGGCCTCCGATGGGCGGAACTCCCTTACCATAGAAAACCTCAAAGGGGGTGGGACAATGGAACAGACTGAACTTCATATGAACAATGTAGAACGAGAAGGGTTGAAGTCCCAGGTCCAGCTATCCACAGGCTCCATTCCTCTGTCCAGTCAGTTCAGGGTCATATTCATTAGCACACACTGTAGCAACCCATTTAGGAACAAAAACATTGGACAAATCCAGGTAGCCCCCCCCCCCCACCATTTTGTCTTGTTTGCTTCCTAGTGAATATGACCTACTTCACATGTTCCCTGTGAAGTTCTTTCCTGGCTGCTCCTGGGCCTGAGCGTACCACTGCTGCCTCGGTTTCCTTTGGTCCACCTCAGACAGCAGGGCGTGACGGTAAGCCTCGTAGGACTTGACGATGCGCTCCAGTTCCTTCATGAAGAGCAGCTTCAACATGCCCTGGTACGTGTCCAGATCCACCAGCTGGAACAGCTCCCACTTCAGGATGTGGTCATACCTGGAGCAGAAGGGAACACAGAGATTTTATTTGACAACGAACATGGATGCATGTCACAATGCATAAAATGTAAAACAAAACTGGAGAAACTTTGGTCATGTCTGGAGATACGGCAGAACTAGTATAGCTAGCAAAATAGTTTAGATCTGTAAACTATTTTAGCAGGCTACCTAAGCATCTTGACTGAGGTGAAACAATTAACTTATTTTTATCGTTAATTATCGTTTTATCGAAATGCCACGCAGTCTCCAAAACCACAAGGTGTCTTCAATACCGGTTCATTTTTATTTATTTCTTTACATTATTTTTTCATCAATGAAACCTCCGAAGTTATGAGCCAGTATATGGGAGAAATGCCAGGTACGGTCTACTCACTTGAGCTGGGCACGGGCGTACACCTGTAGCCAGTCAGGGATCGCTGCCATGTGGTATGGGTTGGCTGGTACCAGCACTGGATGGTCCCTCTCTGCTGGGCGAGGCTGGTATACAACGGGAGAAGGCAGGGGTGGCTGGTCATACTGGAGCACGCTGGAAATGGAAAAGTCCAAATAATATATTTAAAAATGTATTCCCTTTTGGTTTTTTTAAAAGGACTACAAATGAATTGTGTGTCAGTGTACAACCAGAGTGGGCTGGTCATAGTGAGGAACACTGGATTAGAAGGAGGTTATACAGTTACAATGAAGAAGAAAAAACCCCGACATGCAACAATTTCAAACATTTTACTGAGTTACAGTTCATATACAAAGGAAATCAGTCAATTGAAATAAGTTCATTAGGTCTTAATCTAAGGATTAAACATGACTGGGAATACAGATATGCATCTGTTGGTCACTGATTAAAAAAAAAACATTAAGGTAAAGTAGGGGATTGGGTCAGAAAACCAGTCACTATCTGGTGTTACCACCATTTGCCTCATGCAGCACAACATCTCCTTCACATAGAGTTGATCAGGCTGTTGGTTGTGGCCTGTGGAACGTTGTCCCACTGTGTGAAGTTGCTGGATATTGGCGGGAACTGGAACACGCCGTCGTGCACGTCTGTCCAGAGCATCCCAAACATGCTGAGTAGATGACATGTCTGGTGAGTATGCAGGCCATGGAAGAACTGGGACATTTACAGCTTCCAGGAATTGTGTACAGATCCTTGTTGACATGGGGCAGTGCATTATCATGCTGAAACAGGTGATGGCGGTGGATGAATGGCACGACAATGGGCCTCAGGATCTCGTCACGGTATCTGTGAATTCAAATTGCCATCGATAAAAAGCAATCGAGTTTGTTGTTCGTAGTTTATGTCTGCCAATACCATAACACCACCGACACCATGGGGCACTCTGTTCACAACGTTGACATCAGCAAACCGCTCCCCCACACTACACGCCGTCTACCATCTGCCCGGTACAGTTGAAACGTGGATTCATCCATAAAGAGGACACTTCTCCAGCATGCCAGTGGCCATCAAAGGTAAGCATTTTCTCACTGAAGTCAGTTACAATGCAGTACTACAGTGGGGTCAAGACCATGGTGAGGACGACGAGCACGCAGATGAGCTTCCCTGAGACGGTTTCTGACAGTTGTCTCCAGCACAAGGTGCACCTGTGTAATGATCATGCCGTTTAATCAGCTTCTTGATATGCCACATCTGTCAGGTGGATGGATTATCTTGGCAAATGAGAAATGCTCACTAACAGGGATGTAAACAAATCTGTGCAATACATTTGAGAGAAATAAGTTTAGTACATATGTAACATTTCTGGGATGTTTTATTTCATCTCATGAAACCTGGGACCAACACTTTACATGTTGCGTTTATATTTTTGTTCAGCGTAGTATTGGCAGAGGCTAGGAGTCAAGTTACAATATCAGAATAAAATTATTTGACTGAACAAATTCTCACTTTTTAAAAAGAGACTGAATACCAAATGTGTGCGCGTGCGAGTTTCCCTTAGGTACAGATCTAGGATAGGGGTCCTCTGCTCCAATCCTAACCATTAGTGACAAAATTGACAAACTGACCCAAGATCAGTGTCAAAGGGCAACGTCATCTTACACCGTGTGTGTGTGTGTCTCTGAAATCCTACCTAGGGGCACAAGGGTGGAGTACATCTGTCTATACAGCCTACCTAGGAGCACAGGGGTGTCTATACTGCCTACCTAGGAGCACAGGGGTGTCTATACAGCCTACCTAGGAGCACAGGGGTGTCTATACAGCCTACCTAGGAGCACAGGGGTGTCTATACTGAGCACTCTTGTAGAGGTGGTCCACGTAGTAGGGTCCAAACTCAGCCGATTCCACCTTCTCCCAGCCAGGGGGCAGACCCTCTCTCTCCAGGGGGTGGGACCAGTGGGTGGTGTTGGTGTTGTGGTCGATGTAATACTTCCTGCCTCTAATGGTCCAGTCTACCATCCAACCACGGGGCAGGTCCTCACAGCTCAGACTGGACAGGTTCCCCAGAGACTTGGACTGCATTCGATCGATACCTGGAGGGGAGGAGTTAGATACCTTAAATCTTCAGAGGATGGCTGGCTGGTCAAACAAATGCACCAAGTTCCAAAATGGCACCCTATTCCCTATGTAGTGCACTACTTTTGACAAGAGCCCTATGGGGAATAGGGTGCCACTTGGGACATACCCTTAAAACCCCTAAGCCTTAAAAACCCTAAACCTTCAAGTATCCTGTAGTAAAACCTGCTGCCAGGCCCTGGTACTGTCCCGTAGTAAAACCTGCTGCCAGGCCCTGGTACCATCCTCTATGAGGAAAGAGTAGGGGACAGCATCCATTTATAGAGGAGGAATCATGTCCTCCGGTGACAGCATCCATTTATAGAGGAAACATGTCCACTTCTATTTAAAGAGACATTCTGACACACCAACTGTACAAACACTGAAACACAGCGTTGCTGCTGATCCCTTTCTAACAACACGGTCCTAGATGTACTACTCTCTCTGACTCACACTGTGATGTGTGACCCACCTCTCTTGATGAATGGTAGGAAATGGGAGAGTAAATGTATTCAATGGACAGGAAGGCTGAGATCTGAGCTCAAATTCAAACAGAGCTTACATCTGTCCTTTCTCCTGAAGTGTGCACACCTCTCCACACAATAAAAACCCATTGTATTGTTGGAAGCATAGGCCAGAGCCCGCGTTCGCCTACCATAGTACTTATACACTACATTACCAAAAGTATGTAGACACCTGGCTTGCAGTCTGCGTTCCAATTCATCCCAAAGGTGCTTGATGGAGGTTGAGGTCAGGGCTCTGTGCAGGCCAGTCAAGTTTCCACACCGATCTCGACAAACCATTTCTGTACAGACCTCGCTTTGTGCATGGGGCATTGTCATGTTGAAACAGAAAAGGGCCTTCCCCAAACTGTTGCCACAAAGTTGGAAGCACAGAATCGTTAAGATTTCCCTTCACTGGAACTAAGGGGACTAGCCCAAACCATTATTCCTCCTCCAAACTTTACAGTTGGCACTACGCATTAGGGCAAGTAGCGTTCTCCTGGCATCCGCCAAACCCAGATGCATCCGTCTGACTGCCAGATGGTGAAGTGTGATTAATCACTCCAGAGAAGTGTTACCAGTCCGTCGGAGTCCAATGGCGGTGAGCTTTACACCACTCCAGCCGACGCTTGGCATTGGTCATGGTGATCTTATGCTTGTGTGCGGCTGCTCGGCCATGGAAACCCAATTCATGAAGCTCCCGACGAACAGTTATTGTGCTGACGTTGCTTCCAGAAGCAGGTTGGAACTCGATAGTGAGTGTTACAACTGAGCACAGACGATTTTCACGCACTTTAGCACGCAGCGGTATCGTTCGGTGAGCATGTGTGACCAACCACTTTGAGGCCGAGTCATTATTCCTAGATGTTTACACTTCACAATAACAGCACTTACAGTTGACCAGGGCAGCTCTAGCAGGGCAGACATTTTACCAGGAATGTGTCCATGTTCTCTACACTGAAAACACCACCAGCATCCCTCCAGATGCACCAGTGGGAATTTACATCAAGACTCGCATTCTAGAGTAACGTGTGTGTATAATGTCATGTGTTTAACACAGAGAAGACAGGTAAAAGGCAACAGATGACATGCACCAGTCTGGGGTTTAGTCATGTGACTCGAGGTGGTCCCACTCCCATCTGCAAATAACTCGTTTTTAGCGAGGCCGTATTGAAGACACACACAGCGAGGCCGTATTGAAGACACACACAGCGAGGCCGTATTGAAGACACACACAGCGAGGCCGTATTGAAGACACAGCGAGGCGGTATTGAAGACACAGCGAGGCGGTATTGAAGACACAGCGAGGCGGTATTGAAGACACAGCGAGGCCGGTATTGAAGACACACACAGCGAGGCCGTATTGAAGACACACACAGCGAGGCCGTATTGAAGACACACACAGCGAGGCCGTATTGAAGACACACACAGCGAGGCCGTATTGAAGACACACACAGCGAGGCCGTATTGAAGACACACACAGCGAGGCCGTATTGAAGACACACACAGCGAGGCCGTATTGAAGACACACACAGCGAGGCCGTATTGAAGACACACACAGCGAGGCCGTATTGAAGACACACACAGCGAGGCCGTATTGAAGACACACACAGCGAGGCCGTATTGAAGACACACACAGCGAGGCCGTATTGAAGACACACACAGCGAGGCCGTATTGAAGACACACACAGCGAGGCCGTATTGAAGACACACACAGCGAGGCCGTATTGAAGACACACACAGCGAGGCCGTATTGAAGACACACACAGCGAGGCCGTATTGAAGACACACACAGCGAGGCCGTATTGAAGACACACACAGCGAGGCCGTATTGAAGACACACACAGCGAGGCCGTATTGAAGACACACACAGCGAGGCCGTATTGAAGACACACACAGCGAGGCCGTATTGAAGACACACACAGCGAGGCCGTATTGAAGACACACACAGCGAGGCCGTATTGAAGACACACACAGCGAGGCCGTATTGAAGACACACACAGCGAGGCCGTATTGAAGACACACACAGCGAGGCCCGTATTGAAGACACACACAGCGAGGCCGTATTGAAGACACAGCGAGGCCGTATTGAAGACACAGCGAGGCCGTATTGAAGACACAGCGAGGCCGTATTGAAGACACAGCGAGGTGTATCACCCATTTTGCTTAAGGCTCTATCCAAACTAAAAACAAGAATCTGCTAGTTGAGCAGCCAGAAACACGGTAGCAACAAACACTTATTTTAACACCGGTTCCTAAGATGTGTTCAACTGGTTAAACTATAGCTCCATAGCCAATGTATTCATACTGAGGAGCGGCAGTCCTAGTTACCACATCCAATAAGCAAGGGTACCTCCCTACTGGCACTATTTTACCTATAAAAGGCCCAACTCTACCTACATATTACCTCGACGAACCGGTGCCACCACACATTGACTCTGTACCGTAACACCCTGTATATAGCCTCCACATTGACTCTGTACCGTAACACCCTGTATATAGCCTCCACATTGACTCTGTACCGGTACCCCCTGTATATAGCCTCCACATTGACTCTGTACCGTAACACCCTGTATATAGCCTCCACATTGACTCTGTACCGGTACCCCCTGTATATAGCCTCCACATTGACTCGGTACCCGTACCCCCTGTATATAGCCTCCACATTGACTCTGTACCGTAACACCCTGTATATAGCCTCCACATTGACTCTGTACCGTAACACCCTGTATATAGCCTCCACATTGACTCTGTACCGGTACACCCTGTATATAGCCTCCACATTGACTCTGTACTGGTACCCCCCTGTATATAGCCTCCACATTGACTCTGTACCGGTACCCCCTGGTATATAGTCTCGCTATTGTTATTTTACTGCTGCTCTTTAATGATTTCTTACTTTTATTTCTTATTGTTATTTGTACTGCATTGTTGGTTAGGGGCTCATAAGCATTTCACATTCGGTGCATGTGACTAATAAAATTTGATAGGCCACTACTTTTGACCAAGGCTAATAGCGCATAAGTGTAGAGACCTACCAGCACCACCTTCATAGCATTATAACTCACATAATAAAGACAATTCCAAGCCTTTGTCATCATTTTGTTCTTGTTGACTAAACAACTATCTAATTACCGAGTCCTTATAAGACATTTCATCAATATTAAATTGGTTCAACTGATTTGACTATTATGAATACGGATATTGACTTGAGTAAGACTTGTTTATGTTTTACCTGCTGCCGGTCTGTTGGGGGCCGAGGGAGTGTGTTGTTGTGGTGGTCTTTGATGTTCATAGCATCTATAGTCCTCATGGAAGTGGTCAGGGGCTCTGGGGTGCTGATGTGGCTGAGGCAGTCTCTGCTGCTGCTGCTGCTGCTGCTGGCTGTCGCAGTAAGGCTCCGGAGTCAGGGGGTAGTAGTAAAGCCCAGCATCCGTGTTCTCAGCCATGGCGCTCACGTCTGCGAGGAATGACTGCGAGGAGCCTCCGAACTCGTGGGTTATATCCCCCAGGCTTCCAGGTAGGTACGGAGGGGCTGACATCCGACGGCGTTCCCGCAGAGCCGCCTCGTGGGGTGGCCTCTGCACAGGGGAGCTTAGGAAGCTCTTGTTGTCGGCCAACGCGACCTCAGGGTTGGGTCCCACGGGGCAGGATGAAGGTCCTGGGCCAGGCTCTGGCAGAGGGACCTCGGTGCGTCTGGAGACAGTGGGTCCATGTCGGATGAACGAGGGCATGAGAGCTGAAACGGGACCAACAGGTGTTTGTCAAGACAAAGGATGTTACTAACGATCATCCAAAAGATAACTGACTGGGTATTCTACAATATATTATATTTACGTTGCCACCATGGCCCATTTATTGCCTTACCCCCCTTTTCTTACCTCATTTGCACACACTGTATATAGATTTTCTTCAACTGTATGTTTTGTTTATTCTATGTGTAACTCTGTTGTTGTATGTGTCGAACTGCTTTGCTTTATCTTGGCCAGGTCGCAGTTGTAAATGAGAACTTGTTCTCAACTGGCCTACCTGGTTAAATAAAAAAAAATAACTGACCAATACACAATCTGATTATTGATTAAAAAAAAATATTGCAACCCTCCAGGAATATGTCCATGTTCTCTACACTGAAAAACGACATCTATTCTACAGGTCATAATAATTTAGCTAGGTAGTTAGCATGTAGCACAACAAACCATATTTTGACATTTAGATGGCTAGCTAACTACCTGTGGTCAATGCTATGGACATTTTGCGCATACAGAAACAACAAGGTTAGTCAACACTCCACCAACATCTTTACATTGGCTGGCTAACGAAAGTAAATTGAAGCATGTCACATAAGAAAAAAACTTTTAAAAAATCTGTGGGGAATCCACAATGGATGGATGAATGTAGAGCTACAGGGCTTTGAGAAGAAGACTCAATAGACTCAATTTGACCATGCTGGTTATTTATGAACATTTGAACATCTTGGCCATGTTTTTTTATAATCTCCACCCAGCACAGCCAGAAGAGGACTGGCCACCCCTCATAGCCTGGTTCCTCTCTACCCGGCACAGCCAGAAGAGGACTGGCCACCCCTCATAGCCTGGTTCCTCTCTACCCGGCACAGCCAGAAGAGGACTGGCCACCCCTCATAGCCTGGTTCCTATCTACCCGGCACAGCCAGAAGAGGACTGGCCACCCCTCATAGCCTGGTTCTTCTCTACCCGGCACAGCCAGAAGAGGACTGGCCACCCCTCATAGCCTGGTTCCTCTCTACCCGGCACAGCCAGAAGAGGACTGGCCACCCCTCATAGCCTGGTTCCTCTCTAGGTTTCTTCCTAGGTTCTGGCCTTTCTAGGGAGTTTTTCCTAGCCACCGTGCTTCTACACCTGTATTGCTTCCTGTTTGGGGTTTTAGGCTGGGTTTCTGTACAGCACTTTGAGATATCAGCTGATGTATGAAGGGCTTTATAAATACATTTGATTTGACTCAATGTAACCTTCTGGACCAGAGCTAGCTACAGATCTCATCTTTGGCTAACACTAGCAAGCTAGATGCTAGTCAGCCATGCATAAGCCACAATAACTATTAGATAGTAGAATCAGTTTACCAACGTGTTATGCTTGGGTATCATCATATGACCTAAAACGTGTGAATTGTAAAAAGAAGTGTTTTTACGAAGAGACATTGGTAGCACCAGCAGGTGACCACCCGGTTACTCAACCCTGCGCCTTACAGACTGCTACCCTATACTATATACATAGACACTTTAATAATGTTTATATACTGCTTTAATCATTTCATATGTATAACGTTACTGTATTCTACTGTATTTTAGTCTATGCCATTCCGACATTGCTCATCCTAATATTATATTTCTTAATTCCATGATTTTACTTTTAGATGTGTGAATTGTTAGATACTTGTGCACTGCTGGAGATAGGAACCGTCATTTCACTTGTGGGTATAATTAGTGGAATTTACCAACAGGAATCAGTTCCAAAAACTTCGTAAATAACAAGGTTTCCAACAAATAACGCATACAAAGATTATACAACGGCAGAGTGCATACCGGACTAATTAATTACGTTTCTCACTCACCATGTCTGTCCTCACTCTGGTAGACTATGGACAAACATGAAGAATAAACTAGGTGATGAGTTGATGCCTATTCGGTCCTTATTTAGATCATGTTAGGTGAATTAATTATGCATTATTGTATGCGTTGTTTGTTGGCAACCTTGTACTTTACGAAGTTTTTTGGAACTGATTCCTGTTGAAACGTTTCAACAAATTATACCCACCCGCAATGACGTCTGTTAAATATGTGTATGTGACCAATATCATTTAATTTGGCTAGTTAACCTGACTAGATAACCCAACTATGTTGCGAATTTATCTACTTAACCAACTTACTTTTCTGGAGTGGTGATGTCTCCTTCTTCACATATTTCACATGTACATCGGCTGGTGTCGACGCTTCCTTTTTACTTTTCTTTCTTGAAAGCATAACTCAAAAAAAGAGACATCAATGCAATGTCAGAAAGTCGTACAGAAGTTCCCCCAAAACGACCAGAGTCCCTTCCAATCTGCAGCGTGGATATTTCAGCTAGTTACGGACTTGACTAGTTACTGTCACACTTCATTTAAGACAAAAAGCCAAAACAGACCGATTGTTTGTATCAATTAAACGTTAACCAGTTATGCTGAAGTAAACTGTTTTCTCCCAGTTAATAAAAAAAAAAAAAATCACAGATTGTCTTCTCCAGGCACTTGAAGTCAACTGTTTTTCTATTCAGTGCGTTTATCCAGCCCATGTCATCACATCACATCACAAAAACTGCTCAACGTCTCCACAAATCAGGGATGGGAATGGTGAAGGGTAGATTTTCACATTTTGAACAAAGATTTGTATAAATATATAAAACTACTTACTAACTTCTTCCCCTTGTTCTGTGATTTGAAGCATTTCCAAATTAACGAAGTGGTCCAAAGCAGACCAACAACCCCCTTCTCTCAAAAAAAACAAAAAAAAAAATCAGTTTTAAAAGAGATTTCCCTGCTGAAAATAAAACTAAAAATATCCACCCATATGAGACTGGGCTGTCATTTAAAGCTGGGACAAACAGTCACAAGGTCAAGACCCATTGGATTAGCATGGGAAGGTTAATGTGCTGGTTTATTTCTGCTTCCTATCATTGCTGAGGGATGTGTCAAATGATACCCTACTTCTTTTATACTGCACAACTTTAGACCAGGACTTATAGGGTGCCATTTTGGGTACACACTGAGATGCATTGAACATAAGAAAGTCACAAGGAATCCATACAGTTTTGATTCTTAGTGTGTAACCTGAGTGAGAATTGTGCTCTTGGTAACTAAAGGTTATAATGTAAAAACTGCCGTATTCTGTCTCTCTGCTCTTGTTTTCCTTATTAGGATGTTGGCGGGCGGAGCTGGGAGGCTTGTCAGGTAAATGGGACACACCTGGGCCCGGGTGTGTCCCAGGATAAATACACCTCTTCCCCGTTCATTGAGGAGACTCTCTCCATGCTGACACACTGATAGATTTTGGTTGTGGTATTTTTTTTTTTGTGGCCGTTTGTTTTCGTTGGCACCTTTCAACACCCCTCATTATCACATTTATGCACGCAAACACTCACTTACACTACTGATTACTGACTACACACATCATTGTTAATTGTATTTAGTTTACTTCAGTTAATAAATATATTTTGTTATTCCTTATCTCCACGTTGGCTCCCTTTTTGTTACGAACTTCGAGCTGGTTTGTGACACTATAGTGTTCTACTGGCACCCTGTTCCCTATATAGTGCTCTACTGGCACCCTGTTCCCTATATAGTGCTCTACTGGCACCCTGTTCCCTATATAGTGCTCTACTGGCACCCTGTTCCCTATATAGTGCTCTACTGGCACCCTGTTCCCTATATAGTGCTCTACTGGCACCCTATTCCCTATATAGTGCTCTACTGGCACCCTATTCCCTATATAGTGCTCTACTGGCACCCTATTCCCTATATAGTGCTCTACTGACACCCTATTCCCTATATAGTGCACTACTTTAGACATCCAGTTAAGAGCATCGGGTTTGTAACTGAAAGGTTGCTGGTTTGAATCCCCGAGCTGACGAGGTGAAACATCTGTAGCTGTGTCCTTGAGCAAGGCACTTCACCCTCATAGCTCCTGTAAATCGCTCTGGATAAGAGAATCTGCTAAATTATTAAAATGTAAATTATTGCTAAATTACTGCTAAATTATTAAAATGTAAATAGGGAATAGGGTGCCATTTGGGATGTATTTCACACCTGAATCCGAGTGCTGAGTGGAGAACAAGGGTTCAGGTCTGGGTTGGGGGTCACTGACTGGACTGATTCAAATACATCTGGTCCGACCTAGAAAGAGGAAATGCCATTTGATTCCCAAGCTCTCACACATTTTACTGAGCATAATCTATGATGAAATACACTAGGCAAGAAGCATTTTATAACATTGCTTGCATGTCCAAATAATGTCTCCATGAGTAATCTGACATGAGGGCCAATTTGATATAGAAAAAAACAAGAGAGTTTCTGTATTGAGGCGGCTTGATGAGAACGGCTCATAGGAGCCGGGGTCTATCTCCTGTTTCTGTAGTGTGAGGCAGCTTGATGAGAACGGCTCATAGGAGCAGGGGTCTATCTCCTGTTTCTGTAGTGTGAGGCAGCTTGATGAGAACGGCTCATAGGAGCAGGGGTCTATCTCCTGTTTCTGTAGTGAGGCGGCTTGATGAGAACAGCTCATAGGAGCCGGGGTCTATCTCCTGTTTCTGTAGTGAGGCGGCTTGATGAGAACAGCTCATAGGAGCAGGGGTCTATCTCCTGTTTCTGTAGTGCGAGGCAGCATGACGTACAAGTACACCCCTGGACATGACGCTGGGCCTTGCCCACAATCTACTGTACCTCTGTACAAGAACAATACAACATCAACCAAACACTGAATATGAAAAGGAGATCCACTCAAACCAAATAGCTTCCCTGTATTCACAAAATGCCTTTATTTCCTGTAAAAAAGTCTCAGTCATTCCCTCTTTAGTAGTAGATCGCTGTGTGTAGTGTTGTATTTATAACATCACTTTGTGGTCCAATAGCAGCTGTTGTTGGAGCCACATTCCTCTTCACAAAATGTCAGGATTCAATAGGAACTTGGGATGTTTTCAATATGGACAACAGCAGTAGGGAACACAATAGTCTCTGGGACAATGGCAGTAGGGAATACAATAGTCTCTGGGACAATGGCAGTAGGGGACACAATAGTCTCTGGGACAATGGCAGTAGGGGACACAATAGTCTCTGGGAAAATGGCAGTAGGGGACACAATAGTTTCTGGGACAATGGCAGTAGGGGACACAATAGTCTCTGGGAAAATGGCAGTAGGGGACACATTAGTCTCTGGGACAATGGCAGTAGGGGACACAATAGTCTCTGGGACAATGGCAGTAGGGGACACAATAGTCTCTGGGACAATGGCAATAGGGGGACACAATAGTCTCTGGGACAATGGCAGTAGGGAATACAATAGTCTCTTGGACAATGGCAGTAGGGGACACAATAGTCTCTGGGACAATGGCAGTAGGGAATACAATAGTCTCTGGGACAACGGCAGTAGGGGACACAATAGTCTCTGGTCCTTTCCTTTGAACCACTAATATTGCACAGTTACAAATGAAACACAGTAGGTCTGTTTCCCAAACGGCACCCCTATTCCTGTGTAGTGCAGGACTTTTGCCCGGGGGGCCCATGGAGTTCTGCACTATATAGGGAATACAACATTTTATTTACCCTTTATTTAGACAGGGAGTCAATGCTGAGACCAAGGTGTCTTTATTTAGACCGGGAGTCAATGCTGAGACCAAGGTCTCTTTATTTAGACCGGGAGTCAATGCTGAGACCAAGGTGTCTTTATTTAGACCGGGAGTCAATGCTGAGACCAAGGTCTTTTTATTTAGACCGGGAGTCAATGCTGAGACCAAGGTCTCTTTATTTAGACAGGGAGTCAATGCTGAGACCAAGGTGTCTTTATTTAGACAGGGAGTCAATGCTGAGACCAAGGTCTTTTTATTTAGACCGGGAGTCAATGCTGAGACCAAGGTCTCTTTATTTAGACAGGGAGTCAATGCTGAGACCAAGGTGTCTTTATTTAGACAGGGAGTCAATGCTGAGACCAAGGTCTCTTTATTTAGACAGGGAGTCAATGCTGAGACCAAGGTCTCTTTATTTAGACAGGGAGTCAATGCTGAGACCAAGGTCTCTTTATTTAGACAGGGAGTCAATGCTGAGACCAAGGTGTCTTTATTTAGACAGGGAGTCAATGCTGAGACCAAGGTGTCTTTATTTAGACAGGGAGTCAATGCTGAGACCAAGGTGTCTTTATTTAGACCGGGAGTCAATGCTGAGACCAAGGTCTCTTTATTTAGACCGGGAGTCAATGCTGAGACCAAGGTGTCTTTATTTAGACCGGGAGTCAATGCTGAGACCAAGGTCTCTTTATTTAGACAGGGAGTCAATGCTGAGACCAAGGTCTCTTTATTTAGACAGGGAGTCAATGCTGAGACCAAGGTGTCTTTTCCAGATGAGCCCTTTATGGCACCACAATACACATACAAATGCAATAAACACATTAAACTACAAAATGTTGCAGTTTTAAAGCTAGTTTCATGTAATTCTACACATTTTCTTGTCACGGGGTTGAGAAAACAATTGCAGTTTCAAAGCTAATTTCCTGCAATTCTACACATATTGCCGTGGGGCTGGGGGTAATTTGTCAGTTTTAAAGCTAATTTATTTCAATTATATATCTTTTGACATGGCTTATGCCTTGTTCTTATGCTATCAGAGTGACTCAAACATTATAACAAAATCAATGGGGGCCCCATGCCATAACACTTTGTGAAATTTAGATTCTCCCTGACTGTCTAGATTTTATGTTGTTGGTTGTTAGTTCTCAAAGATGTAATTTAAATATATATATAGGTCCATTATCTTGTTTACATACTTTATATCTGGTTTCCGTCATTTAAGTTTAAACTGAAAACATTTGACCATCTTCTATAGGACTTGCTCCTTAACTAACTTTTAATTCTTAATGTCTTAACTAACTTATCAATATGCTTTTTAAAAGATAGCTTTTCGTCAATCCAGACGCCCAGATACAGTATTTACAGGCGGGGACACAATCAATGAGAGCACCATCCAAAGTACGTATGCATTAAATCCTCAGATACAGTTTTATGCAATTTGGAAAATAACATATGTTTGGTTTTACCCACTTTAAGTACCAATTTCAGTTCAACAAAGGCTTTCTGTAGGGCAATAAAGGCAGATTGAAGCTCTGACACAGCCTGGTCAGCTGTGGGGGCAATAGCATACACCACACTGTCATCTGCATACAGGTGAAACATTTATTTGATAGATGAACAATATTGTTCATGTAAATAGTGAAAAGAACCGGACCAAGAATTGATCCCTGTGGGACACCCGTTGTTACAATATATACAGTTCCAGTCAACAGTTTGGACACACCTACTTATTCAAGGGTTTTTCTTTATTTGTACTATTTTCTACATTGTAGAATAATAGTGAAGACATCAAAACTATTAAATAACACATATGGAATCATGTAGTAACCAAAAAAGTGTAAAAACAAATCAAAATCTATTTGACATTTTTGGCATTCTCTCAACCAGCTTCATGAGGTAATCAGTTGGAATGCATTTCAATTAACAGGTGTGCCTTGACAAAAGGTAATTTGTGGAATTTCTTTCCTTCTTAATGCGTTTGAGCCAATCAGTTGTGACAAGGTAATATCATTTTACATTTTAGTCATTTAGCAGATGCTCTTATCCAGAGCGACTAACATTTCTTTTCATGCATTTTTTTTTTTTGTACTGGCCCCCCGTGGGAATCGAACCCACAACCCTGGCGTTGCACACACCATGCTGGCGTTGCAAACACCATGCTCTACCAACTGAGCCACAGGGAAGACATGGTATATAGAAGATAGCCCTATTTGGTAAAAGATCAAGTCCATATCATGGCAAGAACAGCTAAAATAAGTAAAGCAAAACGACAGTCCATCATTACATTAAGAACTTTGAAAGTTTCTTCAAGTGCAGTCACAAAAAGTGTGTCCAAACTTTTGACTGCTTTGTAAATTTACAGTTGAAGTCGGAAGTTTACATACACCTTAGCCAAATACATTTAAACTCAGTTTTTCACAATTCCTGACGTTTAATCCTAGTAAAATGCCACGTCTTAGGTCAGTTAGGATCACCACTTTATTTTAAGAATGTGAAATGTCAGAATAATAGTAGAGAGAATGATTTATTTCAGCTTTTATTTCTTTCATCACATTCCCAGTGGGTCAGAAGTTTACATACACTCAATTAGTATTTGGTAGCACTGCCTTTAAATTGTCTAAGTTGGGTCAAACGTTTCAGGTAGCCTTCCACAATCTTCCCACAATAAGATGGGTGACTTTTGGTCCATTCCTCCTGACAGAGCTGGTGTAACTCAATCAAATCAATCAAATGTATTTATAAAGCGCTTCGTACATCAGCTGATGTCACAAAGTGCTGTACAGAACCCCAGCCTAAAACCCCAAACAGCAAGCAATGCAGGTGTAGAAGCACAGTGTCTAGGAAAAACTCCCTAGAAAGGCCAGAACCTAGGAAGAAACCTAGAGTGGAACCAGGCTATGAGGGGTGGACAGTCCTCTTCTGGCTGTGCTGGGTAGAGAGGAACCAGGCTCTGAGGGGTGGCCAGTCCTTTTCTGACTCAAATGATGTCAATTAGCCTATCAGAAGCTTCTAAAGCCATAACATCATTTTCGGAAATGTTCTAACCTGTTTAAGGACACAGTCAACTTAGTGTATGTAAACTTCTGACCCACTGGAATTGTGATACAGTGAATTATAAGTGAAATAATCTGTCTGTAAATAATTGTTGGACAAATTACTTGTGTCATGCACGAAGTAGATGTCCTAACCAACTTGCCAAAACTATAGTTTGTTAACAAGAAATTTGTGGTGCTTCTACACCTGCATTATTTGCTGTTTGGAGTTTTAGGCTGGGTTTCTGTGCAGCACTTTGAGATATCAGCTGATGTAAGAAGGGCTATATAAATACATTTGATTTGAAAAACGAGTTGCAAAGCAAAAGCCATATCTCAGACTGGCCAATAACAATAAAAGATTAAGATGGGCAAAAGAACACAGTCACTGAACAGAGGAACTCAGCATCCCAGAGTCGCCTCTTCACTGTTGACTTTGAGACTGGTGTTTTGCAGGTACTATTTAATGAAGCTGCCAGTTGAGGAATTGTGAGGCGTCTGTTTCTCAAACTAGACACTCTAATGTACTTTGTCCTCTTGCTCAGTTGTGCACCGGGGCCTCCCACTACTCTTTCTATTCTGGTTAGAGACAGTTTTTAGCTATGTTAACATCATTGCAAAAGGGTTTCCTAATGATCAATTAGCCTTTTAAAATGATAAACTTGGATTAGTTAACACAACGTGCCATTGGAACACAGGAGTGATGGTTGCTGATAATGGGCCTCTGTACACCTATGTTGATATTCCATAAAAAAATCTGCCTTTTCCAGCAACAATAGTAATTTACAACAATAACAATGTCTACACTGTATTTCTGACCATTTTGATGTTATTTTAATGGACCAAAATGTTATTTTCTTTCAAAAACAAGAGAATTTCTAATTGACTCAACTTTTGAACGGTAGTGTATATATATAAAAGTATGTGGAAACCCCTTCAAATTAGTAGATTTGGCTATTTCAGCCACACCCGTTGCTGACAAGTGTATAAATAAGGCACACAGCCATACAATCTTCATAGACAAACATTGGCAGTAGAATGGCTTTACTGAAGAGTTCAGTGGCATTCAACATGGCACCATCATAGGATGCCACCTTTCCAACAAGTAGGTTAATCAGATTTCTGCACTGCTGGAGCAGTCCCGGTCAACTGTAAGTGAAAAATGTATAGTGGAAATGTCTAGGAGCAACAACGGCTCAGCTGCGAAGTGGTAGGCCACACAAGCTCTCAGAACAGGACCGCCGAGTGCTGAAGTGCGTAAAAATATAATCTGTCCTCTGTTGCAACACTCACTACAAAGTTCCAAACTGCCTCTGGAAGCAACGTCAGCACAATAACTGTCAGGAGCTTCATGAAATGGGTTTCCATGGCCGAGCAGCCGCACACAAGCCTAAGATCACCATGCGCAATGCAAAGCGTCGGCTGGAGGGGTGTAAAGTTTGCCGCCATTAGACTCTGGAGCAGTGGAAACGTGTTCTCTGGAGTCATTAATCACACTTCACCATCTGGCAGTCCAACGGACGCATCTGGATTTGGCAGATGCCAGGAGAACGCTACCTGCCACAATACATAGTGTCAACTGTAAAGTTTGGTGGAGGAGGACTAAGAGTCTGGGGCTGTTTTTCATGGTTCGGGCTAGGCCCCTTAATTCCAGTGAAGGGATATCGTAACACTACAGCATACAATGACATTCTAGATGATTCTGTCCTTCTTACTTTGTCGCAACAGTTTGGGACAGACCCTTTCTTGTTTCAGCATGAAAATACCCCCGTGTACAATGCAAGGTCCATACAGAAATGGTTTACCGAGATTGCAGTGGAAAAACTTGACTGGCCTGGACAGAGCCCTGACCTCACCTGCATCGAACACCTTTGGGATGAATTGGAACGTCGATTGCGAGCTAGGCCTAATTGCCCAACATCAGTGCCCGACCTCACTAATGCTCGTGGCTGAATGGAAGCAAGTCCCCGCAGCAATGTTCCAACATCTAGTGGAAAGCCTTCCCAGAAGAGTGGAGGCTGTTATAGCAGCAAAGGGGGGACCAACTCCATATTAATGCCCATGATGGTACCAGAAATAATTGTAAGGTTAAAAATATATGTTAAGGATTCCACAATCAGAGGAGCAGAAATGTGCAGAAAGAAAGGATCGATCAAATCAGACCCAGTGGATTTTCTTTTACATCAATCTTAAGCAGGGCGTATAGTATAGCACATCAGTAGAAAGTTGTTGAACTGAAAACAAAGATTCACAAGAGGGTGAAAAGTTGACTTAACTTCCATCGAGCCAACTGGAGGCTGTGAGAGGGGCAGGCAGTCGACTGGCTGTGACCAGGGTCAGTTAAACCACCATTTCTTTCAAATAAAAAACCTGGCGAGATAAAACGCTGATTAAAAGCGTCACTTCTCATTTTTTCTCAATGATGATGCCAGAGTTTGGCACAACTTGCTTCGGCAGGGAAAGCAGCGGATTTTCCACACTTCAGTGCATTAACGTTTTTCCAAAATATTGAGCAATCACCAGCAATCTGAGATAGAACTTAGAAAGTAGCTAGATTTCTAGATTCAAAATTCTAGATTTATCTTTCTAGATTTAGATTTCTAGATTTAGATTCTAGATTTAGATTTTTTGATGTATCTTTCTAGATTTATCTTTCTAGATTTATCTTTCTAGATTTATCTTTCTAGATTTAGATTTCTAGATTCAGATTTCCACTCAGTTACAGAGTCACTTTTTCTTGGCGGGATAAGGCCGATTTCTTAAAATTTTGGCTTATGGCCACGTCTATAACTAAAATCTGACATTTATGGGGGGATCGTGATATTTAGAGAACATGATGCCACAAGCGTTGATTTCACATATGTTGTAATGATGATGTTGTAATCAGCAATGTCAATATCCTTATCCGGGAATGATCCCTTTAGCCAAGTATCTGTTATTGCAGCAGTTTAAATACCCTTTATTCCATTCACATAAGTAGTATGTGTTGTCCTTCATATACAATTAAGTACATAACTTTGGACACAATATTTCGCTTTCAGTCTGTTACATAAACTGGTAACACTTACAACCATATGTAACAAAACATACACAGTTTATTTAATTTACAAAGTGGTTTGTATACATTATTATACCATTTATTGTGCATTTAAATACACAGGTTAAACCCTCTTTATCCGGTTATAATAACTGAAAAGTGACAGTATTGATTCCCATAGTGTTGAACAGGGAGCTTAAAATATTGACTGATCTCTCAGACAACCAATTTTACCAGGGTTGGGATCAATTCCATTTCAATTCCAATTAATTCAGGAAGTACACTGACATTTCAAATCTCTTCAATGCTTTTCAATTAGGAAAATGTGGAATTGGAATTTGGTTAACTTCCTGAATTGATTGGAACTGAAATGGAATTGACCCCAACCCGTGAAGTGCACTTCAGCATCAGGAATGTTCTCTGGTACAGTGGTTTAGGGTCATGGTAAAAAACATTTTTTATCATCAGTGACAATTTTTGTGATCAACTTAGAGCTCCGGTACTTTGGCGACTACTTTGGTGGTTGGGTATGACAGTAGAGTAGAGGTCACCATAGACAGTAGTCTTGGTGGTTGGGTATGACAGTAGAGTAGAGGTCACCATAGACAGTAGTCTTGGTGGTTGGGTATGACAATAGAGTAGAGGTCACCATAGACAGTAGTCTTGGTGGTTGGGTATGACAGTAGAGTAGAGGTCACCATAGACAGTAGTCTTGGTGGTTGGGTATGACAGTAGAGTAGAGGTCACCATAGACAGTAGTCTTGGTGGTTGGGTATGACAGTAGAGTAGAGGTCACCATAGACAGTAGTCTTGGTGGTTGGGTATGACAGTAGAGTAGAGGTCACCATAGACAGTAGTCTTGGTGGTTGGGTATGACAGTAGAGTAGAGGTCACCATAGACAGTAGTCTTGGTGGTTGGGTATGACAGTAGAGTAGAGGTCACCATAGACAGTAGTCTTGGTGGTTGGGTATGACAGTAGAGTAGAGGTCACCATAGACAGTAGTCTTGGTGGTTGGGTATGACAATAGAGTAGAGGTCACCATAGACAGTAGTCTTGGTGGTTGGGTATGACAGTAGAGTAGAGGTCACCATAGACAGTAGTCTTGGTGGTTGGGTATGACAGTAGAGTAGAGGTCACCATAGACAGTAGTCTTGGTGGTTGGGTATGACAGTAGAGTAGAGGTCACCATAGACAGTAGTCTTGGTGGTTGGGTATGACAGTAGAGTAGAGGTCACCATAGACAGTAGTCTTGGTGGTTGGGTATGACAGTAGAGTAGAGGTCACCATAGACAGTAGTCTTGGTGGTTGGGTATGACAGTATAGTAGAGGTCACCATAGACAGTAGTCTTGGTGGTTGGGTATGACAGTAGAGTAGAGGTCACCATAGACAGTAGTCTTGGTGGTTGGGTATGACAGTAGAGTAGAGGTCACCATAGACAGTAGTCTTGGTGGTTGGGTATGACAATAGAGTAGAGGTCACCATAGACAGTAGTCTTGGTGGTTGGGTATGACAGTAGAGTAGAGGTCACCATAGACAGTAGTCTTGGTGGTTGGGTATGACAGTAGAGTAGAGGTCACCATAGACAGTAGTCTTGGTGGTTGGGTATGACAGTAGAGTAGAGGTCACCATAGACAGTAGTCTTGGTGGTTGGGTATGACAGTAGGGTAGAGCCTCAGATGGAATGTTAGTGTAGCGCTGTAGTTCTGTCCGAAGACATACGTGGCTCCGTTCATGTTCAGCTCACACCTGCTAAATTAAGAACAGATATAATGATGAATAAAATAAAGATGTTTAGGGGCTCAGCTGTTAGTGGTAGGGAAAGGGGGGAAAGAGGACTGAGAGTTAAGGGGATCAGCTGTTAGTGGTAGGGAAAGGGGGGAAGAGGACTGAGAGTTAAGGGGATCAGCTGTTAGTGGTAGGGAAAGGGGGGAAGAGGACTGAGAGTTAAGGGGATCAGCTGTTAGTGGTAGGGAAAGGGGGGAAAGAGGACTGAGAGTTAAGGGGATCAGCTGTTAGTGGTAGGGAAAGGGGGGAAGAGGACTGAGAGTTAAGGGGATCAGCTGTTAGTGGTAGGGAAAGGGGGGAAAGAGGACTGAGAGTTAAGGGGATCAGCTGTTAGTGGTAGGGAAAGGGGGGAAAGAGGACTGAGCGTTAAGGGGATCAGCTGTTAGTGGTAGGGAAAGGGGGGAAGAGGACTGAGAGTTAAGGGGATCAGCTGTTAGTGGTAGGGAAAGGGGGGAAAGAGGACTGAGAGTTAAGGGGATCAGCTGTTAGTGGTAGGGAAAGGGGGGAAAGAGGACTGAGAGTTAAGGGGATCAGCTGTTAGTGGTAGGGAAAGGGGGGAAAGAGGACTGAGAGTTAAGGGGATCAGCTGTTAGTGGTAGGGAAAGGGGGGAAAGAGGACTGAGAGTTAAGGGGATCAGCTGTTAGTGGTAGGGAAAGGGGGGAAAGAGGACTGAGAGTTAAGGGGATCAGCTGTTAGTGGTAGGGAAAGGGGGGAAGAGGACTGAGAGTTAAGGGGATCAGCTGTTAGTGGTAGGGAAAGGGGGGAAAGAGGACTGAGAGTTAAGGGGATCAGCTGTTAGTGGTAGGGAAAGGGGGGGGAAAGAGGACTGAGAGTTAAGGGGATCAGCTGTTAGTGGTAGGGAAAGGGGGGAAAGAGGACTGAGAGTTAAGGGGATCAGCTGTTAGTGGTAGGGAAAGGGGGGGGAAAGAGGACAGAGTTAAGGGGCTTAGCTGTTAGTGGTAGGGAAAGGGGGGAAAGAGGACTGAGAGTTAAGGGGATCAGCTGCTAGTGGTAGGGAAAGGGGGGAAAGAGGACTGAGAGTTAAGGGGATCAGCTGTTAGTGGTAGGGAAAGGGGGGGGAAAGAGGACTGAGAGTTAAGGGGCTTAGCTGTTAGTGGTAGGGAAAGGGGGGAAAGAGGACTGAGAGTTAAGGGGATCAGCTGTTAGTGGTAGGGAAAGGGGGGAAAGAGGACTGAGAGTTAAGGGGATCAGCTGTTAGTGGTAGGGAAAGGGGGGAAAGAGGACTGAGAGTTAAGGGGATCAGCTGTTAGTGGTAGGGAAAGGGGGGAAAGAGGACTGAGAGTTAAGGGGATCAGCTGTTAGTGGTAGGGAAAGGGGGGAAAGAGGACTGAGAGTTAAGGGGATCAGCTGTTAGTGGTAGGGAAAGGGGGGAAAAAGGACTGAGAGTTAAGGGGATCAGCTGTTAGTGGTAGGGAAAGGGGGGAAGAGGACTGAGAGTTAAGGGGATCAGCTGTTAGTGGTAGGGAAAGGGGGGAAAGAGGACTGAGAGTTAAGGGGATCAGCTGTTAGTGGTAGGGAAAGGGGGGAAGAGGACTGAGAGTTAAGGGGATCAGGTGGAATGTTAATGTAACACTCGAGTTCCATGTTCCATCCAGCTACTGGGGTCAAGGGTCAAAGCGTAGTATTAGATCCATGTTCCGTCCAGCTACTGGGTTCAGGGGTCAAAGCGTAATATTAGATCCATGTTCCGTCCAGCTACTGGGGTCAGGGGTCAAAGCGTAATATTAGATCCATGTTCCGTCCAGCTACTGGGGTCAGGGGTCAAAGCGTAGTATTAGGAACAGGTGAAATGATAGGGCATGGGGGTTAGGGGTGAGGGACTCAGGTCTCTGACTATCTTGTTGAGGCTGAAGATCTTCTCTTCCAGTAGATAGTTCTTCTTCTCTGCTACTTTCTGTCTCCGCTCGGTCATCTCCAAGGCCTTCAGCAGCTGTCCGTTCTCCACGTACAGGTCCTTGATCAACGAATCAGCTTTACCGTTCTTGTGGAGCTAGAGACAGAACGGACAGGGAACGTGAACAATCTCACCTTGGTACTGTATATATAGTCTATACCTTTCAATACAATTCTTTCCTTTGTCATTGTCCAAGAGACGTGTGTTTTCTGTTAGCAACCTTCACCAGTAAAACTAATACTTATAGCAAACTGATTAACATAGAAATAAGACTGTTGAGACTACTGGCAACCTTTTTGATATTACAGCGTGAATGTCAACATCAAAAGAGAAAATACAGCGATAACAAGTGTACCTGATCTTTGAGTTGGCAGACCTTCTCTTTGAGCAGCAGCTTGACATTATGCAGAGACAGCTCTATCTCCCTCATACGTTCCTCCATCTTCATCATCATCATCATCGTCCTCTCGTTCTGGTGATGGAGAAGAGGTATACAGATGAGACAGGGTATTATGCTCCGATGTAAAGAATGTAGAAAATGATCTGTGGCCTTAAATCACTTGTGTCATTTACAGCAACTTGCTTGATATCCTTTAGTTCTACCCCATGTTTAGGGTGTAACCATCTTTATGTATCATCTGGGATGATAAAAAGGAAAGAAAAATAAATAAATACACGGTTTAATTCATTAGGAAATCATTTTTAGAAGTACTATATGTCTGGCTGTATGAACTGCAACATACTGTAATATACTGTAAATACTCCTAGCTGAGTAATATACTGCAATACTCATAGCTGAGTAATATACTGTAAATACTCATAGCTGAGTAATATACTGTAAATACTCCCAGCTGAGTAATATACTGCAATACTCATAGCTGAGTAATATACTGTAAATACTCCTAGCTGAGTAATATACTGCAATACTCCTAGCTGAGTAATATACTGCAATACTCATAGCTGAGTAATATACTGTAAATACTCATAGCTGAGTAATATACTGTAATACTCATAGCTGAGTAATATACTGTAAATACTCATAGCTGAGTAATATACTGTAATACTCATAGCTGAGTAATATACTGTAATACTCCTAGCTGAGTAATATACTGCAATACTCATAGCTGAGTAATATACTGTAATACTCATAGCTGAGTAATATGCTGAAATACTCATAGCTGAGTAATATACTGCAATACTCATAGCTGGGTAATATACTGTAAATACTCATAGCTGAGTAATATACTGTAATACTCCTAGCTGAGTAATATACTGTAATACTCCTAGCTGAGTAATATACTGCAATACTCATAGCTGAGTAATATACTGTAATACTCATAGCTGAGTAATATACTGTAAATACTCATAGCTGAGTAATATACTGTAAATACTCCCAGCTGAGTAATATACTGTAAATACTCATAGCTGAGTAATATACTGTAAATACTCCCAGCTGAGTAATATACTGCAATACTCATAGCTGAGTAATATACTGCAATACTCATAGCTGAGTAATATACTGTAAATACTCATAGCTGAGTAATATACTGTAATACTCATAGCTGAGTAATATACTGTAAATACTCATAGCTGAGTAATATACTGTAATACTCATAGCTGAGTAATATACTGTAATACTCCTAGCTGAGTAATATACTGCAATACTCATAGCTGAGTAATATACTGTAATACTCATAGCTGAGTAATATGCTGTAAATACTCATAGCTGAGTAATATACTGCAATACTCATAGCTGAGTAATATACTGTAAATACTCATAGCTGAGTAATATACTGTAATACTCCTAGCTGAGTAATATACTGTAATACTCCTAGCTGAGTAATATACTGCAATACTCATAGCTGAGTAATATACTGTAATACTCATAGCTGAGTAATATGCCGTAAATACTCATAGCTGAGTAATATACTGCAATACTCATAGCTGAGTAATATACTGTAAATACTCATAGCTGAGTAATATACTGTAAATACTCATAGCTGAGTAATATACTGTAAATACTCATAGCTGAGTAATATACTGTAATACTCATAGCTGAGTAATATACTGTAAATACTCCTAGCTGAGTAATATACTGTAATACTCATAGCTGAGTAATATACTGTAAATACTCATAACTGAGTAATATGCTGTAAATACTCATAACTGAGTAATATACTGTAAATCTTCTAAATGATTGTGTTCTGTGTGGTAATCTATTCTTACAATAGCAAAGATCTGTCAAGATAACATCTGAGAGAGGATACCATCAGAGCCTGTGGTATATAACACCAAGGGAAGAAGGCCATTGAACACAAAAACCCATGAAACTAAATGCTTTATTTTGTCTTGATTCTCTCCAGTGAAATACATTGTACTGCATTTACTACAAAGTGACATCACAGCTAAATAAATAGATAAAAAAACTAATAAATAAATATAAAATTATTTGATCCAGAAACTTAAATACAATCTACAAAACAATCATAAACATAAAAAGTCAAACACACACACAGTGCAATAGAGAATAAAATCTTGACTTCTAAAGACCCTGAGATTTCTTATCAGAGCTTCTACAGTAAACAGGAAATGCTACATTAACATAATAAAACTGATGGAAGGACAGGAATCAAAACATTTGCATAATTATAATAAACATGTTCCCATTTGTTTACTATCAAACTATTGTTGAGTTCAATACTGTTGGTAACTAACTGGTACCGTTTACAATAAAAAAACAGTTGTGAGAGGTGAGTATGTCAACCAACTACAGGTTATTGAAATCCTTCAGTGACAAAGATGTGGCGGCAGGTGGTCTAGTGGTTAGAGCGTTGGACTAGTAACCGGAAGGTTGCAAGATCGAATCCCCGAACTGATAAGGTAAAACATCTGTCGTTCTGCCTCTGAACAAGCTGTCATTCTAAATAAGATTTTTGTTCTTAACTGACTTGCCTAGTTAAATAAAGGTTAAAATAAAAAGGTTATCAGTTGACATTGATGCTTGTGGGTTAAGTGCAAAAAATATCAATATGCAGGTCTTCTTGGAAAATATGTCCAATAATACATTCTGTTGAAACTAGGAATCTACTGCAAATCGGAGTATATTTCATGGATCTTTTAACGATAGTAGGTCGTTGGAGTTCCACCTACTGTTAAAGAGCTCAAGTTGTTTCAGAAAGCCCTTTGATTTGAGGATAATAACAAAGGACTACGCCGGTACACTGCCACCTAGTGGCAACATACCATCATTACACATTCATGCCCTTATGATTAACTAGTTCTAACATCCCATTCACTGTTCACTGTACCGTAACACTCAGAATTTTTCTTCCAGTGCTTCAAGCATAAGTGGGGCAGGGGAAGAGTTCAGGGGATGGGGAAGAGTTCAGGGGACAGGGAATGGAGACTTGGAGGATTGGGTGGGGCTGGGGTTAGTTGATGTGAGAAGGACGGACACAGAGAAAGGTTTGGAGGACTAGAGGGGGGGGGGGGGGGTGGGGGACAGGGGGGGGTGGGGGACAGGTGAATAGGACTGGAGAATAATTCAGGGAAGGGAGTGGAGTCTTGGAGGATAGAGGCAGCGTTTGGGGTTAGGTGAGTCAGGCAGGGGAAAAGGTTTGGAGGACTGGGGGAATGTGATGTTAGAAGCTGCCAAGTTGCTTGCTGTCTGTCAGAGTCCACCAATCCTCCGGTAGCTGTCTGCATGAGCGGCCCTCTGTTCTGGCATTGCAGCACCCTGGAGAGAGAAGGCAAGTACACTTCACCAGGGCTCACCCCTCCATCCAGTCCTCTAATACATGAAGCTTCTAAAGGCAGGGCTATGCAATTAGCACAGCTTTGAATGGTCACCTCTGTCTGGGACAACTGAAGGTCTCAGCGCAATCTGAGAACAGGGCTAAACAGTTAGATGACTAGACTATAGCAAAACTAACTAAAATTGGTAAATGGCATACAATTATGCCAGGCTATTTATTTACAGTGTAGCAAAGGACGAACCACCTCAAAATGTTAGAGAGGCCATGACAGAGACAAGGCCTACTGCTATTCAGAGAGAAGAGGATGGTTCTGCTTCATTAAACGGGAGACGCATGAACAGTCCAGTGTCACCACCTACCTTAACTCCACCCAGACTACCTTAACTCCACCCAGACTATAATCACTCCACCCAGACTACCTTAACTCCCCCCAGACTATAATCACTCCACCCAGACTATAATCACCCCACCCAGACTATAATCACCCCACCCAGACTACCTTAACTCCACCCAGACTACCTTAACTCCACCCAGACTACCGTAACTCCACCCAGACTATAATCACTCCACCCAGACTACCTTAACCCCACCCAGACTACCTTAACCCCACCCAGACTATAATCACCCCACCCAGACTATAATCACCCCACCCAGACTATAATCACTCCACCCAGACTATAATCACTCCACCCAGACTATAATCACCCCACCCAGACTATAATCACTCCACCCAGACTATAATCACCCCACCCAGACTATAATCACCCCACCCAGACTATAATCACTCCACCCAGACTATAATCACTCCACCCAGACTATAATCACTCCACCCAGACTATAATCACACCACCCAGACTATAATCACACCACCCAGACTATAATCACTCCACCCAGACTATAATCACTCCACCCAGACTATAATCACTCCACCCAGACTATAATCACCCCACCCAGACTATAATCACCCCACCCAGACTATAATCACACACCCAGACTATAATCACTCCACCCAGACTATAATCACACACCCAGACTATAATCACCCCACCCAGACTATAATCACCCCACCCAGACTATAATCACCCCACCCAGACTATAATCACCCCACCCAGACTATAATCATAATCACCCCACCCAGACTATAATCACCCCACCCAGACTATAATCACTCCACCCAGACTATAATCACCCCACCCAGACTATAATCACCCCACCCAGACTATAATCACCCCACCCAGACTATAATCACCCCACCCAGACTATAATCACACACCCAGAATATAATCACTCCACCCAGACTATAATCACCCCACCCAGACTATAATCACACCACCCAGACTATAATCACTCCACCCAGACTATAATCACCCCACCCAGACTATAATCACACACCCAGAATATAATCACTCCACCCAGACTATAATCACCCCACCCAGACTATAATCACACCACCCAGACTATAATCACTCCACCCAGACTATAATCACCCCACCCAGACTATAATCACCCCACCCAGACTATAATCACCCCACCCAGACTATAATCACCCCACCCAGACTATAATCACTCCACCCAGACTATAATCACTCCACCCAGACTATAATCACTCCACCCAGACTATAATCACCCCACCCAGACTATAATCACCCCACCCAGACTATAATCACCCCACACAGACTATAATCACCCCACCCAGACTACAATCACCCCACACAGACTACGATCACCCCACACCATCCCAGACTACGATCACCCCACACCATCCCAGACTACGATCACCCCACACTATGATCACCCCACACCATCCTAGACTACGATCACCCCACACCAATCCACACTACGATCACCCCACACTATGATCACCCCACACTATGATCACCCCACACCATCCTAGACTACGATCACCCCACACCACCCCACACTATGACCACCCCACACTACGATCACCCCACACCATCCCAGACTACGATCACCCCACACCATCCCACACTACGATCACCCCACACTATGATCACCCCACACCATCCTAGACTACGATCACCCCACACCACCCCACACTATGACCACCCCACACTATGATCACCCCACACCATCCCAGACTACGAGCACCCCACACTACGACCACCCCAGATTATGATCACCCCACACAACGATCACCCCACACCACCCCACACTACGATCACCCCACACTACGATCACCCCACACTATGATTACCCCACACCACCCCACACTGTGATCACCCCACACCATCCCAGACTACGATCACCCCACACTATAACCCCCACACCATCCTAGACTATGATCACCCCAGACTATGATCACCCCACACAACGATCACCCCACACCACCCCACACTATGATCACCCCACACTATGATTACCCCACACCACCCCACACTGTGATCACCCCACACCATCCCAGACTACGATCACCCCACACTATGATCCCCCCACACCATCCTAGACTATGATCACCCCAGACTATGATCACCCCACACAACGATCACCCCACACCACCCCACACTATGATCACCCCACACTATGATTACCCCACACCACCCCACACTGTGATCACCCCACACCATCCCAGACTACAATCACCCCACACTATGATCCCCCCACACCATCCTAGACTATGATCACCCCAGACTATGATCACCCCACACCATCCCAGACTATGATCACTCCACACCACCCCACACTACGATCACCCCACACTACGATCACCCCACACCATCCCGCACTACGATCACACCACACTACGATCACCCCACACCATCCCACACTACGATCACCCCACACTATGATCACCCCACACCATCCCAGACTACGATCACCCCACACCATCCTAGACTACGATCACCCCACACTACGATCACCCCACACCATCCTAGACTACGATCACCCCACACTACGATCACCCCACACTATCCCAGACTACGATCACCCCACACTATGATCACCCCACACCATCCCAGACTACGATCACCCCAGATTATGATCACCCCACACAACGATCACCCCACACAACGATCACCCCACACCACCCCACGATCACCCCAGACTACGATCACCCCACACCATCCCAGACTACGATCACCCCACACCATCCCAGACTACGATCACCCCACACCAATCCACACTACGATCACCCCACACTATGATCACCCCACACCATCCTAGACTACGATGACCCCACACCACCCCACACTATGACCACCCCACACTACGATCACCCCACACCATCCCAGACTACGATCACCCCACACCACCCCACACTACGATCACCCCACACTATGATCACCCCACACCATCCCAGACTACGATCACCCCACACTACGATCACCCCAGATTATGATCACCCCACACAACGATCACCCCACACCACCCCACACTACGATCACCCCACACTATGATTACCCCACACCACCCCACACTATGATCACCCCACACCATCCCAGACTACGATCACCCCACACTATGATCCCCCCACACCATCCTAGACTATGATCACCCCAGACTATGATCACCCCACACAACGATCACCCCACACCACCCCACACTACGATCACCCCACACTATGATTACCCCACACCACCCCACACTGTGATCACCCCACACCATCCCAGACTACGATCACCCCACACTATGATCCCCCCACACCATCCTAGACTATGATCACCCCAGACTATGATCACCCCACACCATCCCAGATTACGATCACCCCACACCACCCCACACTACGACCACCCCACACTACGATCACCCCACACCATCCCGCACTACGATCACCCCACACTATGATCACCCCACACCATCCTAGACTACGATCACCCCACACTATGATCACCCCACACCATCCCAGACTACGATCACCCCACACTACGATCACCCCAGATTATGATCACCCCACACAACGATCACCCCACACAACGATCACCCCACACCACCCCACACTACGATCACCCCACACTATGATTACCCCACACCACCCCACACTGTGATCACCCCACACCATCCCAGACTACGATCACCCCACACTATGATCCCCCCACACCATCCTAGACTATGATCACCCCAGACTATGATCACCCCACACCATCCTATACTACGATCACCCCACACCACCCGACACTATGATCACCCCACACCACCCCACACTATGATCACCCCACACCATCCTAGACTACGATCACCCCACACTACGATCACCCCACACCATCCCAGACTACGATCACCCCACACTACGATCACCCCACACCATCCCAGACTACGATCACCCGACACTACGATCACCCCACACCATCCCAGACTACGATCACCCCACACCACCCCACACTACGATCACCCCACACTATGATCACCCCACACCATCCTAGACTATGACCACCATATCAGAGCTCTACATCAAAGAACACCGCACCCAAACACCACACACTAAAACACCAAACCCAGAAGGTACACACACACACACACACACACACACACACACACACACACACACACACACACACACACACACACACACACACACACACACGTGAGAACATGAAGCTGATAAGGTGGTGTAGTGATGAAACCAGGACAAAATGTTCCAGCTACAGAAACCTGACCAAACCCAGAGCGCAAATCAAATATTGAATGGCATGGTAGAATATAAAATATATTTATATTCCCCAACTGTTATAGAGGTAGAATATAAAATATATTTATATTCCCCAACTGTTATAGAGGTAGAATAGAAAATATATTTATATTCCCCAACTGTTATAGAGGTAGAATATAAAATATATTTATATTCCCCAACTGTTATAGAGGTAGAATAGAAAATATATTTATATTCCCCAACTGTTATAGAGGTAGAATATAAAATATATTTATATTCCCCAACTGTTATAGAGGTAGAATATAAAATATATTTATATTTCCCAACTGTTATAGAGGTAGAATAGAAAATATATTTATATTTCCCAACTGTTATAGATGTAGAATATAAAATATATTTATATTTCCCAACTGTTATAGTGGTAGAATATAAAATATATTTATATTCCCCAACTGTTACAGAGGTAGAATAGAAAATATATTTATATTCCCCAACTGTTATAGAGGTAGAATATAAAATATATTTATATTTCCCAACTGTTATAGAGGTAGAATATAAAATATATTTATATTTCCCAACTGTTACAGTGCTAGAATATAAAAGCCACATCATTTGTCACTACTCTTATCAAATATTTATATTCACCAAAGTGAAAATGGAGAGATATTTTGTCAGGTGTTTGTGGTTCCGGGCCCATCAGAGTGTAATCAAGGCAGATCAGAAGGGCCAGGTATTCCCATAATCAACAGTAAAGTGTGAATGTGTCAGTAATGAGCTGTTGAAACACAGTGAGAGTGAAGATACTGTATACTAAGTGCTAGATTGTAGATCATCAGATATGCCAACTGCATATTTATTCAAAGAGCAGGAATTGCATATAGAATTAGGATTCAGTTATAGTTAAGAGGCGTGATTTTCTCTCTCTCTCTCTCCTCTACCTGTATGTTCTCTGGGTTGAGGTCGTCTCTGCGGTGTTGCTCTCTCCGCTCACCAGGCATCCTGCGAGGGGATGTGGGCAGCAGACCAACCAGCTGGACTTGGAGAGCCTGGAGACACCAGACAGACAGTCAGTCAGGAGAGAGATGAGAGAGACAGACAGGAGAGACACAGGGAAAGAAGAGAGACCCGGAAGAGAGAAGTAAACACAGGGAGAGAAGAGAGAGACCTAGAGAAGGGACATAATGTAGGGTGGGAGGGAGAGGTATTAGATAGATGAAGGTTATGTCAAAGGGACATGAGTGTGGGAGACAAGGGACATGAGTGTGAGGCCAACTGTTGCCAGGCCAACTGTTGCCAGGCCAACTGTTGCCAGGCCAACTGTTGCCAGGCCAACTGTTGCCAGGCCAACTGTTGCCAGGTCTACTGTTGCCAGGTCTACTGTTGCCAGGCCAACTGTTGCCAGGCCAACTGTTGCCAGGCCAACTGTGTTTCTGGAAAACTGCTGGTGTTACATGAAAACAAACTAGTTTTTATAGAAAATGACAGAAGAAGAAAAGGAGACATTAAAAGGGAGTCCAGGTGTTTGACAGGGACAAGGCAGATGCAGTGAGATTAGATGAGAGGAGCATATGTGAGGGAGAAGTTAGGGAAGGTTGGTAGAGAACTGACCTCCAGAAGCCGTGCCTGTAGCTGGGTCTGTTGGGTCTTCAGACCCTCGTTCTCCTGACGAAGACTCTCCAGCTCTCTCTGGACCTCACACACCTGACAACCACCACACAAAGCCATCAGAAAAGGAAAGCCACATACATAACAAACCCATTGTCAAAAAGTAAGAACCGCTTCAGAAGTACTTGTTGCTTGTGAATGACAGGTGGAAGTAAGCATCGTTGTGAGTTTGTTATCCACATTTTCGAAATTAGGTTTATCCAATTAACAATCAAGGAAAATTTGCTATCAATAAAAAAAAACGCATGTGCTGTATGAAATGTCTGAATTGAAATAAAACGTGAAAAAACGATCAAGAAATCATAACAGTATACATAGATATAAAAACAGATGACCTTGTTCTGAGCGGAGAGTAGCTCCTGATGCATGATGTCTAGCTCTCTCTTCAGAGCAGTCTTCTCCTGTTCTACAGTCTTCACCACGCTGGACTGGCCCTGCGGTTTCTGCTGCTTCACGGTTAAGATGGCTGCCTCCAGCTGTCGCGTCTGCAGAAAGACATTACAGGGTTTCAAAAAAAGGTATTTATATGCAAGGGTGTATGGTTCTATACATCTCTAGAACGTAAAGGGACGGTTTCCTGGACACACATTAAGCCTAGCCCTTGACTGAAATCCATGCTCAACTCAGAATCTCCATTAAAAGCTCTGGGGGGGGGGGGGGGGGGGGGGGGAAATTAAAACTGTCCCTTTAGACCTTGAAACATCAAGAAAAATTTGATTATGTCTGTATTTGAATTGCCTCTGTAATCTCACCTTGTCCCTGCTGTGGTGGAGGTCATCCTTGGTGTTGTGGAGCTCCATGGTCAGCCTCTCGTTCTCCTGCCTCAGCAGCAGCTGCTCCTGCTCCACCAGCCTGGCCAGCTCGTCCTGGTACAGCTTCTTGTGCTGGCTCTGGTAGCCGCTGGAGTGCAGGGCCATCTCCAGAACCTGGTTCTGATTTAAGGAAACAATAACCAGGCTGAGCATTCTCCGCCCCTTTTAGAAATAACTACATTTTTATTTAACCAATAAATCTCGTTGAGGTCAGGACACCTGGACTGGATAATTACTAGAAAGGACAAGGCCCCTCAGACCACAGCACTTTCACTAGATCTAGTAATTGTATTTTTTATGCCCTAGTCATTTCATTTGGTGATACTAATTGACATAAAAGGTCACTAGATGAGAAATATAGGTGCCAATGTGGATAGTTGAATCAGCACAGGTCTATCCGGGCTTATATAATCAATCAATCAAAAATGTAGCTGAGCTGGCCTCCTGGTTTGGGTAAGGTGGATTGCTACAGGGTGTCTGGTTAAGGACGAGGTGTACATAACTTTAAAGAAATAACTTTAATGAATGTCACCACACCAACCAGCCAACGAACCAATTACCCACCTAAACAACCAACCAGCAAACCAACCACCCAGCCAACCAACGAACCAACCACCCAGCCAACGAACCAATTACCCACCTAAACAACCAACCAGCAAACCAACCACCCAGCCAACCAACGAACCAATTACCCACCTAAACAACCAACCAGCAAACCAACCACCCAGCCAACCAACGAACCAATTACCCACCTAAACAACCAACCAGCAAACCAACCACCCAGCCAACCAACGAACCAATTACCCACCTAAACAACCAACCAGCAAACCAACCAACCACCCAGCCAACCAAACGATCAGCGTGTCGTCAAAAGAAGACCTTACCTTATCGTTGGCATTCTGCAACTGCTTGTGCAGTGACATCACTTCCTGTTTGAGGGCGTCCTTCTCCTGCTGTGACACGCGGAGGTCTGACTTGAGACGGGCGCTCTGGAGGTTGACAGACTGAAGACTTTCATCCAACACATGAGTCTGAAAGAGGAGGCGAATACCTTGGTCATGAATAGAATTGCAAAATGTAGGTACCTTTCCTTAGATTCCCCAGTATTATGCACCCCCCCCAAAAATGACATACTTTTACATAATTCTAACAAATCAGAATGAATTCGAAAAAACTTTAGTGTCCACGTGACGCAATGTTGTAATTTGTCTTTGGCTTGACACACATAGAACAGACATTCTAAATGATGACAACTTAGAATGAAAGTGGCAAAAACGTTGAACTATAGATTATAGACTATAACAGTGTCATAAGTGGTTGACAGTAAACAAGGCAGGGTCAAAGGTTGCCAGACTGAACAGAGCATCCTTACCCTCTCCTGAGACTTGGCAAGCTGATTGCGTAATCCTTGGGTTTGTTTCTCCAAAGCCTTGTGTTCCTGCAGGAGGAGGGTGAGCTGGCACTCCACAGCCCCCATCTTAGCTACCTACAGATGGACACAGGGAAGAGGAGTGTGGTAAAGTACGTACCCGTATCGCCAATTTGACCATACCTAAAATACTACACACACACGTCTCACATTGCATTCAAACCCCATCCGTGCCTTCATATTCCTCTCCTTATCAATTTCCCCTTCCTATTTGTAACTTTCTTATCTTAATAAAATACTAAATACTAACTCTTTCCAGCTGAGGACAGGTGTTACCTATAACACACACACACCACACACACACACACACACACACACACACACACACACACACACACACACACACACACACACACACACACACACACACACACACACACACACACACACACACACACACACACACACAGCTAGTAAGTTCTATAGATATTCAAACACCCATGATGTTTGTCTGCTCATGTCTCACCTTATCGCGGAGGGTGTTGATTTGTAGCACCAGCTGGGCCTTGCCCTCCTCCAGTAGTACAGTCCCTTCCACAGCGTTGGTCAGCTCCGCCTCCAGGGCAGACGCACACACTGCCATCTGACACAGGAGAACAAGTCGTTAGTTACCCAAATAGAAATCCAATACTTTTTCTCTCAATATGTCCTTCCTCTATTTCTCCTATCCGCTTTCCTCGTCTCCTACTCAAAACGCATCGGAGAAGAAGGCCAGAGAGCAGGGACCTTTCCTCGCTTCCTACTCAAAACGCATCGGAGAAGAAGGCCAGAGAGCAAGGACCTTTCCTCGCTTCCTACTCAAAACGCATCGGAGAAGAAGGCCAGAGAGCAGGGACCTTTCCTTGCTTCCTACTCAAAACGCATCGGAGAAGAAGGCCAGAGAGCAGGGACCTTTCCTTGCTTCCTACTCAAAACGGATCGGAGAAGAAGGCCAGAGAGCAGGGACCTTTCCTTGCTTCCTACTCAAAACGCATCGGAGAAGAAGGCCAGAGAGCAGGGATCTTTCCTCGCTTCCTACTCAAAACGCATCGGAGAAGAAGGCCAGAGAGCAGGGACCTTTCCTCGCTTCCTACTCAAAACGCATCGGAGAAGAAGGCCAGAGAGCAGGGACCTTTCCTCGCTTCCTACTCAAAACGGATCGGAGAAGAAGGCCAGAGAGCAGGGACCTTTCCTCGCTTCCTACTCAAAACGCATCGGAGAAGAAGGCCAGAGAGCATGGATCTTTCCTCGCTTCCTACTCAAAACGCATCGGAGAAGAAGGCCAGAGAGCAGGGATCTTTCCTCGCTTCCTACTCAAAACGGATCGGAGAAGAAGGCCAGAGAGCAGGGACCTTTCCTCGCTTCCTACTCAAAACGCATCGGAGAAGAAGGCCAGAGAGCAGGGACCTTTCCTTGCTTCCTACTCAAAACGCATCGGAGAAGAAGGCCAGAGAGCAGGGACCTTTCCTCGTCTCCTACTCAAAACGCATCGGAGAAGAAGGCCAGAGAGCAGGGACCTTTCCTCGTCTCCTACTCAAAACGCATCGGAGAAGAAGGCCAGAGAGCAGGGACCCTTCCTCGTCTCCTACTCAAAACGCATCGGAGAAGAAGGCCAGAGAGCAGGGACCTTTCCTCGTCTCCTACTCAAAACGCATCGGAGAAGAAGGCCAGAGAGCAGGGATCTTTCCTCGCTTCCTACTCAAAACGCATCGGAGAAGAAGGCCAGAGAGCAGGGACCTTTCCTCGTCTCCTACTCAAAACGGATCGGAGAAGAAGGCCAGAGAGCAGGGACCTTTCCTCGCTTCCTACTCAAAACGCATCGGAGAAGAAGGCCAGAGAGCAGGGACCTTTCCTCGCTTCCTACTCAAAACGGATTGGAGAAGAAGGCCAGAGAGCAGGGACCTTTCCTCGCTTCCTACTCAAAACGCATCGGAGACGAAGGCCAGAGAGCAGGGACCTTTCCTCGCTTCCTACTCAAAACGCATCGGAGAAGAAGGCCAGAGAGCAGGGACCTTTCCTCGTCTCCTACTCAAAACGCATCGGAGAAGAAGGCCAGAGAGCAGGGACCTTTCCTCATCTCCTACTCAAAACGCATCGGAGAAGAAGGCCAGAGAGCAGGGACCTTTCCTCATCTCCTACTCAAAACGCATCGGAGAAGAAGGCCAGAGAGCAGGGACCTTTCCTCATCTCCTACTCAAAACGCATCGGAGAAGAAGGCCAGAGAGCAGGGACCTTTCCTCGCTTCCTACTCAAAACGCATCGGAGAAGAAGGCCAGAGAGCAGGACCTTTCCTCGCTTCCTACTCAAAACGCATCGGAGAAGAAGGCCAGAGAGCAGGGACCTTTCCTCGCTTCCTACTCAAAACGCATCGGAGAAGAAGGCCAGAGAGCAGGGACCTTGAATCTTCTTGTACAATGCCTTTTGAGGAAGAGGCGAGGAGCGAAGAGCAAGGAATCGAACAAAGACTAATTATGAAAGAGCTCAAAAAGCCTCATAATGGACTACGACAGTTTACCTTGGTCCTGTTATCCTCTGGTACAAAGTGTTGCTGATCTCTGACAACCTCCTGTCTCTCACTCTGTCTGAGCAGTTCCCCTAGCTGCTGGCTCAACCCCTCCACTCCTGCTGCATTCTGGGCGTTCTTCTCCGACAGCAGCCCGTTCTCATCCTCCAGCTGCTGGCTGCGGAGACGCAGCTCAGAGATCTATAAAAGGGCGGGAAACGCAGATTTAGGTTATGCTTATTACAGTACAAAATACACCTTACCGAGGTGAAAGGTCAGGACTTGTTTTCTTGTGTGGGTGCTTCTACTGGATGTTGTTGTGCTGGTTTACTTCCATTCAGAATATCTGCATCAGAAACGGTACCCTAGATTACCTACATAGTGCACTACTTTTGACCAAGCCCGGTGCCAAAAGTAGTGCACTATATAGGGAATAGGGTGCCATGTCTGACACAGACAGACATATTAGATTAGTTCTTCATTGCTAATGGCTTTACTACAGGGCTTCCTTGAAATCAAGCTCGATAGGCTTTAGTAACAGCTGTCTTGTTGCAATGCATAGGTGGACATACAGCCACATACAGAGGAGAACCAAGTTATAGGGTCAAATTTGAGTTGGTTTACTCTAGTCTTACCTGTCTCTTGAAACTCTCTGCTTTCTTTTGTGCAGATATCTTCTCCTTCCTGAAATGCTCCAGTTTCAAGCTAAGGTAGGGGAGAGGGAAGTGTCAATTCATATGACCCAATGACATGAAACCTACACCATACGGGAAATCCCAGGAAATGTTTGTGGGGTGAGGGCGGACAACATTTCTGGGACCGGGGCTGAATATGCTTCAGTATTGTATATTGGCATGATGTTTCTTACAGCGTCTCCTCCCGGGTCTCTCTCAGATCCTCTTCCTTCAGCACTGAGATCTTGTGTCTGAGTAAGAGGTTCTCCTCTGCTAAACGACCCGCCTCATTCCTACAGCCAACAGAAGAAACCACAACAGCCAACAGAAGAACTCAGTCTCTATGCTAGCTGATTTGATAAAAACAGAACCATTATCACATTATTCCTGTTTTGTAGTCAGACTATTTAAAAGTTTGTTAAAATGTTGTTAATGCAAAGTCAATGAAGTATATAAATTAAACTGAACCATTAATTGAGATGTTCAAAAGCAGAAACCCAAAACATCAAGGGTAGATGTGCTCTAATAGTCCACAGACAACATGCACCAATGACAGGACAGGACAGTTTCACAACGGGTGTTGTATAGGAACAGGGTGGGATTGTACAGTGGCATGGTCACAACATGGCCTGTTACTATAGCCGTTGCTTCACATGCAACTTTCTGAACTAGAAATATGGATTACAAGAGAATTGACGTCACAGATCTACTTCAGAACATAGACGTCACAGCACTGCTACAGGAAGTTACATTAATAAGCCAATGACAGCACTACATCTAGTGCCACAGGAAGTTGCGTTAGCCAATGACAGCACTACCTCTAGTGCCACAGGAAGTTGCGTTAGCCAATGACAGCACTACATCTAGTGCCACAGGAAGTTGCGTTAGCCAATGACAGCACTACATCTAGTGCCACAAGAAGTTGCATTAGCCAATGACAGCACTACATCTAATGCCACAGGAAGTTGCATTAGCCAATGACAGCACTACTTCTGGTGCTAGAGGAAGTTGCATTAATAAGCCAAGCACAATATTGCAGCAGGGATGGGATTCAGAAAGCAGCAGGTGCAAAGGGTTGGTAACTGGGATCATACATCTCCAAGTTACCTATGGGTCTGCATCCTTTCATGCATCTTCAGTGACTTGTCTTGCAGGTCCGTTAGGGCTCTGCGGAGGTTGGCGTTCTGCTTCTCGAACTCCGTGCAGCAGTCCTCCAGCTCCGACACCGCCTGTATCTTAGCCTCCAGTTGGGAGTTCAGGTCCAGGAAGGACTCTTGTTCTTGCTCTGTGGTGGCATCTTCCTCAGACTCGGCCTCCAGCTGCAGAGCCATGAGAATCTCATCCTGCCTCTCTAACTCGCTGACTAGCTCAGTCAGCTTACAATTCTCCTCTCTCATCCTGGTGATCTCGTCCACCAACGCTACTTGCTGATCTTGGAAGTCTTGGATGATGTGCATCTTGCTCTCGAGGCCCACAACTCTCTTCTCCAGCCGACAGTTTTGTTCCTCCAGCTTGGCGTTTTCACAGATGCACTCCTCGTATCGGATCTGAAGCGAGGTCATATCTGAAGACGTCACCTTGATCTCGTTGGCCTGAGCTTTGAGGGTGCTGTTTTCCTCTAAAGCTTGCTGATCGTTTTCTGCTAAAAGACTCTCTAGTGCATCCGCCTTCTGCTGAAGCTCGGAGATCTTCTGCTGTAGCGCCAGGTTCTCCTCAGTGGCAGTGTCATACTGGCTCTGTAGCTGAGCCAGAAGACTGGCCTCGCTCTTCAACTGACTGACTTGCTCATGGAGCTCCAGGATCTCCCGGATATAGGCATCTCGCTCCTTCACTGCTTCTTCGCACTTCTGCTGCAGCTGAGGAATAAGTTCCACAGGCTTTTTCTCTAGATCTTGAGTTTCCTCGAAAAGACAAGCCACTTTGGTATCATCAGTGTCATGACCTATCTCCTCAAGGGCTGAAGAGACAACCAGAGACACATAACTCTTCACTTCTTCATTAAACAGATCATCTTGAAGTTCCTCCTCTTCAGGCTTATCATCGAAAACAGTTTCTTGTACACTAGCATCATTCTGTCCAATCTTATCAGGGGAGGAGACTTCACACTTCATCTCAGAGGGACAGAGATCTCCATCAATGTCATCACTTTGAGGTTGCTCCTCTGGAATGGACAATGCTACAATGTCATCGTTAGTGTCTTCGTCCATGTTGTCCTCAGCCTGACATTGGCTTTCAGATGATTGGGATTCCTCAACAAGGTCTTGGCATTCTTCTGGAATAGCAGCGACTTCACCATTGCATGCCTCAACACTGATAATGTTTTCAGGACATACCTCAATGTCTTCAGAAGTTTCAGCATTCATCCCTCCCTCACTAGCGTTGTCATCTTGTGCTTGCTCCTCAACGGCGTCAGATTCGACCACTGGGTCTTGGCCATCGTCCACAGTAGTTTCCTCATCACATTCCCCATCAAGATGAAGAGTTATGGTGTCTTCAAGACATTCCTCTAACCTATTTGGAGTTTCAGGTATCATCTTCACCTCATCATCTTGTCCTTGTTCACCACAGGTTTCAGATACCTCTACTAAGACATTCAGGTTGTCTGAGGTAACAGTTATTTCTTGATCACAAACTTCTGCAATGATGTTCTCAGAAATCTCCATCTCATGAGGTGATTCAGTAATAATCTCAACTTCGTCATTTGGTCCCTGCTCCGTAGGGAATACATATTCTACGTCAAGGCCTTCACAATCCTCTGGAACAACATTGTCACATGTCTCATCACTAACGGTAATGTTTTCTGAACATACTTGTTCTTCAAGAGCTTCAGCCTCTAGATGTACCTCTCCTAGTGGTGATACATTTACTTCATTTGATTCTTCCATTTCTTTGCCCCCTGTTATGTCTGCAGAGTCTAGAAGTTGGTTGAGCTCGTTCTCGATTTCCTGAATTCTAATACTAAGCTGGTCTCTCTCGACCAGAAGCTCTCCTTTCTCATTGTCCTGCAGGTCAGAGGAAGGACGGCTCTCCTTCAGCTTCAGTTCCAGGTCTGAGATGTTCTCTTGCAGCTCCAGCCTCTCAAACTGAAAGTCCACCGCCACCTGTCTCAGGAGCTTCTCCAGTTCTTTGATCTTCAACTTCTGGTTATCATGTTCTGTGAGCAGCTCACTCCTCTCCTCAAGCTGCTTCTCAGCCAAGGAGTGCCTCACCTCTAATTCAGAAAGGTTTCCCTGAAGTTCTGCCCTCTCCTGCTTAAAGTCCTCCACTGCCTGGTTCAGCAGAAGCTCGATCTCCTGGGCTTTCTTCTCAGAATTGGCCAGAAGCTCGTCTTTGGTGTCCAGGTTCTCCTGCAGCCTATTGTGAAGATCATTCAGCTGCCTACTCAGCTCAATCTCTTTGGTCTGGGCTAAACTGATGAAACTCTCCAGCTCCTTTTGGAGTTCCTGGTTCTTCGCGACCAACGCGTCCATCTCTTCCTTATGGACACTCTCTAGCAGCTCCCTCTCTTTCACCAGGTCGTGGGTGATGGTCTCCTGCTCTTGTTCTCTGGTTTCCTGCAGAACTCTCCTCTGCTCTTCAACTTTCTGAAGGGCTTCCTCATTCTCCGCATCCCATTTGGTTTTCTGCTCAGCGTGGCTGTCGGTGAGTGCCTTCAGCTCGCTCTGATAGTGCTTCTCCAGATTGGAAACGTCGGTTTGGAAGCGCTCTGCGACGGCGTCCTGGTCGCCTGAGAACCGGGCCTCCACCTCCCTGATTTTCTGGGAAAAGTGGCTCTCTAGTTCTTTCCTGTACATGGTTAATCAGCAAGAGTTATGGACCACAGTTCCCACACCCTCAGAAATACTCACCTAAATCTACTTCCATAGTATAGCTGTAGTTACAATTGTCAAGTGGTTCACTACATTAAGTAAATACAATTAAGGTTTTCATGGACAATGCTGGGACCATTTAAGAACAGAAATTTTATGCTGATTTCATAACAGTTAAGCTGTCTTACCTTTCCTCAGCGATATCCTCTCGCAGTTTATCCAGCAGACCGCTGAGCTGTTCCCTCTCCTCACTGTGTTTGGCACTCAGTTCCTGCACAGCCTGTCTGTGGGCCTCCTCCAGACGCTCCTTCTCCTCCTCCATCATCTGCTCCAGCCTCTTCTCCATCTCCTCCTTCTCCCCCGCAAGCCTCTCCCTGTCCTCCTGCAGCTGCTCCTGGAGCATCCCTTCATAGTCCTCCTCCAGCTGGAGTCTCTCACTGTCCCAGTCCTCCCTGAGCCTCCTCTCCGCTTCCTCCTGCTGCTCCTGCTGCTCCAGCTTCTCCTCCGCCAACCGGGTGAGGAGAGTCTCCTCCAGACACTCCTTGAGCTGAACTTGTTCCAGCTCCCACTGCTCAGTGAGCCGTATCTCCCTACCTTCCTGCTCCTTGACTAGACGTAACATCTCCTCCTCTAACACGGTCTGCAGCGACTCGTTACTCTGCTCATCCAGCTGAGCCTTCTCCCTCTCCCACTCCTCCGTGAGTCGCATCTCTAACTCCTCTCGCTCTGCCTGGAACTTCAAACTCACCTCCTCTATCCTAGCCTTCATCGCCTCCTCGTGGCTCTGCTGTAACTCCATCTTCTCCCTCTCCCACTCCTCTAACCTTCCCCTCTCCACCCTCTCCCGCTCCTCCTGTAGCTTCCTCTTCTCTTCTTCCAGCCTGACCTGAAGGATGTTGTCGTGCTGCACGTCCAGCTTGTTGAGTTCCAAAGCGTGAAGTTTCCTCAGCTCCTGCATCTCTGTGTCCAGGCCCAGCTCAGCCTTCACTTGTTGGGCCTCCAGGACTTTCAGCTGCTCCTCCAGGTCAGAAACCTGGATGCGGGACTCCAGGAGCTCCTGTCTTAGGCTGCTCACCTAATAGAATAATAAATATTTGTATATTTACACTTATTTTTACCAGGTACGTTGACTGAGGACACACTCATTTACAGCAACAACCTGGGGAATAGTTATAGTTGAAGTCGGAAGTTTACATACACCTTACACGGAACCCAAACCGGCTGCGCGCGTGCGCCATCGAACATACAGTTATTTTGTCCCCCCCACACCAAACGCGATCACGACACGCAGGTTAAAATATCAAAACAAACTCTGAACCAATACATTAATTTGGGGACAGGTCGAAAAGCATTAAACATTTATGGCAATTTAGCTAGCTAGCTTGCACTTGCTAGCTAATTTGTCCTATTTAGCTAGCTTGCTGCTGCTAGTTAATTTGTCCTGGGATATAAACATTGAGTTGTTATTTTACCTGAAATGCACAAGGTCCTCTACTCAGACAATTAATCCACACATAAAACGGTCAACCGAATCGTTTCTAGTCATCTCTCTTCCTTCTAGGCCTTTTCTTCTCTAGACTTAATATTGCGATTGGCAACTTTCATAAATTAGGTGCATTACCGCCACTGGCCTCATTCGTCTTTCAGTCACCCACGTGGGTATAACCAATGAGGAGATGGCACGTGGGGTACCTGCTTCTATAAACCAATGAGGAGATGGGAGAGGCAGGACTTGCAGTGCGATCTGCGTCAGAAATAGAACTGACTTATATTTTAGCCCTTGGCAATGCAGACGCTCGTTGGCGCACGCGAGTAGTGTGGGTGCAATAATTGAATAATATAGATTTCTAAATTTATTTTGCAAAGATCGCGCATGCAACGCATGTAGTCAGCCTGTTAGCCAAATACATTTAAACGCAGTTTTTCACAATTCCTGACATTTAATCCTAGTAAAAATTCCCTGTCTTAGGTCAGTTAGGATCACCACTTTATTTTAAGAATGTGAAATGTCAGAATAATAGTAGAGAGAATGATTTATTTCAGCTTTTATTTCTTTCATCACATTCCCAGTGGGTCAGAAGTTTAAATACACTCAATTAGTATTTGGTAGCATTGTCTTAAATTGTTTAACTTGGGTCAAACATTTCAGGTAGCCTTCCACCAGCTTCCCACAGTAAGTTGGGTGAAATTTGGCCCATTCCTCTTGACCGGGCTGGTGTAACTGAGTCAGCATTGTAGGCCTCCTTGCTCGCACATGCTTTTTCAGTTCTGCCAACACATTTTCTATAGGATTGAGGTCAGGGCTTTGTGATGGCCACTCCAATAACTTGACTTTGTTGTCCTTAAGCCATTTTGCCACAACTTTGGAAGTATGCTTGGGGTCATTGTCCATTTGGAAGACCCATTTGCAACCAAGCTTTAACTTCCTGACTGATGTCTTGAGATGTTGCTTCAATATATCCACATAATTTTCCTACCTCATGATGCCATCTATTTTGTGAAGTGCACCAGTCCCTCCTGCAGCAAAGCACCCCCACAACATGATGCTGCCACCCCCGTGCTTCACGGTTAGGATGGTGTTCTTTGGCTTGCAAGCCTCCACCTTTTTCCTCCAAACATAACGATGGTCATTATGGCCATACAGTTCTATTTTAGTTTCATCAGACCAGAGGACATTTCTCCAAAAAGTACGATCTTTGTCCCCGCGTGCAGTTGCAAACCGTAGTCTGGCTTTTTATGGCGGTTTTGGAGCAGTGGCTTCTTCCTTGCTGAGCGACCTTTCAGGTTATGTCGATATAGTACTCGTTTTACTGTGGATATAGATACTTTTGTACTTGTTTCCTCCAGCATCTTCACAAGGTCCTTTGCTGTTGTTCTGGGATTGATTTGCACTCTTCGCACCAAAGTATGTTCATCTCTAGGAGACAGAACGCTTCTCCTTCCTGAGCGGTATGACGGCTGCATGGTCCCATGGTGTTTATACTTGCGTACTATTGTTTGTACAGATGAACGTGGTACCTTCAGGCGTTTGGAAATTGCTCCCAAGGATGAACCAGACTTGTGGAGGTCTACAATTATTTTTCTGAGGTCTTGGCTGATTTCTTTAGATTTTTCCATGACTTCAAGCAAAGAGGCACTGAGTTTGAAGGTAGGCCTTGAAATATATCCACAGGTACACCTCCAATTGACTCAAATGGTGTCAATTAGCTTATCAGAAGCTTCTAAAGCCATGACATAATTTTCTGGAATTTTCCAAGCTGTTTAAAGGCACAGTCAACTTGGTGTATGTAAACTTCTGACCCACTGGAATTGTGATACAGTGAATTAGAAGTGAAATAATCTGTCTGTCAACAATTGTTGGAAAAATTACTTGTGTCATGCACAAAGTAGATGTCCTAACCGACTTGCCAAAACTATAGTTTGTTAACAAGAAATTTGTGGAGTGGTTGAAAAAATGAGCTTTAATGACTCCAACCTAAGTGTATGTAAACTTCCGACTTCAACTGTATATATGTGCCATTTGGCAGACGCTTTTATTTTGAAAGGGACTTACTTCAGTGAGTGCATACATTTTCATACGATTGGCCAAGTGGGAATCAAACCCACGACCCTGGCATTGTTAGCTCCATGCCTTTACCAACTGAGCCACTCACCTCCTCGTCCTGGTGCTCCAGCTCCTCCTTCACCCCAGCCTGTCTCTGCTCTAGACCGGCCCGCTCCTCCTCAGCATTCTCTAGTTGGGCCTGGAGCTCCAGGGCTCGGTTCTGGATGACGGACATCTCCCCTCGTAGTGCCTGGAATGATTGATTTTGTTATTAAAGTGTATTGTATCTTCAGGATGCCCAGTTCACATGAACTTCTAAAGAACAGTCTATTCATGGCTCTAAGATTGAATTTACAGTGTGTTATAAAGTGCAATAAATAATCATACATGTACACACACCTGGATCTCCTCCAGGTGCTGCAGGGACAAGGCTACCTTCTGGGCCTCCAGGTCGGCTTTCTGCTCCTCCACCTTCTGGTCAAAATCACTCACCTGCAATGACATGGGGGAAATAAAATGTAGCTATATCAGATCCGTCTCTGGGACATAAACACGGCACAGTGTGATTTGTGTGGTCCAACGGTTAGAGCCGCTGTCCCCAGCACCCATCTACGCCATAGTCAGCATGGGTTTGACTCCGACCCACAGCCTTATGACTCTACCTCCCCCTATCATCCTTGTCTACGACTACTACGGTCCAATCTAAAATCACCAAAAATACAAAAAGAGTGAGACTGCACCATCTAGCTACAATCAATTTATAACATTTTTGACCTGCGTTTTTCTGGATTTTTGTTTTTGTTTTCCTGTCTCTCACTGCTCAAATAAACCTACCATTAAAATTATAGACTGATCATTTCTTTGTCAGTGGGCAAACGTACAAAAATCAGCAGAGGATCAAATACTTTTTTCCCCTCACTGTACATCAAATCTCTGAGAAGGTAAACATGGCATGGTTTAGGAATACGGTTGAAACACTGCTAGATATGGATCTGTCACCTTGCTCTCCAGCTGAGCCTGTAGGTCATTCATCTCTAAGAGGTGCTTCTCTTTCAGCCGCTCCAGCATCATCTCTGCCTCCAGGCTCATGTTGAACAACGGCTGGCCCTCCTCTGAGCCTAGACCTGGAGACACTCAAATCAAATCAAATTTATTTTATAAAGCCCTTTTTAAAAATCAGCAGTTGTCACAAAGTGCTTTACAGATTACCAGCCTAAAACCCCCAAAGACTAGCCAATGGAGAAGCAGAATCACTGCACCACCAGAGGTCTCTTCACAGTCCCCAAGTCGAGAACAGACTATGGGAGGCGCATTGCATTTGACTGGCCAGAATCACTGATCTACATATCACCTTGCATCCCAAATAACTTCTCATTAGGTGATCAAGATGATCGATTCTCCATCTTGCGTTGCTCAAACAGATCCCCCCCCCCCCCCTAAACCCTATATTGGATGAGGATGGGATATGGGCATGAAGATATGATAGTGACTATATTCCTTCTTACAGTGCTACTTACCACCAGGGCCCATCGGGCTGACATTTGCGATGGAACCTATGTTGTGCTCTATTTCTGCCCCTGCATTGCTCGTTGGAGTTTTAGGCAGGGAATCGGTAAAGCTCGTTGGAGTTTTAGGCGGGGGTATCTGTAAAGCTCGTTGGAGTTTTAGGCGGGGGTATCTGTAAAGCTCGTTGGAGTTTTAGGCGGGGGTATCTGTAAAGCTCGTTGGAGTTTTAGGCTGGGGTATCTGTAAAGCTCGTTGGAGTTTTAGGCTGGGGTATCTGTAAAGCTCGTTGGAGTTTTAGGCGGGGGGTATCTGTAAAGCTCGTTGGAGTTTTAGGCGGGGTATCTGTAAAGCTCGTTGGAGTTTTAGGCGGGGGTATCTGTAAAGCTCGTTGGAGTTTTAGGCGGGGGTATCTGTAAAGCTCGTTGGAGTTTTAGGCTGGGGTATCTGTAAAGCTCGTTAGAGTTTTAGGCGGGGGGGGATCTGTAAAGCTCGTTGGAGTTTTAGGCGGGGGGTATCTGTAAAGCTCGTTGGAGTTTTAGGCTGGGGTATCTGTAAAGCTCGTTGGAGTTTTAGGCAGGGTATCTGTAAAGATCGTTGGAGTTTTAGGCGGGGTGTATCTGTAAAGCTCGTTGGAGTTTTAGGCGGGGGTATCTGTAAAGCTCGTTGGAGTTTTAGGCTGGGGGTATCTGTAAAGCTCGTTGGAGTTTTAGGCGGGGGTATCTGTAAAGCTCGTTGGAGTTTTAGGCAGGGGTATCTGTAAAGCTCTGAGTTTTAGGCGGGGGGTATCTGTAAAGCTCTGAGTTTTAGGCGGGGGTATCTGTAAAGCTCGTTGGAGTTTTAGGCAGGGGTATCTGTAAAGCTCGTTGGAGTTTTAGGCGGGGGTATCTGTAAAGCTCTGAGTTTTAGGCTGGGGTATCTGTAAAGCTCGTTGGAGTTTTAGGCGGGGTGTATCTGTAAAGCTCGTTCGAGTTTTAGGCGGGGGTATCTGTAAAGCTCGTTGGAGTTTTAGGCGGGGTATCTGTAAAGCTCGTTGGAGTTTTAGGCGGGGGTATCTGTAAAGCTCGTTGGAGTTTTAGGCGGGGGTATCTGTAAAGCTCGTTGGAGTTTTAGGCGGGGGTATCTGTAAAGCTCGTTGGAGTTTTAGGCTGGGGTATCTGTAAAGCTCGTTAGAGTTTTAGGCTGGGTATCTGTAAAGCTCGTTGGAGTTTTAGGCGGGGGGTATCTGTAAAGCTCGTTGGAGTTTTAGGCTGGGGTATCTGTAAAGCTCGTTGGAGTTTTAGGCGGGGTATCTGTAAAGCTCGTTGGAGTTTTAGGTGGGGTGTATCTGTAAAGCTCGTTGGAGTTTTAGGCGGGGGTATCTGTAAAGCTCGTTGGAGTTTTAGGCTGGGGGTATCTGTAAAGCTCGTTGGAGTTTTAGGCGGGGGTATCTGTAAAGCTCGTTGGAGTTTTAGGCAGGGGTATCTGTAAAGCTCTGAGTTTTAGGCGGGGGTATCTGTAAAGCTCGGAGTTTTAGGCGGGGGTATCTGTAAAGCTCGTTGGAGTTTTAGGCGGGGGTATCTGTAAAGCTCGTTGGAGTTTTAGGCTGGGGGTATCTGTAAAGCTCGTTGGAGTTTTAGGCGAGGGTATCTGTAAAGCTCGTTGGAGTTTTAGGCGGGGGGTATCTGTAAAGCTCGTTGGAGTTTTAGATGGGGGGTATCTGTAAAGCTCTGAGTTTTAGGTGGGGGTATCTGTAAAGCTCGGAGTTTTAGGCGGGGGTATCTGTAAAGCTCGGAGTTTTAGGCGGGGGTATCTGTAAAGCTCGTTGGAGTTTTATGTGGGGGTATCTGTAAAGCTCGTTGGAGTTTTAGGCGGGGGTATCTGTAAAGCTCGTTGGAGTTTTAGGCTGGGGTATCTGTAAAGCTCGTTGTAGTTTTAGGCAGGGGTATCTGTAAAGCTCGGAGTTTTAGGTGGGGGTATCTGTAAAGCTCGTTGGAGTTTTAGGCGTGGTATCTGTAAAGCTCGTTGGAGTTTTAGGCGGGGTGTATCTGTAAAGCTCGTTGGAGTTTTAGGCGGGGTGTATCTGTAAAGCTCGTTAGAGTTTTAGGCGGGGGTATCTGTAAAACCCTTTGTGAAAACTGATGATACGAAAAGGGCTTTATAAAATACACTTGATGAAATTATTTGTATGTACCTGGGTCTGACTCCATGCCAGGACTCTTACTCTCCAGGTCTTCAGAGAGCGAGGGTTTGAGACAGGGCTGAGAGGTACGGCCCAGGTTGTGGTACTCCTGCAGCTCTGCTTGAAGCTCATCGATGCGATCCTGCAGCTCCTGTCACAGTCACCACAAATCAAAACAGAAAGATTACTATCTAAAACAGGCAATTTATCTTTGGAAGTGCACTCTGTCTGAAACAGCTAACATGTATCTACAGTTAGTTGATGGATTGATTTGTTCCAGTGAGAGCTATTACCTGGCACTGCACCGTGTGTGTGTGTGTTGTTTTTGCACTAACCCTTGCACTGACTCTATGCACACACACACTGGACTCTATGCACACACACACACACACACACACACACACACACACACACACACACACACACACACACACACACACACACACACACACACACACACACACACACACACACACATACACACACATACACTGACACACCAGAACACACACACTCACCACATACGCTGCTGCTACTGTGTCTATCCTGTTGCCTAGTTACTTTAACCCTACCTATATGTACATAGCTACGTCAATTACCTGGTACCCCTGCACATTGACTCGGTACAGGTACTCCCTAATAGACATGTTATTTTTACTCATTATTCACATTGTATTTATTCCTCGTCACTATTTCCCATTTCATTTTTTAATTTTTTTTTATCTTTACCTGCATTGTTGGAAAAGGACCCGTAAGTAAGCATTTCACTGTTAAGTCTACACCTGTTGTTTACCAAGCATGTGACAGATTCGATTTGATGTGTGTGTTTCCAGTAAGCGTTCTCACCCGACACTGTCCCTCATAGTTACTGCGAAGCCGTCTGAGACTCTCCTCCTGTAGGAAGAACTCTGCACTGCCTAGGTCCAGATCCCCAAACTGAGCAAACAGAACCAACACCAAAGGAGGTTTCTTAGGGACAGATACTTATACTTTAGATAGATTCTCATATATAAAATCACATTTATTTATAAAGCCCTTCTTACATCAGCTGATATCTCAAAGTGCTGTACAGAAACCCAGCCTAAAACCCCAAACAGGAAGTAATGCAGGTGTAGAAGTATCTGTATAGCCATTAGCCAGTACTGAATCTCTCCAGATTACAGTGTATAGCACTTAAACATGAAATGAGATTCATGTGGATTACTATGTATTACTGGTCAGAAAACGCTAGCCTGAAAACGTGTTCTTTTAGACTTTTGTTTTGTCTCGAAAGTGAATATATTGATACTGTGGAAGAGAATGGTTTTTCACCTTTTCCTTCAGGATGTTATCCAGGTTCCTCTGCAGTTTGCTGACCTGGTTTTCTGCCTCTACCAGTTTCTCAGTGCTGTCCAGCAGCTCCATCTCCAGACGCCTACTCTCCTGAGGGTTAAAGTTAGAGTTGGGGGTTTAGAGTTACGGTTAGGGGTTAGGGTTAGTTTGGGTTGGAGGTTAAAGTTAGGGTTGGGGGTTAAAGTTAGAGTTGGGGTTAGCGGTTAAAGTTGGTGTTAGAGGTTAAAGTTGGGGTTAGATGTTAAAGTTGGGGTTAGATGTTAAAGTTGGGGTTAGAGGTTAAAGTTGGGGTTAGAGGGTAAAGTTGGGGTTAGATGTTAACCTGTTAGGGCTAGGGGGCAGTATTGACACGGCTGGATAAAAAACGTACCCGATTTAATCTGGTTACTACTCCTGCCCAGTAACTAGAATATGCATATAATTATTGGCTTTGGATAGAAAACACCCTAAAGTTTCTAAAACTGTTTAAATGGTGTCTGTGAGTATAACAGAACTCATATGGCAGGCAAAAACCTGAGAAGATTTCATGCAGGAAGTGGCCTGTCTGACAAGGTGTCGTTCTTCTTGTCTCTGTTTATTGAAGAGTGAGGATCTTAGCTGTCCCGTGACACTTCCTACGGCTGCCATAGGTTCTCAGAAGGCGGCAAAACGCTGAATCGTGGCTTTGCAGGCTCTGGCTGAAACAAAGTAGCGCGTTTGGGTAGTGGCTGGTTACAGTACTGTGAGACTCAGGCTCGTGCCCGCGTCGACCGAAAGCTTTGTTTTCTTTCCTCTGTTTAGCTAAATGGACATTCCCGGTCGGAATATTATCGCTTTTTTACGAGAAAAATGGCATAAAAATGGATTTTAAACAGCGGTTGACATGCTTCGAAGTACGGTAATGGAATATTTAGATTTTTTTTGTCACGAATTGCGCCATGTGCGCGACCCTGATTTACCATTTCGGATAGTGTCTGGGACGCACGAACAAAACGCCGCTATTCGGATATAACGATGGATTATTTTGGACCAAACCAACATTTGTTATTGAAGTAGCAGTCCTGGGAGTGCATTCTGATGAAGACAACAAAAGGTAATCAAACTTTTATAATAGTAAATCTGATATTGGTGAGTGCTAAACTTGCCGGGTGTCTAAATAGCTAGCCCGTGATGGCTGGGCTATGTACTTAGAATATTGCAAAATGTGCTTTCACCAAAAAGCTATTTTAAAATCGGACATATCGAGTGCATAGAGGAGTTCTGTATCTATAATTCTTAAAATAATTGTTATGCTTTTTGTGAACGTTTATCGTGAGTAATTTAGTAAATTGTTAGTGAATTCGCCGGAAGTTTGCGGGGGGTATGCTAGTTCTGAACGTCACATGCTAATGTAAAAAGCTGGTTTTTTATATAAATATGAACTTGATTGAACAAAACATGCATGTATTGTATAACATAATGTCCTAGGGTTGTCATCTGATGAAGATCATCAAAGGTTAGTGCTGCATTTAGCTGTCTTCTGGGTTTTTGTGACATTATATGCTAGCTTGAAAAATGGGTGTATGATTATTTCTGGCTTGGTACTCTGCTGACATAATCTAATGTTTTGCTTTCGTTGTAAAGCCTTTTTGAAATCGGACAGTGTGGTTAGATTAACGAGAGTCTTGTCTTTAAATAGCTGTAAAATAGTCATATGTTTGAGAAATTGAAGTAATAGCATTTCAAAGGTTTTGAAAATCACGCCACAGGATTCAACTGGCTGTTACGTAGGTGGGACGAATTCGTCCCGCCTGCCCCAGAGAGGTTAAAGTTGGGGTTAGAGGATAAAGTTGGGGTTAGGGTTAGGATAAGAGGTTAAAGTTGGGGTTAGAGGTTAAAGTTGGGGTTAGGGTTAGGATAAGAGGTTAAAGTTGGGGTTAGAGGTTAAAGTTGGGGTTAGGGTTAGGATAAGAGGTTAAAGTTGGGGTTAGAGGTTAAAGTTGGGGTTAGATGTTAAAGTTGGGGTTAGGGTTAGGATAAGAGGTTAAAGTTGGGGTAAGAGGTTAAAGTTGGGGTTAGAGGTTAAAGTTTGGATAAGAGGTTAAAGTTGGGGTAAGAGGTTAAAGTTGGGGTTAGGGTTAGGATAAGAGGTTAAAGTTGGGGTTAGAGGTTAAAGTTGGGGTTAGGGTTAGGATAAGAGGTTAAAGTTGGGGTTAGATGTTAAAGTTGGGGTTAGGGTTAGGATAAGAGGTTAAAGTTGGGGTAAGAGGTTAAAGTTGGGGTAAGAGGTTAAAGTTGGGGTTAGAGGTTAAAGTTGGGATAAGAGGTTAAAGTTGGGGTAAGAGGTTAAAGTTGGGGTAAGAGGTTAAAGTTGGGGTTAGAGGTTAAAGTTGGGATAAGAGGTTAAAGTTGGGGTTAGAGGTTAAAGTTGGGATAAGAGGTTAAAGTTGGGGTTAGGATAAGAGGTTAAAGTTGGAGTTAAGGAGATAGATCACCAGTTTCTTAGTGTTGTTCAGCAGCTCTACACTGAGTATACCAAACAGGAACACCTTCCTAATATTGAGTTGCACCAGGTCATGGACACTACAGAACAGCCTCAATTCGTCAGGTCATGGACTCTACAAGGTATCGAAAGCGTTCCACAGGGATGTTGGCCCATGTTGATTCCAATGCTTCCCACAGGTGTGTCAAGATGGCTGGATGTCCTTTGGGTGGTGGAACATTCTTGATACATACAGGAAACTGTTGAACGTGAAAACCCCAGCAGCGTTGCAGTTCTTGACAAAAAACGATGCGCCTGGCACTTACTACCATACCCAGTTCAAAGGCACTTAAATCTTTCGTTTTTTTTCATTCATCATGTGAATGGCACACATACACAATCCATGTCTTCTTCTATGGTATAACGGCATTCGCAACAATTACCATTTTTAACCTTCATTTAACTAGGCAAGTCAGTTAAGAACAAATTCTTATTTACAATAACGGCCTAGGAACGGTGGGTTAACTGCCTTGTTCAGGAGAAGAACGACAGATTTGTACCTTGTCAGCTCGGGGATTCGATTTAGCAACCTTTCGGTTACTGGCCCAACACTCTAACCACTAGGCTACTAACACAGACCACAGGGGTGGTCTGTGTTTGTTACCTTGACAGTGAGAGAGAGGTGGTCTCTGAGGAAGGTCTCGTCGTCTCTGAGCTTCTCCATCTCTGTCTCTAGTTTCTCTCTCTGCAGACCAGTCTGTTGCTGTATCTGGTCCATCTCTTTAATGAGCTCTGACCGGACAGACACCAGCTTCTCCCTGTGTTCCTGCTCCAGCTTCCTACAACACACACACACACACACACACACACACACACACACACACACACACACACACACACACACACACACACACACACACACACACACACACACACACACACACACACACACACACACACACACACACACACACACAGAGTCAATTCAATTCGATTCAATGCAATTTATCCCCTCTATTTTTCCCCAGAGGCAATTGTTAGTTTACAAGTAACATCCTACAGACATCAATGACTGGAGAGACAAGGTCACAGCCCCATAGAAGGGGAAGGGCACAGCCCCATAGAAAGGGGAAGGTCACAGGCCCATAGAAGGGGAAGGTCACAGGCCCATAGAAGGGGAAGGTCACAGGCCCATAGACGGGGAAGGTCACAGGCCCATAGAAGGGGAAGGTCACAGGCCACAGGCCCATAGAAGGGGAAGGTCACAGGCCCATAGAAGGGGAAGGTCACAGGCCCATAGAAGGGGAAGGCCACAGGCCCATAGAAGGGGAAGGTCACAGGCCACAGGCCCATAGAAGGGGAAGGTCACAGGCCCATAGAAGGGGAAGGTCACAGGCCCATAGAAGGGGAAGGTCACAGGCCCATAGAAGGGGAAGGTCACAGGCCCATAGAAGGGGAAGGTCACAGGCCCATAGAAGGGGAAGGTCACAGGCCCATAGAAGGGGGAGGTCACAGGCCCATAGAAGGGGAAGGTCACAGGCCCATAGAAGGGGAAGGGCACAGGCAGAAAAGTGAGGGAGTAGAAGGGATAAAAGGAGAGAAAGATGAAGTGATGAGGTCATTCATGCGTTCGATGGCAGAGTGATGCTGTGTGTTTGTTACCTCAGGTTAAGGTCATTCATGCGTTCGATGGCGGAGTGATGCTGTGTGTTTGTTACCTCAGGTTAAGGTCATTCATGCGTTCGATGGCAGAGTGATGCTGTGTGTTTGTTACCTCAGGTTAAGGTCATTCATGCGTTCGATGGCAGAGTGATGCTGTGTGTTTGTGTTACCTCAGGTTAAGGTCATTCATGCGTTCGATGGCAGAGTGATGCTGTGTGTTTGTTACCTCAGGTTAAGGTCATTCATGCGTTCGATGGCAGAGTGATGCTCGTCCACCTCAGTAGCCAGCTGGGTTTTTAACTTCTCTGCTTTGTCCAGGTCAGAACGAGTCTTCTCCTTCTCTCGGAGCTCCCGATCTACACGTTCACTGAAGAAAAATCAGCCACTTAATCAAATATTTACAGAACTGAAATACTATTATGAATGATACGCACTGACGAGACAGACTGTAGCAACACTACGAAAAGAGAAAGCATGTGTTACGGTCACTCTACTACCGCTCTTCCCCTCCGGCGTTCGGCGTTGCCGGTTTACCAACCACCGGTCCTGGGATCCATCATTACGCACACCTGGCTTCAATCATTACGCGCATCATTACGCACACCTGGCTTCAATCATTACGCGCACACCTGGACTTCATTACCTCACTTATTACCTCCCCTCTTTCCCCAGTCAGTGTTGTTTATGTGTTTCATGTCTATACGCTACTCGTGTTTGTTATATTGCTCGATGTTTCCGTTTATTATTAAACTCGCCACTTGCTTTCCGACTCCCAGCGTATACGTTAAGCTACAGAACAACCACTAACACCCTGGCCTTTCTTGAAGTAACACTTGTCCTACTAGCTCTGACTGTTGATGGTGACTTTGAGGGGAAAGTGTACTTACTATGCCTGAGATATGTGGTTATCCCACCTAGCTAACTGTAAGTTGCTCTGGATAAGAGCGTCTGCTAAATGACTAAAATGCTGTAAATGTGTGAGTGTGTAAATGCATTTCACTCAGACTGTCAGCACCAGTGTAGGTTTCTACTCATACTTCCAGTAGGTACTGATCTCAGCATTAAAGCTGGCCAATTAGGTACTGATCTCAGCTTTAAAGCTGGCCAGTAGGTATCTGATCTCAGCCTTAAAGCTGGCCAGTAGGTATCTGATCTCAGCCTTAATGCTGTCCAGTAGGTTTCTGATCTCAGCCTTAATGCTGGCCAGTAGGAATCTGATCTCAGCCTTAAATCTGGCCGATATCTGATCTCAGCCTTAAAGCTGGCCAGTAGATTTCTCCTCATACTCACAGTAGGAATCTGATCTCAGTCTTAAAGCTGGCCAGTAGGTTTCTGATCTCAGCCTTAAAGCTGGCCAGTAGGTTTCTCCTCATACTCACAGTAGGAATCTGATTTCAGCCTTAAAGCTGGCCAGTAGGTTTCTGATCTCAGCCTTAAAGTTGGCCAGTAGGTTTCTGATCTCAGCCTTAAAGCTGGCCAGTAGGTATCTGATCTCAGCCTTAAAGCTGGCCAGTAGGTTTCTGATCTCAGCCTTAAAGCTGGCCAGTAGGTTTCTGATCTCAGCCTTAAAGCTGGCCAGTAGGTATCTGATCTCAGCCTTAAAGCTGGCCAGTAGGTTTCTCCTCATACTCACAGTAGGAATCTGATCTCAGCCTTAAAGCTGGCCAGTGCAGCCTGGTGGATGCCATTCTTCGTCATGAGGAGCTCGTTCTCCAGAGCCACAGTCAGCTCACTGAGGTTCACTTTGCCTTCCAGGTTAAAATCCAAGGCCTACAACACAAACATAGAAAGAGACATACACAGTGTCAACATCTCAAGCCTCCCTCCCTCCCTCGGTACCCCTCCCTCCCTCCCTCTCTACCCCCTCCCTCCCTCCCTCCCTCCCTCCCTCCCTCCCTCCCTCCCTCCCTCCCTCCCTCCCTCCCTCCCTCCCTCCCTCGGTACCTCCCTCCCTCTCTACCTCCCCCCTCCCTCCCTCTCTATCTCCCCCCTCCCTCCCTCGCTACCTCCCTGCCTCTCTATCTCCCTCCCTACCTCTCTGCCTCTCTGCCTCTCTACCTCCCTACCTCCCTCCCTCTCTACCTCCCTGCCTCCCTTCCTCTCTACCTCCCTGCCTCCCTCCCTCTCTACCTCCCCGCCTCTCTACCTCCCTGCCTCTCTACCTCCCTCTCTCTCTACCTACCTCTCTACCTCCCTCCCTCTCTCTCTACCTCCCTGCCTCTCTACCTCCCTCCCTCCCTCTCTCTACCTACCTCTCTACCTACCTACCTCTCTACCTACCTACCTCCACCTCCCTCTCTCTCTACCTCCCTCCCTCCCTCCCTCCCTCCCTCCCTCCCTCTCTCTCTATCTCCCTCTATACCTCCCTCCCTTTCTACCTCCCTCCCTCCCTCTCTACCTCCCTCCCTCTCTCTCTACCTCCCTCCCTCTCTCTCTACCTCCCTCCCTCTCTCTCTACCTCCCTCTCTCTCTACCTCCCTCCCTCTCTCTACCTCCCTCTCTCTCTCTCTATCTCCCTCTCTCTACCTCCCTCTCTACCTCCCTCCCTCTCTACCTACCTCTCTACCTCCCTCCCTCTCTCTCTACCTCCCTCCCTCTCTCTCTACCTCCCTCCCTCTCTCTCTCTCTACGTCCCTCTCTCTCTCTCTACCTCCCTCCCTCTCTCTCTACCCCCTCCCTCTCTCTCTACCTCCCTCTCTACCTCCCTCCCTCTCTACCTCCCTCCCTCCCTCCCTCTCTACCTCCCTCCCTCCCTCTCTCTCTACCTCCCTACCTCCCTCCCTCCCTCTCTACCTCCCTCCCTACCTCTCTACCTCCCTCCCTCTCTACCTCCCTCCCTCTCTCTCTACCTCCCTCTCTCTCTACCTCCCTCCCTCCCTCCCTCTCTACCTTCATCTTGTATGTTTTTCAAGTCAACCAGCGTTTTTCCCGTACTCCTACCTCTATTCTCTTTTGCTAGTCCTCCTGGTTTTTGACCCTTGACTGTTTTCTGGACTCCGTACCTGCCTGCCTGACCATATTTCCTGCCCTGACCTCGAGCCTGCCTGCCACACTGTACCTCCTGGACTCCTGGTTTTGACCTTTTGCCTGTCCACAACCATTCTCTTGCCTACCCTTTTTGGATTGTTTAATAAATATCAAGACTCAAACCATCTGCCTCCCGTGTCTGCATCTGGATCTCGCCTTGTGCCCTTATAGTCTACCTTTCTCTCTACCTCCCTCCCTCCCTCTCTCTACCTCCCTCCCTCCCTCTTTCTACCTACCTCCCTCCCTCTCTCTCTCTACCTTTCTCTCTACCTCCCTCCCTCTCTCTCTACCTACCTCTCTCTACCTACCTCTCTCCACCTCCCTCTCTCTCTACCTACCTCTCTACCTACCTCCCTCCCTCTCTCTACCTCTCTCCCTCTCTCTCTCCCTCTCTCCCTCTCTCTACCTCTCTCTCCCTCCCTCCCTCCCTCCCTCCCTCCCTCCCTCCCTCCCTCCCTCCCTCCCTCCCTCCCTCCCTCCCTCCCTCCCTCCCTCCCTCCCTCTACCTCTCTCTACCTCCCTCCCTCCCTCTAACTCTCTCTACTTCCCTCCCTCCCTCCCTACCTCCCTCCACCTCCCTCTCTACCTACCTCTCTACCTCCCTCCCTCCCTCTCTCTCTACCTACCTCTCTACCTCCCTCTCTACCTCCCTCTCTCTCTACCTACCTCTCTACCTCTCTCTCTACCTACCTCTCTACCTCCCTCCACCTCTCCCTCTCTCTCTACCTCCCTCCCTCCCTCCCTCCCTCCCTCCCTCCCTCCCTCCCTCCCTCCCTCCCTCCCTCCCTCCCTCCCTCCCTCCCTCCCTCCCTCCCTCCCTCCCTCCCTCCCTCCCTCCCTCCCTCCCTCTGTCTCTACCTACCTCTCTACCTCCCTCCCTCTCTACCTACCTCCCTCTCTACCTCTCTCTACCTCCCTCCAGAATGAGAGGTAAAGTATTCTCACCTGTAGTATCTCAGGGCTGTTCTCAATGCCCTCCTCCATCCAGGCATCCAGGATGTCCTCAGCGGGAGCGGACCCTGTCCCGTCGTCCAGAGTGGAGAACAGACGCATCTCGATGGTGCTCCTCATAGCGCTGGTTCTACGGCCCGTCTCATCGAATGGCTGCAAGGAGAGATGGGGGAACACTTCATAAATATTAGCAGATACTACAGCAAGATACTGTATGTGTACTTGTCATTGAGTTGGTTTGTGTCAGAATCTATTTTAATTGTCTAATACATGCGTTCATTCACTTGTTAGTTCATTCATTCAATAATTGACTCATTAATTTGTTAGTTCATTCATTCAATAATTGATTCATTCATTTGTTAGTTCATTCATTCAATAATTGATTCATTAATTTGTTAGTTCATTCATTCAATAATTGATTCATTCATTTGTTAGTTCATTCATTCAATAATTGATTCATTCATTTGTTAGTTCATTCATTCAATAATTGATTCATTCATTTGTTAGTTCATTCATTCAATAATTGATTCATTCATTTGTTAGTTCATTCATTCAATAATTGATTCATTCATTTGTTAGTTAATTCATTCAATAATTGATTAATTTATTTGTTAGTTCATTCATTCAATCCGTCATCCATCCATTTATTAATTCAAGAGTGACTCTAAACAGGAAATATTGTAACGCCGTTCCCAGCATGTTTTAAAAAAAAAATGTAATTTTGTTAAGAAATCACAACAAATGTGGCACCGATGTCTAGCTTTGTGTCAGGGATTTCTTCGATGTTTGACGATATAGCGAAATCATCGTCGGAAAAAGATGACCAATATGCAGCAGAGTTGATATAGTTCATCTTGAACATTTAATAAACTCAAAATGAATATACAAAATAACAAAAACGAACTCACGATATACTGACAGTCCTGTTAGGCTTACACACGCTAAACACGAAACAATCTCCCACAATTAAACAGACAAACACACCCAACTATAGGACTTCCAATCAAAGGCAACACCACACAGCTGCCTTCAATTGGAAGTCCACCCCAATTAACCAAACATAGACATACAACTAACTAGATCAACATAGAAATACGTAAACAAGGAACAGTGCCCAAAAACCCTGGAATACTTCAAATGCCCTTTTTAGAAAAACACCACCCCTAACCACATAAAACAAATACCCTCTGCCACGTCCTGACCAAACTACAATACCAATTAACCCTTATACTGGCCAGGACGTGACACTTTAACATGAGAACTAGACCCAAGACGGTGAGCTTCACTGTACCTGTGAGGAGTGTAGTCTTTTGAGCTGTCTGTAAGGTGTGGAGGCAGACGGGGTAGGGGGCTTGGCATGGTTCAGAACCCAGGAAGTAAACGCCTGAACGCTCATGATCTCATCACCACTTAGAACCTGGAGGACATCCTCTGTCACCTGGAGACAGAAGTAAACAACAACAATCAGAAACATTTCCCAGCATCTGCGTGCTTCTACACCTGCATTGCTTCCTGTTTGGGGTTTTAGGCTGGGTTTCTGTATAGCACTTTGAGATATCAGCTGACGTAAGAAGGGCTATATAAATACATTTGATTTGATTTGATCTACTCAGACTCTCAAACCTCCACTTGGGGATATGTCCAAAATAGCACCCTATTCCCTATCTAATGCACTATAGGAAATAGGTTGCCATTCGTTACATAGTCAGCCGGTCCTAATTAGCTCCCTTACCCTTTCTCCTTGGCTCTAACCCTTCAATGTTTGCCGATCTAAAGGGAACTGGATGGGTATCAGCAGTGTAGTGGTGGAGCTTCCAACATATTGCGTCCACCTTACAGATCAGACCTGCTTCCACCATATTGCTTCCACCTTACAGATCAGACCTGCTTCCACCATATTGCTTCCACCTTACAGATCAGACCTGTTTCCACCATATTGCTTCCACCTTACAGATCAGACCTGCTTCCACCATATTGCTTCCACCTTACAGATGAGACCTGCTTCCACCACATTGCTTCCACCTTACAGATCGGCAAACATGGAAGGATTAGGGCCAAGAGGATGGGGTGAGAAGTAAATTGGGACCAGCTGAGCCCAAAATGAACTTTGGTTAAATCCAAAATGGCACCCTATTCCACACTATAAAGATAAGGGTACCATTATAGTCTCTTTCCTCACCTCCAGGCCCAGGTGGTCACAGAGAGCCAGTAGCTCATGGTGGCTGGCACATCCATCCCAGGGCATAGCCAGCTCCTCGCAGGCCTCCCGTAACCTCTCCTCCAGGTGGTCTGAGAGGGGTGTGATAGAGCCTCGCGGGGTAGAGGGTTCATCAGGGTTCCACAGGTGCAGCTGGCCTACACACACACACACACACACACACACACACACACACACACACACACACACACACACACACACACACACACACACACACACACACACACCTTGACTTAAGACCCTGGCTCCCTGAGCATAGGCGTTGAATGTCCTCCATCTTACTCCTATGATCAGGGCCAGTTCTACTTTCTTTTTATTTATAAAAAAAAAAGAATTCTCCCTAATTTCAGGATATCCAATTGGTAGGTACAGTCTTGTCCCATCGCTGCAACTCCCTTACGGACTCGGGAGAGGTCGAAGGTCGAGAGCCATTAGTCCTCTGAAACACGACCCTGCCAAGCCGCACTGCTTCTTGACACAACGCTCGCTTAAACCGGAAGCCAGCCGCACCAATGTGTCGGAGGAAACATCGTCCATGTAACAATCGTAACAAAATAACAAAGGGAAAACGAAAGCGCACAGTTCTGTCAGGTACAGAAAACAGAAAACAACTACCCACAAACACAGGTGGGAAAAGGCTGCCTAAGTATGATTCCTAATCAGAGACGCCCAAAACAAAGAAATACAAGACATAGAATGCCCATCCCACACCCTGACCTAACAAAATAGAGAAATAAACCGTCTCTCTCAGGTCAGGGCGTGACAGTCCAGCTGGCGACCGAAGTCAGGTTTCCCGGTCGTGGCTTGCTGTGACACAGCCTGGGATCGAACCTGGGTCTGTAGTGACGCTTCAAGCACTGCGATGCAGTACCTTAGACCGCTTCCGCCACTCGGCAGGCCTGGGGTCAGTTCTACTTGATAACGGAGTTTCAGTTTACCTTCTAAACTCAAATGGAACTGACCCTAAAGCTGACTATGATGAATGGCTATCTAGTGAAAGTGGTGTCTATCCTGGTCAAGCCCGTGTCTCCTCCACGGACCAGTCCTCCAGTGGATCTCCCTATCCTGGTCAAGCCCGTGCCTCCTCCACGGACCAGTACTCCAGTGGGTCTCTCTATCCTGGTCAAGCCCGTGTCTCCTCCACGGACCAGTCCTCCAGTGGATCTCCCTATCCTGGTCAAGCCCGTGTCTCCTCCACGGACCGGTCCTCCAGTGGGTCTCTCCACCCTGGTCTCTCCTGTGCCACCTCCTCAAGCCAGGCCTCCGTTATGTCTCCCCAGCCTGGTGAATCCTGAGTCGGAGCTGCCCGCCAGTCAACAGTCGTCGGAGCTGCCCGCCAGTCAACAGTCGTCAGAGCTGCCCGCCAGTCAACAGTCGTCAGAGCTGCCCGCCAGTCAACAGTCGTCAGAGCTGCCCGCCAGTCAACAGTCGTCAGAGCTGCCCGCCAGTCAACAGTCGTCAGAGCTGCCCGCCAGCCAACAGTCGCCAGAGAGGTCAGACTGCCCTGAACTGCCGGAGTGGCCAGACTGCCCTGAACTGCCGGAGTGGCCAGACTGCCCTGAACTGCCGGAGTGGCCGGACTGCCCTGAACTGCCGGAGTGGCCGGACTGCCCTGAACTGCCGGAGTGGCCGGACTGCCCTGAACTGCCAGAGTGGCCGGACTGCCCTGTTCTGCCGGAGTGGCCGGACTGCCCTGTTCTGCCGGAGTGGCCGGACTGCCCTGTTCTGCCGGAGTGGCCGGACTGCCCTGTTCTGCCGGAGTGGCCGGACTGCCCTGTTCTGCCGGAGTGGCCGGACTGCCCTGTTCTGCCGGAGTGGCCGGACTGCCCTGTTCTGCCGGAGTGGCCGGACTGCCCTGTTCTGCCGGAGTGGCCGGACTGCCCTGTTCTGCCAGAGTGGCCAGACTGCCCGGTTCTGCCAGAGGTGCCCGCCTGCCCTGATCTGCCAGGGGTGCCCGGCCTGTCAGGATCAGCCCGAGTGGTCCTCCTGCCCTCCGGTCCAGCCCGAGTGGTCCTCCTGCCCTCCGGCCCAGCCCGAGTGGCCCGCATGCCTTCCGGCCCAGCCCGAGTGGCCCGCATGCCTTCCGGCCCAGCCCGAGTGGCCCGCATGCCTTCCGGCCCAGCCCGAGTGGCCCGCATGCCTTCCGGCCCAGCCCGAGTGGCCCGCATGCCTTCCGACCCAGCCCGAGTGGTCCGTCTGCCAGGGTCAGCCCGAGTGGCCCGTCTGCCCGGCGCAGCGATCGGCGCCAACAGAGTGGGCGACGCCGAAGGTGGAGCGAGGTCCACGTCCTGCACCTGAGCCACCTCCAGGATAGGTGGGTTGGGGAGGGAGGGTGTAGCACAGTGCCGTCGGTGACGGCAGCCACCCTCCCTTCCCTCCCTTATTGTTTAGGTGTTCCTTTTTGTTGGGGATTTTTTTTGTGTTTTCCTTTTTTTAGGTGCATCCCGGGGTCTGCACCTTGAGGGGGGGGGTACTGTCACGTCCTGACCAGTAGAGGGTGTAGTTGGGTCAGGACGTGGCAGAAGGGAGTAAGTGTTTTATTGTTTCATTTAATTTTGGCCGTGTGACTTCCAATCAAGCACAGCTGTAGAGGGTTGTGGTTGATTGGGAGTCACACATAAGTTGCCTACGTTTCCGTTGTGGGGTGTGGGTAATTGTGCTTGTCACTGTTGTTGCACCTGACAGGACTGTGTTGGCTGTCAGTTTTGTTGTTTTTGTTAATTGCATAGTGTTCGTAACATTAAAAATGACGAACCCTAACTCCGCCGCATTTTGGTCCACTTCTTCCGAAGACAGCCGTTACAGTATCAAATAAAAAAATATACTGTTTTCTCACAAGTACAGGATACAGTAGGTGTAAACAGTAGAGTGAAACGCTGACTTGTAAGCTTTTCTTTAAATGCAGTAACTTTACAATAAATGCAACAACTTTACAATAAATGCAGTAACTTTACAATAAATGCAAAAACTTTACAATAAATACAAACACTTTACAATAAATGCAAAACAATTACAATATATATTTTCTTACAATAAATACAGTAACTGCATTTATTATAAAGTGTTTGCATTTATTGTAGAGTTACTGCATTTATTGTAATTATTTTGCATTTATTGTAAAGTGTTTGTATTTATTGTAAACACTTCACAATAAATGCAGTAACTTTACAATAAATGTAATAACTTTATCGTAACTTTACACCCACCTTCTGCCTCGTACTCTTCCGTTCCACTTTCATGAGCATTCCAGTGCTGTTGAAGGAGGAAACAACAGCATTAGTTATAGTGAGTAAACCATCTCATTAAAACACCCAGACATGACAATCTACTTTGTCGTGTGCTAGTCAGCAGTCTTCAAAACACTGCTCTCTCTGTGGAGGGGGGGGGTAGAAGCAGGCAGGGTTTGTGTGTCCAACCAATAGGAGAGCAGAGCTATTGTGACGGTAGAGGCCCCTCTGATGGTCAAAGGTGAAGCTAGAGATGGTAAACCATAACAGAGAATTAAAGAGAGAGACAGATCCCAAGCTGACAGTTGTCTTACTATCTCTCTCTCTCTCTCTCTCTCTCTCTCTCTCTCTCTCTCTCTCTCTCTCTCTCTCTCTCTCACCCTCTTTTTTTCACTCTTTTTCTTTATCTATTTTAAGGACAATTCTCCAAGAGAGCCTATATTGACAAAAGAAACGCTACATTTTGACTTGCACAATCTACATCATAGACGTATGTATGCTGCTGTAACAGTATAATTTCTGTCCCTCTCTTCGCCCCAACCCGGGCTCGAACCAGGGACCCTTGCACACATCAACAACTGACACCCCACGAAGCATCGTTACCCATCGCTCCACAAAAGCCGCAGCCCTTGCAACGCAAAGGGAAACCCTACTTCAAGTCTCAGAGCGAGTGACGTCACCCGATTGAAACGCTATTAGCGCGCACCACCGCTAACTAACTAGCCATTTCACATCGGTTACACTGCATCACAAAAAATATAACGTCACTTTTTACAAACTAAAAGAGTCAAATTGGTTGTTATAATAAATATGGTAAATAGCAGAATAATAATCCCCAAGTTCCCATATTTTGTGTTTGTCTGGAGAGTGAGACCAAGAAGGAGGTTACTGTAGCGTAGTGCTCTATTGCCCTTGCAGCCCAGGGACAGTATTCAGGCATCCAAGACATCTATTGCCTGGGAGGGAAACACAGTGAAGGAATGAAGAACAGATGGTTCGCTCTACAACTCTCTATTCTATCACTGGGTATATAGGCATCTGTGAAGGAAGGGTGGAGCTCATTGTTCCTCTGTCAAACCCCTAAAAAAGCCCCTCCCAGATCAGGAAGAGCCCCATGACCCTTCCCCATCTGCTGTGCACCAGGCTGGAGGCTGGGCATTGTTCATCCCAAATGGCACCCAGAGCTCTGGTGAAAACTGGTGCACTATGTAGGATGAAAACTAGTGCACTATGTAGGATGAAAACTAGTGCACTATGTAGGGTGAAAGGTAGTGCACTATGTAGGGTGAAAACTAGTGCACTATGTAGGGTGAAAACTAGTGCACTATGTAGGATGAAAAGTAGTGCACTATGTAGGATGAAAGGTAGTGCACTATGTTGGATGAAAAGTAGTGCACTATGTAGGATGAAAAGTAGTGCACTATGTAGGATGAAAAGTAGTGCACTATGTAGGATGAAAAGTAGTGCATTATGTAGGATGAAAAGTAGTGCACTATGTAGGATGAAAACTAGTGCACTATGTAGGATGAAAAGTAGTGCACTATGTAGGATGAAAAGTAGTGCACTATGTAGGATGAAAAGTAGTGCACTATGTAGGATGAAAACTAGTGCACTATGTAGGATGAAAACTAGTGCACTATGTAGGATGAAAACTAGTGCACTATGTAGGATGAAAACTAGTGCACTATGTAGGATGAAAAGTAGTGCACTATGTAGGATGAAAAGTAGTGCACTATGTAGGATGAAAAGTAGTGCATTATGTAGGATGAAAAGTAGTGCACTATGTAGGATGAAAACTAGTGCACTATGTAGGATGAAAAGTAGTGCACTATGTAGGATGAAAAGTAGTGCACTACGTAGGATGAAAAGTAGTGCACTATGTAGGATGAAAACTAGTGCACTATGTAGGATGAAAAGTAGTGCACTATGTAGGATGAAAACTAGTGCACTATGTAGGATGAAAAGTAGTGCACTATGTAGGATGAAAAGTAGTGCACTATGTAGGATGAAAAGTAGTGCACTATGTAGGATGAAAAGTAGTGCACTATGTAGGATGAAAACTAGTGCACTATGTAGGATGAAAACTAGTGCACTATGTAGGATGAAAAGTAGTGCACTATGTAGGATAAAAAGTAGTGCACTACGTAGGATGAAAACTAGTGCACTATGTAGGATGAAAACTAGTGCACTATGTAGGATGAAAAGTAGTGCACTATGTAGGATGAAAAGTAGTGCACTATGTAGGATGAAAAGTAGTGCACTATGTAGGATGAAAAGTAGTGCACTATGTAGGATGAAAAGTAGTGAACTATGTAGGATGAAAAGTAGTGCACTATGTAGGATGAAAAGTAGTGCACTATGTAGGATGAAAACTAGTGCACTATGTAGGATGAAAAGTAGTGCACTATGTAGGATGAAAAGTAGTGCACTATGTAGGATGAAAAGTAGTGCACTATGTAGGATGAAAAGTAGTGCACTATGTAGGATGAAAAGTAGTGCACTATGTAGGGGATTGTGTCCCATTACATTTTACATTACAGTCATTTTAGCAGACACTCTGATCCAGAGTGACTTACAGGAGTAATTGGGGTGAAGTGCCTTGCTCAAGGGCACATCAACAGATTTTTTCCACCTAGTCGGCTCAGGATTCAAACCTTTCTGTTACCGGGCCAACGCTCTTAACCGCCAGACTACCTGCAGCCCTGTGGCGAAACAATCCCGGATCAGTCAGTATCCCGGCACGCTTCGTCCTTCTCAGTGTTTCACAATGTTTGTCACGGATGGAGAAAGGTGAAATAATGAAACAAAGCACAATACTAACCTCCAGCTATACAGAGAGCAGTATGATAATACTAACCTCCAGCTACAGAGAGCAGTATGATAATACTAACCTCCAGCTATACAGAGAGCAGTATGATAATACTAACCTCCAGTTACAGAGAGAGCAGTATGGTAATACTAACCTCCAGCTATAGAGAGAGCAGTATGATAATACTAACCTCCAGCTACAGAGAGCAGTATGATAATACTAACCTCCAGCTACAGAGAGAGCAGTATGATAATACTAACCTCCAGCTATACAGAGAGCAGTATGATAATACTAACCTCCAGTTACAGAGAGCAGTATGATAATACTAACCTCCAGCTACAGAGAGCAGTATGGTAATACTAACCTCCAGCTACAGAGAGAGCAGTATGGTAATACTAACCTCCAGCTATAGAGAGAGCAGTATGATAATACTAACCTCCAGCTACAGAGAGAGCAGTATGATAATACTAACCTCCAGCTATACAGAGAGCAGTATGATAATACTAACCTCCAGCTACAGAGAGCAGTATGATAATACTAACCTCCAGCTACAGAGAGAGCAGTATGATAATACTAACCTCCAGCTACAGAGAGAGCAGTATGATAATACTAACCTCCAGCTATACAGAGAGCAGTATGATAATACTAACCTCCAGCTACAGAGAGCAGTATGATAATACTAACCTCCAGCTACAGAGAGAGCAGTATGATAATACTAACCTCCAGCTACAGAGAGAGCAGTATGATAATACTAACCTCCAGCTACAGAGAGAGCAGTATGATAATACTAACCTCCAGCTACAGAGAGCAGTATGATAATACTAACCTCCAGTTACAGAGAGAGCAGTATGATAATACTAACCTCCAGCTACAGAGAGCAGTATGATAATACTAACCTCCAGCTACAGAGAGAGCAGTATGATAATACTAACCTCCAGCTACAGAGAGCAGTATGATAATACTAACCTCCAGCTACAGAGCGCAGTATGATAATACTAACCTCCAGCTACAGAGAGCAGTATGATAATACTAACCTCCAGCTACAGAGAGCAGTATGATAATACTAACCTCCAGCTACAGAGAGCAGTATGATAATACTAACCTCCAGCTACAGAGAGAGCAGTATGATAATACTAACCTCCAGCTACAGAGAGAGCAGTATGATAATACTAACCTCCAGTTACAGAGAGCAGTATGATAATACTAACCTCCAGCTACAGAGAGCAGTATGATAATACTAACCTCCAGCTACAGAGAGGCAGTATGATAATACTAACCTCCAGCTACAGAGAGAGCAGTATGATAATACTAACCTCCAGCTACAGAGAGAGCAGTATGGTAATACTAACCTCCAGCTATAGAGAGAGCAGTATGATAATACTAACCTCCAGCTACAGAGAGAGCAGTATGATAATACTAACCTCCAGCTATACAGAGAGCAGTATGATAATACTAACCTCCAGCTACGAGAGAGCAGTATGATAATACTAACCTCCAGCTACAGAGAGAGCAGTATGATAATACTAACCTCGAGCTACAGAGAGAGCAGTATGATAATACTAACCTCCAGCTACAGAGAGCAGTATGATAATACTAACCTCCAGCTATACAGAGAGCAGTATGATAATACTAACCTCCAGTTACAGAGAGAGCAGTATGGTAATACTAACCTCCAGCTACGAGAGCAGTATGATAATACTAACCTCCAGTTACAGAGAGAGCAGTATGATAATACTAACCTCCAGCTACAGAGAGCAGTATGATAATACTAACCTCCAGCTACAGAGAGAGCAGTATGATAATACTAACCTCCAGCTACAGAGAGCAGTATGATAATACTAACCTCCAGCTACAGAGAGCAGTATGATAATACTAACCTCCAGCTACAGAGAGCAGTATGATAATACTAACCTCCAGCTACAGAGAGAGCAGTATGATAATACTAACCTCCAGCTACAGAGAGAGCAGTATGGTAATACTAACCTCCAGCTACAGAGAGCAGTATGATAATACTAACCTCCAGCTACAGAGAGCAGTATGATAATACTAACCTCCAGTTACAGAGAGCAGTATGATAATACTAACCTCCAGCTACAGAGAGAGCAGTATGATAATACTAACCTCCAGCTACAGAGAGCAGTATGATAATACTAACCTCCAGCTACAGAGAGCAGTATGACAATACTAACCTCCAGCTACAGAGAGAGCAGTATGATAATACTAACCTCCAGCTACACAGAGAGCAGTATGATAATACTAACCTCCAGCTACAGAGAGCAGTATGATAATACTAACCTCCAGTTACAGAGAGCAGTATGATAATACTAACCTCCAGCTACAGAGAGAGCAGTATGGTAATACTAACCTCGAGCTACAGAGAGAGCAGTATGGTAATACTAACCTCCAGCTACAGAGAGAGCAGTATGATAATACTAACCTCCAGCTACAGAGAGCAGTATGATAATACTAACCTCCAGTTACAGAGAGAGCAGTATGATAATACTGACCTCCAGCTACAGAGAGCAGTATGATAATACTAACCTCCAGCTACAGAGAGAGCAGTATGATAATACTAACCTCCAGCTACAGAGAGAGCAGTATGATAATACTAACCTCCAGCTACAGAGAGCAGTATGGTAATACTAACCTCCAGCTACAGAGAGAGCAGTATGATAATACTAACCTCCAGCTACAGAGAGCAGTATGATAATATTATTCTCCAGCTACAGAGAGAGCAGTATGATAATACTAACCTCCAGCTACAGAGAGCAGTATGATAATACTAACCTCCAGCTACAGAGAGAGCAGTATGATAATACTAACCTCCAGCTACAGAGAGCAGTATGATAATACTAACCTCCAGCTACAGAGAGAGCAGTATGATAATACTAACCTCCAGCTATAGAGAGAGCAGTATGATAATACTAACCTCCAGCTACAGAGAGCAGTATGATAATATTAACCTCCAGCTACAGAGAGCAGTATGATAATACTAACCTCCAGCTACAGAGAGCAGTATGGTAATACTAACCTCCAGTTACAGAGAGAGCAGTATGGTAATACTAACCTCCAGTTACAGAGAGAGCAGTATGATAATACTAACCTCCAGCTATAGAGAGAGCAGTATGATAATACTAACCTCCAGCTACAGAGAGCAGTATGATAATACTAACCTCCAGCTACAGAGAGAGCAGTATGATAATACTAACCTCCAGCTACAGAGAGAGCAGTATGATAATACTAACCTCCAGCTACAGAGAGCAGTATGATAATACTAACCTCCAGCTACAGAGAGCAGTATGATAATACTGACCTCCAGCTACAGAGAGAGCAGTATGGTAATACTAACCTCCAGCTACAGAGAGCAGTATGATAATACTAACCTCCAGCTACAGAGAGCAGTATGATAATACTAACCTCCAGCTACAGAGAGAGCAGTATGATAATACTAACCTCCAGCTACAGAGAGAGCAGTATGATAATACTAACCTCCAGCTACAGAGATAGCAGCCTTGGGTCTCTATTAGTTAACCTTTGTTGCCTACTACAAGTAATATTAATGTGTTGTGACATTTTTCACTCTAAAACAAATGCCCCAAGTGTTCATGATGATATAGAGACAGTCTGCAGTCAGCATACCATCATAGATATTTGGGGAATTTGTTTTAGAGTGAAAATCACACCAATGCAGTAAAGGCCTATACAACAGACCAGAGATACACTACATGACCAAAAGTATGTGGACACCTGCTGGTCTAACATCTCATTCCAAAATCCTTGGTATTAATATGGAGTTTGTTCCCCATTTTCCTGCTATAACAGCCTCCACTCTTCTGGGAAGGTTTTCCACTAGATGTTGGAACATTGCTGCAGGGGGACTTGCTTCCATTCAGCCATAAGAGCATTAGTGAGGTCGCGTACTGATGTTTGGCGATTAGGCCTGGCTCGCAGTTGTCGTTCCAGTTCATCCCAAAGGTGTCTGATTGGGTTTGAGGTCAGGGTTCTGTGCAAACCAGTCAAGTTCTTCCACACCAATCTTGACAAACCATTTCTGTATGGGACCTCGCTTTGTGCACCGGAGCATTGTCATACTGAAACAGGAAAGGGCCTTCCCCAAACTGTTGCCACAAAGTCGGAAGCACAGAATTGTCTAGAATGTCATTGTATGCTGTAGCGTTAAGATTTCTCTTCACTGGAACTAAGGGGCCCGGACCATGAAAAACAGCCTCAGACCATTATTATTCCTCCTCCACCAAACTTTACAGTTGGCACTATGCATTGGGGCAGGTAGTGTTCGCCTGGGTGTTCACCGGTGTCGCCGTCGACTGCCAGATGGTGAAGTGTGATTAATCACTCCAGAGAACACGTTTCCACTGCTCCAGAGTCCAATGGTTGACAAGCTTTACACCACTCCAGCTGACACTTGACATTGCGCATGGTGATCTTAGGCTTGTGTGCGGCTGCTCGGCCATGGAAACCCATTTCATGAAGCTCCCAGACTAACAGTTCTCGAGGCAGTTTGGAACTCGGTAGCAACCGAGGACGGACGATTTTTACGCGCTACGCGGTTGATCTTAGATCAAGATCAACCTTGTCATCAAGCAGCTTAAACCAGCACATTCTACAATGCTACCAAGAGATAAGATCATCCCTAGCCTCTGGTCCCAGATCAGTTTGTGCCTTCTAACCAACTCCTACGGTCATTGTCACGCGCCACTGGCAAAACAACAAAAACAGATCTGGGACCAGGTAGATTATAACTAGAAGATCAAGCAGCTTACAGCAGCACATATTCTAACCTTATAACAGGGGGATTTAACCTAATAGGTTCATCATTGTGGGTTGAGTCACTGACGTGATCTTCCTGTCCGGGTTGCCCCCCCCCCCCCTTGGGTTCGTGCCGTGGGGGGAGATCTTCGTGGGCTATACTCGGCCTTGTCTCAGGATGGTAAGTTGGTGGTAGAAGATATCCCTCTAGTGGTGTGGGGGCTGTGCTTTGGCAAAGTGGGTAAGGTTTATCCTGCCTGTTTGGCCCTGTCCCGGGGTATCGTCGGACGGGGCCACAGTGTCTCCCGACCCCTCCTGTCTCAGTCTCCAGTATTTATGCTGCAATAGTTTATGTGTCGGCGGGCTAGGGTCAGTCTGTTATATCTGGAGTATTTCTCCTGTCTTATCCGGTGTCCTGTGTGAATGTAAGTATGCTCTCTCTAATTCTCTCTCTTTTTTCTCTCTCTCTCTCTTTCTGTCTCTCTCTCTCTCTCTTTCTTTCTCTCTCTCTTCTCTTGGAGGACCTGAGCCCTAGGACCATGCCTCAGGACTAAATCAAATCAAATCAAATCAAATTTATTTATATAGCCCTTCGTACATCAGCTGATATCTCAAAGTGCTGTACAGAAACCCAGCCTAAAACCCCAAACAGCAAGCAATGCATGTGAAAGAAGCACGGTGGCTAGGAAAAACTCCCTAGGAAAAACTCCCTAGAAAGGCCAAAAACCTACGAAGAAACCTAGAGAGGAACCAGGCTATGAGGGGTGGCCAGTCGTCTTCTGGCTGTGCAGGGTGGATATTATAACAGAACATGGTCAAGATGTTAAAATGTTCATAAATGACCAGCATGGTCAAATAATAATAATCATAGTAGTTGTCGAGGGTGCAACAAGCACATCCGGTGAACAGGTCAGGGTTCCACAGCCGCAGGCAGAACAGTTGAAACTGGTGTGATGACTCCTTGCTGTCCGCAGTCCACCTGGTCGTGCTGCTGCTCCAGTTTCAACTGTTCTGCCTGGAACCCTGACCTGTTCACGGACGTGCTACCTGTCCCAGACCTGCTGTTTTCAACTCTCTAGAGACAGCAGGAGCGGTAGAGATACTCTGAATGATCGGCTATGAAAAAGCCAACTGACATTTACTCCTGAGGTGCTGACCTGTTGCACCCTCGACAACCACTGTGATTATTTTTATTTGACCCTGCTGGTCATCTATGAACATTTGAACATCTTGGCCATGTTCTGTTATAATCTCCATCTGGCACAGCCAGAAGAGGACTGGCCACCCCTCATAGCCTGGTTCCTCTCTAGGTTTCTTCCTAGGTTCCTGCCTTTCTAGGGAGTTTTTCCTAGCCACTGTGCTTCTACACCTGCATTGCTTGCTGTTTGGGGTTTTAGGCCGGGTTTCTGTGCAGCACTTTGTGACATCAGCTGATGTATGAAGGGCTTTATAAATACATTTGATTGATTGCCAAAAGCAAGTCCCAGGCTAGATTTAATATGGCTGTAGTAATCACACCTAGGAAAACACTTTTCTTCTTGTGAGAGGTATTGTAGGTGGTATTGTTGACAACCATGGAGAGTCATGGGAGAGGAGAGGGAGAGCTAGATTCCCATGACTCCCATGATATCCCATGACTCTCTCTCCCTCTCCTCTCCCATGACTCTCTCCCCATCTCAGTCTCTCCTCCTCCTCCATGTCTCTCTCTCTCTCTCTCCTCTCCCATGACTCTCTCTCCTCCTCATCCATGACTCTCTCTCTCCCATGACTCTCTCTCTCCCATGACTCTCTCTCTCCTCTCCTATGACTCTCTCTCTCCTCTCCTATGACTCTCTCTCTCCTCTCCCATGACTCTCTCTCTCCCATGACTCTCTCTCCTCCTCATCCATGACTGTCTCTCTCCCTCTCTACTCTCCTCCAAGACTGTCTCTCTCCCTCTCGGTCTCTCCTCCTCCCCACCCCTTAATAAATCCCTGGCCTGTCTCAACATGAAGATGTGGAGGTGGGATAAAACACTGTTGTTGCCTTGACCACCACAACACTGGCAGCATAGTGAGCACACACACACACACACACACACACACACACACACACACACACACACACACACACACACACACACACACACACACACACACACACACACACACACACACACACACACACACACACACACACACACACACACACACACACCTTATTTACAATGATGGCCTACCAGAAGACAAAAGGCCTCCTGTGGGGACGGGGGCTGGGATTAAAAATATAAATATAGTACAAAACATCACAACAAGAGAGACCTAACACAACACTACATAAAGAGAGACCTAACACAACACTACATAAAGAGAGACAACACTACATAAAGAGAGACCTAACACAACACTACATAAAGAGAGACTCCACAACACTACATAAAGAGACACCTAAGACAACACTACATAAAGAGAGACATAACACAACACTACATAAAGAGAGACCTAAGACAACACTACATAAAGAGAGACCTAAGACAACACTACATAAAGAGAGACCTAACACAACACTACATAAAGAGAGACCTAACACAACACTACATAAAGAGAGACCTAACACAACACTACATAAAGAGAGACCTAACACAACACTACATAAAGAGAGACTCCACAACACTACATAAAGAGAGACCTAACACAACACTACATAAAGAGAGACCTAACACAACACTACATAAAGAGAGACCTAACACAACACTACATAAAGAGAGACCTAACACAACACTACATAAAGAGAGACCTAACACAACACTACATAAAGAGAGACCTAACACAACACTACATAAAGAGAGACCTACCACAACACTACATAAAGAGAGACCTCCACAACACTACATAAAGAGAGACCTAACACAACACTACATAAAGAGAGACCTAACACAACACTACATAAAGAGAGACCTAACACAACACTACATAAAGAGAGACCTAACACAACACTACATAAAGAGAGACTCCACAACACTACATAAAGAGAGACCTAAGACAACACTACATAAAGAGAGACCTAACACAACACTACATAAAGAGAGACCTAACACAACACTACATAAAGAGAGACCTAACACAACACTACATAAAGAGAGACCTAACACAACACTACATAAAGAGAGACTACCACAACACTACATAAAGAGAGACACCACAACACTACATAAAGAGAGACCTAACACAACACTACATAAAGAGAGACCTAACACAACACTACATAAAGAGAGACCTAACACAACACTACATAAAGAGAGACCTAACACAACACTACATAAAGAGAGACCTAACACAACACTACATAAAGAGAGACTCCACAACACTACATAAAGAGAGACACCACAACACTACATAAGAGAGACCTAACACAACACTACATAAAGAGAGACCTAACACAACACTACATAAAGAGAGACCTAACACAACACTACATAAAGAGAGACTCCACAACACTACATAAAGAGAGACCTAACACAACACTACATAAAGAGAGACCTAACACAACACTACATAAAGAGAGACCTAACACAACACTACATAAAGAGAGACCTAACACAACACTACATAAAGAGAGACCTAACACAACACTACATAAAGAGAGACCTAACACAACACTACATAAAGAGAGACCTAACACAACACTACATAAAGAGAGACCTAACACAACACTACATAAAGAGAGACTCCACAACACTACATAAAGAGAGACCTAACACAACACTACATAAAGAGAGACACCACAACACTACATAAAGAGAGACCTAACACAACACTACATAAAGAGAGACCTAACACAACACTACATAAAGAGAGACCTAACACAACACTACATAAAGAGAGACACCACAACACTACATAAAGAGAGACCTAACACAACACTACATAAAGAGAGACACCACTACATAAAGAGAGACCTAACACAACACTACATAAAGAGAGACCTAACACAACACTACATAAAGAGAGACCTAACACAACACTACATAAAGAGAGACTCCACAACACTACATAAAGAGAGACCTAACACAACACTACATAAAGAGAGACCTAACACAACACTACATAAAGAGAGACCTAACACAACACTACATAAAGAGAGACACCACAACACTACATAAAGAGAGACCTAACACAACACTACATAAAGAGAGACCTAACACAACACTACATAAAGAGAGACACCACAACACTACATAAAGAGAGACTACCACAACACTACATAAAGAGAGACCTAACACAACACTACATAAAGAGAGACCTAACACAACACTACATAAAGAGAGACCTAACACAACACTACATAAAGAGAGACCTAACACAACACTACATAAAGAGAGACTCCACAACACTACATAAAGAGAGACCTAACACAACACTACATAAAGAGAGACACCACAACACTACATAAAGAGAGACACCACAACACTACATAAAGAGAGACACCACAACACTACATAAAGAGAGACACCAGAACACTACATAAAGAGACCTAACACAACACTACATAAAGAGAGACCTAACACAACACTACATAAAGAGAGACCTAACACAACACTACATAAAGAGAGACCTAACACAACACTACATAAAGAGAGACTCCACAACACTACATAAAGAGAGACCTAACACAACACTACATAAAGAGAGACCTAACACAACACTACATAAAGAGAGACCTAACACAACACTACATAAAGAGAGACCTAACACAACACTACATAAAGAGAGACACCACAACACTACATAAAGAGAGACACCACAACACTACATAAAGAGAGACCTAACACAACACTACATAAAGAGAGACCTAACACAACACTACATAAAGAGAGACCTAACACAACACTACATAAAGAGAGACCTAACACAACACTACATAAAGAGAGACTCCACAACACTACATAAAGAGAGACCTAACACAACACTACATAAAGAGAGACACCACAACACTACATAAAGAGAGACACCACAACACTACATAAAGAGAGACCTAACACAACACTACATAAAGAGAGACCTAACACAACACTACATAAAGAGAGACCTACCACAACACTACATAAAGAGAGACCTAACACAACACTACATAAAGAGAGACCTAACACAACACTACATAAAGAGAGACCTAACACAACACTACATAAAGAGAGACCTAACACAACACTACATAAAGAGAGACTCCACAACACTACATAAAGAGAGACCTAACACAACACTACATAAAGAGAGACACCACAACACTACATAAAGAGAGAGACCACAACACTACATAAAGAGAGACACCACAACACTACATAAAGAGAGACACCAGAACACTACATAAAGAGACCTAACACAACACTACATAAAGAGAGACCTAACACAACACTACATAAAGAGAGACCTAACACAACACTACATAAAGAGAGACCTAACACAACACTACATAAAGAGAGACTCCACAACACTACATAAAGAGAGACCTAACACAACACTACATAAAGAGAGACCTAACACAACACTACATAAAGAGAGACCTAACACAACACTACATAAAGAGAGACACCACAACACTACATAAAGAGAGACACCACAACACTACATAAAGAGAGACCTAACACAACACTACATAAAGAGAGACCTAACACAACACTACATAAAGAGAGACCTAACACAACACTACATAAAGAGAGACCTAACACAACACTACATAAAGAGAGACTCCACAACACTACATAAAGAGAGACCTAACACAACACTACATAAAGAGAGACACCACAACACTACATAAAGAGAGACACCACAACACTACATAAAGAGAGACCTAACACAACACTACATAAAGAGAGACCTAACACAACACTACATAAAGAGAGACCTACCACAACACTACATAAAGAGAGACCTAACACAACACTACATAAAGAGAGACCTAACACAACACTACATAAAGAGAGACCTAACACAACACTACATAAAGAGAGACCTAATTCAACACTACATAAAGAGAGACTCCACAACACTACATAAAGAGAGACCTAACACAACACTACATAAAGAGAGACTCCACAACACTACATAAAGAGAGACTCCACAACACTACATAAAGAGAGACCTAACACAACACTACATAAAGAGAGACACCACAACACTACATAAAGAGAGACACCACAACACTACATAAAGAGACCTAACACAACACTACATAAAGAGAGACCTAACACAACACTACATAAAGAGAGACCTAACACAACACTACATAAAGAGAGACCTAACACAACACTACATAAAGAGAGACTCCACAACACTACATAAAGAGAGACCTAACACAACACTACATAAAGAGAGACCTAACACAACACTACATAAAGAGAGACCTAACACAACACTACATAAAGAGAGACACCACAACACTACATAAAGAGAGACCTAACACAACACTACATAAAGAGAGACCTAACACAACACTACATAAAGAGAGACACCACAACACTACATAAAGAGAGACACCACAACACTACATAAAGAGAGACCTAACACAACACTACATAAAGAGAGACCTAACACAACACTACATAAAGAGAGACCTAACACAACACTACATAAAGAGAGACCTAACACAACACTACATAAAGAGAGACTCCACAACACTACATAAAGAGAGACCTAACACAACACTACATAAAGAGAGACACCACAACACTACATAAAGAGAGACACCACAACACTACATAAAGAGAGACACCAGAACACTACATAAAGAGACCTAACACAACACTACATAAAGAGAGACCTAACACAACACTACATAAAGAGAGACCTAACACAACACTACATAAAGAGAGACCTAACACAACACTACATAAAGAGAGACTCCACAACACTACATAAAGAGAGACCTAACACAACACTACATAAAGAGAGACCTAACACAACACTACATAAAGAGAGACCTAACACAACACTACATAAAGAGAGACCTAACACAACACTACATAAAGAGAGACACCACAACACTACATAAAGAGAGACACCACAACACTACATAAAGAGAGACCTAACACAACACTACATAAAGAGAGACCTAACACAACACTACATAAAGAGAGACCTAACACAACACTACATAAAGAGAGACCTAACACAACACTACATAAAGAGAGACTCCACAACACTACATAAAGAGAGACCTAACACAACACTACATAAAGAGAGACACCACAACACTACATAAAGAGAGACACCACAACACTACATAAAGAGAGACCTAACACAACACTACATAAAGAGAGACCTAACACAACACTACATAAAGAGAGACCTACCACAACACTACATAAAGAGAGACCTAACACAACACTACATAAAGAGAGACCTAACACAACACTACATAAAGAGAGACCTAACACAACACTACATAAAGAGAGACCTAACACAACACTACATAAAGAGAGACTCCACAACACTACATAAAGAGAGACCTAACACAACACTACATAAAGAGAGACTCCACAACACTACATAAAGAGAGACTCCACAACACTACATAAAGAGAGACCTAACACAACACTACATAAAGAGAGACACCACAACACTACATAAAGAGAGACACCACAACACTACATAAAGAGAGACCTAACACAACACTACATAAAGAGAGACCTAACACAACACTACATAAAGAGAGACCTAACACAACACTACATAAAGAGAGACCTAACACAACACTACATAAAGAGAGACTCCACAACACTACATAAAGAGAGACCTAACACAACACTACATAAAGAGAGACCTAACACAACACTACATAAAGAGAGACCTAACACAACACTACATAAAGAGAGACCTAACACAACACTACATAAAGAGAGACACCACAACACTACATAAAGAGAGACCTAACACAACACTACATAAAGAGAGACCTAACACAACACTACATAAAGAGAGACTCCACAACACTAAATAAAGAGAGACCTAACACAACACTACATAAAGAGAGACCTAACACAACACTACATAAAGAGAGACCTAACACAACACTACATAAAGAGAGACACCACAACACTACATAAAGAGAGACCTAACACAACACTACATAAAGAGAGACCTAACACAACACTACATAAAGAGAGACCTAACACAACACTACATAAAGAGAGACCTAACACAACACTACATAAAGAGAGACTCCACAACACTACATAAAGAGAGACCTAACACAACACTACATAAAGAGAGACCTAACACAACACTACATAAAGAGAGACCTAACACTACATAAAGAGAGACCTAACACAACAGCATAGCATGGCAGCAACACATGACAACACAGCATGGTAGCAACACAACATGACAACAACATGGCAGCAACACAACATGGTAGCGGAACAAAACAGGGTACAAACATTATTGGGCACAGACAACAGCACAAAGGGCAAGAAGGTAGAGACAACAATACATCACGCAAAGCAGCCACAACTGTCAGTATGAGTGTCCATGATGGAGTCTTTGAAAGAAGAGATTGAGATAAAACTGTCCAGTTTGAGTGTTTGTTTTGCAACTTGTTCCAGTCGCTGGCTGCATCGCTGAATCAATCTGTATAACAACAAAGGCCAACAAATGTCCAGTTACTGTAGACAGGTGTTAACCTACAATATCAGCAATGACAACACAAGAGGTTCTATTTCTGTTGAAGTACAGTAATGGTTTACCAATACCACACCATAGTGTAGAATTGGGCCTAGGTTGATCATCTATGTTCTCTGGTATACTTTAGCATCGCTGTTACTAATATATAGACAATTAATAGATAGACATAGTTGAGAATGTGTGTGTGTTAAGGCTTTGTGTTAAAGGAGTGTGTGTGTGCGTGTGTGTGTGTGTGTGTGTGTGTGTGTGTGTGTGTGTGTGTGTGTGTGTGTGTGTGTGTGTGTGTGTGTGTGTGTGTGTGTGTGTGTGTGTGTGTAGGCTTTGTGTTAGAGGAGTGTGTGTGTGTGTGTGTGTGTGTAGGCTTTGTGTTAGAGGAGTGTGTGTGTGTGTGTGTTTGTGTTAGAGGAGTGTGTGTGTGTGTGTGTGTGTGTGTGTGTGTGTGTGTGTGTGTGTGTGTGTGTGTGTGTGTGAAGGCTTTGTGTTAGAGGAGTGTGTGTGTGTGTGTGTGTGTGTGTGTGTGTGTGTGTGTGTGTGTGTGTGTGTGTGTGTGTGTGTGTGTGTGTGTGTGTGTGAAGGCTTTGTGTTAGAGGAGTGTGCGTGTGCGTGAGCGTGCACGCCTACATTTCATTTAAAGATCTGGCTTGCATAGCACTAAGCTGATTATCTAAGAATAACACCAACACGCTCCTATCAGCCTTCAACCTTCAGCCTTACTCCAGGCTGCTGACAAATACACAGCATGCGAGGACACAGAGAGAGAGAGACGAGGACAGAGAGAGAGAGAGACGAGGACAGAGAGAGAGACGAGGACAGAGAGAGAGAGACGAGGACAGAGAGAGAGACGAGTACACAGAGAGAGAGACGAGGACAGAGAGAGAGAGACGAGGACAGAGAGAGAGACGAGTACACAGAGAGAGAGACGAGGACAGAGAGAGAGAGAGACGAGGACAGAGAGAGAGAGACGAGGACACAGAGAGAGAGAGACGAGGACACAGAGAGAGACGAGGACACAGAGAGAGATGAGGACACAGAGAGAGACGAGGACAGAGAGAGAGACGAGGACAGAGAGAGAGAGAGACGAGGCCAGAGAGAGAGACGAGGACAGAGAGAGAGACGAGGACACAGAGAGAGAGACGAGGACAGAGAGAGAGAGAGACGAGGACAGAGAGAGAGAGACGAGGACAGAGAGAGAGAGACGAGGACAGAGAGAGAGAGACGAGGACAGAGAGAGAGAGACGAGGACAGAGAGAGAGAGAGACGAGGACAGAGAGAGAGAGACGAGGACACAGAGAGAGAGACGAGGACAGAGAGAGAGAGAGACGAGGACAGAGAGAGAGAGACGAGGACAGAGAGAGAGAGAGATGAGGACACAGAGAGAGACGAGGACAGAGAAAGAGATGAGGACAGAGAGAGAGAGAGAGATGAGGACAGAGAGAGAGAGAGACGAGGACACAGAGAGAGACGAGGACACAGAGAGAGACGAGGACACAGAGAGAGACGAGGACACAGAGAGAGACGAGGACAGAGAAAGAGATGAGGACAGAGAGAGAGAGAGAGAGATGAGGACAGAGAGAGAGAGAGAGAGAGACGAGGACACAGAGAGAGACGTGGACACAGAGAGAGACGAGGACAGAGAGAGACGAGGACCTAGAGAGACATGGACCGAGATAGATAAGGACAGAGAAAGACAAGGACAGCAGGTAGCCCTGAGGTCTAGGCCCGTCTCCACAAAGCAGCCTTGTGGTACAGACAGTTCCTGGTACAGCTCCTGAGGTTGTCTGACGTATCTATAATCCACGGTCAAAGTGCTTGACACGTAGAAAGCAGAGAGGAGATCATGGAACATGCAGAACAATGTTGCATCGACTGGATTTAGTTAATAGGTTCCATGTCTTTATCCTTGTGTGTTGGCAGTAAAAGGACAACCCAAGTCCAATAACGATGGTTCTGGTAGAACGTGGTGACCCCGTGTGTGAAGAGTAACAGCAAGAGTTGAAACTGAGGTGATGAATATTAGTAACCTCCCTCCCTCCCTCCCTCCCTCCCTCCCTCCCTCCCTCCCTCCCTCCCTCCCTCCCTCCCTCCCTCCCTCCCTCCCTCCCTCTCTCTCTCCCTCCCTCCCTCCCTCCCCATCCCCTCCCTCCCTCCCTCCCTCCCTCCCCATCCCTCCCTCCCTCCCTCCCTCCCATCCCATCCCTCCATCCCTCCCATCCCATCCCTCCATCCCTCCCTCCCTCCCTCCATCCCCTCCCTCCCTCCCTCCATCCCATCCCTCCCTCCCTCCCTCCAATCCCTCCACAGTAGGTAGGTGTTTACCTCACGTTTCCTGGGCCCAGTAGAGTCTTCATGACCTTCTGGGTGCTGTCCTGTAGCGTTTGAGCTGACCACCTCTGAGAAGTCTGTGATGGTGTCTATGAACTCTGGTGTAGAGTGTCGGCCGTAGCGTTTACTACCCCGCACAAACTTAGCTTGGACTGTTGAGTCTGTGGAGAAGGAGAAGGTAATGAGAATGGTCCATAAAAATGTCATTAAATCACATCTAAACCAAGCTATTTTCTCCTGTCACTGCTTATCCAAAGGTTCATCATTTAATAACCTACATTTTGTCCTGTCAAGAGGAACAAAACAGAACCTTTATCGGGACACCGGGCTTTCAGTGTTTTCACTTCCATTCAGACACAGACTGACTCAGAACACATTAGCTCAACTGACAGGGATTTGAAGTCATATTTAAGGTAGAGTGATTACCTGGTCCTAAAAGTTAACACTGATTGACCGCTCTCTAACTCTACAGCACCGATTTAGTAATCCTTCTTAAATAAGTCTTACCTGCATCCTCTCTCTCTCTCTACCCTCTCTTTTGGCAAGGTAACGCCAAGATAAGTGCAACGTTACTCCAAAGCCCAAGTTCATTCACAGCCTCACCAGTCTCTTCCTCCCGCTGGAGTCACCCTCCTCCCCTCTCTTCCCCTTGGAGTCTCCCTCCTCCCCTCTCTTCCCCCCAGGAGTCTCCCTCCTCCCCTCTCTTCCCCTTGGAGTCTCCCTCCTCCCCTCTCTTCCCCCCTGGAGTCTCCCTCCTCCCCTCTCTTCCCCTTGGAGTCTCCCTCCTCCCCTCTCTTCCCCCCTGGAGTCACCCTCCTCCCCTCTCTTCCCCCCGGAGTCTCCCCCCTCCCCTCTCTTCCTCCCAGGAGTCACCCTCCTCCCCTCTCTTCCCCCCTGGAGTCACCCTCCTCCCCTCTCTTCCCCCCTGGAGTCTCCCCCCTCCCCTCCTCTTCCTCCCTGGAGTCACCCTCCTCCCCTCTCTTCCCCCCTGGAGTCACCCTCCTCCCCTCTCTTCCCCCCTGGAGTCTCCCCCCTCCCCTCTCTTCCCCTTGGAGTCTCCCTCCTCCCCTCTCTTCCCCCCTGGAGTCACCCTCCTCCCCTCTCTTCCCCCCTGGAGTCTCCCCCCTCCCCTCTCTTCCTCCCAGGAGTCACCCTCCTCCCCTCTCTTCCCCCCTGGAGTCACCCTCCTCCCCTCTCTTCCTCCCTGGAGTCACCCTCCTCCCCTCTCTTCCCCCCTGGAGTCACCCTCCTCCCCTCTCTTCCCCCCTGGAGTCTCCCCCCTCCCCTCCTCTTCCTCCCTGGAGTCACCCTCCTCCCCTCTCTTCCTCCCTGGAGTCACCCTCCTCCCCCATGGAGTCCCTCTCCTCCCCTTTCCTCCCCCTGTCACACTGTCTGGCCTCTCCCTCCCCCTTCCTCCCTTCCTGTCACACTGCCTGGCCTCTCCCTCCCGCTTCCTCCCCCCGTCACACTGCCTGGCCTCTCCCTCCCCCTTCCTCCCCCCCTGTCACATTGTCTGGCCTCTCCCTCCACCTTCCTCCCTCCCTGTCACACTGCCTGGCCTCCCCCTCCCTCCCTCCCTGTCACACTGCCTGGCCTCCCCCTCCCCCTTCCTCCCTTCCTGTCACACTGCCTGGCCTCTCCCCCCCTTCCTCCCTTCCTGTCACACTGCCTGGCCTCGCCCTCCCCCTTCCTGTCACACTGCCTGTCCTCGCCCTCCCCCCTCCCCCCTCTTCTCTCTGTCACACTGCCTGGCCTCTCCCTCCCCCCTCCCCCCTCTTCTCTCTGTCACACTGCTTGGCAGGGCTGTAGTTGAATTTCTCTGCCCTCACTGACACTCAGGTGGCTTAATACATCTGATCCGGTGAGAGCCAGACTGTAAACACAGAACAGCCAGCACCGTTTGAACACAGGAGTACAGCTTGTGTTACATCACAACCCAAACAGGGCACTTAAGGACTCTTCATTTTATACAGCGCTTATTCAAGAGAGACAGAACAGATGACCAAACTGTATGGTCATAGGAATCTAAATACACGTCAAAGATAATACATTGATTCCATGTTCCATACCATATTCCATGTTCCGTACCATATTCCATGTGCCGTACCATATTCCATGTTTCGTACCATATTCCATGTTCCGTACCATATTCCATGTACCATATTCCATGTTCCGTACCATATTCCATGTTCCGTACCATATTCCATGTACCATATTCCATGTTCCGTACCATATTCCATGTTCCGTACCATATTCCATGTACCATATTCCATGTTCCGTACCATATTCCATGTACCGTACCATATTCCATGTACCATATTCCATGTTCTGTACCATATTCCATGTTCCATACCATATTCCATGTTCCGTACCATATTCCATGTTCCGTACCATATTCCATGTTCCGTACCATATTCCATGTTCTGTACCATATTCCATGTTCCGTACCATATTCCATGTTCCGTACCATATTCCATATTCCATGTTCCGTACCATATTCCATGTTCCGTACCATATTCCATGTTCTGTACCATATTCCATGTTCCGTACCATATTCCATATTCCATGTTCCGTACCATATTCCATGTTCCGTACCATATTCCATGTTCCGTACCATATTCCATGTTCTGTACCATATTCCATGTTCCATACCATATTCCATGTTCCGTACCATATTCCATGTTCTGTACCATATTCCATGTTCCGTACCATATTCCATGTTCTGTACCACATTCCATGTCCCGTACCATATTCCATGTTCCGTACCATATTCCATGTTCTGTACCATATTCCATGTTCCGTACCATATTCCATGTTCCGTACCATATTCCATGTTCTGTACCATATTCCATGTTCCGTACCATATTCCATATTCCATGTTCCGTACCATATTCCATGTTCCGTACCATATTCCATGTTCCGTACCATATTCCATGTTCTGTACCATATTCCATGTTCCATACCATATTCCATGTTCCGTACCATATTCCATGTTCTATACCATATTCCATGTTCTGTACCATATTCCATGTTCTGTACCATATTCCATGTTCCGTACCATATTCCATATTCCATGTTCCGTACCATATTCCATGTTCCGTACCATATTCCATGTTCTGTACCATATTCCATGTTCCGTACCATATTCCATATTCCATGTTCCGTACCATATTCCATGTTCCGTACCATATTCCATGTTCCGTACCATATTCCATGTTCTGTACCATATTCCATGTTCCATACCATATTCCATGTTCCGTACCATATTCCATGTTCTGTACCATATTCCATGTTCCGTACCATATTCCATGTTCTGTACCACATTCCATGTCCCGTACCATATAACATGTTCCGTACCATATTCCATGTTCTGTACCATATTCCATGTTCCGTACCATATTCCATGTTACGTACCATATTCCATGTTCTGTACCATATTCCATGTTCTGTACCATATTCCATGTTCCGTACCATATTCCTTGTTCTGCACTATATGTGCAACAATGACAGTTCGAACACTCATACAATTTGAGTTTGTTATTCACAAGAAGCATTGCCTGATGTGAACCACGCCTCGAACAAAAGAGATCTCAGAAGACCTAAGATTAAGAATTGTTGACTTGCAAAAAGCTGGAAAGGGTTACAAAAGTATCTCTAAAAGTCTTGATCAGTCCACGGTAAGACAAATCGTCTATAAATGGAGAAAGTTCAGCACTGTTGCTACTCTCCCTAGGAGTGGCCGTCCTGCAAAGATGACTGCAAGAGCACAGCACAGAACGCTCAATGAGGTTAAGAATCCTAGAGTGTCAGTTAAAGACTTACAGAAATCTCTGGAAGATGCTACCATCTCTGTTGACAAGTCTACGATACATAAAACACTTAACAAGAATGGTGTTCATGGGAGAACGCCACGGAAGAAGCCACTGCTGTCCAGAAAAAACATTGCTGCACGTCTGAAGTTCACAAAAGTGCACCTGGATGTTCCAGTAGCGCTGGCAAAATATTCTGTGGACATGAAACTACAGTTTAGTTGTTTGGAAGGAACACACCACACTATGTGTGGAGAAAAAAAGGCACAGCACACCAACATCAAAACCTCATCCCGACTGTAAAGTATGGTGGAGGGAGCATCATGGTTTGGGGCTGCTTTGCTGCCTCAGGGCCTGGACAGCTTGCCGTCATCGACAGAAAAATGAATTCCCAAGTTTATCAAGACATTTTGCAGGAGAATGTAAGGCCATCTGTGCACCAATTGAAGCTCAACAGAAGTTGGGTGATGCAACAGGACAACGACCCATTAAACAGATGTAACAACAGAATGGCTTCAACAGAAGAAAATACACCTTCTGGAGTGGCCCAGTCAGAGTCCTGACCTCAACCCGATTTAAAATGCTGTGGCATAACCTCAAGAAAGAAGTTCACACCAGACATCCTAAGAATATTGCTGAACTGAAACAGTTTTGTAAAGATGAATGGTCCAAAATTCCTCCTGACCGTTGTACAGGTCTGATCCGCAACTACAGAAAACGTTTGGTTGAGGTTATTGATGCCAAAGGAGGGTCAACCAGTTATTAAATCCAAGGGTTCACATACTTTTTCTACACTACACCGTAAATGTTTACACGGTGTGATCAATAAAGAGATGAAAAATGATAATTGTTTGTGTGTTATTAGTTTAAGCAGACTGTTTATCTACTGTTGTGACCTAGATGAAGATCAGATAACATTTTATGACCGATTTATGCAGAAATCCAGGTAATTCTAAAGGGTTCACATAACTTTTTTCTTCCCACTGTACATCCAATAATAAGCATTGAGCTCTGTTGACAGAGCGGTGCAGTTTTCTACTAAAAGCTAAGGCATTATCAAGAGAGAGAGAGGTCACAGGCTTGGGAGACAGAGAACGTGAGATCAAGGAAGCTATACTGTTGAACAGTGACATCTTTCACAATTCCACTCCTTCTTTACCTGGTGATAGAGAAGCAGGTGCTGCCTCCTTACTGGGTTCAGGTGTTGCTGCTATGCTCGTTGATAACACCAGAATCAGGGCATTCTTGAACTGGTCAAAACCAACCTGCAGCACAAAATACAACATTTTGCAATGAGACACAACAGTCTTTCTGAATGTTCTCCCACAATAACATGCAAGGTGTTCAACAAGTAAGAAAGACAAAACATTACTCAGATAATAAAATATTGGTCATGAAATTCCTAACATTGAATTGCATTGAATCCTGTGAATGCTAATGGAGGAGGGGGGGGTGTGCCTGGATGACATGTCTAGGGAGGAGGAGGAGGGGGGGTGTCCCTGGATGACATGTCTAGGGAGGAGGAGGAGGGGGGGTGTCCCTGGATGACATGTCTAGGGAGGAGGAGGGGGGTGGCCCTGGATGACATGTCTAGGGAGGTGGAGGAGGGGGGGTGTGCCTGGATGACATGTCTAGGGAGGAGGAGGAGGGGGGGTGTCCCTGGATGACATGTCTAAGGAGGAGGAGGGGGGGTGTGCCTGGATGACATGTCTAGGGGGGTGGAGGAGGGGGGTGTCCCTGGATGACATGTCTAAGGAGGAGGAGGGGGGGTGTGCCTGGATGACATGTCTAAGGAGGAGGAGGGGGGGTGTGCCTGGATGACATGTCTAGGGAGGTGGAGGAGGGGGGTGGCCCTGGATGACATGTCTAGGGGGGTGGAGGAGGGGGGTGTGCCTGAATGACATGTCTAGGGGGGAGGAGGGGGGGGGTGGCCATGGATGACATGTCTAGGGGGGTGGAGGAGGGGGGTGTGCCTGAATGACATGTCTAGGGAGGAGGAGGGGGGGTGTGCCTGGATGACATGTCTAAGGAGGAGGAGGGGGGGTGGGGGGTAGCCTGGGCCTTTATTGTTGAGGGGTAGCCTGGTCCTTTATTGTTGTGGGGTAGCCTGGGCCTTTATTGTTGTGGGGTAGCCTGGTCCTTTATTGTTGAGGGGTAGCCTGGTCCTTTATTGTTGAGGGGTAGCCTGGGCCTTTATTGTTGTGGGGTAGCCTGGTCCTTTATTGTTGAGGGGTAGCCTGGTCCTTTATTGTTGAGGGGTAGCCTGGTCCTTTATTGTTGTGGGGTAGCCTGGTCCTTTGTTGTTGAGGGGTAGCCTGGTCCTTTATTGTTGTGGGGTAGCCTGGTCCTTTATTGTTGTGGGGTAGCCTGGTCCTTTATTGTTGAGGGGTAGCCTGGTCCTTTATTGTTGTGGGGTAGCCTGGTCCTTTATTGTTGAGGGGTAGCCTGGTCCTTTATTGTTGTGGGGTAGCCTGGTCCTTTATTGTTGTGGGGTAGCCTGGTCCTTTATTGTTTAGGGGTAGCCTGGTCCTTTATTGTTGTGGGGTAGCCTGGTCCTTTATTGTTGTGGGGTAGCCTGGTCCTTTATTGTTGAGGGGTAGCCTGGTCCTTTATTGTTGTGGGGTAGCCTGGTCCTGTATTGTTGAGGGGTAGCCTGGTTCCTTTATTATATCCTACCTGTTTGGCCCTGTCCAGGGGTTTCATCGGATGGGGCCACAGTGTCTCCTGACCCCTCCTGTCTCAGCCCCAGTATTTATGCTGCAGTAGTTTATGTGTCGGGGGGCTAGGGTCAGTCTGTCACATCTGGAGTATTTCTCTTGTCTTTTCCAGTGTCCTGTGTGAATTTAAATATGCTCTCTCTAATTCTCTCTTTTTCTTTCTTTCTTTCTCTCTCTCGGAGGACCTGAGCCCTAGGACCATGCCTCAGGACTACCTGGCTTGATGACTCCTTGCTGTCCCCAGTTCACCTGGCCGTGCTGCTGCTCCAGTTCCAACTGTTCTGCCTGCAGCTATGGAACCCTGACCTGTTCACCGGACGTGCTACCTGTCCCAGACCTGTTGTCCCAGACCTGCTGGAACCCTGACCTATTCACCGGACGTGCTACCTGTCCCAGACCTGCTGTTTTCAAAAGCGGTAGAGATACTCTCAAAGATCGGCTATGAAAAAGCCAACTGACACTTACTCTTGTGTTACTGACTTGTTGCACCCTCGACAACTACTATGATTATTATTATTTGACAATGCTGGTCATTTATGAACATTTGAACATCTAGGCCATGTGCTGTTATAATCTCCACCCGGCACAGCCAGAAGAGGACTGGCCACCCCTCATAGCCTGGTTCCTCTCTAGGTTTCTTCCTAGGTTTTGGCCTTTCTAGGAAGTTTTTCCTAGCCACCATGCTTCTACACCTGCATTGCTTGCTGTTTGGGGTTTTAGGCTGGGTTTCTGTACAGCACTTTGTGATATCAGCTGATGTAAGAAGGGCTATATAAATACATTTGATTTGTTTTGATTAGCTTGTCGAACATCTCATTCCAAAATCATCGGCATTAATATGGATTTGGTCCCCTCTTTGCTGCTGTAACAGCCTCCACTTGTCTGGGAAGGCTTTCAACTAGATGTTGGAACAGCCCCAGACCATTATTCCTCCTCCACCAAACTTTACAGTTGGCACTATGCATTGGGGCAGGTAGCGTTCTCCTGGCATCCGCCAAACCCAGATTCATCTGCTGCGACTGCCAGATGGTGAAGCGTGATTCATCACTCCAGAGAACGCGTTTCAACTGCTCCAGAGTCCAATGGCGGCGAGCTTTACACCACTCCAGCCGACGCTTGGCATTGTGCATGGTGATCTTAGGCTTGTGTGCGGCTGCTCGGCCATGGAAACCCATTTCATGAAGCTCCCGATGAACAGTTCCTGTGCTGACGTTGCTTCCAGAGGCAGTTTGGAACTCGGTAGTGAGTGTTGCAATAGAGGACAGACAATTTTTACACGCTACACGCTTCAGCATTCGGCGATCCCATTCTGTGAGTTTGTGTGGCCTACCACTTCGCGGCTGAGCCGTTGTTGCTCCTAGACATTTCCACTTCACAATAACAGCACTTACAGTTGACCGGGGAAGCTCTAGCAGGGCAGAAATTTGATAAACTGACTTGATGGAAAGGTGGCATCCTATGACTGTACCACGCTGAAAGTCACTGAGCTCTTCAGTATGGGCCATTCTACTGCCAATGTTTGTCTATGGAGATTGCATGGCTGTGTGCTCGATTGTATCCACCTGTCAGCAACGGGTGTGGCTGAAATGGACAAATCCACTCATTTGAAGGCGTGTCCACATACTTTTGTATATATAGTGTATGACAACATTTTTGTTTCGTTTAGGTCTTCGGCAAAGGTTTTTTCGGCCAAAGTCTACGCCCCTTCGTCAGTGATTGGTCAATAATAGGGATTCTTCATTGAAGTGCTTGTTGTCATTCAACGAGAGACTGACGAATCATTGTCATGCATATTTTTCCACTTGAGAAATACTGCACCAAACATCTTAGTTAGATGTAAAATTGTGTGACTAAGATCTTCTCGGCTAAAACTTAAAAATGAATGACAGATTTCTTGAGTTATCTAAGATTAATTCAGATGATTTTGAGGTAGTTTATATTGGCTCAAGATGGACAAACAGTACTATTGCCGTTTTTTCCCTCATTTTTCAAGTGGAGTTCTTTTAAGGGAGTTTGCGAGTGAACTCGTTCGGTTCGTCTAGCCGAGTTAGTCTATTAGCGCGAGTCGGCTTGGTATGGTTGGTTCCTGTCTCTCCCTCCCTCCTTGCTCCCCATCAGGGTTGCCAGGTTTAGCTACATTTTTATCATAATCGCCACTCAAAACCTGCCAACAAGGTCTGAAAACTAGACCAAAACAAATAACCCGCAGCAAGAGAGGACTAGGCATATTTATCCAGTAGGTGTCTCTATAATGACAATCTAAATACAACTGGTAACATTGCTTCACCTTGTTTTCTGCATTTTACTCTTTGTTATTGGTTCATCACGTCAAATGATTTAATCTGAACTATAGAATTAATTTGATAGTGAATGGTTAAGACATGTTTTTTTTTCTCCAGAAAAAATTATTGTGAAATGGTGTTAATACAAGTCACATTGATGTTAAAATAATCATATTTTCAACTGGAGTATAAAAATCAAAAAGGCCCAACAGTTTGCCTTTTGGCTTATATTATTTCCTAAAAATTATTTTTACATTTATGTCCCAGTCACCCATCCTTCTGGAGATGGACATGAAAGAGAGAGAGAGAGAGGATATCAATCATGAGTTTTATTCTTGTCATGTCCTGACCATAGTAAGATGTGATTTTCTATGGTATAGTAGGTCAGGGCGTGACGGGGTGTTTTGTGTATTTCTATGTTTTCTATTTCTATGTTTAAGTTCTACTTTTTCTATATCTATGTTTTTTTGGGGGGGGGGGGGGGGTTGATCTCCAATTGGAGGCAGCTGGTCCTCATTGCCTCTGATTGGAGATCATATTTAAGTAGGGTTTTTTTCCCACCTGTGTTTGTGGGCACTTATTTTCTGTTTAGTCTTTGTACCTGACAGAACTGTATTTCTGATCGTTTGCCTTTTGTTATTTTGTCTTTAGTATTTTTGAGTTAATAAATATCATAATGAGCACTCAGCACGCTGTGTTTTTGTCCCCTCTATACGATGCCCGTTACAATTCTACTATTATTTAATCAATCATTACTATTATAATTTTTTTATAGTGGAGATCAAGTTTATAAATTGCCTGGCTGGGCTGATGAGACTGTGGATTGTACAGTCAGATGGAACAGAGTAAATAGGCATTTTAATGTCATAGATTTAGCCGGTGGTAACTTTTGGAATAGATACTGGCTGGAATGTGGTGTTAACCAAATCAGCATTCAGGATTAGACACAGCCATTGTATAAATGCTAATAACAGTAGCCAACTACTGAAATAGATATTATGGGGAGGTCAACGAGCAAAAATTCACTTAAATATAGCTTAAGTTATATGCGTATTGGCAACAGCTTCATGTCCACTCTGATGCTGACATGGAGGGAGGCTCCAGAAAATGGAGCCAAACTTTAATGAGACTTTAATTACAGAAATATAGGCTAATGTTTGACAATAATAATGTAGGATAATTAACATTTAACGTCTAAAGTCTTGATTCTGTTGACATAGTCGAGTCACAGTTCATTCAGATCAAATGGTCACAAGTGCGTAGAGAAAAGGCCAGTGCCTGTTGCACACTACACACACATCACCCACCATTGCAATCTTAGCAGAGGCAGTCAGCATTCACAACGCAGGTCATATTAGCAAACCATGTTGCATCTGTAGATCTCCCCTCTTTCAAAATTTCTAACAGATATTTTAATCTAGGTCACGTGTTCCCTGTAATTGCATTTTGGAACATTAGTGCATAGCTTACTGCTATGTTCGCATTTCTGCACTTATAATGTGAAGAAATAATAGTTTATCAACATTTTAAGCGAAACGTTCTGATTTGTTGCTTCAGCCTAATTTTTTTAAAAGTTTTTATTTTGATGTACGGTAGTTGCATGACTTTTGGATCCACCGTCCCAGAACTGTCCCAGAGTCTGTGTGAACTGTTCTAGAGTCTGTTAGAACTGTTCTAGAGTCTGTTAGAACTGTTCTAGAGTCTGTTAGAACTGTTCCAGAGTCTGTTAGAACTGTCCCAGAGTCTGGTAGAACTGTCCCAGAGTCTGTGTGAACTGTTCTAGAGTCTGTTAGAACTGTTCTAGAGTCTGTTAGAACTGTTCCAGAGTCTGTGTGAACTGTCCCAGAGTCTGTTAGAACTGTTCTAGAGTCTGTTAAAACTGTCCCAGAGTCTGTTGCGAACTGTCCCAGAGTCTGTTAGAACTGTCCCAGAGTCTGTGTGAACTGTCCCAGAGTCTGTTAGAACTGTTCCACAGTCTGTTAGAACTGTTCTAGAGTCTGTGCGAACTGTCCCAGAGTCTGTTAGAACTGTCCCACAGTCTGTTAGAACTGTCCCAGAGTCTGTGTGAACTGTCCCAGAGTCTGTTAGAACTGTTCTAGAGTCTGTTAGAACTGTCCCAGAGTATGTGTGAACTGTCCCAGAGTCTGTGTGAACTGTCCCACAGTCTGTTAGAACTGTCCCAGAGTCTGTGTGAACTGTCCCAGAGTCTGTGTGAACTGTCCCAGAGTCTGTTAGAACTGTCCCACAGTCTGCGTGAACTGTCCCAGAGTCTGTTAGAACTGTCCCACAGTCTGCGTGAACTGTCCCAGAGTCTGTTAGAACTGTCCCACAGTCTGCGTGAACTGTCCCAGAGTCTGTTAGAACTGTCCCAGAGTCTGTTAGAACTGTTCTAGAGTCTGTTAGAACTGTCCCAGAGTATGTGTGAACTGTCCCAGAGTCTGTGTGAACTGTCCCACAGTCTGTTAGAACTGTCCCAGAGTATGTGTGAACTGTCCCAGAGTCTGTTAGAACTGTCCCACAGTCTGTGTGAACTGTCCCACAGTCTGTTAGAACTGTCCCAGAGTCTGTTAGAACTGTCCCACAGTCTGTTAGAACTGTCCCAGAGTCTGTTAGAACTGTTCTAGAGTCTGTGTGAACTGTCCCAGAGTCTGTTAGAACTGTCCCAGAGTCTGTTAGAACTGTTCTAGAGTCTGTTAGAACTGTCCCAGAGTCTGTTAGAACTGTCCCAGAGTCTGTTAGAACTGTCCCACAGTCTGTTAGAACTGTCCCAGAGTCTGTTAGAACTGTTCTAGAGTCTGTTAGAACTGTCCCAGAGTCTGTTAGAACTGTCCCACAGTCTGTGTGAACTGTCCCAGAGTCTGTTAGAACTGTCCCAGAGTCTGTTAGAACTGTCCCAGAGTCTGTTAGAACTGTCCCACAGTCTGTGTGAACTGTCCCAGAGTCTGTCAGAACTGTTCTAGAGTCTGTTAGAACTGTCCCAGAGTCTGTTAGAACTGTCCCACAGTCTGTTAGAACTGTCCCAGAGTCTGTTAGAACTGTTCTAGAGTCTGTTAGAACTGTCCCAGAGTCTGTTAGAACTGTCCCACAGTCTGTTAGAACTGTCCCAGAGTCTGTTATAACTGTCCCACAGTCTGTGTGAACTGTCCCAGAGTCTGTTAGAACTGTCCCACAGTCTGTTAGACCTGTCCCACAGTCTGTTAGAACTGTCCCAGAGTCTGTTAGAACTGTCCCAGAGTCTGTTAGAACTGTCCCACAGTCTGTTAGACCTGTCCCACAGTCTGTTAGAACTGTCCCAGAGTCTGTTAGAACTGTCCCAGAGTCTGTTAGAACTGTCCCACAGTCTGTTAGACCTGTCCCACAGTCTGTTAGAACTGTCCCAGAGTCTGTTAGAACTGTCCCAGAGTCTGTTAGAACTGTCCCAGAGTCTGTTAGAACTGTCCCACAGTCTGTGTGAACTGTCCCAGAGTCTGTTAGAACTATCCCAGAGTCTGTTAGAACTGTTCTAGAGTCTGTTAGAACTGTTCCAGAGTCTGTTAGAACTGTTCTAGAGTCTGTTAGAACTATCCCAGAGTCTGTTAGAACTGTTCTAGAGTCTGTTAAAACTGTTCCAGAGTCTGTTAGAACTGTCCCAGAGTCTGTGTGAACTGTCCCAGAGTCTGTTAGAACTGTCCCAGAGTCTGTTAGAACTGTTCTAGAGTCTGTTAGAACTGTCCCAGAGTCTGTGTGAACTGTCCCAGAGTCTGTTAGAACTGTTCTAGAGTCTGTTAGAACTGTTCCAGAGTCTGTTAGAACTGTCCCAGAGTCTGTTAGAACTGTTCTAGAGTCTGTTAGAACTGTTCCAGAGTCTGTGTGAACTGTTCCAGAGTCTGTTAGAACTGTTCTAGAGTCTGTGCGAACTGTCCCAGAGTCTGTTAGAACTGTTCTAGAGTCTGTTAGAACTGTTGTAGAGTTTGTGTGAACTGTCCCAGAGTCTGTTAGAACTATCCCACAGTCTGTTAGAACTGTCCCACAGTCTGTTAGAACTGTTCTAGAGTCTGTTAGAACTGTTCTAGAGTCTGTGTGAACTGTTCTAGAGTCTGTTAGAACTGTCCCACAGTCTGTTAGAACTGTTCTAGAGTCTGTTAGAATTGTTCTAGAGTCCTGTTAGAACTGTTCTAGAGTCTGTGTGAACTGTTCCAGAGTCTGTTAGAACTGTCCCAGAGTCTGTGTGAACTGTCCCAGAGTCTGTTAGAACTGTCCCAGAGTCTGTTAGAACTGTTCTAGAGTCTGTTAGAACTGTTCTAGAGTCTGTTAGAACTGTTCTAGAGTCTGTTAAAACTGTCCCAGACATATTTTGTTTATCATCCCTGGGATGTACGGGACGCCCTTAAAGCCTAACCAGAGAGAAAGCACATGGTTTGATCCTCTCTCCCGCCCTCTAAAACGGTTGGATGATTATTTCTCAGTTGTTCTCCCTTGCTGTGTTGGTTCTAATAATGATTGGTAAGACTGGGGGGGGGGGGGGGGCGTACAGGACAGGATACAACTCTCTACACCAATGACTGTGGTCCACACACACACGCACACACACACACACACACACCTGCTGCCCTCCCCCCTCCCTATCACTCACTCAGTCACTCAGCAACAGCCTGCCTCACGCCCTGATAGTCAGCAGCAGCAGGTCACAGTACACCTACCTGGCACTAGAGGTCGACCGATTATGATTTTTCCATGCCGATACCGATTATTGGATGACCAAAAAGCCGATACCGATTAATCGGACGATTTTTTACATTTTTTTTATTTGTAATAATGACAATTACAACAATACTGAATGAACGCTTATTTTAACTTAATATAATACATCAGTAAAATCAATTTAGCCTCAAATAAATAATGAAACATGTTCAATTTGGTTTAAATAATGTAAAAACAAAGTGTTGAAGAAGAAAGCAAAAGTGCAATATGTGCCATGTAAAAAAGCTAACGTTTAAGTTCCTTGCTCAGAACATGAGAACATATGAAATCTGGTGGTTGCTTTTAACATGAGTCTTCAATATTCCCAGGTAAGAAGTTTTAGGTTGTAGTTATTATAGGAATTATAGGACTATTTCTCTCTATACGATTTGTATTTCATATACCTTTGACTATTGGATGTTCTTATAGGCACTTTAGTATTGCCAGTGTAACAGTATAGCTTCCGTCCCTCTCCTCGCTACTACCTGGGCTAGAACCAGGAACACATCGACAACAGCCACCCTCGAAGCAGCGTTACCCATGCAGAGCAAGGGGAACAACTACTCCAAGTCTCAGAGCGAGTGACGTTTGAAACGCTATTAGCGCGCACCCGGCTAACTAGCTAGCCATTTCACATCGGTTACACCAGCCTAATCTTGGGTGTTGAAAGGCTTGAAGTCATAAACAGCGCAATGCATTGCGAAGGGCTGCTGGCAAAATGCACGAAAGTGCTGTTTGAATGAATGCTTACGAGCATGCTGCTGCCTACCATCGCTCAGTCAGACTGCTCTATCAAATCATAGACTTAATTATAACATGATAGCACACAGAAATATGAGCCTTAGGTCATTAATATGGTCGAATCCGGAAACTATCATCTCAAAAACAAAACGTTTTTCCTGTCAGTGAAATACAGAACCGTTACGTATTTTATCGAACGGGTGGCATCCCTAAGTCTAAATATTCCTGTTACATTGCACAACCTTCAATGTTATGTCATAATTACGTAAAATTCTGGCAAATTAGTTCGCAACGAGCCAAACTGTTGTATATACCCTGACTCTGCGTGCAATGAACGCAAAATGACACAATTTCACCTGGTTAATATTGCCTGCTAACCTGGATTTCTTTTAGCTAAATATGCAGGTTTAAAAATATATACTTCTGTGTATTGATTTTAAGAAAGGCATTGATGTTTATGGTTAGGTACAGTCGTGCAACGAATGTGCTTTTTTCGCAAATGCGCTTCTGTTAAATCATCCTCCGTTTGGCAAAGTCGGCTGTCTTTGTTAGGAAGAAATAGTCTTCACAGTTCGCAACGAGCCAGGCGGCCCAAACTGCTGCATATACCCTGACTCGCAAGAGAAGTGACACATTTTCCCTAGTTAAAAGAAATTCATGTTAGCATGCAATATTAACTAAATATGCAGGTTTAAAAATATATACTTGTGTATTGATTGATGTTTATGGTTGGAGCAATGTGTACCTAAGCGATTATATGCAACGCAGGACAGGCTAGATAAACTAGTAATATCATCAACCATGTGTAGTTAACTAGTGATTATGATTGATTGATTGTTTTTTATAAGATAAGTTTAATGCTAGCTAGCAACTTACCTTGGCTTCTTACTGCATTCGTGTAACAGGCAGGCTCCTCGTGGAGTGCAATGTCAAGCAGGTGGTTAGAGCGTTGGACTAGTTAACCGTAAGGTTGCAAGATTGAATCCCCGAGCTGACAAGGTAAAAATCTGTCGTTCTGCCCCTGAACAAGGCAGTTAACCCACCGTTCCTAGGCCGTCATTGAAAATAAGAATGTGTTCTTTAACTGACTGAAAAAAATCATAATAATCGCCCAAATCGGCGTCCAAAAATACCGATATCCAATTGTTATAAAAACTTGAAATCGGCCCTAATTAATAGGCCATTCCCATTAATCGGTCAACCTCTACCTGACACCCAGGTGCAATTTAGAAATAGCCCAAAAATCTGCAACCTGCGACCAATAGATTTTCACCCGCGACATCGTTTTCAAGTAGCCCAATTCTGTGGGAAACATGCTCCCCGTTTCAGTAAACACACTGCAAGGCCCTCCGCTTGCTACAGCACCTGTCCCTCGTGCTTTATCAGCTCTGATTAATAAAGTAGCTTACAAATTGACTTTTCTGCTGCTTCCCTCACTCGGATCGGAACGGGTCTATTTGTCCTCGCGTCCGATTGGAATGGGTCTCTATATTTAAAAATGTATTTATGAATATCAGATCCGAGTGTGAAAACCCCAGATCTATTTCGAAATGGGTCCAAGACCTCTACTTGAGAGGCCAACATAGCAATCCCTGTCACAACAGACAATGCCAGGAACACTGTGAATGCTGTCACAACAGACAATGCCAGGAACACTGTGAATGCTGTCACAACAGACAATACCAGGAACACTGTGAATGCTGTCACAACAGACAATACCAGGAACACTGTGAATGCTGTCACAACAGACAATGCCAGGAACACTGTGAATGCTGTCACAACAGACAATACCAGGAACACTGTGAATGCTGTCACAGAAGCTGAACTTGGGACACAAATAGTGTGCTTTTTAGTTTTGCGTCTTTTACCAAATAAATCCAAAATGAACTCCAGTAACTGTTGGCATTTCATTTCCCCGCTGTACCGTAACCGAACCGTGACCTCAAAACCGCAATATACGTACCTGGGTTTAGTGAACCGTCACACCTCTAGTTATGAGTAATGTGGGATTATTTTGGGGGAATCCATCCACCCAACCATACAAAGTAACTCATAGGCTACCTGCCAGATTTTGGCGGTGGGCAGCTATGAGTGAATTTTACTATTAATAAAATTGAAGCGATATTCTATTTTGGCCAGGCATGGGGGATACACGATAACAAAAGATTTAACCAATGTCATTCCTATTTCAGGCCGAACAAAGCAAGAGGGGCATTTTCCTCTTCAAACACCCTCTCAAACAGACACACTTCACTTGCGAATGTTGATTAGCCTGGTTGTTATGACAACAGACACCTGGGATGAGAAGGCCAATGAAAGGGTCTAATTTCTCTCTAAAACAAGAGGCTAACAAAGCACCAGGAGACTGGCCCTGGTTCCCTGCCTGACTGGCTCCCTGGCTGACTGGCTCGCTGGCTGACTGGCTCCCTGGTTGACTGGTTCCCTGCCTGACTGGCTCCCTGGCTGACTGGCTCCCTGGTTGACTGGTTCCCTAACTGACTGGCTCCCTGGCTGACTGGCTCGCTGGCAGACTGGCTCCCTGGTTGACTGGTTCCCTAACTGACTGGCTCCCTGGCTGACTGGCTCCCTGGTTGACTGGCTCCCTGGCTGGCCACAAAAACCTGAGGCACACACCCTATAGAGAGTCAGACCAGAGCAGCTATCTGAGGATAGGAGTAGAGCCAAGAGGTGAACCTCGATCCAGCTAAACATAGAGGCTGTATCCAACTAAACATAGAGCCTGTATCCAACTAAACATAGAGCTTGTATCCAACTAAACATAGAGCCTGTATCCCACTAAACATAGAGCCTGTATCCAACTAAACATAGAGCCTGTATCCCACTAAACATAGAGCCTGTATCCAACTAAACATAGAGCCTGTATCCAACTAAACATAGAGGCTGTATCCAACTAAACATAGAGCCTGTATCCAACTAAACATAGAGCTTGTATCCAACTAAACATAGAGCCTGTATCCCACTAAACATAGAGCCTGTATCCAACTAAACATAGAGCCTGTATCCCACTAAACATAGAGCCTGTATCCCACTAAACATAGAGCCTGTATCCAACTAAACATAGAGCCTGTATCAAACTAAACATAGAGCCTGTATCCCACTAAACACAGAGCCTGTATCCCACTAAACATAGAGCCTGTATCAAACTAAACATAGAGCCTGTATCCAACAAAACATAGAGCCTGTATCAAACTAAACATAGAGCCTGTATCCAACTAAACATAGAGCCTGTATCAAACTAAACATAGAGCCTGTATCCAACAAAACATAGAGCCTGTATCAAACTAAACATAGAGCCTGTATCCCACTAAACACAGAGCCTGTATCCAACTAAACATAGAGCCTGTATCCAACTAAACATAGAGCCTGTATCCCACTAAACACAGAGCCTGTATCCCACTAAACATAGAGCCTGTATCCAACAAAACATAGAGCCTGTATCAAACTAAACATAGAGCCTGTATCCCACTAAACATAGAGCCTGTATCCAACTAAACATAGAGGCTGTATCCCACTAAACACAGAGCCTGTATCCAACAAAACATAGAGCTTGTATCCCACTAAACACAGAGCCTGTATCCCACTAAACACAGAGCCTGTATCCCACTAAACACAGAGCCTGTATCCAACAAAACATAGAGCTTGTATCCAACTAAACATAGAGGCTGTATCCAACTAAACCCACATCCTGTATCCAGCTAAACCCACATCCTGTATCCAACTAAACCCACATCCTGTATCCAACTAAACATAGAGCGTGTATCCAACTAAACATAGAGCCTGTATCCAACTAAACATAGAGCCTGTATCCAACTAAACATAGAGCCTGTATCAAACTAAACATAGAGCCTGTATCCAACTAAACATAGAGCCTGTATCCAACTAACATAGAGCCTGTATCCAACTAAACATAGAGCCTGTATCCAACTAAACATAGAGCCTGTATCCCACTAAACACAGAGCCTGTATCCAACTAAACATAGAGCCTGTATCCAACTAAACATAGAGGCTGTATCCCACTAAACACAGAGCCTGTATCCAACTAAACCCACATCCTGTATCCAACTAAACCCACATCCTGTATCCAACTAAACATAGAGCCTGTATCCAACTAAACCCACATCCTGTATCCAACTAAACATAGAGCCTGTATCCAACTAAACATAGAGCCTGTATCCAACTAAACATAGAGCCTGTATCCAACTAAACATAGAGCCTGTATCAAACTAAACATAGAGCCTGTATCCCACTAAACACAGAGCCTGTATCCAACTAAACATAGAGCCTGTATCCAACTAAACATAGAGGCTGTATCCAACTAAACATAGAGCCTGTATCCAACTAAACCCACATCCTGTATCCAACTAAACATAGAGCCTGTATCCAACTAAACCCACATCCTGTATCAAACTAAACATAGAGCCTGTATCCAACTAACATAGAGCCTGTATCCAACAAAACATAGAGCCTGTATCAAACTAAACATAGAGCCTGTATCCAACAAAACATAGAGCCTGTATCAAACTAAACATAGAGCCTGTATCCAACAAAACATAGAGCCTGTATCAAACTAAACATAGAGCCTGTATCCAACTAAACATAGAGCCTGTATCAAACTAAACATAGAGCCTGTATCCAACAAAACATAGAGCCTGTATCAAACTAAACATAGAGCCTGTATCCCACTAAACACAGAGCCTGTATCAAACTAAACATAGGGCCTGTATCCCACTAAACATAGAGCCTGTATCCAACTAACATAGAGCCTGTATCCAACAAAACATAGAGCCTGTATCAAACTAAACATAGAGCCTGTATCAAACTAAACATAGAGCCTGTATCCAACTAACATAGAGCCTGTATCCAACTAAACATAGAGCCTGTATCCCACTAAACATAGAGCCTGTATCCCACTAAACATAGAGCCTGTATCCAACTAACATAGAGCCTGTATCCAACTAAACATAGAGCCTGTATCCCACTAAACATAGAGCCTGTATCCCACTAAACACAGAGCCTGTATCCCACTAAGCATAGAGCCTGTATCCCACTAAACATAGAGCCTGTATCAAACTAAACATAGGGCCTGTATCAAACTAAACATAGAGCCTGTATCCCACTAAACATAGAGCCTGTATCCAACTAACATAGAGCCTGTATCCAACTAAACATAGAGCCTGTATCCCACTAAACATAGAGCCTGTGTCCAACTAAACGTAGAGCCCGTATCAAACTAAACACAGAGCCTGTATCCCACTAAACACAGAGCCTGTATCCCACTAAACATAGAGCCCGTATCAAACTAAACATAGAGCCTGTATCCCACTAAACATAGAGCCTGTATCCCACTAAACATAGAGCCTGTATCCCACTAAACATAGAGCCTGTATCCCACTAAACATAGAGCCTGTATCCCACTAAACACAGAGCCCGTATCAAACTAAACATAGAGCCTGTATCCAACTAAACATAGAGGCTGTATCCCACTAAACATAGAGGCTGTATCCCACTAAACACAGAGCCTGTATCCCACTAAACATAGAGCCCGTATCCCACTAAACATAGAGCCCGTATCAAACTAAACACAGAGCCTGTATCCCACTAAACATAGAGCCTGTATCCCACTAAACATAGAGGCTGTATCCCACTAAACATAGAGCCTGTATCCCACTAAACATAGAGCCTGTATCCCACTAAACATAGAGCCTGTATCCCACTAAACACAGAGCCTGTATCCCACTAAACACAGAGCCTGTATCCAACTAAACATAGAGGCTGTATCCAACTAAACATAGAGCCTGTATCCTTTTCCCATCAGAGATGTTTTCCCATCAGAGATGTTTTCCCATCAGAGATGTTTTCCATCAGAGATGTTTTCCCATCAGAGATGTTTTCCCATCAGAGATGTTTTCCCATCAGAGATGTTTTCCCATCAGAGATGTTTTCCATCAGAGATGTTTTCCCATCAGAGATGTTTTCCCATCAGAGATGTTTTCCCATCAGAGATGTTTTCCCATCAGAGATGTTTTCCCATCAGAGATGTTTTCCCATCAGAGATGTTTTCCCATCAGAGATGTTTTCCCATCAGAGATGTTTTCCCATCAAATCGACTTGTTGCCGATAAAAGGCTGTGCTTGATGAAGTTGTGCACATAAAAATACCTTTTGAGGTTAAATTACCATTTACCAAATAAAAAATAGAAGTTAAATGAGTTTCTAGATTACACTCTACTGATGGTTTTATCACCCAACATTTTTTTTAGCAAAAAGCTAAATTAGCATGACACAAACTGAATTAAATGTAAAATGCTTTGAAAAGAACAAGCTGGGTATAAGCTCAATGATCCGTTGACATTTCACAGAGATTTGCTTGTTTTGAAAAAAATTAAAAAAGGAATTTCAAATGAATATGAAAAGCGTAAATAAATAACAAACTTTAAAAGTTTCAAAGTTCTTGAAATGTTCCATATTGACTAATCTTCATGTCTTAAAGTAATGATGGACTGTCATTTACATATACACAAATAAGAAAATACTACAGTACCAGTCAAAAGTTTGGACACACCTACTCATTCCAGTGTTTTTCTTTATTTTTACTATTTTCTACATTGTATAGTGAAAACATCAAAACTATGAAATAACACATATAACCAAAAAAGTGTTAAACAAATAAAAATGTATTTTTTATTTGAGATTCTTCAAAGTAGCCACTCTTCGCCTTGATGACAACTTTGCACACTCTTGGCATTCTCTCAACCAGCTTCACCTGGAATGCTTTTTTTTGCTTATTTTTTCACCTGGAATGCTTCAACAGTCTTGAAGGATTTCCCACATATGCTGAGCACTTGTTGGCTGCTTTTCCTTCACTCTGGGTCCAACTCATCCTAAACCATCTCAATTGGGTTGAGGTCGGGTGATTGTGGAGGCCAGGTCATCTGATGCAGCACTCCATCACTCTCCTTGGTCAAATAGCCCTTTCACAGCCTTGAGGTGTGTTTTGGGTCATTGTCCTGTTGAAAAACAAATGATAGTCCCACTAAGCGCAAACCAGATGGGATGGCGTATCGCTGCAGAATGCTGTGGTAGCAATGCTGGTTAAGTGTGCCTTGAATTCTAAATAAATCACAGATAGTGTCACCAGCAAAGCACCCCCACACCATGACACCTCCTCCTCCATGCTTCACAGTGGGAACCACAAATGCGGAAATCATCCGTTCACATACTCAGCGTTTCACAAAGACACGGCGGTTGGAACCAGAAATCTCAAATTCGGACTCATCAGACCAAAGGACAGATTTCCACCGGCCCAGGCAAGTCTCTTCTTCTTATTGATGTCTTTTAGTAGTGATTTATTTGAAGTATTTCGACCATGAAGGCCATGAGAGCCAGTTTCATCATAGTGCTTGGTGGTTTTTGCGACTGCACTTGAAGAAACTTTCTAAGTTCTTGAAATGTTCCGTGTTGACTGACCTTCATGTCTTAAAGTAATGATGGACTGTCATTTCTTTTTGCTTATTTGAGCTGTTCTTGCCATAATATGGACTCTGTCTTTTACCAAATAGGGTTATCTTCTGTATACCACCGCTACCTTGTCACAACACAACTGATTGGCTCAAACGCATTAAGGAAAGAAATTCCACAAATGAACTTTTAAGAAGGCACACCTGTTAATTGAAATGCATTCCAGGTGACAACCTCATGAAGCTGGTTGAGAGAATGCCAAGAGTGTGCAAAGCTGTCATCAAGGTAAAGGGTGACTACTTTGAAGAATCTCAAATATAAAATATATTTTGATTTGTTTAACAATTTTTTGGTTACTACATGATTCCATATGTGTTATTTCATAGTTTTGATGTCTTCACTATTATTATTCTACAATGTAGAAAATAGTAAAAATAAAGAAAATCCCTGGAATGAGTAGGTTGGTCCAAACTTTTGACTGGTACTGTTTATGTCATTGTCTTAAAATCGATATCCATCTCACCTCTACCTATATCGTTTTATGTCCTTCGAATTCGCTGGAAGAAAGATGAGGTGTTCAACGGGCAAGTGAGCCTGTCAGGTAGCCCGTATTTTCCCACAGAATCCAGCCTAGCTGATGCAATTTTCCAGATTTTTGTCCACTTTCTTTCCTCTGGCCTCCATTGATTTAGTCACCCTGATTCTGGCCCTCTTACGAGGGTAGAAAGTGTTGAACGGATTATGATAAAGACATGAGGTTTGGACCATTGGTTTTTCTTAAGAGGATTATCTATACAATTAACATTCTATTTTACCCATTGGTCAAAAAAGATGTGTTTTTGATTGGACGCCTTAAACACAATCACCACCTCACCCTCCAAACTAGGTTCATTCAACCACAGCTAAAAGATGAAGACAGAGTAGCCTATATCCTGAGCTAACAACAACAGGTAGTTAACATTAGTTAACATTAACACTAACTTAACGCTGACCATATCCTGAGTTGTAGCAGGGTTGTATTCATTAGTGCACACCATTGCAAAACGTAGCAAAAATATTTTACAAACCAAAAAATAGTGTTTCTTATTAGACAAGTTCTGGTAGTCCCTCCCTGTTTCAGTCCGTTCTCTTCCAACCTTAATTAACAGGCCCAGGTGTAGAGGCTTACCCTGCCAGTGAGTCTGTCCTGGTTCTGCAGCAGGGCATGGAGCAATGCGGGGGTGGAATCTTCCAGGTGCAGGGCCTGGCACAAGTCAGATAGCTCCTCGGGGCACAGCGACCCGGCGCCACTGGTGTCGAAACTTCCAAATACCTCCTTCAGCCGCTCCTCGTACTGATCCTGCTGGCCGTCATCCATCCCATAGGACAGCACCCTGCCCTGGAGACAGAGTTAGCACAGTTATAGGACAGCACCCTGCCCTGGAGACAGAGTTAGCACAGTTATAGGACAGCACCCTGCCCTGGAGTCAGAGTTAGCACAGTTATAGGACAGCACCCTGCCCTGGAGACAGAGTTAGCACAGTTATAGGACAGCACCCTGCCCTGGAGTCAGAGTTAGCACAGTTATAGGACAGTACCCTGCCCTGGAGTCAGAGTTAGCACAGTTATAGGACAGCACCCTGCCCTGGAGACAGAGTTAGCACAGTTATAGGACAGTACCCTGCCCTGGAGACAGAGTTAGCACAGTTATAGGACAGTACCCTGCCCTGGAGTCAGAGTTAGCACAGTTATAGGACAGCACCCTGCCCTGGAGTCAGAGTTAGCACAGTTATAGGACAGCACCCTGCCCTGGAGACAGAGTTAGCACAGTTATAGGACAGCACCCTGCCCTGGAGACAGAGTTAGCACAGTTATAGGACAGCACCCTGCCCTGGAGACAGAGTTAGCACAGTTATAGGACAGCACCCTGCCCTGGAGACAGAGTTAGCACAGTTATAGGACAGCACCCTGACCTGGAGACAGAGTTAGCACAGTTATAGGACAGCACCTTGACCTGGAGACAGAGTTAGCACAGTTATAGGACAGCACCCTGCCCTGGAGACAGAGTTAGCACAGTTATAGGACAGCACCCTGCCCTGGAGACAGAGTTAGCACAGTTATAGGACAGCACCCTGCCCTGGAGACAGAGTTAGCACAGTTATAGGACAGCACCCTGACCTGGAGACAGAGTTAGCACAGTTATAGGACAGCACCCTGCCCTGGAGACAGAGTTAGCACAGTTATAGGACAGCACCCTGCCCTGGAGACAGAGTTAGCACAGTTATAGGACAGCACCCTGACCTGGAGACAGAGTTAGCACAGTTATAGGACAGCACCCTGACCTGGAGACAGAGTTAGCACAGTTATAGGACAGCACCCTGCCCTGGAGACAGAGTTAGCACAGTTATAGGACAGCACCCTGCCCTGGAGACAGAGTTAGCACAGTTATAGGACAGCACCCTGACCTGAACACACACAGAGAGTGAGATAAAGATCTCTCTCTCTCCTACCCCTCTCCCTCCCTCTATATATATATATAAACACATAAACTCAGCAAAAAAAGAAACAGCCCTTTTTCAGGACCCTGTCTTTCAAAGATAATTAGTAAAAATCCAAATAACTTCACAGATCTTCATTGTAAAGGGTTTAAACACTGTTTCCCCATGCTTGTTCAATGAACCATAAACAATCAATGAACATGCACCTGTGAAACGGTCGTTAAGACACTAACAGCTTACAGAAGGAAGGCAATTAAGGTCACAGTTATGACAATTTAGGACACTAAAGAGGCCTTTCTACTGACTTTGAAAAACACCAAAAGAAATATGCCCAGGGTCCCTGCTCATCTGCGTGAACATGCCTTAGGCATGCTGCAAGGAGGTGTGAGGACTGCAGATGTGGCCAGGGCAATAAATTGCAATGTCCGTACTGTGAGACGCTTAAGACAGCACTACAGGGAGACAGGACGGACAGCTGATTGTCCTCGCAGTGCCAGACCACGTGTAACAACACCTGCACAGGATCGGTACATCCGAACATCACACCTGCGGGACAGGTAGAGGATGGCAACAACAACTGCCCGAGTTACACCAGGAATGCACAATCCCACCATCAGAGCTCAGACTGTCCGCAATAGGCTGAGAGGCTGGACTGAGGGCTTGTAGGCCTGTTGTAAGGCAGGTCCTCACCAGACATCACTGGCAACAACGTCGCCTATGGGCACAAACCCACTGTCACTGGACCAGACAGGACTGGCAAAAAGTGCTCTTCACTGACGAGTCGCAGTTTTGTCTCACCAGGGATGATGGTCGGATTCGCGTTTATCGTCGAAGGAATGAGCGTTACACCAAGGCCTGTACTCTGGAGCGGGATCGATTTGGAGGTGGAGGGTCCGTCATGGTCTGGGGCGGTGTGTCACAGCATCATCGGACTGAGCTTGTTGTCATTGCAGGCAATCTTCAACGCTGTGCATTACAGGGAAGACATCCTCCTCCCTCATGTGGTACCCTTCCTGTAGGCTCATCCTGACATGACCCTCCAGCATGACAATGCCACCAGCCATACTGCTCGTTCTGTGCGTGATTTCCTGCCAGACAGGGATGTCAGTGTTCTGCCATGGCCAGCGAAGACCCCGGATCTCAATCCCATTGAGCACGTCTGGGACCTGTTGGATTGGAGGGTGAGGGCTAGGGCCATTCCTCCCAGAAATGCCCGGGAACTTGCAGGTGCCTTGGTGGAAGAGTGGGGTAACATCTCACAACAAGACCTGGCAAATCTGGTGCAGTCCATGAGGAGGAGATGCACTGCAGTACTTAATGCAGCTGGTGGCCACACCAGATACTGACTGTTACTTTTGATTTTGACCCCCCCTTTGTTCAGGGACACATTATTCCATTTCTGTTAGTCACATGTCTGTGGAACTTGTTCAGTTTATGTCTCAGTTGTTGAATCTTGTTATGTTCATACAAATATTTACACATGTTAAGTTAGCTGAAAATAAAACGCAGTTGACAGTGAGAGGAAGGTTTCTTTTTTGCTGAGTTTATATATATATATATATATATATATATAGGGAGAGAGAGAAAGAGAGAGAACCACATAATAATAACATACTCCATAGCACAGCACCATTGATACACGCACACACACACACACACACACACACACCCACACACACACACACACACACACACACACACACACACACACACACACACACACACACACACACACACACACACACACACACACACACACACACACACACACACACACACACACACACACACACACACACACACAGAGAGAGAGTACCAGTCAAAAGTTTGGACACACCTACTCATTCAAGGGTTTTTCTTTATTTTTACTATTGTAGAATAATAGTGAAGACATCAAAACGATGAAATAACACATATGGAATCAAGGCAAAGGGTGGCTACTTTGAAGAATCTCAAATATAAATATATTTTGATTTGTTTAACACTTTTTTGGTTACTACATGATTCCATGTGTGTTATTTAATAGTTTTGATGTCTTCACTATTATTCTACGATGTAGAAAATAGTAAAAATAAAGAAAAACAGCCTTGAATGAGTATGTCTGTCCAAACGTTTGACTGGTACTGTATATTCACCCTAAAAACCCTAGCCAAGCGAATAACGAGTTCACATTCCAGTACCAGTTTACACAGACAGCGAGACACTTACGATGAGGGTGGAAACATCCATAGTATGAACAGCCCCCATCAGCCTTCACCCAGCACTGGGAGTTTGATCAACTGTCGCTACACACCAGAGTCATTACGCGGTCGAGTGGCAAGGCTTTACCTAATCCAATCAGCCTTACTGGATGATGAGACAACCAGGCGTGCCACCTCCAATGACACCCTAATCCCTATTTAGCTCACTATCTTACAGGGCTCTGGTCAAAAGTAGTGCACAATATATTGGGGAATAGGGTGCCATTTGGGATACACACGATATATGGATACAGCCCAGGTGGATACAGCCCATAGCAGGGGTCTGGCTTGGCTGTGGCACGATGACTTCCAGCTGGTCGTAAGAATGAAGCATTACCTTTGACACATGATGGGATGCAGTTTGATGCAGAGGAACTAACTTAGTTTACAGAATACATTTGATGTGTATCTGCATAGTACTAAAAGTTGATATGGAAGATAAATCTCACAACAGATTAAAATCATTGCTATTGAGCTCAGAGGTGGAAGCAAGAATATTGTGTAAATCTACAAAAAATAAATACAAGCTTGAAGAGGAATGGGGGGTAATAACCATACCATACTAACTAATCAACCAGTGATTTAGTCAGTGCATATAGACGGCTTAGCTGACAACATTATGAAAACAATGTGACCGTTTCAATGGAGCAGAAGGCTGTGTGTTGTTGTGATTCTGGATGGCCAGATACAATGTAGACCATCCAAGCATTACCCCATTAATGAACTCTGAGTTACTTAGGCCTTGTGATTCTGGCCAGACAGCTACCAACAATAACAAGAAGCTGCCATGTAGGGAATCGTAGGCAGCTCGTTTCAGCCAGTTTCATTTTGTTCTTGATACCATGTCTTGATACCATGTCTTGATACCATGTCTTGATATGGTAGACATGAGAGGAGAGGGGGACCGGGGGAAGAGAGGAGAGGGGGACCGGGGGAAGAGAGGAGAGGGGGACCGGGGGAAGAGAGGAGAGGGGGACGAGAGGAGAGGGGGACCGGGGGGAGAGGGGGACGGGGGAAGAGAGGAGAGGGGGACGAGAGGAGAGAGGAGAGGGGGACCGGGGGGAGAACGGTAGAGCACCCAGTAGAGCTTGAACGCAGCCAGTGGCCTTGTTAATTGAGTTTACAACCAAGATTATGCATATACTGACAAGATGCATGTCTCTCGGCCCTAACAATGGGAGTCTTTGTCCACAAAGCGGCACGGCGGGCAGTCTAGTTCCGGCCTATCCTTTCTTTGAATTGGTGAATACATCTCATTAATGTAATCCTTTTTTTTTAATATTCGATGAGGGTTGTTGATGTCAACCCGCCTGTATTCACTGGAGAGAGATGCTATGCTACTAGCCTCATGCCATGAATATGGATAGCCATCTAGAGATATAACGTTTTTTTTCTTCTCTGTATTGCCTTAATGTCACATGTCCTACTTATATCAGTACACTCGTAACAACTTCAGCATTACAAAACGTCTATTCGATCAAATAAACCTCACGTAGCAAATAAACCATACATTTTTTTTTGTTGTTGACCAAATTCGACACCCTTTCATTGACCTCCGTATAAAAACTCATTCCTTGGTGTGTGAAATAACGACAAATCTCCAACTGCTGGAGGGAGACATATTTTCTGCTGAGTTGGGTCTCTTTCTCTTCCTCTCTGATCACAACAAAGACTTCTGCTAGCAACACGCTGGCCCGACCACTTGAGGATCTGTCTTTTTTCAGATCTCTATTTCTTGTGTTTGAGGTGTGCAAAAATCCACGTGTCACTTAAATCTCGCTGGACTGATTGATTTCATTTTACTCCTGCGACTCTTTCATACTCGGGTATTTTTTTTCTCTTCTTCCTGTTAACGTGACGACTGCGGGAAATATTTGTAATGACCTGTCAAACATACCCCGGTAATGGCTGAATGGAATACGCTGGCTTTCTGTTGAATCTATAAGAACGCTAGATCTTTGTCTGGGATTTAATGCACCCTCTCGACACATACATCACAAGAAAGAGAAGAAAGATCACTTTGTTTCAAGGCTCCTGAGTGGCGCAGCGGTTTAAGGCACTGCATCTCAGTGCTAAAGGTGTAACTTCAGACCCTGGTTCAAACCTGGGCTGTATCACAACCGGCTGTGATCTGGAGTCCCATAGAGCGGCACACAATTGGCTGTCATTGTAAATAAGAATTTGTTCTTAACTGGCTTGCCTACTTATATAAAGGTTAAAAAAAAAAATCATGGGAGTTTATTTTTGGTAGAATAGATTTTTTTTAATAATTGAAGACAGTCGAAATATTTACAAATTAGTTCAGGTAGGGTAGACAGAGCAGGTGAGTGCAGGTAGGGTAACAGAGCAGGTGAGTGCAGGTAGGGTAGACAGAGCAGGTGAGTACAGGTAGGGTAGACAGAGCAGGTGAGTACAGGTAGGATAAACAGAGCAGGTGAGTGCTGGTAGGGTAGACAGAGCAGGTGAGTACAGGTAGGGTAGATAGAGCAGGTGAGTTCAGGTTGGGAAGACAGAGCAGGTGAGTACAGGTAGGGTGGACAGAGCAGGTGAGTACAGGTAGGGTGGACAGAGCAGGTGAGTACCGGTAGGGTAGACAGAGCAGGTGAGTGCAGGTAGGGTAGACAGAGCAGGTGAGTACAGGTAGGGTAGACAGAGCAGGTGAGTGCAGGCAGGGTAGACAGAGCAGGTGAGTACAGGTAGGGTAGACAGAGCAGGTGAGTGCAGGCAGGGTAGACAGAGCAGGTGAGTTCAGGTAGGGTAAACAGAGCAGGTGAGTACAGGTAGGGTAGACAGAGCAGGTGAGTATAGGTAGGGTAGACAGTACAGGTAGGGTAGACAGAGCAGGTGAGTGCAGGCAGGGTAGACAGAGCAGGTGAGTACAGGTAGGGTAGACAGAGCAGGTAGGGTATCAGAGCAGGTGAGTGCAGGTAGGGTAGACAGAGCAGCTGAGTACAGGTAGGGTAGACAGAGCAGGTGAGTGCAGGCAGGGTAGACAGAGCAGGTGAGTACAGGTAGGGTAGACAGAGCAGGTGAGTGCAGGCAGGGTAGACAGAGCAGGTGAGTTCAGGTAGGGTAGACAGAGCAGGTGAGTACAGGTAGGGTGACAGAGCAGGTGAGTATAGGTAGGGTAGACAGTACAGGTAGGGTAGACAGAGCAGGTGAGTGCAGGCAGGGTAGACAGAGCGGGTGAGTACAGGTAGGGTAAACAGAGCAGGTGAGTGCTGGTAGGGTGACAGAGCAGGTGAGTACAGGTAGGGTTGACAGAGCAGGTGAGTTCAGGTAGGGTAGACAGAGCAGGTGAGTACAGGTAGGGTGGACAGAGCAGGTGAGTACAGGTAGGGTAGACAGAGCAGGTGAGTACAGGTAGGGTAGACAGAGCAGGTGAGTTCAGGTAGGGTAGACAGAGCAGGTAGGGTGACAGAGCAGGTGAGTTCAGGTAGGGTAGACAGAGCAGGTGAGTGCAGGTAGGGTAGACAGAGGAGGTGAGTGCAGGTAGGGTAGACAGTGCAGGTGAGTGCTGGTAGGGTGGCAGAGCAGGTGAGTTCGGGTAGGGCAGACAGAGCAGGTGAGTACAGGTAGGGTGGACAGAGCAGGTGAGTACAGGTAGGGTAGACAGAGCAGGTGAGTGCAGGCAGGGTAGACAGAGCAGGTGAGTACAGGTAGGGTAGACAGAGCAGGTGAGTACAGGTAGGTTAGACAGGGCAGGTGAGTACAGGTAGGGTAGACAGAGCAGGTGAGTACAGGTAGGGTAAACAGAGCAGGTGAATACAGGTAGGGTAGACAGAGCAGGTGAGTTCAGGTAGGGTAGACAGAGCAGGTGAGTACAGGTAGGGTAGACAGAGCAGGTGAGTACAGGTAGGGTAACAGAGCAGGTGAGTGCAGGTAGGGTAACAGAGCAGGTGAGTTCAGGTTGGGTAGACAGAGCAGGTGAGTTCAGGTAGGGTAGACAGAGCAGGTGAGTTCAGGTAGGGTAGACAGAGCAGGTGAGTACAGGTAGGGTGGACAGAGCAGGTGAGTGCAGGCAGGGTAGACAGAGCAGGTGAGTGCAGGTAGGGTGGACAGAGCAGGTGAGTACAGGTAGGGTTGACAGAGCAGGTGAGTTCAGGTAGGGTAGACAGAGCAGGTGAGCAAAGGTAGGGTAGACAGAGCAGGTGAGTGCTGGTAGGGTAGACAGAGCAGGTGAGTGCAGGTAGGGTAGACAGAGCAGGTGAGTGCAGGTAGGGTGGACAGAGCAGGTGAGTGCAGGTAGGGTGGACAGAGTAGGGGTTTGGTGGTTGCAGTCCTGTTCCACCCATTTATGTTAATGTACTCACTCAGCTTTTATTTATTTCATCACATTCCCAGTGTGTCAGAAGTTTACATACACTCAATTAGTATTTGGTAGCATTGCCTTTAAATTGTTTAACTTGGGTCAAACGTTTCGGGTAGCCTTCCACAAGCTTCCCACAATAAGTTGGGGGAATTTTTTTTGTTTTTGTGATGGCCACTCCAATACCTTCACTTTGTTGTCCTTAAGCCATTTTGCCACAACTTTGGAAGTATGCTTGGGGTCATTGTCCATTTGGAAGACCCATTTGCGACCAAGCTTTAACTATCCACATAATTTTCCTGCCTCATGATGCCATCTATTTTGTGAAGTGCACCAGTCCCTCCTACAGCAAAGCACCACCACAACATGTTGCTGCCACCCCCGTGCTTCACAGTTGGGATGGTGTTCTTCGGCTTGCAAGCCTCCCCCCTTTTCCTCCAAACATGACGAATGTCATTATGGCCAAACAGTTCTATTTTTGTTTCATCAGACCAGAGGACATTTCTCCAAAAAGTATGATCTTTGTCCTCATGAGCAGTTGCAAACCGTAGTCTGGCTTTTTATGGCGGTTTTGGAGCAGTGGCTTCTTCCTTGCTGAGCGGTCTTTCAGGTTATGTCGATATAGGAATCGTTTTACTGTGGATATAGATACTTTTGTACCTGTTTCCTCCAGCATCTTCACTAGGTCCTTTGCTGTTGTTCTGGGAATGATTTGCACTTGCACTCTGAGGTCAGTCACCATAGGATACTTCCCAAATGGCTCCCTATTCCCTATATCGTGCACTACATTTAAGCAGGGCCCAAAGGGTAGATACATTGTATTACATAAACTGGAAATAGTAACCTGGCTACTGGTTACGTGAGGTTAAAGGAATTTCATTTAATTTCCTGGACTATTATACTTTACTGACCTCCAATTGTCTGCATAGTGTAGCAATTATTACCCTAACCATAATATACCCATTATTACCCTAACCATAGTATGCCCATTATTACCCTAACCATAGTATACCCATTATTACCCTAACCATAGTATACCCATTTTTACCCTTTATTATACCCATTATTAACCTAACCATAGTATACCCATTATTAACCTAACCATAGTATACCCATTATTACCCTAACCACAGTATACCCATTATTAACCATAGTATACCCATTATTAACCATAGTATACCCATTATTAACCTAACCATAGTATACCCATTATTAACCTAACCATAGTATACCCATTATTACCCTAACCATAGTATACCCATTATTAACCTAACCATAGTATACCCATTATTACCCTAACCATAGTATACCAATTATTAACATAACCATAGTATACCCATTATTACCCTAACCATAGTATACCCATTACTGACCATAGTATACCCATTATTAACCTAACCATAGTATACCAATTATTAACCTAACCATAGTATACCCATTATTACCCTAACCATAGTATACCCATTATTACCCTAACCATAGTATACCCATTATTACCCTAACCATAGTATACCAATTATTAACCTAACCATAGTATACCCATTATTAACCATAGTATACCCATTATTACCCTAACCATAGTATACCCATTATTACCCTAACCATAGTATACCCATTATTACCCTTTATTATACCCATTATTAACCTAACCATAGTATACCCATTATTAACCTTACCATAGTATACCCATTATTACCCTAACCATAGTATACCCATTATTACCCTAACCATAGTACACCAATTATTAACCTAACCATAGTATACCTATTATTACCCTAACCATAGTATACCCATTATTAACCTAACCATAGTATACCCATTATTAACCATAGTATACCCATTATTAACCTAACCATAGTATACCCATTATTACCCTAACCATAGTATACCCATTATTACCCTTTATTATACCCATTATTAACCTAACCATAGTATACCCATTATTAACCTAACCATAGTATACCCATTATTACCCTAACCATAGTATACCCATTATTAACCATAGTATACCCATTATTAACCTAACCATAGTATACCCATTATTACCCTAACCATAGTATACCTATTATTACCCTAACCATAGTATACCCATTATTACCCTTTATTATACCCATTATTAACCTAGCCATAGTATACCCATTATTAACCTAACCATAGTATACCCATTATTACCCTAACCATAGTATACCCATTATTACCCTAACCATAGTATACCCATTATTACCCTAACCATAGTATACCAATTATTAACCTAACCATAGTATACCTATTATTACCCTAACCATAGTATACCCATTATTAACCATAGTATGCCCATTATTACCCTAACCATAGTATACCCATTATTACCCTAACCATAGTATACCCATTATTACCCTTTAATATACCTATTATTAACCTAACCATAGTATACCCATTATTAACCTAACCATAGTATACCCATTATTACCCTAACCATAGTATACCCATTATTAACCTAACCATAGTATACCCATTATTACCCTAACCATAGTATACCCATTATTAACCATAGTATACCCATTATTAACCTAACCATAGTATACCCATTATTACCCTAACCATAGTATACCCATTATTACCCTAACCATAGTATACCCATTATTACCCTTTATTATACCCATTATTAACCTAACCATAGTATACCCATTATTAACCTAACCATAGTATACCCATTATTACCCTTTATTATACCCATTATTACCCTAACCATAGTATTACCATTATTACCCTAACCATAGTATACCCATTATTACCCTAACCATAGTATACCCATTATTACCCTAACCATAGTATACCCATTATTACCCTAACCATAGTATACCCATTATTACCCTAACCATAGTATACCCATTATTACCCTAACCATAGTATTACCATTATTAACCATAGTATACCCATTATTACCCTAACCATAGTATACCCATTATTACCCTAACCATAGTATACCCATTATTACCCTAACCATAGTATACCCATTATTACCCTAACCATAGTATTACCATTATTAACCATAGTATACCCATTATTACCCTAACCATAGTATACCCATTATTACCCTAACCATAGTATTACCATTATTAACCATAGTATACCCATTATTACCCTAACCATAGTATACCCATTATTACCCTAACCATAGTATACCCATTATTACCCTAACCATAGTATACCCATTATTACCCTAACCATAGTATTACCATTATTAACCATAGTATACCCATTATTACCCTAACCATAGTATACCCATTATTACCCTAACCATAGTATACCCATTATTACCCTAACCATAGTATACCCATTATTACCCTAACCATAGTATTACCATTATTAACCATAGTATACCCATTATTACCCTAACCATAGTATACCCATTATTACCCTAACCATAGTATACCCATTATTAACCTTAATTATACCAATTATTAAACTGGGGCGAACAAATTATTTATTTAATAAAAAATCCTAAAACAGCTAGCTTCTCTAGTCTCCACCAGTCAACACAGCACTGTTATATGGGATGATAGATAAGATAGCGGCTGCTACAAGTTAGCTAGTCTTGGCTGTAGCTGAGAAGCGTCTCTCTCTCTCTGTCTGCCTCCGCCTGTTCGCTTCCATCTCACCGGCACCTACGCAGCTGTAGAGCGCCAGCCTCTCAGGGAATTACATTATTTTTTTAATGATACTATTAAAATAGTGAACTTATTTCAAAAACACCAAACACACGCGTACGTAAACATATTACTATCCCCAGATAGAGGTAAGTAGCTTTGGTACCACCCACCACCTCCAGCTGCCCGTTGTCACGGTGACGTCATCACGGTCCTTCATAGAAGCCAGCATTAGCCAGGTGTCCCTTCCTCCTCCAACTCCTCCAGTCAGGCTGAGAGTCCCTATTCAACTCAGACAATGGGCTGTCCAAACCATACGGCCCGTCCCAAACGGCATCCTATTCCCTATATAGCATACTACTTCTGACCGGGGTCCGTAGGATGCAATTCGGGACGCATCCACAATCAGTGTTCTTCAGCTTCTGCATCTGCTAATCTCATTCAAGTGAACCATGATTGCTGGTTTAGCAACATGGCCAGCTGATCACACATGAATCCCTTATCCAGCTAGTCAGTTTACCATCGTAAGATCACAGTAAAAATCCAAGACAGGCCTCGTATCCACAAAGCAACTCCAGAGTAGTTGTGCTGATCTAGGATCTGTCTGATCTTAAAGGTCAAACTGATCATTGATCAGCACTCATACTCTACGGGCCCTGATTGTGATTTGATATTTTTCTAGAAGGCTCTAAGCTGTCAGTAAAATAGACCCGTAGCTCCAAAGGGCTTGACCCCTACAGTGGGTCATTGTGACTGTAGATTGGACCAAAGCAGAGAAGACTGGCGCAGGGGAATCAGAAGACGAGGTTCATCTGGACACCTGCTGCATCATATGTTTGGTCGTCCCACTCCCTGTAGACCTACTGGCTGAGCTACTGACCGATCTACTGACTGATCTACTGACTGATCTACTGACTGACTGATCTACTGACTGATCTACTGACTGACTGATCTACTGGCTGATCTACTCCTGACTGACTGATCTACTGACTGATCTACTGACTGACTGATCTACTGACTGATCTACTGACTGACTGATCTACTGACTGATCTACTGACTGACTGATCTACTGACTGATTGATCTACTGACTGACTGATCTACTGGCTGATCTACTGACTGACTGATCTACTGACTGATCTACTGACTGACTGATCTACTGACTGATCTACTGACTGACTGATCTACTGACTGACTGATCTACTGGCTGATCTACTGACTGACTGATCTACTGACTGATCTACTGACTGACTGATCTACTGACTGACTGATCTACTGACTGATCTACTGACTGACTGATCTACTGGCTGATCTACTGACTGACTGATATACTGACTGATCTACTGACTGACTGATCTACTGACTGATTGATCTACTGACTGACTGATCTACTGGCTGATCTACTGACTGACTGATCTACTGACTGATCTACTGACTGACTGATCTACTGACTGACTGATCTACTGACTGATCTACTGACTGACTGATCTACTGACTGATTGATCTACTGACTGACTGATCTACTGGCTGATCTACTGACTGACTGATCTACTGACTGATCTACTGACTGACTGATCTACTGACTGATCTACTGACTGACTGATCTACTGACTGACTGATCTACTGGCTGATCTACTGACTGACTGATCTACTGACTGATCTACTGACTGACTGATCTACTGACTGACTGATCTACTGACTGATCTACTGACTGACTGATCTACTGACTGATCTACTGACTGACCTACTGACTGACTGATCTACTGACTGACTGATCTACTGACTGACTGATCTACTGACTGATCTACTGACTGATCTACTGACTGATCTGCTGACTGATCTACTGACTGACTGATCTACTGACTGACCTACTGACTGACTGATCTACTGACTGACTGATCTACTGACTGACTGATCTACTGACTGATCTACTGACTGATCTGCTGACTGATCTACTGACTGACTGATCTACTGACTGATCTACTGACTGACCTACTGACTGACTGATCTACTGACTGACTGATCTACTGACTGACTGATCTACTGACTGACTGATCTACTGACTGATCTACTGACTGACTGATCTACTGACTGATCGATCTACTGACTGACTGATCTACTGACTGACTGATCTACTGACTGACTGATCTACTGACTGACTGATCTACTGACTGATCTACTGACTCTGATCTACTGACTGATCTACTGACTGACTGATCTACTGGCTGATCTACTGACTGACTGATCTACTGACTGATCTACTGACTGACTGATCTACTGACTGATCTACTGACTGACTGATCTACTGACTGACTGATCTACTGACTGATCTACTGACTGACTGATCTACTGGCTGATCTACTGACTGACTGATCTACTGACTGATCTACTGACTGACTGATCTACTGACTGATCTACTGACTGACTGATCTACTGGCTGATCTACTGACTGACTGATCTACTGACTGATCTACTGACTGACTGATCTACTGACTGACTGATCTACTGACTGATCTACTGACTGATCTACTGACTGATCTACTGACTGACTGATCTACTGACTGATCTACTGACTGATCTACTGACTGACTGATCTACTGACTGATCTACTGACTGACCTACTGACTGATCTACTGGCTGATCTACTGACTGACTGATCTACTGACTGATCTACTGACTGATCTACTGACTGATCTACTGGCTGATCTACTGGCTGGCTGATCTACTGACTGATCTACTGACTGACCTACTGACTGATCTACTGGCTGGCTGATCTACTGACTGATCTACTGACTGACTGATCTACTGACTGATCTACTGACTGATCTACTGGCTGATCTACTGGCTGGCTGATCTACTGACTGATCTACTGACTGATCTACTGACTGATCTACTGACTGACTGATCTACTGGCTGATCTACTGGCTGGCTGATCTACTGACTGATCTACTGACTGACTGATCTACTGACTGACTGCTCTACTGACTGATCTACTGACTGACTGATCTACTGACTGATCTACTGACTGACTGATATACTCACTACCAGAGATCCCTGTGATGATTCAGAATCATCATGCCAGACAATAAAAACAGTGTCCAAAATGGCACCACATTCCCTATATAGTGCACTACTTTTGACTAAGGGCCCATTTGGCTCTGGTCAAAAGTAGTGCACTACATACATAGTGAAAAGGGTGCCATTTGTGACAGTATATAACATTTTCACATACAGGTATTTAACCATGTGCTAGTAACCGAGTAGAAATGTGTCCATATATCTGATAAAAAGGGTCTACCAGTATTATTTAAATGTTAATGATTTACAGTCTTGACTAAACAACATCTGTCTGTTGAGTGAAAAGGTACATCACAACAGGTGCAACAAGTCATCAGTACAATGCCAGTACACGAAAAACATGCATAACATCAAACACCATAATGTCATGATTCCCAGGTTTTTAAAAAAAGTAAGAAATGACATTTTGTTTAATACATTTACAGCACTTTCACGTGAATGTTAAACTGTGCTGGGAATGTTTACAAAACAAAAACGTATTTATTGGCAATGACCATGCACCGATATAAGATTGTCATCATAAAGACGAAATTACAGGATGAAGCTAAATACTACTTATCTAACAGTAATATTACTAATCTGACAAATACAAAGACTACTTTACTTTTCCCTGGGCAGCCAGCTAGGGACAAAGAACTCCTAGTCTATTAACCCGTGCACGGATTCCGTTTAATCAACGTGTTGCAACCAAATCAGGCTATTCTGCTTGTTACGTTGTAGCAACGTGATTGTAAAATAGATACATTGTAACGTGGCACTTACTGGAGGCTCTTGTCAAATGTGTTATTAATATGGAACTGTCTCAAAGCATCATCATCATCATCATCATCACAAAACAACGGCCTAGTATGTCAATGTCCAGCCAAGGTAAAGAAAAGTGTTTTGAAGAAAGAAAAAGTGAATCAGGGACAAGTTGAAATGTCGTCGGCGGGGGTTCGACATGCTACAAAAGCTAAACTAGACTGTCTCTCTTTATCAGCCTTTTGTGATCATTATAGTCCACAGGCAATTCAGGTAATTTGACATACTATTATTTATTTTATTTTTGTTTTACAATGGCTACAAACTTACCCACAGAAACTCCACTGAGTCGACGGCTGCCTATCCCCTCTTCTCTGGTCGAGTTTTAGGGAGACCGTTACGGAAGTTTCAGAAACGTCCGTCCTTCCATAAAAATAAAAAAAGGTTTTGATTTTCTCTCAAATAAACCCTTCCCGAAACGTATTGATTAAACTCCTTATTTGAGGCTAGCGTAACCCAGGTAACCTAGTATATGTTATACTTCTGTTGTCAAACGGTTTGTTCTCGTTCAGCAGGCTAAAAGACCTTCCGAGTCAGCTGCATCTCTCCTGTAGGATTTTGAAAAGCTCCTCGGAGAGGAAGGGGTGGTGACGCAGTGAAACGCTCCGGAGTCGCACGGATGAAGTCACTGACGCGCCGCGTCCACCAGAGTTGAAATTCCTCTTCCAGGCCCTCAGACTCTTTTCACAGGCAAGGAAGGCAACAATTCATCTGTTTAGAAGTATGTGTTTAATATGAAACGAGGGAATCACATATTTTTTTATGGTTAAAAAAAAAATATATATATATATATAGACACATACCAAACTTTGCAAATAATTGAATAGCCTAAATAGGGCTACATGTTATATAAAACATGCCTTCGTAACATTGAAAACTTAAACAGTAAGTTGCTTTAGCTTTGTTATGAGTGTAAACTAAACAGTGTAATATAGGTTAACGACAGTGAAAAGCTGTAATTCTCTTTATTTGACCTATAATTATTAGGGCTCTTGATTTCCCTCTCCTCTGTAGCCTGTTGTTGTCAAACACAACTCATATCCCTGTGTGTGTGTGTGTGTGTGTGTGTGTGTGTGTGTGTGTGTGTGTGTGTGTGTGTGTGTGTGTGTGTGTGTGTGTGTGTGTGTGTGTGTGTTTGTGTGAAGCCTAATCAACATGTTGACGTTTATTAGCCTTTTCAGCCAATCAGCTTCCTATTACACAGAGACAACCCTTCACCTCATATTTCCCAAGCCTTGCTGTCGCCAGGAAGTAAACCTACTATAATCTCTCGACTATTTCTGTCAGTAAAATCTCTGCAGTTTAGTTTCCCCTTCAAAATGAGGGAAACAGTTGATACAGAAAACGAAACTAAGACCATGGACAGCAAGGAAACCCCTGGGTCTGAAAATAAGAAGTCTTACTGCAAACTGAATACTGTTACAAGTGAACGGTCACAGTGGTAAGTACTGTAGCCTTCATGCTCAGAAGCCAGCCTCTAGGACTGTATTTTCACTTGTTTCAGTGTTGTCACAGCTAACGTTGTCCCCAAGGTCAATTACAGAGAGAGACAGCCCTCTGGTGGACTAACATGTCATAGCCTACCAGTGTATAATCTACGAGTATATAGATGTGTAATGTATTGTAAAGTTGTTATAATACACAGCACTAGGTTACTATTGTTTCGCCCTGTTATAAGGCCTCTCATGCATGTTCAGACCATTTTCAACGGCATCATTCTACCTACATAAGTCTCAGTGAATGAAAGCCAGAGCGTCAAAGATAAATTTCCATTTTGGACAATAAAGTTTTCTTATCTTTATGTTACAGTTCTCCGGGGTTATCCATACTGAAGAAGGCGATCTTACTGCAGTGTATCGTCTACATCTCTCTGCCTGTCATTCTCTGCCTGTTTCCGTGGATACTAGGCCACGTTGTCTTTTCTCACTGGTGTAAGTAGTGGAGTTCAGTCTGACCCTATTGAAAACTCACATGGTGTAAAATGAGGAAATGACATCATTGAATGTTGCCTCTGCCTACGCTGCACACCGTGTTGACTGTATATACAGCAAACTACTATGTGTTCTGTCATATTATTACATGGAATGATCAGACAGGTAGGAACTGAATAAAGACTGATCACTTCCTTTTGTTTTTGAAATCTGTGATCAGTAAGGTTTCCGTACCTTGTGGACCTGACCAGTCCAGCAGAGCTCTCCCTGAACCACACTCTAAACTTCTACCTCATTCCAGAGGAGGGGATCTCACTGGGTGTATGGTAAGTCAGTGGATACGTCTCAAAATGGCACCCTATTCCCTACATAGTGCACTACTTTTGACCCCAAAATGGCACCGTATTCCTTACATAGCGCACTACTTTTGACCCCAAAATGGCACCGTATTCTCTACATAGTGCACTACTTTTGACCCCAAAATGGTAGCTTATTCCCTACATAGTGCACTACTTTTGACCCCAAAATGGTAGCCTATTCCCTACATAGTGCACTACTTTTGACCCCAAAATGGCACCGTATTCCCTACATAGCGCACTACTTTTGACCCCAAAATGGCACCGTATTCTCTACATAGTGCACTACTTTTGACCCCAAAATGGTAGCCTATTCCCTACATAGTGCACTACTTTTGACCCCAAAATGGCACCGTATTCTCTACATAGTGCACTACTTTTGACCCCAAAATGGTAGCCTATTCCCTACATAGTGCACTACTTTTGACCCCAAAATGGTAGCCTATTCCCTACATAGCGCACTACTTATGACCCAAAAATGGCACCCTATTCCCTACATAGTGCACTACTTTTGACCCCAAAATGGCACCCTATTCCCTACATAGTGCACTACTTTTGACCCCAAAATGGTAGCCTATTCCCTACATAGTGCACTACTTTTGACCCCAAAATGGTAGCCTATTCCCTACATAGTGCACTACTTTTGACCAGGGCCCATAGGGGCCCCCATTGTTGTTTTCACTAGTCAAGTGTTTTTCAATCATTGCAGACGGGTATACTACAAAACATTATCAAGGAGTTAGACAGCTAATTTTGATAAACAACCCAAAATATCGACTGATTTTCAGGTTCATTAAGAAAACTAAACTTCAATATGTGTTTTTGTTTGTTTTGTCAATTAGACCATGTTCATTTGAAGCTTTTCTTTCTAAAAAACAAACAGTTATTTCAGAATATTTCGGCAAGTTAACTCATTGATTCTGCTTTCCAGAGGCAGTTTGGAACTCAGTAGTGAGTGTTGCAACCGAGGACAAACTGTTTTTACACACTACTCGATTCAGCACTCGGCGGTCCCGTTTTGTGAGCTTGTGTGGCCTACCACTTCCCAGCTGAGCCGTTGTTGCTCCTAAATGTTGCCACTTCATAATAACAGCACTTACAATTGACCAGGGCAGCTCTAGCAGGGCAGAAATTTGAAGAACTGACTTGTTGGAAAGGTGGCATCCTATGATGGTGCCACTTCGAAGGTCACTGATCTCTTCAGTAGGGACCATTCTACTGCCAATGCTTGTCTATGGAGATAGGATGGCTGTGTGCTCGATTTGATACACCTGTCAGCAATGGGTGTGGCTGAAATAGCCAAATTTGAAGGGGTGTCCAGATACTTTTGTATATATAGTGTATGTGATTGTGTCTCAGTGCAATCAAGCTATGAAATTAATGTTATTTTCAAATACAATCTGTTTTTGGGCTTAGTTGTGGTTACTTAAGTGTAAAAAGTAACTTAAGCAACTTCACTCTGCACTGTTTGTTTGTGCTGTCTGTGTCTCTTAGGCATACGGTTCCCGACAGCCAATGGGAGAAGGCCCAGGGGGCCGGCCCTGAGTGGTACAGTGAGACTCTGGGAGATGGTTCTCCTGTTATCATCTATCTCCACGGCAACGTGGGCTCCAGGTGGGTCTAGTGTTGGGGTCGAGACCCTGTGTGTATCCTAAATGGAACCTTATTCCCTATATAGTGCATTACATTCGACCAGAGCCCTATGGGTGAGGGAGGTATGGGCCCTGGTCAAAAGTAGTGCACTGTATAGGGAATAGGGGGCCATTTGGGATGCACATCATGGTAGACACCTAATGAAGTCCAGTGGGTATTATTACATCATCAGGGTAATGTTCATTAGGGAACACCATGGTAAAATGTTTTGGAAATAGAAAATGAGTGTTCCTTTTGGAAAATAAGAACAGGTTCCCTGTTTCAGTACGTTTTCTTCCATTTTGTGCATGATGAATACGTCCCAGTAGTCACTTGTTTGATTCTTAGTTCCCGAGATTAAGTAAATCAGTGAAATCACTTGGTTTGTTCCACAGATATACCATAGTCATCCTAGTGTTGTTTCAATGAATGAGAAGGATTTTTTTTTTGTTTTGTTTTATGTTACTAAACTCTCAAACTGTCCTGTCATGTCCAAAGGGCCATAAACCACAGAGTGGAACTTGTGAAGGTACTGTATGTTGTTCTAGTCTGAAATAATGGATTTTGGACTATTGGTTAAAATAAGGATGTCCTAACCAAGGCGTTCTATTTTCTAGATCCTAAGTGCAGCAGGGTATCATGTACTGTCACTGGACTACAGAGGTAAGCATTACAAAAACCATTACAAAAACTCAGATGTGTCAAATAATCCCGTAATGTATGGCGATTTGACATGTAAATAAAAATGCATTAATTTATGAATTCATTAATTCAAACGAAAATAGGACTTCATGTAGTTAACGTAGTGTTGCTCTCTTAGACGTCTGGAGAGTAAATATATTTAATATTTTGCAATTCATTACATCTTTTTTTTTTTTTTGCATCAGATTTGTTGTCATGGTAGCAGAGTGTAAATATAGTCTACCCATGTTGAAAGCAGCCATAGTGACATCATGAATCAAAGGTCTTCTTTTGTCACCTTGCCTCTCCCCCAGGTTATGGAGATTCCAGTGGGGAACCCAGTGAGGTTGGGATGACCTCTGACGCCCTCTATCTGTACCAGTGGGTAAAGACACGCAGCAGGACCAGCCAGGTCTGTCTGTGGGGACATTCCTTGGGCACTGGGTGAGTGAGTATCTCCTGGTATTTTGCATTTTGTTTTGTTGTTGTTGAAACATTTGGGCCCAATATCAATCAATCAATCAATCAAATGTATTTATTAAGCCCTTCTTACATCATCTGATGTCACAAAGTGCTGTAAAGAAACCCAACCTAAAACACCAAACAGCAAGCAATGCAGGTGTAGAAGCATCTCAAATGGACTCCTAAGACTTACGTATTTGTGGAGTATTTGACAGGTTTAACCTATCTGGTAGTATCTCCACCCTGCCCTCTGATAGGCTAGGTGGAAGGTTCACCATTGGTTATACTAATCAAAATTCTCTTAACCTCTTGGGGCTAGGTGGGACGCTAGCGTGCCACCCGTGGTGCACTCCATCAACAGCAGGTGCATTTCAAGAGCGGCAAATTTGAATCCAAATAAATGTCAAAATTCAAATTTTTCAAAAATACAACTATTTTACACCATTTGAAAGATAAACATCTCCTTAATCTAACCACGTTTTACAATTTCAAAAAGGTTTTACGGCGAAAGCATAAATTTAGAGTATGTTAGGACAGTACATTTACAAGAGTTGTGTGTAATGTTTTGTCAAGTCAAAGACAGGGTCACCAAAACCATAAAACCAGCTAAAATGATGCACTAACCTTTTACAATCTCCATCAGATGACACTCCTAGGACATTATGTTAGACAATGCATGCATTTTTAGTTCTATCAAGTTCATATTTATATCCAAAAACAGCGTTTTACTATGGCATTGATGTTGAGGAAATCGTTTCCCTCCAATAACCGGCAGTCAAGTCAGCGTAACAAATTAAATAATTAAAATTAGAAAACATTGGTAAAATATTATATTGTCATTTAAAGAATTATAGATTTACATCTCTTGAACGCAATCAACTTGCCAGATTTAAAAATAACCTTACTGGGAAATCACACTTTGCAATAATCTGAGCACTGCGCCCAGAAAAATACGCGTTGCGATACAGACTAGACGTCATGTTGGGGAGATCTAAAATCGAAAATACTATGTAAATAATCCATTACCTTTGATTCTCTTCATCAGATGTCACTTCCAGGTATCACAGGTCCATAACGAATGTAGTTTTGTTCAAAAAAGCTCATCATTTATGTCCAAAAATCTCCGTCTCGTTAGCACATGATGTAAGCCAGCCGGACTTCTCGTCATGAACGAGGGGAAAAAATATATTTCCGTTCGTTCAAACATGTCAAACGTTGTATAGCATAAATCATTAGGGCCTTTTTTAACCAGAACATGAATAATATTCAAGGTGGACGAATGCATACTCTTTTATAACGTATTGGAACGAGGGTACCCAACATGAACTCGCGCGCCAGGTGTCTAATGGGACATCATCCTTCCATGGCTCTTGTTCGGTCAGATCTCCCTCCTGAAGACTCAAAACACTTTGCTGGTGACATCTAGTGGAAGCAATAGGAAGTGCCAAAATATTCCTAAACCCCTGTGTTTTTCAATGGGATAGGTTTAAAGTCAATACAACACATCAGGTATCCACTTCCTGTCAGAAAATGTCTCAGGGTTTTGCCTGCCAAATGAGTTCTGTTATACTCACAGACACCATTCAAACAGTTTTGGAAACTTTAGAGTGTTTTCTATCCATATATAATAAGTATATGCATATTCTAGTTACTGGGTAGGATTAGTAACCAGATTAAATCGGGTACATTTTTTTTATCCAGACGTGCAAATGCTGCCCCCTAGACCCAACAGGTTAAGATCTCCACAAGTGCAGAGGGTTTAAGGCTTAGCGGTCAATTTGGGATTCACCCTGGGTTTCATTCTAGACTCTTTTCCCCAAAATGAAGATGTGTGAACTGTCTCCGCAGGGTGGCCACCAACGCTGCTGTAAAGATACAGGAACAGGGTGAGTTACTCCCACCAGTTCCTACACCAGTTCCTACACCAGTTCCAGACAGTTCCTACACCAGTTCCAGACAGTTCCTACACCAGTTCCTACACCAGCTCCAGACAGTTCCTACACCAGTTCCTACACCAGTTCCTACATCAGTTCCAGACAGTTCCTACACCAGTTCCAGACAGTTCCTACACCAGTTCCAGACAGTTCCTACACCAGCTCCAGACAGTTCCTACACCAGCTCCAGACAGTTCCTACACCAGTTACAGACAGTTCCTACACCAGCTCCAGACAGCTCCTACACCAGTTCCAGACAGTTCCTACACCAGTTCCAGACAGTTCCTACACCAGTTCCAGACAGTTCCTACACCAGTTCCAGACAGTTCCTACACCAGTTCCAGACAGTTCCTACACCAGTTCCAGACAGTTCCTACACCAGTTCCTACACCAGCTCCAGACAGTTCCTACACCAGTTCCAGACAGTTCCTACACCAGTTCCTACACCAGCTCCAGACAGTTCCTACACCAGTTCCAGACAGTTCCTACACCAGTTCCTACACCAGCTCCAGACAGTTCCTACACCAGTTCCAGACAGTTCCTACACCAGTTCCTACACCAGCTCCAGACAGTTCCTACACCAGTTCCAGACAGTTCCTACACCAGTTCCTACACCAGCTCCAGACAGTTCCTACACCAGTTCCTACACCAGTTCCAGACAGTTCCTACACCAGTTCCAGACAGTTCCTACACCAGTTCCAGACAGTTCCTACACCAGTTCCAGACAGTTCCTACACCAGCTCCAGACAGTTCCTACACCAGCTCCAGACAGTTCCTACACCAGTTCCAGACAGTTCCTACACCAGTTCCTACACCAGCTCCAGACAGTTCCTACACCAGTTCCTACACCAGTTCCAGACAGTTCCTACACCAGTTCCAGACAGTTCCAGACAGTTCCTACACCAGTTCCAGACAGTTCCTACACCAGTTCCTACACCAGTTCCTACACCAGTTCCAGACAGTTCCTACACCAGTTCCTACACCAGTTCCAGACAGTTCCTACACCAGTTCCTACACCAGTTCCTACACCAGTTCCTACACCAGTTCCAGACAGTTCCTACACCAGTTCCTACACCAGTTCCAGACAGTTCCTACACCAATCAAATATGTTTTTAAATCCATGACAGGGAAAAGTGTAGAGAACCGGACATATATTTTGTCAGTGGTGATGAACAAAGTCAGAAGTGTTCAGATCAAAGTGAGCGGACTCTGATAAAGGTTTAGTTAGTTCAGTCATACCTCAATAGGTGGACCATGGGCCGGACCCAGAACGGAGGTCAATACCGTCAACAACAAAAAACATACAAAAAAACCTGCAGGAAATTAGGTTTAAAACTGCTAATTTTTCTCTCTGCCAACAAGAGGGGTTAGTTTGGGTTACGAGCTGGGGGGTTTGTTACTACGCCGATAAATGACAATATCGAACCGGACATTTGCCACCGAGGACATTTGAGCACTTCTGATCTAGTTCGTTTATCTACCTTCAAAGCTACAATGATTTTCGATTTCACAATTTATTCATCTGATTTGGAGGTGCACTCAATTGTTATTTTTCCTGTTGTTTTCAACGTCAGTGACTGGTCTTGATAGTGACTGGTTCTGATAGTGACTGGTCTTGATAGTGACTGGTCCTGATAGTGACTGGTCTTGATAGTGACTGGTCCTGATAGTGACTGGTCTTGATAGTGACTGGTCCTGATAGTGACTGGTCCTGATAGTGACTGGTCTTGATAGTGACTGGTCCTGATAGTGACTGGTCCTGACAGTGACTAGTCCTGATAGTGACTGGTCTTGATAGTGACTGGTCCTGACAGTGACTGGTCTTGATAGTGACTGGTCTTGATAGTGACTGGTCTTGATAGTGACTGGTCTTGATAGTGACTGGTCCTGATAGTGACTGGTCCTGATAGTGACTGGTCTTGATAGTGACTGGTCCTGATAGTGACTGGTCCTGATAGTGACTGGTCTTGATAGTGACTGGTCCTGATAGTGACTGGTCCTGATAGTGACTGGTCCTGATAGTGACTGGTCTTGATAGTGACTGGTCCTGATAGTGACTGGTCCTGATAGTGACTGGTCCTGATAGTGACTGGTCTTGATAGTGACTGGTCCTGATAGTGACTGGTCCTGATAGTGACTGGTCCTGATAGTGACTGGTCCTGATAGTGACTGGTCTTGATAGTGACTGGTCCTGATAGTGACTGGTCCTGATAGTGACTGGTCCTGATAGTGACTGGTCTTGATAGTGACTGGTCCTGATAGTGACTGGTCCTGATAGTGACTGGTCTTGATAGTGACTGGTCCTGATAGTGACTGGTCCTGATAGTCATGATAGTGACTGGTCCTGATAGTGACTGGTCCTGATAGTGACTGGTCTTGATAGTGAATGGTCTTGATAGTGACTGGTCCTGCGTGCCAGTCTGCTTGTGCTGCCAACGTCAGTGACTGGCCTCAACACAATCTCAATGTTCAGTATGCAGCTGGAGTTTATGCAGGGGCCACTGATAGAACCTCTATTAAAAAGCATGACACCCCACAAAAATGTGTAGAGGTGCTGACTGAGGGAGAATAAACTGTATAAAAGAAAGGGAGTCGTACTCTACACACGTTCCAAACAATTTAAAGTGATGCTCCGGAACTTTTGTATAATTTCAGCCAGTAGTTTTGATAGTGGTGCTCAAAAGCCAAACCGGGTCCCAGTTTTTTTTGGGGTACTACGTCCTCCATTTCAAATGTAATTTTACATCCTGCTTTTTGTTTTGCAATTCGTATATATATAAACAGTACCAGTCAAAAGTTTGGACACATCTACTCATTCCAGGGTTTTTCTTTATTTTTACTATTTTTTACATTGTAGAATTATAGTGAAGACATCAAAACTATGAAATAACACATGAAATCGTGTAGTAACTAAAATATTTTATATTTGAGATTATTCAAAGAAGCCACCCCTTGCCTTGATGACAGCTTTGCATGAGTAGGTGTGTCCAAACTGGTACTGTGTAAACATTTGTTGTGCTTTAAGATCCTGGACTGTATCTTTAATGGGTAAACATTACTTTTGGGCATGCAGTTCAAGCATTGATTATGTAACTCTAAAGAAGTCACTGATTGAACATACCATTAATAATGGATCTATGACAAAAATGTTTGTCATGACATGTTTCCATGTTTGTCTTGACTTGTTTGTCTTGAAATGTTTCCATGTTTGTCTTGACATGTTTCCATGTTTGTCTTGACATTTTTCCAGGTTTGTCTTGACATGTTTCCATGTTTGTCTTGACATGTTTGTCTTGACATGTTTCCAGGTTTGTATTGAGATGTTTCCAGGTTTGTCTTGACATGTTTCCATGTTTGTCTTGACATTTTTCCAGGTTTGTCTTGACATGTTTCCATGTTTGTCTTGACATGTTTGTCTTGACATGTTTCCAGGTTTGTCTTGACATGTTTGTCTTGACATGTTTCCAGGTTTGTATTGAGATGTTTCCAGGTTTGTATTGAGATGTTTCCATGTTTGTCTTGACATGTTTCCATGTTTGTCATGACATGTTTGCATGTTCGGCTTGACAGCAATGGAGTTGGCCAGAGAAAGAGCACGTCATCTGAGGAACATAACACAAGCAGATCTGGAGCCAAGCTATGCTGTTGATGGTGTGATCCTGGAGGCTCCGTACACCAATATGGAGGAGGAAGTAGCCAGCCATCCCCTCAGCATGGTGAGGTGTCTCTCTCTCTCTCTCACTCTTGTCCGTCTGCCTATCTGCCTGCCTGCGGCCTTGTGTAACAGTGTGTTATTGCACTATGAAACCCAGAGATGGCTTAATTTCCCTGTTTCAGAAGAATGATCCAGCAATCCATCCATCCATCTCCTTCCTGTATATTTGACCCATATTGCTCTACTCTGGGACTAGTTAAGCTCAAAACATTTCTGAACTGATATTGTTGTTCCCTTCTATATTCAGATGTATCACTATCTTCCAGGTTTTGAGAGCGTTCTTCATCACGTCATGCAAAGCAACAACATGGTGTTCGCTAACGATGAAAAGTAAGTACCGCCTGTGTTACCATGACAACACAGGTAGAGGATGGCTGTGTCCCATAGTACACTACTGTATAGTGCCACACATTTTGACCTATAGGGCTCTGGTCAGAGGTAGTGCACTGCACTATATAAAATCAAATGTTATTGGTCAAATGCGCCAAATACAACAGGTGTAGGTAGACCTTACAGTGAAATACTGAGGAGCCCTTAAAACAACAATGCAGAGTTAAAAGTAAGAAAAATATTTGCTAAATAAAAAAGTTCATAGTAACACAAAAAACAATAACATGGCTATATACAAGGAGTACCAGTACTGAGTCAATGTGCAGGGGTACGAGGTAATAACATGGCTATATACAAGGAGTACCAGTACTGAGTCCATGTGCAGGACAGGGGTACGAGGTAATAACATGGCTATATACATGGAGTACCTGTACCGAGTCAATGTGCAGGGGTACCAGGTAATAACATGGCTATATACAAGGCGTACCAGTACTGAGTCCATGTGCAGGGGTACGAGGTAATAACATGGCTATATACAAGGCGTACCAGTACTGAGTCCATGTGCAGGGGTACGAGGTAATAACATGGCTATATACAAGGAGTACCAGTACTGAGTCAATGTGCAGGGGTACGAGGTAATAACATGGCTATATACAAGGAGTACCAGTACTGAGTCAATGTGCAGGGGTACCAGGTAATAACATGGCTATAGACAAGGAGTACCAGTACTGAGTCAATGTGCAGGGGTACCAGGTAATACAGTATGTACATGTGGGTAGGGGTAAAAGTGACTAGGCAATCAGGACAGATAATAAAACAGAGTAGCAGCTTATGGGAAGAGTGAAAGCATCAACTGTGGCGTCAGTATGCATGTGTGTTTTGTGTGTGTTAGTGTATGTAGTGTGTGTTGGAGTGTCAGTGTAGTGAGTGTGTGGGTAGAGCCCAGTGGGTGCAAGAGAATAATTCAGATAAATAAATAATAAAGGGGGGGGGGGGGTCAATGTAAATAGGCCAGGAAGCCATTTGAGGTTCCCGAGTTGTGCTGCGGTCTAAAGCACTGCATCTCAGTGTTAGAGGCGTCACTACAGGCCCTGGTTCGATCCCGGGCTGTATCACAACCGGCCGTGATCGGGAGTCCCATAGGGTGGCGCACAATTGGCCCAGCGTCATCCGGGTTAGGGGAGGGTATGGCCGGGGTAGGCTGTCATTGTAAATAAGAATTTGTTCTTAACTGACTTGCCTAGTTAAATAAAAAATAAAAGATAAAAGATGAACTGTTCATCAGTATTATGGCTTGGGGGTAGAAGCTGTTCAGGTGCCTTTTGGTCCCAGACTTGGCGCTCCGGTACCGCCGTGTGGTAGCAGAGAGAACAGTCTGTGGCTGGAGTCTTGACAGTATTTAGCGCCTTTCGACGATTTTATTTTTTATTTTATTTAACTAGGCAAGTCCTCTAACAGCACCTGGTACAGAGGTCCTGGAAGGCAAGGATTTCGGGCCCCTATCCTCTGTATCGCCTTGCGGTTGGATGGCGAGCAGCTGCCATAACAAGCGGTGATGCAACCGGTCAGGATGCTCTCAATGGTGCAGCCGTAGAACTTTTAGAGGATCTGAGGTCCCATGTCAAATCTTTTTTTAGCCTCCAGAATGGGAAGAGGTGTTGTCGTGCCCTCTTCATGACTGTGTTGATGTGTGTGGACCATGATAGATCCTTAGTGATGTAGACACCGAGGAACTTGAAGCTCTCGACCCGCTCCACTGCAGCCCTGTCGATGTGAATGGGGGCGTGCTTGGCCTTTCGTACCCTGTAGTCCACGATCAGATCCTTTGTCTTTATAGGCAATAGGGTGCCATTTGAAATGCAACCCTACTCTGGTAGCTAGACTCCTCTAATCTCGTTCTGTAGCTAGACTCCTCTAATCTCGTACTGTAGCTAGACTCCTCTAATCTCGTACTGTAGCTAGACTCCTCTAATCTCGTACTGTAGCTAGACTCCTCTAATCTCGTACTGTAGCTAGACTCCTCTAATCTCGTACTGTAGCTAGACTCCTCTAATCTTGTACTGTAGCTAGACTCCTCTAATCTCGTACTGTAGCTAGAATCCTCTAATCTCGTACTGTAGCTAGAATCCTCTAACCTCGTACTGTAGCTAGACTCCTGTAATCCCGTACTGTAGCTAGACTCCTCTAATCTCGTACTGTAGCTAGAATCCTCTAATCTCGTACTGTAGCTAGACTCCTCTAATCTCGTACTGTAGCTAGACTCCTCTAATCTCGTACTGTAGCTAGAATCCTCTAATCTCGTACTGTAGCTAGAAAACTACTGACGTTGGGTTATTGTGTTTGCTTTATGCAGTTTAAAGACCTTGACCACTCGTATCCTTTTCCTACACGCTGAGGATGACAATGTGGTTCCTTTTTACATGGGCCAGAAGGTACGTAACATACTGATCTTGTAGAAATTAAAGACATTTAGTGATTTAGGGAAACTTGTGAGGTTTTTAAATCCAATCCATACATTGATGTGTGCACTGTTACTATACTGTAGTAGAATGAGCTAGAATGTATGTGTGTGTGTGTGTGTGTGTGTGTGTGTGTGTGTGTGTGTGTGTGTGTGTGTGTGTGTGTGTGTGTGTGTGTGTGTGTGTGTGATATGTGTGTGTGTGTGTGTGTGTGTGTGTGTGTGTGTGTGTATATATATATATGTATGTGTGTGTGTATATATGTATGTGTGTATGTCTTCCCAGCTGTACCAGATTGCACTTCAAGCCCGTAGACAACTGGATGCAGAGTACCAGGTGTTCATGGTATCCTACAGTGAATCCTTAGGATACTCACACAACTATATCTATTTGGATCCCAACCTGGCCAGTGTTGTTGGGTAAGTTATATATATCTGTCACAGTTGTCGTACTGGAGAGAAGACCAAGGCGCAGTGGGTACCGGAATACTCATACTTTAATTTATTATTTAAAGTGAGTAACGGGGGGGAAAAAACAAGAAACAGAACGACAGCTAACAGATTTGCAGGCTAGACAAACAGCAGTGCAAATACAACTACCCACAAAAACCCAAACCAAACACACACCTCTATATAGGACTCTCAATCAGAGGCAACTAGAAACACCTGCCTCCAATTGAGAGTCCAGCACCCAAACCTAAACATAGAAAACCTAAACTAGACAGAACGTAGAAAAACTAAACTAGACAGAACGTAGAAATACATACAAAACACAAACCCTCTGCCACGTCCTGACCAAAACTAATACAATTACTCCCTCTGCTGGCCAGGACGTGACAATATCCATAATCCCAACCTGGCCAGTGTTGTTGGGTAAGTTATATATATCCATCATTCCAACCTGGCCAGTGTTGTTGGGTAAGTTATATATCCATCATTCCAACCTGGCCAGTGTTGTTGGGTAAATTATATATCCATCATTCCAACCTGGCCAGTGTTGTTGGGTAAGTTATATATCCATCATTCCAACCTGGCCAGTGTTGTTGGGTAAGTTATATATATATCCATCTTTGCCAATAATGGACACAACTTGTGTTGATTGAAAGTTAAAGTACAAATACAAGGCCTGTGTGCGTCCCAAATGGCGCCCTAGTCACTGAGTGGACAGAACATTAGGAACACCTGCTGACCAGGTGAAAGCTATGATCCCTTATTGATGTCACTTGTTAAATCCACTTCAATCAGTGTAGATGAAGGGGAGGAGACAGGTTAAAGAAGGATTTTTAAGCCTTGAGACTTGGATTGTGTATGTGTGCCATTCAGAGGATGAATGGGCAAGACAAAATATTTACTGTAAGTGCCTTTGAACGGGGTGTGTTAGTAGGTGCCAGCCGCACTGGTTTGAGTTTGTCAAGCACTGCAATGCTGCTGGGTTTCCTGTGTATATCATCAATGGTCCACCACCCAAAGGACATCCAGCCAACTGGACACAACTGTGGGAAGCATTGGAGTCAACGTGGACCAGCATCCCTGTGGAACACTTTCGACACCTTGTAGAGTCCATGCCCCGACAAATTGAGGCTGTTCTGAGGACAAAAGGGGGCATCTCAATATTAGGAAGGTGTTCCTAATGTTTATGTACACTCAGTGTGATAGTGCACTACTTTTAACAAGAGCCCTATGGACCCAGGTCCAAAGTAGTGCACTATACAAGGGACCATGTGGGTCTCACACTTGTTGTTTATATGAGATTAACAACGATGGGGTCAAGTTCAGAATAAGGGATATTCACTGTCTTGAAAATGATTTGGGTTTCATTTGCTTTTCTCCGCAGGCGGTTTCTACAAAGCAAGAATAACAACATTGATAGACCGATAGTTCGGTGAGTCGGCGACATTTTAGGGGAAGAGCTGCCCACTGTAAAAAAAAAAAAACGCCCAGAACGGGAAAAATTACACATACAGTATTGCCTGTTCATGGTCTTTGTGAGATCCTTGTTCCTCACTCAAAACTTTCACAAGGGCCGTGTCCATGTTTCTGTGTCAGTTTGTGTATTGCACTAGTCTCTCAGTGACTGTATGAATATTACAATTAAAAAGTTTGAACAACAAAGACATCAGATCAGACACGAATATATTTATTTTGATGTAACACAGAACATTAGAAAAACAAGGGCCATAATAAACTATGGAAAATATTCAACCCTTGCTATAGTATGAGACAGTTAAGAATGGACCACTCACTGGTAGCTGACTAAACGGGCAGTTTCCCCAAATGGCACCCCTGTTCACTTTACAGTGCACTACTTTTGACCAAGGCCAATAGCGCTCTGGTCAACAGTAGTGCACTATATAGGGGACAGGCTGCCATTTGACCTTGTATTTAGAAGGTGGATTCAGAAATGCTGGGGTAAAATAGATAATTTGGTTTGTAGATTCTGAAGGTATGTGGCAGACTGTTATTTTGCATCAGTTAAGGTGCTTTACAAACAGAGCTCAGTTTATTGAGCTAAAAAGGGGCAATCTGGGATTTGACTGGTTTCAAAAACATGGTTAAAACACTTCAATCTCACAGATGGACTTGCCTCCATAGCTCTGTTTATACATTTGGGAGTGGCTATCCCTCAGCTGTTTACCAAAAGTGGTGTGGTGACTGCTTTGTTGTTGTCTGAATCACAGATTGTCCCTTTAAAATAACACTTCTGGGTGACGGTTCCATAGATACAGATCTAGAATCCACTTCACCTCAACCATTAGAAAAACTGACCCAAGATCAGCGTCTAGGGGCCATTTCACCCTACACCACACCAGGCAGCCTCACTTCTCCGTCAGCACCCTGGCGGTCTCCTCCAAGGCCTTGCGGGGCTCGTTGGGGGGTGGGATCTTTAGATCAGTAGGCTTCACCCCCCACACCTGCGTGGCGTAGTCGGTGATGGTGCGGTCGCTAGAGAACTTTCCGGAAGCAGCGATATTCTTGATCGCCATCTGCGTCCACTCCTTAGGACTCTATAAGAAACAACATGAATAATATATATCATATACTGTATGTCATCCTATAATACAACATTTTAATTTATAATAGATATTATCATGGTAAAATATAAGTAAAGTGTACTTACACTTTGGTCACTTAAAGTAAGTGCATTTAGTTATGGTAGCTAAGACAACCACACCTCCAAGGTAGCTAGGACAACCACACCTCCAAGGTAGCTAAGACAACCACACCTCCAAGGTAGCTAAGACAACCACACCTCCAAGGTAGCTAAGACAACCACACCTCCAAGGTAGCTAAGACAACCACACCTCCAAGGTAGCTAAGACAACCACACCTCCAAGGTAGCTAAGACAACCACACCTCCAAGGTAGCTAAGACAACCACACCTCCAAGGTAGCTAAGACAACCACACCTCCAAGGTAGCTAAGACAACCACATCTCCAAGGTAGCTAAGACAACCACACCTCAAAGGTAGCTAAGACAACCACATTCACTATACAGTGCATACGGAAAGTATTCAGTATCCACATTTTGTTACATTACAGCCTTACTCAAAAATGTATTAAATATAACAATTTCCTCATCAATCTACACACAATACCTCATAATGACAAAGCGAAAACAGATGTTTTGAAATGTATAAAAACAAACTAAACCAGAAATACCTTATTTACATAAGTATTCAGACCCTTTGCTACGAGACTCAAAATTGAGCAAAGTTGCATCCTGTTTACATTGATCATCCTTGAAATGTTTCTACAACTTGATTGGAATCCACCTGTGGTAAATTCAATTGATTGGACATGATTTGGAAAGGCACACACCTGTCTATATAAGGTCCCACAGTTGACAGTGCATGTCAGAGCAAAAACCAAGCCATGAGGTCGAAGGAATTGTCCGTAGAGCTCCGAGACAGGATTGTGTTGAGACACAGATCTGTGGAAGGGTACCAAAACATTTCTGCAGCATTAAAGGTTCCCAAGAACACAGTGGCCTCCATCATTCTTAAAAGGAAAACGTTTGGAACCACCAAGACTCTTCCTAGAGCTGGCCGCCTGGCCAAACTGAGAAATCGTGGGAGAATAACCTGCCCAGGGACTGCGGTTGAAAATTAGCCGGCTGGCTAAAACCGTCACTTTTACTGAAATGTTGATTCATGTGCACTGTGTCCCTGTAAAAATAAAATTAACTCAAACTCAAGGGCCTTGGTCAGGGAGGTGACCAAGAACCCGATGGTCTCTCTGACAGAGCTCCAGAGTTCCTCTGTGGAGATGGGAGAAATTTCCAGAAGGACATCCATCTCTGCAGCACTCCACCATTCAGGTCTTTATGGTAGAGCGGCCAGACGGAAGCCACTCCTCAGTAAAAGGTACATGACAACCCGCTTGGAGTTTACCAAAAGGCACCTAAAGGACTCTCAGACCATGAGAAACAAGAATATCTGGTCTGATGAAACCAAGATTGAACTATTTGGCCTGAATGCCAAGCGTCACGTCTGGAGGAAACATGGCACCATCCCTACGGTGAAGCATGGTGGTGGTCATGCTATGGGGATGTTTTTCAGCGGCAGGGACTGGGAGACTAGTCAAGATCGAGGGAAAGATGAACGGAGCGAAGTACAGAGAGATCCTTGATGAAAAACTGCTCCAGAGTACTCAGGGCCTGAGACAATGCAGCGGTGGCTTCGGGACAAGTCACTGAAGGTACCTAAAAATAGCTGTGCAGCGACGTTCCCCATCCAACATTACAGAGCTTGAGAGGATCTGCAGAGAAGAATGGGAGAAACTCCCCAAAATACAGGTGTGCCAAGCTTGTAGCGTCATACCCAAGAAGATTCAAGGCTGTAATCACTGCAAAAGGTGGTTCAACAAAGTACTGAGTAAAGGGTCTGAATACTTATGTAAATGTGATATTTTAGTTTAAAATGTTTTTGTAGAAACCAGCTTTTTTCTTTGTCATTATGGGTGTGTAGATTGATGAAGAAAAATGTAATCAATTTTAGAATAAGGCTGTAATGTAACAAAATGTGGATAAAGTCAAGGGGTCTGAATACTTTCCGAATGCAATGTATATACACAAAAGTATGTAGACTTGTGGACTCAAATTAGTGGATTTGTCTATTTCAGCCACACCCGTTGCTGATAGGTGTATACAATCGAGCACACAGCCATGCAATCTCCATAGACAAACATTGGCAGTAGAATGGCCCGTACTGAAGAGCTCAGTGACTTTCAACGTGGCACCGTCATAGGATGCCACCTTTCCAACAAGTCAGTTCGTCAAATATCTGCCCTGCTAAAGCTGCCCCGGTCAACTGTAAGTGCTGTTATTGTGAAGTGGAAACGTCTAGGAGCAACAACGGTTCAGCCGCGAAGTGGTAGGCCACACAAGCTCACAGAATGGAACCGGCGAGTGCTGAAAGCGCGTAAAAAATAGTTGGTCCTTGGTTGCAACACACTACCGAGTTCCAAATTTCCTCTGGAAGTCATAATGATGATTACCTGATATAGTTATTAACTAGAGGTACATGAGGGATAATGATGATTACCTGATATAGTTATTAACTAGAGGTACATGAGGGATAATGATGATTACCTGGTATAGTTATTAACTAGAGGTACATGAGGGATAATGATGATTACCTGATATAGTCGTTATTAACTAGAGGTACATGAGGGATAATGATGATTACCTGGTATAGTTATTAACTAGAGGTACATGAGGGATAATGATGATTACCTGGTATAGTTATTAACTAGAGGTACATGAGGGATAATGATGATTACCTGATATAGTCGTTATTAACTAGAGGTACATGAGGGATAATGATGATTACCTGATATAGTCGTTATTAACTAGAGGTACAGGAGGGATAATGATGATTACCTGATATAGTTATTAACTAGAGGTACATGAGGGATAATGATGATTACCTGGTATAGTTATTAACTAGAGGTACATGAGGGATAATGATGATTACCTGGTATAGTCGTTATTAACTAGAGGTACATGAGGGATAATGATGATTACCTGATATAGTTATTAACTAGAGGTACATGAGGGATAATGATGATTACCTGGTATAGTCATTATTAACTAGAGGAACATGAGGGATAATGATGATTACCTGATATAGTCGTTATTAACTAGAGGTACATGAGGGATAATGATGATTACCTGGTATAGTTATTAACTAGAGGTACATGAGGGATAATGATGATTACCTGATATAGTCGTTATTAACTAGAGGTACATGAGGGATAATGATGATTACCTGATATAGTCGTTATTAACTAGAGGTACATGAGGGATAATGATGATTACCTGGTATAGTCGTTATTAACTAGAGGTACACGAGGGATAATGATGATTACCTGGTATAGTTATTAACTAGAGGTACATGAGGGATAATGATGATTACCTGGTATAGTTATTAACTAGAGGTACATGAGGGATAATGATGATTACCTGATATAGTCGTTATTAACTAGAGGTACATGAGGGATAATGATGATTACCTGGTATAGTCGTTATTAACTAGAGGTACATGAGGGATAATGATGATTACCTGGTATAGTCGTTATTAACTAGAGGTACATGAGGGATAATGATGATTACCTGATATAGTTATTAACTAGAGGTACATGAGGGATAATGATGATTACCTGATATAGTTATTAACTAGAGGTACATGAGGGATAATGATGATTACCTGGTATAGTCGTTATTAACTAGAGGTACATGAGGGATAATGATGATTACCTGGTATAGTCGTTATTAACTAGAGGTACATGAGGGATAATGATGATTACCTGGTATAGTCGTTATTAACTAGAGGTACATGAGGGATAATGATGATTACCTGGTATAGTCGTTATTAACTAGAGGTACATGAGGGATAATGATGATTACCTTCTCCTCCCTCCTGAATCCTCCTCCCCCTCCCCCCCCCCCTCCTCCCTCTCTGCGGATGACTTCGTCAACCATTTTGAAAAGAAGGTTGACGATATCCGATCCTCGTTTGCTAAGTTAAACGACACCGCTGGTCCTGCTCACACTGCCCTACCCTGTGCTTTGACCTCTTTCTCCCCTCTCTCTCCAGATGAAATCTCGCGTCTTGTGACGGCCGGCCGCCCAACAACCTGCCCACTTGACCCTATCCCCTCCTCTCTTCTCCAGACCATTTCCGGAGACCTTCTCCCCTTCCTCACCTCGCTCATCAACTCATCCTTGACCGCTGGCTACGTCCCTTCCGTCTTCAAGAGAGCGAGAGTTGCACCCCTTCTGAAAAAACCTACACTCGATCCCTCCGATGTCAACAACTACAGACCAGTATCCCTTCTTTCTTTTCTCTCCAAAACTCTTGAACGTGCCGTCCTTGGCCAGCTCTCCTGTTATCTCTCTCAGAATGACCTTCTTGATCCTAATCAGTCAGGTTTCAAGACTGGGCATTCAACTGAGACTGCTCTTCTCTGTGTCACGGAGGCTCTCCGCACTGCTAAAGCTAACTCTCTCTCCTCTGCTCTCATCCTTCTAGACCTATCTGCTGCCTTTGATACTGTGAACCATCAGATCCTCCTCTCCACCCTCTCCGAGTTGGGCATCTCCGGCGCGGCCCACGCTTGGATTGCGTCCTACCTGACAGGTCGCTCCTACCAGGTGGCGTGGCGAGAATCTGTCTCCGCACCATGCGCTCTCACCACTGGTGTCCCCCAGGGCTCTGTTCTAGGCCCTCTCCTATTCTCGCTATACACCAAGTCACTTGGCTCTGTCATATCCTCACATGGTCTCTCCTATCATTGCTATGCAGACGACACACAATTAATCTTCTCCTTTCCCCCTTCTGATAACCAGGCGGCGAATCGCATCTCTGCATGTCTGTCAGACATATCAGTGTGGATGACGGATCACCAGCTCAAGCTGAACCTCGGCAAGACGGAGCTGCTCTTCCTCCCGGGGAAGGACTGCCCGTTCCATGATCTCGCCATCACGGTTGACAACTCCCTTGTGTCCTCCTCCCAGAGTGCTAAGAACCTTGGCGTGATCCTGGACAACACCCTGTCGTTCTCCACTAACATCAAGGCGGTGACCCGATCCTGTAGGTTCATGCTCTACAACATTCGCAGAGTACGACCCTGCCTCACACAGGAAGCGGCGCAGGTCCTAATCCAAGCACTTGTCATCTCCCGTCTGGATTACTGCAACTCGCTGTTGGCTGGGCTCCCTGCCTGTGCCATTAAACCCCTACAACTCATCCAGAACGCCGCAGCCCGTCTGGTGTTCAACCTTCCCAAGTTCTCTCACGTCACCCCGCTCCTCCGCTCTCTCCACTGGCTTCCAGTTGAAGCTCGCATCCGCTAGAAGACCATGGTGATTGCCTACGGAGCTGTGAAGGGAACGGCACCTCCATACCTTCAGGCTCTGATCAGGCCCTACACCCAAACAAGGGCACTGCGTTCATCCACCACTGGCCTGCTGGCCCCCCTACCTCTGAGGAAGCACAGTTCCCGCTCAGCCCAGTCAAAACTGTTCGCTGCTCTGGCACCCCAATGGTGGAACAAGCTCCCTCACGACGCCAGGACAGCGGAGTCAATCACCACCTTCCGGAGACACCTGAAACCCCACCTCTTTAAGGAATACCTAGGATAGGATAAAGTAATCCTTCTAACCCCCCCCCCTTAAAAGATTTAGATGCACTATTGTAAAGTGGTTGTTCCACTGGATATCATAAGGTGAATGCACCATTTTGTAAGTCGCTCTGGATAAGAGCGTCTGCTAAATGACTTAAATGTAAATGTAAATGTAATGATTACCTGGTATAGTTATTAACTAGAGGTACATGAGGGATAATGATGATTACCTGGTATAGTTATTAACTAGAGGTACATGAGGGATAATGATGATTACCTGATATAGTTATTAACTAGAGGTACATGAGGGATAATGATGATTACCTGGTATAGTCGTTATTAACTAGAGGTACATGAGGGATAATGATGATTACCTGGTATAGTTATTAACTAGAGGTACATGAGGGATAATGATGATTACCTGGTATAGTCGTTATTAACTAGAGGTACATGAGGGATAATGATGATTACCTGATATAGTTATTAACTAGAGGTACATGAGGGATAATGATGATTACCTGATATAGTCGTTATTAAATAGAGGTACATGAGGGATAATGATGGATACCTGATATAGTTATTAACTAGAGGTACATGAGGGATAATGATGATTACCTGGTATAGTCATTATTAACTAGAGGAACATGAGGGATAATGATGATTACCTGATATAGTCGTTATTAACTAGAGGTACATGAGGGATAATGATGATTACCTGATATAGTCGTTATTAACTAGAGGTACATGAGGGATAATGATGATTACCTGGTATAGTCGTTATTAACTAGAGGTACATGAGGGATAATGATGATTACCTGGTATAGTCGTTATTAACTAGAGGTACATGAGGGATAATGATGATTACCTGGTATAGTCGTTATTAACTAGAGGTACATGAGGGATAATGATGATTACCTTCTCCTCCCTCCTGAATCCTCCTCCCCCTCCCCCCCCCCCTCCTCCCTCTCTGCGGATGACTTCGTCAACCATTTTGAAAAGAAGGTTGACGATATCCGATCCTCGTTTGCTAAGTTAAACGACACCGCTGGTCCTGCTCACACTGCCCTACCCTGTGCTTTGACCTCTTTCTCCCCTCTCTCTCCAGATGAAATCTCGCGTCTTGTGACGGCCGGCCGCCCAACAACCTGCCCACTTGACCCTATCCCCTCCTCTCTTCTCCAGACCATTTCCGGAGACCTTCTCCCCTTCCTCACCTCGCTCATCAACTCATCCTTGACCGCTGGCTACGTCCCTTCCGTCTTCAAGAGAGCGAGAGTTGCACCCCTTCTGAAAAAACCTACACTCGATCCCTCCGATGTCAACAACTACAGACCAGTATCCCTTCTTTCTTTTCTCTCCAAAACTCTTGAACGTGCCGTCCTTGGCCAGCTCTCCTGTTATCTCTCTCAGAATGACCTTCTTGATCCTAATCAGTCAGGTTTCAAGACTGGGCATTCAACTGAGACTGCTCTTCTCTGTGTCACGGAGGCTCTCCGCACTGCTAAAGCTAACTCTCTCTCCTCTGCTCTCATCCTTCTAGACCTATCTGCTGCCTTTGATACTGTGAACCATCAGATCCTCCTCTCCACCCTCTCCGAGTTGGGCATCTCCGGCGCGGCCCACGCTTGGATTGCGTCCTACCTGACAGGTCGCTCCTACCAGGTGGCGTGGCGAGAATCTGTCTCCGCACCATGCGCTCTCACCACTGGTGTCCCCCAGGGCTCTGTTCTAGGCCCTCTCCTATTCTCGCTATACACCAAGTCACTTGGCTCTGTCATATCCTCACATGGTCTCTCCTATCATTGCTATGCAGACGACACACAATTAATCTTCTCCTTTCCCCCTTCTGATAACCAGGCGGCGAATCGCATCTCTGCATGTCTGTCAGACATATCAGTGTGGATGACGGATCACCAGCTCAAGCTGAACCTCGGCAAGACGGAGCTGCTCTTCCTCCCGGGGAAGGACTGCCCGTTCCATGATCTCGCCATCACGGTTGACAACTCCCTTGTGTCCTCCTCCCAGAGTGCTAAGAACCTTGGCGTGATCCTGGACAACACCCTGTCGTTCTCCACTAACATCAAGGCGGTGACCCGATCCTGTAGGTTCATGCTCTACAACATTCGCAGAGTACGACCCTGCCTCACACAGGAAGCGGCGCAGGTCCTAATCCAAGCACTTGTCATCTCCCGTCTGGATTACTGCAACTCGCTGTTGGCTGGGCTCCCTGCCTGTGCCATTAAACCCCTACAACTCATCCAGAACGCCGCAGCCCGTCTGGTGTTCAACCTTCCCAAGTTCTCTCACGTCACCCCGCTCCTCCGCTCTCTCCACTGGCTTCCAGTTGAAGCTCGCATCCGCTAGAAGACCATGGTGATTGCCTACGGAGCTGTGAAGGGAACGGCACCTCCATACCTTCAGGCTCTGATCAGGCCCTACACCCAAACAAGGGCACTGCGTTCATCCACCACTGGCCTGCTGGCCCCCCTACCTCTGAGGAAGCACAGTTCCCGCTCAGCCCAGTCAAAACTGTTCGCTGCTCTGGCACCCCAATGGTGGAACAAGCTCCCTCACGACGCCAGGACAGCGGAGTCAATCACCACCTTCCGGAGACACCTGAAACCCCACCTCTTTAAGGAATACCTAGGATAGGATAAAGTAATCCTTCTAACCCCCCCCCCCCTTAAAAGATTTAGATGCACTATTGTAAAGTGGTTGTTCCACTGGATATCATAAGGTGAATGCACCATTTTGTAAGTCGCTCTGGATAAGAGCGTCTGCTAAATGACTTAAATGTAAATGTAAATGTAATGATTACCTGGTATAGTTATTAACTAGAGGTACATGAGGGATAATGATGATTACCTGGTATAGTTATTAACTAGAGGTACATGAGGGATAATGATGATTACCTGATATAGTTATTAACTAGAGGTACATGAGGGATAATGATGATTACCTGGTATAGTCGTTATTAACTAGAGGTACATGAGGGATAATGATGATTACCTGGTATAGTTATTAACTAGAGGTACATGAGGGATAATGATGATTACCTGGTATAGTCGTTATTAACTAGAGGTACATGAGGGATAATGATGATTACCTGATATAGTTATTAACTAGAGGTACATGAGGGATAATGATGATTACCTGATATAGTCGTTATTAAATAGAGGTACATGAGGGATAATGATGGATACCTGATATAGTTATTAACTAGAGGTACATGAGGGATAATGATGATTACCTGGTATAGTCATTATTAACTAGAGGAACATGAGGGATAATGATGATTACCTGATATAGTCGTTATTAACTAGAGGTACATGAGGGATAATGATGATTACCTGATATAGTCGTTATTAACTAGAGGTACATGAGGGATAATGATGATTACCTGGTATAGTCGTTATTAACTAGAGGTACATGAGGGATAATGATGATTACCTGGTATAGTTATTAACTAGAGGTACATGAGGGATAATGATGATTACCTGGTATAGTCGTTATTAACTAGAGGTACATGAGGGATAATGATGATTACCTGATATAGTTATTAACTAGAGGTACATGAGGGATAATGATGATTACCTGGTATAGTCATTATTAACTAGAGGAACATGAGGGATAATGATGATTACCTGATATAGTCGTTATTAACTAGAGGTACATGAGGGATAATGATGATTACCTGGTATAGTTATTAACTAGAGGTACATGAGGGATAATGATGATTACCTGATATAGTCGTTATTAACTAGAGGTACATGAGGGATAATGATGATTACCTGATATAGTCGTTATTAACTAGAGGTACATGAGGGATAATGATGATTACCTGGTATAGTCGTTATTAACTAGAGGTACACGAGGGATAATGATGATTACCTGGTATAGTTATTAACTAGAGGTACATGAGGGATAATGATGATTACCTGGTATAGTTATTAACTAGAGGTACATGAGGGATAATGATGATTACCTGATATAGTCGTTATTAAGTAGAGGTACATGAGGGATAATGATGATTACCTGGTATAGTCGTTATTAACTAGAGGTACATGAGGGATAATGATGATTACCTGGTATAGTCGTTATTAACTAGAGGTACATGAGGGATAATGATGATTACCTGATATAGTTATTAACTAGAGGTACATGAGGGATAATGATGATTACCTGATATAGTTATTAACTAGAGGTACATGAGGGATAATGATGATTACCTGGTATAGTCGTTATTAACTAGAGGTACATGAGGGATAATGATGATTACCTGATATAGTCATTATTAACTAGAGGTACATGAGGGATAATGATGATTACCTGGTATAGTCGTTATTAACTAGAGGTACATGAGGGATAATGATGATTACCTTCTCCTCCCTCCTGAATCCTCCTCCCCCCCCCCCCCCTCCTCCCTCTCTGCGGATGACTTCGTCAACCATTTTGAAAAGAAGGTTGACGATATCCGATCCTCGTTTGCTAAATCAAACGACACCGCTGGTCCTGCTCACACTGCCCTACCCTGTGCTTTGACCTCTTTCTCCCCTCTCTCTCCAGATGAAATCTCGCGTCTTGTGAAGGCCGGCCGCCCAACAACCTGCCCACTTGACCCTATCCCCTCCTCTCTTCTCCAGACTATTTCCGGAGACCTTCTCCCCTTCCTCACCTCGCTCATCAACTCATCCTTGACCGCTGGCTACTTCCCTTCCGTCTTCAAGAGAGCGAGAGTTGCACCCCTTCTGAAAAAACCTACACTCGATCCCTCCGATGTCAACAACTACAGACCAGTATCCCTTCTTTCTTTTCTCTCCAAAACTCTTGAACGTGCCGTCCTTGGCCAGCTCTCCTGTTATCTCTCTCAGAATGACCTTCTTGATCCTAATCAGTCAGGTTTCAAGACTGGGCATTCAACTGAGACTGCTCTTCTCTGTGTCACGGAGGCTCTCCGCACTGCTAAAGCTAACTCTCTCTCCTCTGCTCTCATCCTTCTAGACCTATCTGCTGCCTTTGATACTGTGAACCATCAGATCCTCCTCTCCACCCTCTCCGAGTTGGGCATCTCCGGCGCGGCCCACGCTTGGATTGCGTCCTACCTGACAGGTCGCTCCTACCAGGTGGCGTGGCGAGAATCTGTCTCCGCACCATGCGCTCTCACCACTGGTGTCCCCCAGGGCTCTGTTCTAGGCCCTCTCCTATTCTCGCTATACACCAAGTCACTTGGCTCTGTCATATCCTCACATGGTCTCTCCTATCATTGCTATGCAGACGACACACAATTAATCTTCTCCTTTCCCCCTTCTGATAACCAGGCGGCGAATCGCATCTCTGCATGTCTGTCAGACATATCAGTGTGGATGACGGATCACCAGCTCAAGCTGAACCTCGGCAAGACGGAGCTGCTCTTCCTCCCGGGGAAGGACTGCCCGTTCCATGATCTCGCCATCACGGTTGACAACTCCCTTGTGTCCTCCTCCCAGAGTGCTAAGAACCTTGGCGTGATCCTGGACAACACCCTGTCGTTCTCCACTAACATCAAGGCGGTGACCCGATCCTGTAGGTTCATGCTCTACAACATTCGCAGAGTACGACCCTGCCTCACACAGGAAGCGGCGCAGGTCCTAATCCAAGCACTTGTCATCTCCCGTCTGGATTACTGCAACTCGCTGTTGGCTGGGCTCCCTGCCTGTGCCATTAAACCCCTACAACTCATCCAGAACGCCGCAGCCCGTCTGGTGTTCAACCTTCCCAAGTTCTCTCACGTCACCCCGCTCCTCCGCTCTCTCCACTGGCTTCCAGTTGAAGCTCGCATCCGCTAGAAGACCATGGTGATTGCCTACGGAGCTGTGAAGGGAACGGCACCTCCATACCTTCAGGCTCTGATCAGGCCCTACACCCAAACAAGGGCACTGCGTTCATCCACCACTGGCCTGCTGGCCCCCCTACCTCTGAGGAAGCACAGTTCCCGCTCAGCCCAGTCAAAACTGTTCGCTGCTCTGGCACCCCAATGGTGGAACAAGCTCCCTCACGACGCCAGGACAGCGGAGTCAATCACCACCTTCCGGAGACACCTGAAACCCCACCTCTTTAAGGAATACCTAGGATAGGATAAAGTAATCCTTCTAACCCCCCCCCCCTTAAAAGATTTAGATGCACTATTGTAAAGTGGTTGTTCCACTGGATATCATAAGGTGAATGCACCATTTTGTAAGTCGCTCTGGATAAGAGCGTCTGCTAAATGACTTAAATGTAAATGTAAATGTAATGATTACCTGGTATAGTTATTAACTAGAGGTACATGAGGGATAATGATGATTACCTGGTATAGTTATTAACTAGAGGTACATGAGGGATAATGATGATTACCTGATATAGTTATTAACTAGAGGTACATGAGGGATAATGATGATTACCTGGTATAGTCGTTATTAACTAGAGGTACATGAGGGATAATGATGATTACCTGGTATAGTTATTAACTAGAGGTACATGAGGGATAATGATGATTACCTGGTATAGTCGTTATTAACTAGAGGTACATGAGGGATAATGATGATTACCTGATATAGTTATTAACTAGAGGGTACATGAGGGATAATGATGATTACCTGATATAGTCGTTATTAAATAGAGGTACATGAGGGATAATGATGGATACCTGATATAGTTATTAACTAGAGGTACATGAGGGATAATGATGATTACCTGGTATAGTCATTATTAACTAGAGGAACATGAGGGATAATGATGATTACCTGATATAGTCGTTATTAACTAGAGGTACATGAGGGATAATGATGATTACCTGATATAGTCGTTATTAACTAGAGGTACATGAGGGATAATGATGATTACCTGGTATAGTCGTTATTAACTAGAGGTACATGAGGGATAATGATGATTACCTGGTATAGTCGTTATTAACTAGAGGTACATGAGGGATAATGATGATTACCTGGTATAGTCGTTATTAACTAGAGGTACATGAGGGATAATGATGATTACCTTCTCCTCCCTCCTGAATCCTCCTCCCCCTCCCCCCCCCCCTCCTCCCTCTCTGCGGATGACTTCGTCAACCATTTTGAAAAGAAGGTTGACGATATCCGATCCTCGTTTGCTAAGTTAAACGACACCGCTGGTCCTGCTCACACTGCCCTACCCTGTGCTTTGACCTCTTTCTCTCCTCTCTCTCCAGATGAAATCTCGCGTCTTGTGACGGCCGGCCGCCCAACAACCTGCCCACTTGACCCTATCCCCTCCTCTCTTCTCCAGACCATTTCCGGAGACCTTCTCCCCTTCCTCACCTCGCTCATCAACTCATCCTTGACCGCTGGCTACGTCCCTTCCGTCTTCAAGAGAGCGAGAGTTGCACCCCTTCTGAAAAAACCTACACTCGATCCCTCCGATGTCAACAACTACAGACCAGTATCCCTTCTTTCTTTTCTCTCCAAAACTCTTGAACGTGCCGTCCTTGGCCAGCTCTCCTGTTATCTCTCTCAGAATGACCTTCTTGATCCTAATCAGTCAGGTTTCAAGACTGGGCATTCAACTGAGACTGCTCTTCTCTGTGTCACGGAGGCTCTCCGCACTGCTAAAGCTAACTCTCTCTCCTCTGCTCTCATCCTTCTAGACCTATCTGCTGCCTTTGATACTGTGAACCATCAGATCCTCCTCTCCACCCTCTCCGAGTTGGGCATCTCCGGCGCGGCCCACGCTTGGATTGCGTCCTACCTGACAGGTCGCTCCTACCAGGTGGCGTGGCGAGAATCTGTCTCCGCACCATGCGCTCTCACCACTGGTGTCCCCCAGGGCTCTGTTCTAGGCCCTCTCCTATTCTCGCTATACACCAAGTCACTTGGCTCTGTCATATCCTCACATGGTCTCTCCTATCATTGCTATGCAGACGACACACAATTAATCTTCTCCTTTCCCCCTTCTGATAACCAGGCGGCGAATCGCATCTCTGCATGTCTGTCAGACATATCAGTGTGGATGACGGATCACCAGCTCAAGCTGAACCTCGGCAAGACGGAGCTGCTCTTCCTCCCGGGGAAGGACTGCCCGTTCCATGATCTCGCCATCACGGTTGACAACTCCCTTGTGTCCTCCTCCCAGAGTGCTAAGAACCTTGGCGTGATCCTGGACAACACCCTGTCGTTCTCCACTAACATCAAGGCGGTGACCCGATCCTGTAGGTTCATGCTCTACAACATTCGCAGAGTACGACCCTGCCTCACACAGGAAGCGGCGCAGGTCCTAATCCAAGCACTTGTCATCTCCCGTCTGGATTACTGCAACTCGCTGTTGGCTGGGCTCCCTGCCTGTGCCATTAAACCCCTACAACTCATCCAGAACGCCGCAGCCCGTCTGGTGTTCAACCTTCCCAAGTTCTCTCACGTCACCCCGCTCCTCCGCTCTCTCCACTGGCTTCCAGTTGAAGCTCGCATCCGCTAGAAGACCATGGTGATTGCCTACGGAGCTGTGAAGGGAACGGCACCTCCATACCTTCAGGCTCTGATCAGGCCCTACACCCAAACAAGGGCACTGCGTTCATCCACCACTGGCCTGCTGGCCCCCCTACCTCTGAGGAAGCACAGTTCCCGCTCAGCCCAGTCAAAACTGTTCGCTGCTCTGGCACCCCAATGGTGGAACAAGCTCCCTCACGACGCCAGGACAGCGGAGTCAATCACCACCTTCCGGAGACACCTGAAACCCCACCTCTTTAAGGAATACCTAGGATAGGATAAAGTAATCCTTCTAACCCCCCCCCCTTAAAAGATTTAGATGCACTATTGTAAAGTGGTTGTTCCACTGGATATCATAAGGTGAATGCACCATTTTGTAAGTCGCTCTGGATAAGAGCGTCTGCTAAATGACTTAAATGTAAATGTAAATGTAATGATTACCTGGTATAGTTATTAACTAGAGGTACATGAGGGATAATGATGATTACCTGGTATAGTTATTAACTAGAGGTACATGAGGGATAATGATGATTACCTGATATAGTTATTAACTAGAGGTACATGAGGGATAATGATGATTACCTGGTATAGTCGTTATTAACTAGAGGTACATGAGGGATAATGATGATTACCTGGTATAGTTATTAACTAGAGGTACATGAGGGATAATGATGATTACCTGGTATAGTCGTTATTAACTAGAGGTACATGAGGGATAATGATGATTACCTGATATAGTTATTAACTAGAGGTACATGAGGGATAATGATGATTACCTGATATAGTCGTTATTAAATAGAGGTACATGAGGGATAATGATGGATACCTGATATAGTTATTAACTAGAGGTACATGAGGGATAATGATGATTACCTGGTATAGTCATTATTAACTAGAGGAACATGAGGGATAATGATGATTACCTGATATAGTCGTTATTAACTAGAGGTACATGAGGGATAATGATGATTACCTGATATAGTCGTTATTAACTAGAGGTACATGAGGGATAATGATGATTACCTGGTATAGTCGTTATTAACTAGAGGTACATGAGGGATAATGATGATTACCTGGTATAGTTATTAACTAGAGGTACATGAGGGATAATGATGATTACCTGGTATAGTCGTTATTAACTAGAGGTACATGAGGGATAATGATGATTACCTGATATAGTTATTAACTAGAGGTACATGAGGGATAATGATGATTACCTGGTATAGTCATTATTAACTAGAGGAACATGAGGGATAATGATGATTACCTGATATAGTCGTTATTAACTAGAGGTACATGAGGGATAATGATGATTACCTGGTATAGTTATTAACTAGAGGTACATGAGGGATAATGATGATTACCTGATATAGTCGTTATTAACTAGAGGTACATGAGGGATAATGATGATTACCTGATATAGTCGTTATTAACTAGAGGTACATGAGGGATAATGATGATTACCTGGTATAGTCGTTATTAACTAGAGGTACACGAGGGATAATGATGATTACCTGGTATAGTTATTAACTAGAGGTACATGAGGGATAATGATGATTACCTGGTATAGTTATTAACTAGAGGTACATGAGGGATAATGATGATTACCTGATATAGTCGTTATTAAGTAGAGGTACATGAGGGATAATGATGATTACCTGGTATAGTCGTTATTAACTAGAGGTACATGAGGGATAATGATGATTACCTGGTATAGTCGTTATTAACTAGAGGTACATGAGGGATAATGATGATTACCTGATATAGTTATTAACTAGAGGTACATGAGGGATAATGATGATTACCTGATATAGTTATTAACTAGAGGTACATGAGGGATAATGATGATTACCTGGTATAGTCGTTATTAACTAGAGGTACATGAGGGATAATGATGATTACCTGATATAGTCATTATTAACTAGAGGTACATGAGGGATAATGATGATTACCTGGTATAGTCGTTATTAACTAGAGGTACATGAGGGATAATGATGATTACCTTCTCCTCCCTCCTGAATCCTCCTCCCCCCCCCCCCCCCTCCTCCCTCTCTGCGGATGACTTCGTCAACCATTTTGAAAAGAAGGTTGACGATATCCGATCCTCGTTTGCTAAATCAAACGACACCGCTGGTCCTGCTCACACTGCCCTACCCTGTGCTTTGACCTCTTTCTCCCCTCTCTCTCCAGATGAAATCTCGCGTCTTGTGAAGGCCGGCCGCCCAACAACCTGCCCACTTGACCCTATCCCCTCCTCTCTTCTCCAGACTATTTCCGGAGACCTTCTCCCCTTCCTCACCTCGCTCATCAACTCATCCTTGACCGCTGGCTACTTCCCTTCCGTCTTCAAGAGAGCGAGAGTTGCACCCCTTCTGAAAAAACCTACACTCGATCCCTCCGATGTCAACAACTACAGACCAGTATCCCTTCTTTCTTTTCTCTCCAAAACTCTTGAACGTGCCGTCCTTGGCCAGCTCTCCTGTTATCTCTCTCAGAATGACCTTCTTGATCCTAATCAGTCAGGTTTCAAGACTGGGCATTCAACTGAGACTGCTCTTCTCTGTGTCACGGAGGCTCTCCGCACTGCTAAAGCTAACTCTCTCTCCTCTGCTCTCATCCTTCTAGACCTATCTGCTGCCTTTGATACTGTGAACCATCAGATCCTCCTCTCCACCCTCTCCGAGTTGGGCATCTCCGGCGCGGCCCACGCTTGGATTGCGTCCTACCTGACAGGTCGCTCCTACCAGGTGGCGTGGCGAGAATCTGTCTCCGCACCATGCGCTCTCACCACTGGTGTCCCCCAGGGCTCTGTTCTAGGCCCTCTCCTATTCTCGCTATACACCAAGTCACTTGGCTCTGTCATATCCTCACATGGTCTCTCCTATCATTGCTATGCAGACGACACACAATTAATCTTCTCCTTTCCCCCTTCTGATAACCAGGCGGCGAATCGCATCTCTGCATGTCTGTCAGACATATCAGTGTGGATGACGGATCACCAGCTCAAGCTGAACCTCGGCAAGACGGAGCTGCTCTTCCTCCCGGGGAAGGACTGCCCGTTCCATGATCTCGCCATCACGGTTGACAACTCCCTTGTGTCCTCCTCCCAGAGTGCTAAGAACCTTGGCGTGATCCTGGACAACACCCTGTCGTTCTCCACTAACATCAAGGCGGTGACCCGATCCTGTAGGTTCATGCTCTACAACATTCGCAGAGTACGACCCTGCCTCACACAGGAAGCGGCGCAGGTCCTAATCCAAGCACTTGTCATCTCCCGTCTGGATTACTGCAACTCGCTGTTGGCTGGGCTCCCTGCCTGTGCCATTAAACCCCTACAACTCATCCAGAACGCCGCAGCCCGTCTGGTGTTCAACCTTCCCAAGTTCTCTCACGTCACCCCGCTCCTCCGCTCTCTCCACTGGCTTCCAGTTGAAGCTCGCATCCGCTAGAAGACCATGGTGATTGCCTACGGAGCTGTGAAGGGAACGGCACCTCCATACCTTCAGGCTCTGATCAGGCCCTACACCCAAACAAGGGCACTGCGTTCATCCACCACTGGCCTGCTGGCCCCCCTACCTCTGAGGAAGCACAGTTCCCGCTCAGCCCAGTCAAAACTGTTCGCTGCTCTGGCACCCCAATGGTGGAACAAGCTCCCTCACGACGCCAGGACAGCGGAGTCAATCACCACCTTCCGGAGACACCTGAAACCCCACCTCTTTAAGGAATACCTAGGATAGGATAAAGTAATCCTTCTAACCCCCCCCCCCCTTAAAAGATTTAGATGCACTATTGTAAAGTGGTTGTTCCACTGGATATCATAAGGTGAATGCACCATTTTGTAAGTCGCTCTGGATAAGAGCGTCTGCTAAATGGCTTAAATGTAAATGTAAATGTAATGATTACCTGGTATAGTTATTAACTAGAGGTACATGAGGGATAATGATGATTACCTGGTATAGTTATTAACTAGAGGTACATGAGGGATAATGATGATTACCTGATATAGTTATTAACTAGAGGTACATGAGGGATAATGATGATTACCTGGTATAGTCGTTATTAACTAGAGGTACATGAGGGATAATGATGATTACCTGGTATAGTTATTAACTAGAGGTACATGAGGGATAATGATGATTACCTGGTATAGTCGTTATTAACTAGAGGTACATGAGGGATAATGATGATTACCTGATATAGTTATTAACTAGAGGTACATGAGGGATAATGATGATTACCTGATATAGTCGTTATTAAATAGAGGTACATGAGGGATAATGATGGATACCTGATATAGTTATTAACTAGAGGTACATGAGGGATAATGATGATTACCTGGTATAGTCATTATTAACTAGAGGAACATGAGGGATAATGATGATTACCTGATATAGTCGTTATTAACTAGAGGTACATGAGGGATAATGATGATTACCTGATATAGTCGTTATTAACTAGAGGTACATGAGGGATAATGATGATTACCTGGTATAGTCGTTATTAACTAGAGGTACATGAGGGATAATGATGATTACCTGGTATAGTTATTAACTAGAGGTACATGAGGGATAATGATGATTACCTGATATAGTCGTTATTAACTAGAGGTACATGAGGGATAATGATGATTACCTGGTATAGTCGTTATTAACTAGAGGTACATGAGGGATAATGATGATTACCTGGTATAGTTATTAACTAGAGGTACATGAGGGATAATGATGATTACCTGATATAGTTGGCTGACTTTCTCCTGGCACTTTATGTAGCCCTCATAGTCTGCAAACACCTTGAAGCTGAAGAGAGAGAGAGAGACAGTCAATGCCAAGACCACCCACACACAGGAGCAGACAGTAAAGTAACTGTACCTACCGGTCGTGGTTGAAGAGCATGTTGGTGACGTCTTTGAAGAGCTCTGGTTGTTTGGGGCTGAAGAATCCTCCCTGAATCTGGTCGACGGCCTGCTTCAGTTCTGGGATGTTGTTGTAATACGTCCTGGCATCGTAGCTTAGAGGAGGGAACAAAGTAGAAACAGGTCTCACAACAGACCTGGAATAATACGTCACACACGCTACAACAGGAAATTCATTTTTTTAATGAAGTAAACAATGCTAAAATGAACTGTAAAGTCAGTGGAGTTTTGCGTCACCCAACTTTACGGTATTGTTGATCATCATGTAACGTTGCTTAACGTGGAACCCATCGACACTGTATTAGATTGTAGAAAACCCTACCCATCTATGCCAAATTGTGTGTGTTCCCCCTCTACGTCCATCTGTGTGTGTGTCAGTCAGTATACGTCTGTCTGTCTGTCTGTGTGTGTTACCCCTGTACGTCCATCTCTGCCACGTCCTCTACCCTCATGCCGAAGATGAACATGTTCTCCTCTCCAGCCTCCTCTGCCATCTCTACGTTGGCTCCGTCCATGGTGCCGATGGTGAGCGCTCCGTTCAGCATGAACTTCATGTTGCCAGTGCCTGACGCCTCGGTGCCAGCTGTGGAGATCTGCTCAGACAGGTCCGTGGCTGGGATGACTGTAGGGGGGAAAATAGATGACTGTAGGGGGGAAAATAGATGACTGTAGGGGGAAAATAGATGACTGTAGGGGGAAAATAGATGACTGTAGGGGGAAAATAGATGACTGTAGGGGGGAAAATAGATGACTGTAGGGGGGAAAATAGATGACTGTAGGGGGGAAAATAGATGACTGTAGGGGGGGAAATAGATGACTGTAGGGGGGAATAGGGACAGAAAAACGGATATCTCTAATACATGCATTTGTCTGTTATCTGTGTTCCAGATGGCACCCTATTTGCTTTATAGGGCACTACTTCCCATAGGGCTCTGGTCAAAAGTAGGGCACTATATAGGGAATTAGAATGCCATTTGGGATGCACTTCGAGATAGAAGGACAATGATGATACTTTCTCACTGAAATAATGTTTTTTTTTTGGGGGGGGGGGGGGTTAATGAGATGGTAAGCCATTATAAGGGGATCTTACGAAGTCTTATGAACCATTAAAACTGCTTCATGTGTGTAGCTCAGTTGGTAGAGCATGGTGTGTGCAACGCCAGGGTTGTTGGTTTGATTCCCACGGGTGACCAGTACGAAAAAAAAAGAAAAAAAATGTATGAAATGTATGCATTCACTACTGTAAGTCGCTCTGGATAAGAGCGTCTGCTAAAATGACTAAAATGTAAAATTAAAATTACACCTGTCTGCTTTAAGTAAAGTGTTACCATACCTTTCTCAGCCAGAGAGACCCAGGGGTTCTCCAGGTAGATATATAGTAGATAGATACAGTACCTTTCTCCAGGTAGATATATACAGTAGATAGATATATAGTAGATAGTACCTTTCTCAGCCAGGGAGACTCTGTAGTTCTCCAGGTAGATATATAGTAGATAGATACAGTACCGTTCTCCAGGTAGAAATATATAGTAGATAGTACCTTTCTCAGCCAGGGAGACTCTGTAGTTCTCCAGGTAGATGACCTTCAGTTTGCTGCCCACCACTGGGTCTTTGTTGACCACATGTCCGACGGCCGTGATCAGCTTGATGATCTTCTTGGCCATGTGATACCCCGGGGCAGCCTGTATGGGGAGACGAGGCTCTCAATGGTGAATGTGGCTAAAGATGGAAGACTTCCAGAAATATATACACTGCTCAAAAAAATAAAGGGAACACTTAAACAACACAATGTAACTCCAAGTCAATCACACTTCTGTGAAATCAAACTGTCCACTTAGGAAGCAACACTGATTGACAATAAATTTCACATGCTGTTGTGCAAATGGAATAGACAACAGGTAGAAATTATAGGCAATTAGCAAGACACCACCAATAAAGGAGTGGTTCTGCAGGTGGTGACCACAGACCACTTCTCAGTTCCTATGCTTCCTGGCTGATGTTTTGGTCACTTTTGAATGCTGGCGGTGCTTTCATTCTAGTGGTAGCATGAGACGGAGTCTACAACCCACACAAGTGGCTCAGGTAGTGCAGCTCATCCAGGATGGCACATCAATGTCAGCTGTGGCAAGAAGGTTTGCTGTGTCTGTCAGCGTAGTGTCCAGAGCATGGAGGCGCTACCAGGAGACAGGCCAGTACATCAGAAGACGTAGAGGAGGCCGTAGGAGGGCAACAACCCAGCAGCAGGACCGCTACCTCCACTTTTGTGCAAGGAGGAGCAGGAGGAGCACTGCCAGAGCCCTGCAAAATGACCTCCAGCAGGCCACAAATGTGCATGTGTCTGCTCAAACGGTCAGAAACAGACTCCATGAGGGTGGTATGAGGGCCCGACGTCCACAGGTGGGGGTTGTGCTTACAGCCCAACACCGTGCAGGACGTTTGGCATTTGCCAGAGAACACCAAGATTGGCAAATTCGACACTGGCGGCCTGTGCTCTTCACAGATGAAAGCAGGTTCACACTGAGCACGTGACAGACGTGACAGAGTCTGGAGACGCCGTGGAGAACGTTCTGCTGCCTGCAACATCCTCCAGCATGACCGGTTTGGCGGTGGGTCAGTCATGGTGTGGGGTGGCATTTCTTTGGGGGGCCGCACAGCCCTCCATGTGCTCGCCAGAGGTAGCCTGACTGCCATTAGGTACCGAGATGAGATCCTCAGACCCCTTGTGAGACCATATGCTGGTGCGTTTGGCCCTGGGTTCCTCCTAATGCAAGACAATGCTAGACCTCATGTGGCTGGAGTGTGTCAGCAGTTCCTGCAAGAGGAAGGCATTGATGCTATGGACTGGCCCGCCCGTTCCCCAGACCTGAATCCAATTGAGCACATCTGGGACATCATGTCTCGCTCCATCCACCAACGAGGAGATCCCTCAGGAGACCATCCGCCACCTCATCAGGAGCATGCCCAGGCGTTGTAGGGAGGTCATACAGGCACGTGGAGGCCACACACACTACTGAGCCTCATTTTGACTTGTTTTAAGGATATTACATCAAAGTTGGATCAGCCTGTAGTGTGGTTTTCCACTTTAATTTTGAGTGTGACTCCAATTCCAGACCTCCATGGGTTGATAAATTGGATTTCCATTGATTATTTTTGTGTGATTTTGTTGTCAGCACATTCAACTATGTAAAGAATAAAGTATTTAATAAGATTGTTTCATTCATTCAGATCTAGGATGTGTTATTTTAGTGTTCCCTTTATTTTTTTGAGCAGTGTATGTTTATATATTTTTTATTTTATTTAAAAAATCTTATTTACAATGACGGCCTACCCCGGCCAAACCCGGTCGACGCTGGGCCAATAGCGCGCCGCCCTATGCGACTCCCAATCACGGCCGGATGTGATACAGCCTGGATATGATATCATTGTTTCACCAGGGGTCCATGGGGCTCTACTTTAGACCAGGGGTCCATGGGGCTCTACTTTAGGCCAGGGTCCACGGGGCTCTACTTCAGACCAGGGTCCACGGGGCTCTACTTCAGACCAGGGGTCCATGGGGCTCTACTTTAGGCCAGGGTCCACGGGGCTCTACTTCAGACCAGGGGTCCATGGGGCTCTACTTTAGACCAGGGGTCCATGGGGCTCTACTTTAGACCAGGGTCCATAGGGCTCTACTTTAGACCAGGGTCCATAGGGCTCTACTTTAGACCAGGGTCCATGGGGCTCTACTTCAGACCAGGGGTCAATGGGGCTCTACTTCAGACCAGGGGTCCATGGGGCTCTACTTCAGACCAGGGGTCCAGGGGCTCTAGTTTAGACCAGGGTCCATGGGGCTCTACTTCAGACCGGGGGTCCATAGGGCTCTGGTGAAACTTAGTGCACTATTAGGGAATAGGGTGCCATTTCAGACACAGCACTTGCCTCCTCTCTCTCTCCTTTCCTCCTCTCTCTCTCTCTCTCTCTCTCCTTGCCTCCTCTCTCTCTCCTTGCCTCCTCTCTCTCTTTCTCTCTCCTTGCCTCCTCTCTCTCTCTCGCTCCTTGCCTCCTCTCTCTCCTTGCCTCCTCTCTCTGTCTCCCTCCTTGCCTCCTTCTCAAAACCAATCTGAGGAGAAGATCCACGGTTCCTTCCTTAGAGCCTAGTCCTCCAATTCATTTGAAAAGGACGAGAGGGGAGAGTACGTGGGGAATCATGGGAAGACTCATTGAGAAAGAGTCCTAGGCTATTCATGTAATGGGTTTTGAGTTGAGTGACTCACATACATACCTTGCCACCAATGATCACAGTCCGGGGAACAAAAGGTGCTTTTGGGTTCTTCTTGATGCCTTCAAAAAAATATATATATTATATTACTTGTTCACACTTTAAACAAGGTATTACATATTATAAATACTTAATGAAGCCTTCATAAGCCTTTATAAGGCCTACATAGAAGCTTCACAAATAATTTATAAGCAGATGTCATTCTATAATCAAGGTGAATCCAGGTGAAAGCTATGATCCCTTGTTGATGTCACTCGTTAAATCCACTTCAATCAGTGTAGACATGTAAGTGCCTTTGAACGGAGTATAGTAGTAGGTTCCAGACGCACCGGTTTATGTCAAGAATTGCATCGTAGTGCTAGAGGCGTCACTACAGACCCGGGTTCGATCCCGGGCTGTATCACAACCGGCCATGATCGGGAGTCCCATAGGGCGTCAGTTGAACGGTGTTTCCTCCAACACATTGGTGCGGCTGGCTTCTGGGTTAAGCAGGCGGGTGTTAAGCGGGCGGGTGTTAAGGTGCGCGGTTTGGTGGGCCATGTTTCGGAGGAGCCCGTTGGGGAGTTGCAGCGATGAGACAAGATCGAAATTGGGGAGAAAAAAATAAATATATATATATATAATTGATCTTGTCTCATGTATATATATATAATTTCGATTGGGGAGATAGGGTGCTGTATAGGGTGTATAGGGTGCTGTGGTCTGTATAAAAATGAATTAATGAATTAAAGAACTGCAATGCTGCTGGGTTTTTCAGCTCAACAGTTTCCTGCGTGCATCTGCAACAGTCCACCACCCAAAGGAGATCCAGCCAACTTGACACAACTGTGGAAAGCATTGAAAGCACTGTGGAATGCTTTCCACACCTTACAGAGTCCATTCCCCGACGAACTGAGGCTGTTCTGAGGGCGCAAGGGGGGGGGGGGTGCAAAGCAATATTATGAAGGTGTTCCTAATGTTTTGTACACTCAGTGTAGGGTGCTGTGGTCTGTATAGGGTGCTGTGGTCTGTATAGGGGATAGGGTGTTGTGGTCTGTATAGGGGATAGGGTGCTGTGGTCTGTATAGGGGATAGGGTGCTGTGGTCTGTATAGGGGATAGGGTGCTGTGGCCTGTATAGGGTGCTGTGGCCTGTATAGGGGATAGGGTGCTGTGGTCTGTATAGGGGATAGGGTGCTGTGGTCTGTATAGGGGATAGGGCGCTGTGGCCTGTATAGGGGATAGGGTGCTGTGGTCTGTATAGGGTGCTGTGGTCTGTATAGGGGATAGGGTGCTGTGGTCTGTATAGGGGATAGGGTGCTGTGGTCTGGATAGGGGATAGGGTGCTGTGGTCTGTATAGGGGATAGGGTGCTGTGGTCTGGATAGGGGATAGGGTGCTGTGGCCTGGATAGGGGATAGGGTGCTGTGGTCTGTATAGGGGATAGGGTGCTGTGGTCTGGATAGGGGATAGGGTGCTGTGGTCTGGATAGGGGATAGGGTGCTGTGGTCTGTATAGGGGATAGGGTGCTGTGGTCTGGATAGGGGATAGGGTGTCCCTCGGTAAGGAACTTCTGAATGACGTACGGTTGTACATGGTGACGATGTGAAGGCAGTTGAGGAGCAGGCGCTTGTACTCGTGAATCCTCTTCACGTGGACGTCGAACATGGAGGACGGGTTGATGTTCACCTTGTACTCTTTCTCCAGGTACTGGGAAAACTTCACCTTGTTGTCCTGTGCACAGAAACGCATAGACCACAATGGAAATGATTTGTAAAAGCTTTCTTGTGTTATTCTTGAGGACTTTATATGCAGTATAACCACTTATGCGGTTGAATTGTGTCTTTAAATTGTGAACAAAAATCCATGCGCCAACATGCCTTGTGTACCAAGGAACAAAATGTAATGTTGCAAACAATATTCGGATATATATAGGGATCATTTTATGCCAATATAATTGTAAATATAACGAGTAGAACTCACAAATATGATCTGTTTCATGTTATGAACTGTTGCTAATTAAGGGGGAGGTTGATGTGGTAAGTCTTACCTGCTTGACATTAGAGACATCTCTAATGAAGGCATCATCGTTGACCAGCTCATTGAGCTTCTGTAACTGACTGAGGTCTTTCACATATCCCTCCCCAATGGCCTTGTCAAAGAAAGACAATAGTCAATAAAGATGCCAATTAAACCTCAGCGATTAGCTCAGCCAATCCCGGGTTACAGAGGAGAAGCCAGCGCCTAGGAGTGATGCCATTGGTCTTGTTCTGGAATTTATCCGGTTCTAATTCGTTGAAGTCTCGGAACCTTTCAAAACAAAAGGAAATATTTTCTAGAATCTAAAAAGAGTTATTGGAGAGAGAGAGAAGAGTGAAGACAGGGCCGTGTTCAATCGGGCACACCGTAGAAAAACTGTTCAAAGTGGTTTGCAATGTAAAACAAAAACAAGCGTTTCTGATTGGATAATTCCAGACAGAACTTCAAAGTCAGTTTCAGTGTTTTCGTCCGTTTTGTGCCTACGGAACACAACCTAGACAAGACCCATCTTACACATCATTCTTGATGATGTTGGAGTGTATCTCTGCAACTCCGTTGACGGCGTGAGATCCCACAATGCACAGATGGGCTATGTTGACCCTCTTGCCCCCGTCCTCCTCGATCAGAGACATCCTGCGTATCCTATTCAGGTCTCCTGGAAAGAGAGCTCCAATCCCCTGGAGCAACAGCAGAAACATACAACCAGTCAGCTGGTCCCAATCTGCTCCACCATCCCTCCTAAACCCTTTGTTGTAAATCTGAACAGGCTGGACAGGTACAGTAGAAGCAGGGTACCGCTGAGGATTCCACCACAACTTCCATATTACACATCTACAACAACAACAAAAATGCATGAAATAAAATGTATGAAAATGTATGCATTCACTACTGTAAGTCGCTCTGGATAAGAGCGTCTGCTAAATGACTAAAATGTAATTAGGGCCAAGAGGAGGAGTAGGGAGCTAACAGAGACGTACGGTAACCTACCCCCAGTGTCTACGGTAACCTACCCCCAGTGTCTACGGTAACCTGCCCCCAGTGTCTACGGTAACCTGCCCCCAGTGTCTACGGTAACCTACCCCCAGTGTCTACGGTAACCTACCCCCAGTGTCTACGGTAACCTACCCCCAGTTTCTACGCTACGGTAACCTACCCCCAGTGTCTACGCTACGGTAACCTACCCCCAGTGTCTACGCTACGGTAACCTACCCCCAGTGTCTACGCTACAGTAACCTACCCCCAGTGTCTACAGTAACCTACCCCCAGTGTCTACGGTAACCTATCCCCAGTGTCTACGGTAACCTACCCCCAGTGTCTACGGTAACCTACCCCCAGTGTCTACGGTAACCTACCCCCAGTGTCTACAGTAACCTACCCCCAGTGTCTACGCTACGGTAACCTACCCCCAGTGTCTACGCTACGGTAACCTACCCCCAGTGTCTACGCTACGGTAACCTACCCCCAGTGTCTATGGTAACCTACCCCCAGTGTCTACGGTAACCTACCCCCAGTTTCTACGGTAACTTACCTACAGTTTCTACGGTAACCTACCCCCAGTGTCTACGGTAACCTACCCCCAGTGTCTACGGTAACCTACCCCCAGTGTCTACGGTAACCTACCCCCAGTGTCTACGGTAACCTACCCCCAGTGTCTACGGTAACCTGCCCCCAGTGTCTACGGTAACCTACCCCCAGTGTCTACGGTAACCTACCACCAGTGTCTACGGTAACCTACCGCCAGTGTCTACAGTAACCTACCCCCAGTGTCTACGGTAACCTACCACCAGTGTCTACGGTAACCTACCCCAGTGTCTACGGTAAGCTACCCCAGTGTCTACGCTACAGTAACCTACCCCCAGTGTCTACGGTAACCTATCCCCAGTGTGTACGCTACGGTATCCTACCCCCAGTGTCTACGGTAACCTACCCCCAGTGTCTACGGTAACCTACCCCCAGTGTCTACGGTAACCTACCCCCAGTGTCTACGGTAACCTACCCCAGTGTCTACACTACGGTAACCTACCCCCAGTGTCTACGGTAACCTACCCCCAGTGTCTACGGTAACCTACCCCCAGTGTCTACGGTAACCTACCCCCAGTGTCTACGGTAACCTACCCCCAGTGTCTACGGTAACCTACCCCCAGTGTCTACGCTACGGTAACCTACCCCCAGTGTCTACGGTAACCTACCCCCAGTGTCTACGGTAACCTACCCCCAGTGTCTACGCTACGGTAACCTACCCCCAGTGTCTACGGTAACCTACCCCCAGTTTCTACGGTAACTTACCTACAGTTTCTACGGTAACCTACCCCCAGTGTCTACGGTAACCTACCCCCAGTGTCTACGGTAACCTACCCCCAGTGTCTACGGTAACCTACCCCCAGTGTCTACGGTAACCTACCCCCAGTGTCTACGGTAACCTGCCCCCAGTGTCTACGGTAACCTACCCCCAGTGTCTACGGTAACCTACCACCAGTGTCTACGGTAACCTACCGCCAGTGTCTACAGTAACCTACCCCCAGTGTCTACGGTAACCTACCACCAGTGTCTACGGTAACCTACCCCAGTGTCTACGGTAAGCTACCCCAGTGTCTACGCTACAGTAACCTACCCCCAGTGTCTACGGTAACCTATCCCCAGTGTGTACGCTACGGTATCCTACCCCCAGTGTCTACGGTAACCTACCCCCAGTGTCTACGGTAACCTACCCCCAGTGTCTACGGTAACCTACCCCCAGTGTCTACGGTAACCTACCCCAGTGTCTACACTACGGTAACCTACCCCCAGTGTCTACGGTAACCTACCCCCAGTGTCTACGGTAACCTACCCCCAGTGTCTACGGTAACCTACCCCCAGTGTCTACGGTAACCTACCCCCAGTGTCTACGGTAACCTACCCCCAGTGTCTACGCTACGGTAACCTACCCCCAGTGTCTACGGTAACCTACCCCCAGTGTCTACGGTAACCTACCCCCAGTGTCTACGCTACGGTAACCTACCCCCAGTGTCTACGGTAACCTACCCCGTGTCTATGCTGCGGTAACCTACCCCCAGTGTCTACAGTAACCTACCCCCAGTGTCTACGGTAACCTACCCCCAGTGTCTACGGTAACCTACCCCCAGTGTCTACGGTAACCTGCCCCCAGTTTCTACGGTAACCTACCCTCAGTGTCTACGGTAACCTACCCGCAGTGTCTACGGTAACCAACCCCCAGTGTCTACGGCAACCTACCCCCAGTGTCTACGGTAACCTACCCCCAGTGTCTACAGTAACCTACCCCCAGTGTCTACGCTACGGTAACCTACCCCCAGTGTCTACGGTAACCTACCCCCAGTGTCTACGCTACGGTAAACTACCCCCAGTGTCTACGGTAACCTACCCCCAGTGTCTACGCTACGGTAACCTACCCCCAGTGTCTACGCTACGGTAACCTACCCCCAGTGTCTATGGTAACCTACCCCCAGTGTCTACGGTAACCTACCCCCAGTTTCTACGGTAACTTACCCCCAGTTTCTACGGTAACCTACCCCCAGTGTCTACGGTAACCTACCCCCAGTGTCTATGGTAACCTACCCCCAGTTTCTACGGTAACTTACCCCCAGTTTCTACGGTAACCTACCCCCAGTGTCTACGGTAACCTACCCCCAGTTTCTACGGTAACCTACCCCCAGTGTCTACGGTAACCTACCCCCAGTGTCTACGCTATGGTAACCTACCTCCAGTGTCTACGGTAACCTACCCCCAGTGTCTACGGTAACCTACCCCCAGTGTCTACGGTAACCTACCCCCAGTTTCTACGGTAACCTGCCCCCAGTGTCTACGCTACGGTAACCTACCCCCAGTGTCTACGGTAACCTACCCCCAGTGTCTACGGTAACCTACCACCAGTGTCTACGGTAACCTACCCCCAGTGTCTACGGTAACGGTAACCTACCGCCAGTGTCTACGGTAACCTACCCCCAGTGTCTACGGTAACCTACCCCCAGTGTCTACGGTAACCTACCCCCAGTGTCTACGGTAACCTACCGCCAGTGTCTACGGTAACCTACCGCCAGTGTCTACGGTAACCTACCCCCAGTGTCTACGGTAACCTACCGCCAGTGTCTACGGTAACCTACCCCCAGTGTCTACGCTACGGTAACCTACCCCCAGTGTCTACGGTAACCTACCCCCAGTGTCTACGGTAACCTATCCCCAGTGTCTACGGTAACCTACCCCCAGTGTCTACGGTAACCTACCCCCAGTGTCTACGGTAACCTACCCCCAGTGTCTACAGTAACCTACCCCCAGTGTCTACGCTACGGTAACCTACCCCCAGTGTCTACGCTACGGTAACCTACCCCCAGTGTCTACGCTACGGTAACCTACCCCCAGTGTCTACGGTAACCTACCCCCAGTGTCTACGGTAACCTACCCCCAGTTTCTACGGTAACTTACCCACAGTTTCTACGGTAACCTACCCCCAGTGTCTACGGTAACCTACCCCCAGTGTCTACGGTAACCTACCCCCAGTGTCTACGGTAACCTACCCCCAGTGTCTACGGTAACCTACCCCCAGTGTCTACGGTAACCTGCCCCCAGTGTCTACGGTAACCTACCCCCAGTGTCTACGGTAACCTACCACCAGTGTCTACGGTAACCTACCGCCAGTGTCTACGGTAACCTACCCCCAGTGTCTACGGTAACCTACCACCAGTGTCTACGGTAACCTACCCCAGTGTCTACGGTAAGCTACCCCAGTGTCTACGCTACAGTAACCTACCCCCAGTGTCTACGGTAACCTACCCCCAGTGTGTACGCTACGGTATCCTACCCCCAGTGTCTACGGTAACCTACCCCCAGTGTCTACGGTAACCTACCCCCAGTGTCTACGGTAACCTACCCCAGTGTCTACACTACGGTAACCTACCCCCAGTGTCTACGGTAACCTACCCCCAGTGTCTACGGTAACCTACCCCCAGTGTCTACGGTAACCTACCCCCAGTGTCTACGGTAACCTACCCCCAGTGTCTACGCTACGGTAACCTACCCCCAGTGTCTACGGTAACCTACCCCCAGTGTCTACGGTAACCTACCCCCAGTGTCTACGCTACGGTAACCTACCCCCAGTGTCTACGGTAACCTACCCCCAGTGTCTACGCTACGGTAACCTACCCCCAGTGTCTACGGTAACCTACCCCGTGTCTATGCTGCGGTAACCTACACCCAGTGTCTACAGTAACCTACCCCCAGTGTCTACGGTAACCTACCCCCAGTGTCTACGGTAACCTACCCCCAGTGTCTACGGTAACCTGCCCCCAGTTTCTACGGTAACCTACCCCCAGTGTCTACGGTAACCTACCCGCAGTGTCTACGGTAACCAACCCCCAGTGTCTATGGCAACCTACCCCCAGTGTCTACGGTAACCTACCCCCAGTGTCTACGGTAACCTACCCCCAGTGTCTACGCTACGGTAACCTACCCCCAGTGTCTACGGTAACCTACCCCCAGTGTCTACGCTACGGTAACCTACCCCCAGTGTCTACGGTAACCTACCCCCAGTGTCTACGCTACGGTAACCTACCCCCAGTGTCTACGCTACGGTAACCTACCCCCAGTGTCTATGGTAACCTACCCCCAGTGTCTACGGTAACCTACCCCCAGTTTCTACGGTAACTTACCCCCAGTTTCTACGGTAACCTACCCCCAGTGTCTACGGTAACCTACCCCCAGTGTCTATGGTAACCTACCCCCAGTTTCTACGGTAACTTACCCCCAGTTTCTACGGTAACCTACCCCCAGTGTCTACGGTAACCTACCCCCAGTTTCTACGGTAACCTACCCCCAGTGTCTACGGTAACCTACCCCCAGTGTCTACGCTATGGTAACCTACCTCCAGTGTCTATGGTAACCTACCCCCAGTGTCTACGGTAACCTACCCCCAGTGTCTACGGTAACCTACCCCCAGTGTCTACGGTAACCTACCCCCAGTTTCTACGGTAACCTACCCCCAGTGTCTACGGTAACCTACCCCCAGTGTCTACGGTAACCTACCCCCAGTGTCTACGGTAACCTACCCCCAGTGTCTACGGTAACCTACCCCCAGTGCCTACGGTAACCTACCCCCAGTGTCTACGGTAACCAACCCCCAGTTTCTACGGTAACCTACCCCCAGTGTCTACGGTAACCTACCCCCAGTGTCTACGCTACGGTAACCTACCCCCAGTGTCTACGGTAACCTACCCCCAGTGTCTACGGTAACCTACCCCCAGTGTCTACGGTAACCTACCACCAGTGTCTACGGTAACCTACCCCCAGTGTCTACGGTAACGGTAACCTACCGCCAGTGTCTACGGTAACCTACCCCCAGTGTCTACGGTAACCTACCCCCAGTGTCTACGGTAACCTACCCCCAGTGTCTACGGTAACCTACCCCCAGTGTCTACGGTAACCTACCGCCAGTGTCTACGGTAACCTACCGCCAGTGTCTACGGTAACCTACCCCCAGTGTCTACGGTAACCTACCGCCAGTGTCTACGGTAACCTACCCCCAGTGTCTACGCTACGGTAACCTACCCCCAGTGTCTACGGTAACCTACCCCCAGTGTCTACGGTAACCTACCCCCAGTGTCTACGGTAACCTACCCCCAGTGTCTACGGTAACCTACCCCAGTGTCTACGGTAACCTACCCCCAGTGTCTACGGTAACCTACCCCCAGTGTCTACGGTAACCTACCCCCAGTGTCTACGGTAACCTACCCCCAGTGTCTACGGTAACCTACCACCAGTGTCTACGGTAACCTACCGCCAGTGTCTACGGTAACCTACCCCCAGTGTCTACGGTAACCTACCACCAGTGTCTACGGTAACCTACCCCCAGTGTCTACGGTAAGCTACCCCAGTGTCTACGCTACAGTAACCTACCCCCAGTGTCTACGCTACAGTAACCTACCCCCAGTGTCTACGGTAACCTACCCCCAGTGTGTACGCTACGGTAACCTACCCCCAGTGTCTACGGTAACCTACGCCCAGTGTCTACGTTAACCTACCCCCAGTGTCTACGGTAACCTACCCCCAGTGTCTACGGTAACCTACCCCCAGTGTCTACGGTAACCTACCCCAGTGTCTACACTACGGTAACCTACCCCCAGTGTCTACGGTAACCTACCCCCAGTGTCTACGGTAACCTACCCCCAGTGTCTACGGTAACCTACCCCCAGTGTCTACGCTACGGTAACCTACCCCCAGTGTCTACGGTAACCTACCCCCAGTGTCTACGGTAACCTACCCCCAGTGTCTACGCTACGGTAACCTACCCCCAGTGTCTACGGTAACCTACCCCCAGTGTCTACGCTACGGTAACCTACCCCCAGTGTCTACAGTAACCTACCCCCAGTGTCTACGGTAACCTACCCCCAGTGTCTACGGTAACCTACCCCCAGTGTCTACGCTACGGTAACCTACCCCCAGTGTCTACGGTAATCTACCCCCAGTGTCTACGGTAACCTACCCCCAGTGTCTACGGTAACCTACCACCATTGTCTACGGTAACCTACCCCCAGTGTCTACGGTAACCTACCGCCAGTGTCTACGGTAACCTACCCCCAGTGTCTACGGTAACCTACCCCCAGTGTCTACGGTAACCTACCCCCAGTGTCTACGGTAACCTACCCCCAGTGTCTACGGTAACCTACCGCCAGTGTCTACGGTAACCTACCGCCAGTGTCTACGGTAACCTACCCCCAGTGTCTACGGTAACCTACCGCCAGTGTCTACGGTAACCTACCCCCAGTGTCTACGCTACGGTAACCTACCCCCAGTGTCTACGGTAACCTACCCCCAGTGTCTACGGTAACCTACCCCCAGTGTCTACGGTAACCTACCCCAGTGTCTACGGTAACCTACCCCCAGTGTCTACGGTAACCTACCCCCAGTGTCTACGGTAACCTACCCCCAGTGTCTACGGTAACCTACCACCAGTGTCTACGGTAACCTACCGCCAGTGTCTACGGTAACCTACCCCCAGTGTCTACGGTAACCTACCACCAGTGTCTACGGTAACCTACCCCTAGTGTCTACGGTAAGCTACCCCAGTGTCTACGCTACAGTAACCTACCCCCAGTGTCTACGCTACAGTAACCTACCCCCAGTGTCTACGGTAACCTACCCCCAGTGTGTACGCTACGGTAACCTACCCCCAGTGTCTACGGTAACCTACGCCCAGTGTCTACGGTAACCTACCCCCAGTGTCTACGGTAATCTACCCCCAGTGTCTACGGTAACCTACCCTCAGTGTCTACGGTAACCTACCCCAGTGTCTACACTACGGTAACCTACCCCCAGTGTCTACGGTAACCTACCCCCAGTGTCTACGGTAACCTACCCCCATTGTCTACGGTAACCTACCCCCAGTGTCTACGGTAACCTACCCCCAGTGTCTACGCTACAGTAACCTACCCCCAGTGTCTACGGTAACCTACCCCCAGTTTCTACGGTAACCTACCCCCAGTGTCTACGGTAACCTACCCCCAGTGTCTACGCTACAGTAACCTACCCCCAGTGTCTACGGTAACCTACCCCCAGTGTCTACGGTAACCTACCCCCAGTGTCTACGCTACGGTAACCTACCCCCAGTGTCTACGGTAACCTACCCCCAGTGTCTACGCTACGGTAACCTACCCCCAGTGTCTACGGTAACCTACCCCGTGTCTATGCTGCGGTAACCTACCCCCAGTGTCTACAGTAACCTACCCCCAGTGTCTACGGTAACCTACCCCCAGTGTCTACGGTAACCTACCCCCAGTGTCTACGGTAACCTGCCCCCAGTTTCTACGGTAACCTACCCCCAGTGTCTACGGTAACCTACCCGCAGTGTCTACGGTAACCAACCCCCAGTGTCTATGGCAACCTACCCCCAGTGTCTACGGTAACCTACCCCCAGTGTCTACGGTAACCTACCCCCAGTGTCTACGCTACGGTAACCTACCCCCAGTGTCTACGGTAACCTACCCCCAGTGTCTACGCTACGGTAACCTACCCCCAGTGTCTACGGTAACCTACCCCCAGTGTCTACGCTACGGTAACCTACCCCCAGTGTCTACGCTACGGTAACCTACCCCCAGTGTCTATGGTAACCTACCCCCAGTGTCTACGGTAACCTACCCCCAGTGTCTACGGTAACCTACCCCCAGTGTCTACGGTAACCTACCCCCAGTTTCTACGGTAACCTACCCCCAGTGTCTACGGTAACCTACCCCCAGTGTCTACGGTAACCTACCCCCAGTGTCTACGGTAACCTACCCCCAGTGCCTACGGTAACCTACCCCCAGTGTCTACGGTAACCAACCCCCAGTTTCTACGGTAACCTACCCCCAGTGTCTACGGTAACCTACCCCCAGTGTCTACGCTACGGTAACCTACCCCCAGTGTCTACGGTAACCTACCCCCAGTGTCTACGGTAACCTACCCCCAGTGTCTACGGTAACCTACCACCAGTGTCTACGGTAACCTACCCCCAGTGTCTACGGTAACGGTAACCTACCGCCAGTGTCTACGGTAACCTACCCCCAGTGTCTACGGTAACCTACCCCCAGTGTCTACGGTAACCTACCCCCAGTGTCTACGGTAACCTACCGCCAGTGTCTACGGTAACCTACCGCCAGTGTCTACGGTAACCTACCCCCAGTGTCTACGGTAACCTACCGCCAGTGTCTACGGTAACCTACCCCCAGTGTCTACGCTACGGTAACCTACCCCCAGTGTCTACGGTAACCTACCCCCAGTGTCTACGGTAACCTACCCCCAGTGTCTACGGTAACCTACCCCCAGTGTCTACGGTAACCTACCCCAGTGTCTACGGTAACCGACCCCCAGTGTCTACGGTAACCTACCCCCAGTGTCTACGGTAACCTACCCCCAGTGTCTACGGTAACCTACCCCCAGTGTCTACGGTAACCTACCACCAGTGTCTACGGTAACCTACCGCCAGTGTCTACGGTAACCTACCCCCAGTGTCTACGGTAACCTACCACCAGTGTCTACGGTAACCTACCCCCAGTGTCTACGGTAAGCTACCCCAGTGTCTACGCTACAGTAACCTACCCCCAGTGTCTACGCTACAGTAACCTACCCCCAGTGTCTACGGTAACCTACCCCCAGTGTGTACGCTACGGTAACCTACCCCCAGTGTCTACGGTAACCTACGCCCAGTGTCTACGTTAACCTACCCCCAGTGTCTACGGTAACCTACCCCCAGTGTCTACGGTAACCTACCCCCAGTGTCTACGGTAACCTACCCCAGTGTCTACACTACGGTAACCTACCCCCAGTGTCTACGGTAACCTACCCCCAGTGTCTACGGTAACCTACCCCCAGTGTCTACGGTAACCTACCCCCAGTGTCTACGCTACGGTAACCTACCCCCAGTGTCTACGGTAACCTACCCCCAGTGTCTACGGTAACCTACCCCCAGTGTCTACGCTACGGTAACCTACCCCCAGTGTCTACGGTAACCTACCCCCAGTGTCTACGCTACGGTAACCTACCCCCAGTGTCTACAGTAACCTACCCCCAGTGTCTACGGTAACCTACCCCCAGTGTCTACGGTAACCTACCCCCAGTGTCTACGCTACGGTAACCTACCCCCAGTGTCTACGGTAACCTACCCCCAGTGTCTACGGTAACCTACCCCCAGTGTCTACGGTAACCTACCACCATTGTCTACGGTAACCTACCCCCAGTGTCTACGGTAACCTACCGCCAGTGTCTACGGTAACCTACCCCCAGTGTCTACGGTAACCTACCCCCAGTGTCTACGGTAACCTACCCCCAGTGTCTACGGTAACCTACCCACTGGTAACCTACCGCCAGTGTCTACGGTAACCTACCGCCAGTGTCTACGGTAACCTACCCCCAGTGTCTACGGTAACCTCCCGCCAGTGTCTACGGTAACCTACCCCCAGTGTCTACGCTACGGTAACCTACCCCCAGTGTCTACGGTAACCTACCCCCAGTGTCTACGGTAACCTACCCCCAGTGTCTACGGTAACCTACCCCAGTGTCTACGGTAACCTACCCCCAGTGTCTACGGTAACCTACCCCCAGTGTCTACGGTAACCTACCCCCAGTGTCTACGGTAACCTACCACCAGTGTCTACGGTAACCTACCGCCAGTGTCTACGGTAACCTACCCCCAGTGTCTACGGTAACCTACCACCAGTGTCTACGGTAACCTACCCCTAGTGTCTACGGTAAGCTACCCCAGTGTCTACGCTACAGTAACCTACCCCCAGTGTCTACGCTACAGTAACCTACCCCCAGTGTCTACGGTAACCTACCCCCAGTGTGTACGCTACGGTAACCTACCCCCAGTGTCTACGGTAACCTACGCCCAGTGTCTACGGTAACCTACCCCCAGTGTCTACGGTAATCTACCCCCAGTGTCTACGGTAACCTACCCTCAGTGTCTACGGTAACCTACCCCAGTGTCTACACTACGGTAACCTACCCCCAGTGTCTACGGTAACCTACCCCCAGTGTCTACGGTAACCTACCCCCATTGTCTACGGTAACCTACCCCCAGTGTCTACGGTAACCTACCCCCAGTGTCTACGCTACAGTAACCTACCCCCAGTGTCTACGGTAACCTACCCCCAGTTTCTACGGTAACCTACCCCCAGTGTCTACGGTAACCTACCCCCAGTGTCTACGCTACAGTAACCTACCCCCAGTGTCTACGGTAACCTAACCCCAGTTTCTACGGTAACCTACCCCCAGTGTCTACGGTAACCTACCCCCAGTGTCTACGCTACGGTAACCTACCCCCAGTGTCTACGGTAACCTACCCCCAGTGTCTACGGTAACCTACCCCCAGTGTCTACGGTAACCTACCCCCAGTGTCTACACTACGGTAACCTACCCCCAGTGTCTACGGTAACCTACCCCAGTGTCTACGGTAACCTACCCCCAGTGTCTACGGTAACCTACCCCCAGTGTCTACGGTAACCTACCCCCAGTGTCTACGGTAACCTACCCCCAGTGTCTACACTACAGTAACCTACCCCCAGTGTCTACGGTAACCTACCCCCAGTGTCTACGCTACGGTAACCTACCCCCAGTGTCTACGGTAACCTACCCCCAGTGTCTACGGTAACCTACCCCCAGTGTCTACGCGACGGTAACCTACCCCCAGTGTCTACGGTAACCTACCCCCAGTGTCTACGCTACGGTAACCTACCCCCAGTGTCTACGGTAACCTACCCCCAGTGTCTACGGTAACCTACCCCCAGTGTCTATGCTGCGGTAACCTACCCCCAGTGTCTACGGTAAACTACCCCCAGTGTCTACGGTAACCTACCCCCAGTGTCTACGCTGCGGTAACCTACCCCCAGTGTCTACGGTAACCTACCCCCAGTGTCTACGCTGCGGTAACCTACCCCCAGTGTCTACGCTGCGGTAACCTACCCCCAGTGTCTACGCTACGGTAACCTACCCCCAGTGTCTACGGTAACCTACCCCCAGTGTCTACGGTAACCTACCCCAGTGTCTACGCTGCGGTAACCTACCCCCAGTTTCTACGGTAACCTACCCCCAGTGTCTACGGTAACCTAACCCCAGTGTCTACGGTAACCTACCCCCAGTGTCTACGCTGCGGTAACCTACGCCCAGTGTCTACGGTAACCTAACCCCAGTTTCTACGGTAACCTACCCCCAGTGTCTACGGTAACCTACCCCCAGTGTCTACGCTACGGTAACCTACCCCCAGTGTCTACGGTAACCTACCCCCAGTGTCTACGGTAACCTACCCCCAGTGTCTACGGTAACCTACCCCCAGTGTCTACGCTACGGTAACCTACCCCCAGTGTCTACGGTAACCTACCCCCAGTGTCTACGGTAACCTACCCCCAGTGTCTACGCAACGGTAACCTACCCCCAGTGTCTACGGTAACCTACCCCCAGTGTCTACGCTACGGTAACCTACCCCCAGTGTCTACGGTAACCTACCCCCAGTGTCTACGGTAACCTACCCCCAGTGTCTATGCTGCGGTAACCTACCCCCAGTGTCTACGGTAACCTACCCCCAGTGTCTACGGTAACCTACCCCCAGTGTCTACGCTGCGGTAACCTACCCCCAGTGTCTACGGTAACCTACCCCCAGTGTCTACGCTGCGGTAACCTACCCCCAGTGTCTACGCTGCGGTAACCTACCCCCAGTGTCTACGCTACGGTAACCTACCCCCAGTGTCTACGGTAACCTACCCCCAGTGTCTACGGTAACCTACCCCCAGTGTCTACGGTAACCTACCCCCAGTGTCTACGGTAACCTACCCCCACTGCCAACGGTAACCTACCCCCAGTGTGTACGCTGCGGTAACCTACCCCCAGTGTCTACGGTAACCTACCCCCAGTGTCTACGGTAACCTACCCCCAGTGTCTACGGTAACCTACCCCCAGTGTCTACGGTAACCTATCGCCAGTGTCTACGGTAACCTACCCCCAGTGTCTACGGTAACCTACCCCCAGTGTCTACGGTAACCTACCCCCAGTGTTTACGGTAACCTACCCACAGTGTCTACGGTAACCTACCCCCAGAGTCTACGGTAACCTACCCCCAGTGTCTACGGTAACCCACCCCCAGTTTCTACGGTAACCTACCCCCAGTGTCTACGGTAACCTACCCCAGTGTCTACGCTGCGGTAACCTACCCCCAGTTTCTACGGTAACCTACCCCCAGTGTCTACGGTAACCTAACCCCAGTGTCTACGGTAACCTACCCCCAGTGTCTACGCTGCGGTAACCTACGCCCAGTGTCTACGGTAACCTAACCCCAGTTTCTACGGTAACCTACCCCCAGTGTCTACGGTAACCTACCCCCAGTGTCTACGCTACGGTAACCTACCCCCAGTGTCTACGGTAACCTACCCCCAGTGTCTACGGTAACCTACCCCCAGTGTCTACGGTAACCTACCCCCAGTGTCTACGGTAACCTACCCCCAGTGTCTACGCTACGGTAACCTACCCCCAGTGTCTACGGTAACCTACCCCCAGTGTCTACGGTAACCTACCCCCAGTGTCTACGCGACGGTAACCTACCCCCAGTGTCTACGGTAACCTACCCCCAGTGTCTACGCTACGGTAACCTACCCCCAGTGTCTACGGTAACCTACCCCCAGTGTCTACGGTAACCTACCCCCAGTGTCTATGCTGCGGTAACCTACCCCCAGTGTCTACGGTAAACTACCCCCAGTGTCTACGGTAACCTACCCCCAGTGTCTACGCTGCGGTAACCTACCCCCAGTGTCTACGGTAACCTACCCCCAGTGTCTACGCTGCGGTAACCTACCCCCAGTGTCTACGCTGCGGTAACCTACCCCCAGTGTCTACGCTACGGTAACCTACCCCCAGTGTCTACGGTAACCTACCCCCAGTGTCTACGGTAACCTACCCCCAGTGTCTACGGTAACCTACCCCCAGTGTCTACGGTAACCTACCCCCACTGCCTACGGTAACCTACCCCCAGTGTGTACGCTGCGGTAACCTACCCCCAGTGTCTACGGTAACCTACCCCCAGTGTCTACGGTAACCTACCCCCAGTGTCTACGGTAACCTACCCCCAGTGTCTATGCTGCGGTAACCTACCCCCAGTGTCTACGGTAAACTACCCCCAGTGTCTACGGTAACCTACCCCCAGTGTCTACGCTGCGGTAACCTACCCCCAGTGTCTACGGTAACCTACCCCCAGTGTCTACGCTGCGGTAACCTACCCCCAGTGTCTACGCTGCGGTAACCTACCCCCAGTGTCTACGCTACGGTAACCTACCCCCAGTGTCTACGGTAACCTACCCCCAGTGTCTACGGTAACCTACCCCAGTGTCTACGCTGCGGTAACCTACCCCCAGTTTCTACGGTAACCTACCCCCAGTGTCTACGGTAACCTAACCCCAGTGTCTACGGTAACCTACCCCCAGTGTCTACGCTGCGGTAACCTACGCCCAGTGTCTACGGTAACCTAACCCCAGTTTCTACGGTAACCTACCCCCAGTGTCTACGGTAACCTACCCCCAGTGTCTACGCTACGGTAACCTACCCCCAGTGTCTACGGTAACCTACCCCCAGTGTCTACGGTAACCTACCCCCAGTGTCTACGGTAACCTACCCCCAGTGTCTACGCTACGGTAACCTACCCCCAGTGTCTACGGTAACCTACCCCCAGTGTCTACGGTAACCTACCCCCAGTGTCTACGCAACGGTAACCTACCCCCAGTGTCTACGGTAACCTACCCCCAGTGTCTACGCTACGGTAACCTACCCCCAGTGTCTACGGTAACCTACCCCCAGTGTCTACGGTAACCTACCCCCAGTGTCTATGCTGCGGTAACCTACCCCCAGTGTCTACGGTAACCTACCCCCAGTGTCTACGGTAACCTACCCCCAGTGTCTACGCTGCGGTAACCTACCCCCAGTGTCTACGGTAACCTACCCCCAGTGTCTACGCTGCGGTAACCTACCCCCAGTGTCTACGCTGCGGTAACCTACCCCCAGTGTCTACGCTACGGTAACCTACCCCCAGTGTCTACGGTAACCTACCCCCAGTGTCTACGGTAACCTACCCCCAGTGTCTACGGTAACCTACCCCCAGTGTCTACGGTAACCTACCCCCACTGCCAACGGTAACCTACCCCCAGTGTGTACGCTGCGGTAACCTACCCCCAGTGTCTACGGTAACCTACCCCCAGTGTCTACGGTAACCTACCCCCAGTGTCTACGGTAACCTACCCCCAGTGTCTACGGTAACCTATCGCCAGTGTCTACGGTAACCTACCCCCAGTGTCTACGGTAACCTACCCCCAGTGTCTACGGTAACCTACCCCCAGTGTTTACGGTAACCTACCCACAGTGTCTACGGTAACCTACCCCCAGAGTCTACGGTAACCTACCCCCAGTGTCTACGGTAACCCACCCCCAGTTTCTACGGTAACCTACCCCCAGTGTCTACGGTAACCTACCCCAGTGTCTACGCTGCGGTAACCTACCCCCAGTTTCTACGGTAACCTACCCCCAGTGTCTACGGTAACCTAACCCCAGTGTCTACGGTAACCTACCCCCAGTGTCTACGCTGCGGTAACCTACGCCCAGTGTCTACGGTAACCTAACCCCAGTTTCTACGGTAACCTACCCCCAGTGTCTACGGTAACCTACCCCCAGTGTCTACGCTACGGTAACCTACCCCCAGTGTCTACGGTAACCTACCCCCAGTGTCTACGGTAACCTACCCCCAGTGTCTACGGTAACCTACCCCCAGTGTCTACGGTAACCTACCCCCAGTGTCTACGCTACGGTAACCTACCCCCAGTGTCTACGGTAACCTACCCCCAGTGTCTACGGTAACCTACCCCCAGTGTCTACGCGACGGTAACCTACCCCCAGTGTCTACGGTAACCTACCCCCAGTGTCTACGCTACGGTAACCTACCCCCAGTGTCTACGGTAACCTACCCCCAGTGTCTACGGTAACCTACCCCCAGTGTCTATGCTGCGGTAACCTACCCCCAGTGTCTACGGTAAACTACCCCCAGTGTCTACGGTAACCTACCCCCAGTGTCTACGCTGCGGTAACCTACCCCCAGTGTCTACGGTAACCTACCCCCAGTGTCTACGCTGCGGTAACCTACCCCCAGTGTCTACGCTGCGGTAACCTACCCCCAGTGTCTACGCTACGGTAACCTACCCCCAGTGTCTACGGTAACCTACCCCCAGTGTCTACGGTAACCTACCCCCAGTGTCTACGGTAACCTACCCCCAGTGTCTACGGTAACCTACCCCCACTGCCTACGGTAACCTACCCCCAGTGTGTACGCTGCGGTAACCTACCCCCAGTGTCTACGGTAACCTACCCCCAGTGTCTACGGTAACCTACCCCCAGTGTCTACGGTAACCTACCCCAGTGTCTACGCTACGGTAACCTACCCCCAGTGTCTACGGTAACCTACCCCCAGTGTCTACGCTACGGTAACCTACCCCCACTGTCTACGGTAACCTACCCCCAGTGTCTATGCTGCGGTAACCTACCCCCAGTGTCTACGGTAACCTACCCCCAGTGTCTACGGTAACCTACCGCCAGTGTCTACGGTAACCTACCCCCAGTGTCTACGGTAACCTACCGCCAGTGTCTACGGTAACCTACCCCCAGTGTCTACGGTAACCTGCCCCCAGTGTCTACGGTAACCTGCCCCCAGTGTCTACGGTAACCTAACCCCAGTGTCTACGGTAACCTACCCCCAGTGTCTACGGTAACCTACCCCCAGTGTCTACGGTAACCTACCCCAGTGTCTACGCTGCGGTAACCTACCCCCAGTTTCTACGGTAACCTACCCCCAGTGTCTACGGTAACCTAACCCCAGTGTCTACGGTAACCTACCCCCAGTGTCTACGGTAACCTACCCCCAGTGTCTACGGTAACCTACCCCCAGTGTCTACGCTACGGTAACCTACCCCCAGTGTCTACGGTAACCTACCCCCAGTGTCTACGGTAACCTACCCCCAGTGTCTACGCGACGGTAACCTACCCCCAGTGTCTACGGTAACCTACCCCCAGTGTCTACGCTACGGTAACCTACCCCCAGTTTCTACGGTAACCTACCCCCAGTGTCTACGGTAACCTACCCCCAGTGTCTACGCTGCGGTAACCTACCCCCAGTGTCTACGGTAACCTACCCCCAGTGTCTACGCTGCGGTAACCTACCCCCAGTGTCTACGCTGCGGTAACCTACCCCCAGTGTCTACGCTACGGTAACCTACCCCCAGGGTCTACGGTAACCTACCCCCAGTGTCTACGGTAACCTACCCCCAGTGTCTACGGTAACCTACCCCCAGTGTCTACGGTAACCTACCCCCACTGCCTACGGTAACCTACCCCCAGTGTGTACGCTGCGGTAACCTACCCCCAGTGTCTACGGTAACCTACCCCCAGTGTCTACGGTAACCTACCCCCAGTGTCTACGGTAACCTACCCCCAGTGTCTACGGTAACCTATCGCCAGTGTCTACGGTAACCTACCCCCAGTGTCTACGGTAACCTACCCCCAGTGTCTACGTTAACCTACCCCCAGTGTTTACGGTAACCTACCCCCAGTGTCTACGGTAACCTACCCCCAGAGTCTACGGTAACCTACCCCCAGTGTCTACGGTAACCCACCCCCAGTTTCTACGGTAACCTACCCCAGTGTCTACGCTGCGGTAACCTACCCCCAGTTTCTACGGTAACCTACCCCCAGTGTCTACGGTAACCTAACCCCAGTGTCTACGGTAACCTACCCCCAGTGTCTACGCTGCGGTAACCTACGCCCAGTGTCTACGGTAACCTGCCCCCAGTTTCTACGGTAACCTACCCCCAGTGTCTACGGTAACCTACCCCCAGTGTCTACGCTACGGTAACCTACCCCCAGTGTCTACGGTAACCTACCCCCAGTGTCTACGGTAACCTACCCCCAGTGTCTACGGTAACCTACCCCCAGTGTCTACGGTAACCTACCCCCAGTGTCTACGCTACGGTAACCTACCCCCAGTGTCTACGGTAACCTACCCCCAGTGTCTACGGTAACCTACCCCCAGTGTCTACGCGACGGTAACCTACCCCCAGTGTCTACGGTAACCTACCCCCAGTGTCTACGCTACGGTAACCTACCCCCAGTGTCTACGGTAACCTACCCCCAGTGTCTACGGTAACCTACCCCCAGTGTCTATGCTGCGGTAACCTACCCCCAGTGTCTACGGTAAACTACCCCCAGTGTCTACGGTAACCTACCCCCAGTGTCTACGCTGCGGTAACCTACCCCCAGTGTCTACGGTAACCTACCCCCAGTGTCTACGCTACGGTAACCTACCCCCAGTGTCTACGGTAACCTACCCCCAGTGTCTACGGTAACCTACCCCAGTGTCTACGCTGCGGTAACCTACCCCCAGTTTCTACGGTAACCTACCCCCAGTGTCTACGGTAACCTAACCCCAGTGTCTACGGTAACCTACCCCCAGTGTCTACGCTGCGGTAACCTACGCCCAGTGTCTACGGTAACCTAACCCCAGTTTCTACGGCAACCTACCCCCAGTGTCTACGGTAACCTACCCCCAGTGTCTACGCTACGGTAACCTACCCCCAGTGTCTACGGTAACCTACCCCCAGTGTCTACGGTAACCTACCCCCAGTGTCTACGGTAACCTACCCCCAGTGTCTACGGTAACCTACCCCCAGTGTCTACGCTACGGTAACCTACCCCCAGTGTCTACGGTAACCTACCCCCAGTGTCTACGGTAACCTACCCTCAGTGTCTACGCAACGGTAACCTACCCCCAGTGTCTACGGTAACCTACCCCCAGTGTCTACGCTACGGTAACCTACCCCCAGTGTCTACGGTAACCTACCCCCAGTGTCTACGGTAACCTACCCCCAGTGTCTATGCTGCGGTAACCTACCCCCAGTGTCTACGGTAACCTACCCCCAGTGTCTACGGTAACCTACCCCCAGTGTCTACGCTGCGGTAACCTACCCCCAGTGTCTACGGTAACCTACCCCCAGTGTCTACGCTGCGGTAACCTACCCCCAGTGTCTACGCTGCGGTAACCTACCCCCAGTGTCTACGCTACGGTAACCTACCCCCAGTGTCTACGGTAACCTACCCCCAGTGTCTACGGTAACCTACCCCCAGTGTCTACGGTAACCTACCCCCAGTGTCTACGGTAACCTACCCCCACTGCCTACGGTAACCTATCCCCAGTGTGTACGCTGCGGTAACATACCCCCAGTGTCTACGGTAACCTACCCCCAGTGTCTACGGTAACCTACCCCCAGTGTCTACGGTAACCTACCCCCAGTGTCTACGGTAACCTATCGCCAGTGTCTACGGTAACCTACCCCCAGTGTCTACGGTAACCTACCCCCAGTGTCTACGGTAACCTACCCCCAGTGTTTACGGTAACCTACCCCCAGTGTCTACGGTAACCTACCTCCAGAGTCTACGGTAACCTACCCCCAGTGTCTACGGTAACCCACCCCCAGTTTCTACGGTAACCTACCCCCAGTGTCTACGGTAACCTACCCCAGTGTCTACGCTGCGGTAACCTACCCCCAGTTTCTACGGTAACCTACCCCCAGTGTCTACGGTAACCTAACCCCAGTGTCTACGGTAACCTACCCCCAGTGTCTACGCTGCGGTAACCTACGCCCAGTGTCTACGGTAACCTAACCCCAGTTTCTACGGTAACCTACCCCCAGTGTCTACGGTAACCTACCCCCAGTGTCTACGCTACGGTAACCTACCCCCAGTGTCTACGGTAACCTACCCCCAGTGTCTACGGTAACCTACCCCCAGTGTCTACGGTAACCTACCCCCAGTGTCTACGGTAACCTACCCCCAGTGTCTACGCTACGGTAACCTACCCCCAGTGTCTACGGTAACCTACCCCCAGTGTCTACGGTAACCTACCCCCAGTGTCTACGCGACGGTAACCTACCCCCAGTGTCTACGGTAACCTACCCCCAGTGTCTACGCTACGGTAACCTACCCCCAGTGTCTACGGTAACCTACCCCCAGTGTCTACGGTAACCTACCCCCAGTGTCTATGCTGCGGTAACCTACCCCCAGTGTCTATGGTAAACTACCCCCAGTGTCTACGGTAACCTACCCCCAGTGTCTACGCTGCGGTAACCTACCCCCAGTGTCTACGGTAACCTACCCCCAGTGTCTACGCTGCGGTAACCTACCCCCAGTGTCTACGCTGCGGTAACCTACCCCCAGTGTCTACGCTATGGTAACCTACCCCCAGTGTCTACGGTAACCTACCCCCAGTGTCTACGGTAACCTACCCCCAGTGTCTACGGTAACCTACCCCCAGTGTCTACGGTAACCTACCCCCACTGCCTACGGTAACCTACCCCCAGTGTGTACGCTGCGGTAACCTACCCCCAGTGTCTACGGTAACCTACCCCCAGTGTCTACGGTAACCTACCCCCAGTGTCTACGGTAACCTACCCCAGTGTCTACGCTACGGTAACCTACCCCCAGTGTCTACGGTAACCTACCCCCAGTGTCTACGCTACGGTAACCTACCCCCACTGTCTACGGTAACCTACCCCCAGTGTCTATGCTGCGGTAACCTACCCCCAGTGTCTACGGTAACCTACCCCCAGTGTCTACGGTAACCTACCGCCAGTGTCTACGGTAACCTACCCCCAGTGTCTACGGTAACCTACCGCCAGTGTCTACGGTAACCTACCCCCAGTGTCTACGGTAACCTGCCCCCAGTGTCTACGGTAACCTGCCCCCAGTGTCTACGGTAACCTACCCCCAGTGACTACGGTAACCTACCCCCAGTGTCTACGGTAACCTACCCCCAGTGTCTACGGTAACCTACCCCCAGTTTCTATGGTAACTTACCCCCAGTTTCTATGGTAACCTACCCCCAGTGTCTACGGTAACCTACCCCCAGTGTCTACGGTAACCTACCCCCAGTTTCTACGGTAACTTACCCCCAGTTTCTACGGTAACCTACCCCCAGTGTCTACGGTAACCTACCCCCAGTGTCTACGGTAACCTACCCCCAGTGTCTACGCTACGGTAACCTACCTCCAGTGTCTACGGTAACCTACCCCCAGTGTCTACGGTAACCTACCCCCAGTGTCTACGTTAACCTACCCCCAGTTTCTACGGTAACCTACCCCCAGTGTCTACGGTAACCTGCCCCCAGTGTCTACGGTAACCTACCCCCAGTGTCTACGGTAACCTACCCCCAGTGTCTACGGTAACCTACCCCCAGTGTCTACGGTAACCTACCCCCAGTGTCTACGGTAACCAACCCCCAGTTTCTACGGTAACCTACCCCCAGTGTCTACGGTAACCTACCCCCAGTGTCTACGGTAACCTACCCCCAGTGTCTACGCTACGGTAACCTACCCCCAGTGTCTACGGTAACCTACCCCCAGTGTCTACGGTAACCTACCCCCAGTGTCTAAGGTAACCTACCCCCAGTGTCTACGGTAACCTACCCCCAGTGTCTACGGTAACCTACCCCCAGTGTCTACGGTAACCTACCCCCAGTGTCTACGGTAACCTACCCCCAGTGTCTACGGTAACCTACCGCCAGTGTCTACGGTAACCTACCCCCAGTGTCTACGGTAACCTACCGCCAGTGTCTACGGTAACCTACCCCCAGTGTCTACGGTAACCTACCCCCAGTGTCTACGGTAACCTACCCCCAGTGTCTACGGTAACCTACCCCCAGTGTCTACGGTAACCTACCCCCAGTGTCTACGGTAATCTACCCCCAGTGTCTACGGTAACCTACCACCAGTGTCTACGGTAAACTACCGCCAGTGTCTACGGTAACCTACCCCCACTGTCTACGGTAACCTACCCCCAGTGTCTACGCTGCGGTAACCTACCCCCAGTGTCTACGGTAACCTACCCCCAGTGTCTACGGTAACCTACCCCGAGTGTCTACGGTAACCTACCCCCAGTTTTTACGGTAACCTACCCCCAGTTTCTACAGTAACCTACCCCCAGTGTCTACGGTAACCTACCCCAGTGTCTACGCTGCGGTAACCTACCCCCAGTTTCTACGGTAACCTAACCCCAGTGTCTACGGTAACCTACCCCCAGTGTCTACGGTAACCTACCCCCAGTGTCTACGGTAACCTACCCCCAGTGTCTACGGTAACCTACCCCCAGTGTCTACGGTAACCTACCCCCAGTGTCTATGCTACGGTAACCTACCCCCAGTGTCTACGGTAACCTACCCCCAGTGTCTATGCTGCGGTAACCTACCCCCAGTGTCTACGGTAACCTACCCCCAGTGTCTACGGTAACCTACCCCCAGTGTTTACGGTAACCTGCCCCCAGTTTCTACGGTAACCTACCCCCAGTGTCTACGGTAAAATACCCGCAGTGTCTACGGTAACCAACCCCCAGTGTCTACGGTAACCTACACCCAGTGTCTACGGTAACCTACCCCAGTGTCTATGGTAACCTACCCCCAGTGTCTACGGTAACCTACCCCCAGTGTCTACGATACGGTAACCTACCCCCAGTGTCTACGGTAACCTACCCCCAGTATCTACGGTGACCTGCCCCCAGTGTCTACGGTAACCTACCCCCAGTGTCTACGGTAACCTACCCCCAGTGTCTACGCTACGGTAACCTACCCCCAGTGTCTACGGTAACCTACCCCCAGTTTCTACGGTAACCTACCCCCAGTGTCTACGGTAACCTACCCCCAGTGTCTACGGTAACCTACCCCCAGTGTCTACGGTAACCTACCTCCAGTGTCTACGGTAACCTACCTCCAGTATCTACGGTAACCTACCCCCTGTGTCTACGGTAACCTACCCCCAGTGTCTACGGTAACCTACCCCGAGTGTCTACGGTGACCTACCCCCAGTGTCTACGGTAACCTACCCCCAGTGTCTACGGTAACCTACACCCAGTGTCTACGGTAACCTACCCCCAGTGTCTACGGTAACCTGCCCCCAGTGTCTACGGTAACCTACCCCCAGTGTCTACGGTAACCTACCCCCAGTGTCTACGGTAACCTACCCCCAGTGTCTACGGTAACCTACCCCCAGTGTCTACGCTAACCTACCCCCAGTGTCTACGCTACGGTAACCTACCTCCAGTGTCTACGGTAACCTACCCCCAGTGTCTACGGTAACCTACCCCCAGTGTCTATGCTGCGGTAACCTACCCCCAGTGTCTACGCTGCGGTAACCTACCCCCAGTGTCTACGGTAACCTACCCCCAGTGTCTACGGTAACCTACCCCCAGTGTCTACGGTAACCTAAACCCAGTTTCTACGGTAACCTACCCCCAGTGTCTACGGTAACCTACCCCCAGTGTCTACGGTAACCTATCGCCAGTGTCTACGGTAACCTACCCCCAGTGTCTACGGTAACCTACCCCCAGTGTCTACGGTAACCTACCCCCAGTGTTTACGGTAACCTACCCCCAGTGTCTACGGTAACCTACCCCCAGAGTCTACGGTAACCTACCCCCAGTGTCTACGGTAACCCACCCCCAGTTTCTACGGTAACCTACCCCCAGTGTCTACGGTAACCTACCCCAGTGTCTACGCTGCGGTAACCTACCCCCAGTTTCTACGGTAACCTACCCCCAGTGTCTACGGTAACCTAACCCCAGTGTCTACGGTAACCTACCCCCAGTGTCTACGCTGCGGTAACCTACGCCCAGTGTCTACGGTAACCTAACCCCAGTTTCTACAGTAACCTACCCCCAGTGTCTACGGTAACCTACCCCCAGTGTCTACGCTACGGTAACCTACCCCCAGTGTCTACGGTAACCTACCCCCAGTGTCTACGGTAACCTACCCCCAGTGTCTACGGTAACCTACCCCCAGTGTCTACGGTAACCTACCCCCAGTGTCTACGCTACGGTAACCTACCCCCAGTGTCTACGGTAACCTACCCCCAGTGTCTACGGTAACCTACCCCCAGTGTCTACGCGACGGTAACCTACCCCCAGTGTCTACGGTAACCTACCCCCAGTGTCTACGCTACGGTAACCTACCCCCAGTGTCTACGGTAACCTACCCCCAGTGTCTACGGTAACCTACCCCCAGTGTCTATGCTGCGGTAACCTACCCCCAGTGTCTACGGTAACCTACCCCCAGTGTCTACCGTAACCTACCCCCAGTGTCTACGCTGCGGTAACCTACCCCCAGTGTCTACGGTAACCTACCCCCAGTGTCTACGCTGCGGTAACCTACCCCCAGTGTCTACGCTGCGGTAACCTACCCCCAGTGTCTACGCTACGGTAACCTACCCCCAGTGTCTACGGTAACCTACCCCCAGTGTCTACGGTAACCTACCCCCAGTGTCTACGGTAACCTACCCCCAGTGTCTACGGTAACCTACCCCCACTGCCTACGGTAACCTACCCCCAGTGTGTACGCTGCGGTAACCTACCCCCAGTGTCTACGGTAACCTACCCCCAGTGTCTACGGTAACCTACCCCCAGTGTCTACGGTAACCTACCCCCAGTGTCTACGGTAACCTATCGCCAGTGTCTACGGTAACCTACCCCCAGTGTCTACGGTAACCTACCCCCAGTGTCTACGGTAACCTACCCCCAGTGTTTACGGTAACCTACCCCCAGTGTCTACGGTAACCTACCCCCAGAGTCTACGGTAACCTACCCCCAGTGTCTACGGTAACTCACCCCCAGTTTCTACGTTAACCTACCCCCAGTGTCTACGGTAACCTACCCCAGTGTCTACGCTGCGGTAACCTACCCCCAGTTTCTACGGTAACCTACCCCCAGTGTCTACGGTAACCTAACCCCAGTGTCTACGGTAACCTACCCCCAGTGTCTACGCTGCGGTAACCTACGCCCAGTGTCTACGGTAACCTAACCCCAGTTTCTACGGTAACCTACCCCCAGTGTCTACGGTAACCTACCCCCAGTGTCTACGCTACGGTAACCTACCCCCAGTGTCTACGGTAACCTACCCCCAGTGTCTACGGTAACCTACCCCCAGTGTCTACGGTAACCTACCCCCAGTGTCTACGGTAACCTACCCCCAGTGTCTACGCTACGGTAACCTACCCCCAGTGTCTACGGTAACCTACCCCCAGTGTCTACGGTAACCTACCCCCAGTGTCTACGCGACGGTAACCTACCCCCAGTGTCTACGATAACCTACCCCCAGTGTCTACGCTACGGTAACCTACCCCCAGTGTCTACGGTAACCTACCCCCAGTGTCTACGGTAACCTACCCCCAGTGTCTATGCTGCGGTAACCTAACCCCAGTGTCTACGGTAACCTACCCCCAGTGTCTACGGTAACCTACCCCCAGTGTCTACGCTGCGGTAACCTACCCCCAGTGTCTACGGTAACCTACCCCCAGTGTCTACGCTTCGGTAACCTACCCCCAGTGTCTACGCTGCGGTAACCTACCCCCAGTGTCTACGCTACGGTAACCTACCCCCAGTGTCTACGGTAACCTACCCCCAGTGTCTACGGTAACCTACCCCCAGTGTCTACGGTAACCTACCCCCAGTGTCTACGGTAACCTACCCCCACTGCCTACGGTAACCTACCCCCAGTGTGTACGCTGCGGTAACCTACCCCCAGTGTCTACGGTAACCTACCCCCAGTGTCTACGGTAACCTACCCCCAGTGTCTACGGTAACCTACCCCAGTGTCTAATCTACGGTAACCTACCCCCAGTGTCTACGGTAACCTACCCCCAGTGTCTACGCTACGGTAACCTACCCCCACTGTCTACGGTAACCTACCCCCAGTGTCTATGCTGCGGTAACCTACCCCCAGTGTCTACGGTAACCTACCCCCAGTGTCTACGGTAACCTACCCCCAGTGTCTACGGTAACCTGCCCCCAGTTTCTACGGTAACCTACCCCCAGTGTCTACGGTAAACTACCCGCAGTGTCTACGGTAACCAACCCCCAGTTTCTACGGTAACCTACCCCCAGTGACTACGGTAACCTACCCACAGTGTCTACGGTAAACTACCCGCAGTGTCTACGGTAACCAACCCCCAGTGTCTACGGTAACCTACCCCCAGTGTCTACGGTAACCTACCCCCAGTGTCTACGGTAACCTACCCCCAGTGTCTACGCTACGGTAACCTACCCCCAGTGTCTACGGTAACCTACCCCCAGTTTCTAAGGTATCCTACCCCCAGTGTCTACGGTAACCTACCCCCAGTGTCTACGGTAACCTACTCCCAGTGTCTACGGTAACCTACCTCCAGTGTCTACGGTAACCTACCTCCAGTGTCTACGGTAACCTACTACCTGTGTCTACGGTAACCTACCCCCAGTGTCTACGCTACGGTAACCTACCTCCAGTGTCTACGGTAACCTACCCCCAGTGTCTACGGTAACCTACCCCCAGTGTCTACGGTAACCTACCCCCAGTGTCTACGTTAACCTACCCCCATTGTCTAAGGTAACCTACACCCAGTGTCTACGGTAACCTACCCCCAGTTTCTACGGTAACCTACCCCCAGTGTCTACGGTAACCTACCCCCAGTGTCTACGGTAACCTACCCCCACTGCCTACGGTAACCTACCCCCAGTGTGTACGCTGCGGTAACCTACCCCCAGTGTCTACGGTAACCTACCCCCAGTGTCTACGGTAACCTACCCCCAGTGTCTACGGTAACCTACCCCCAGTGTCTACGGTAACCTATCGCCAGTGTCTACGGTAACCTACCCCCAGTGTCTACGGTAACCTACCCCCAGTGTCTACGGTAACCTACCCCCAGTGTTTACGGTAACCTACCCCCAGTGTCTACGGTAACCTACCCCCAGAGTCTACGGTAACCTACCCCCAGTGTCTACGGTAACTCACCCCCAGTTTCTACGTTAACCTACCCCCAGTGTCTACGGTAACCTACCCCAGTGTCTACGCTGCGGTAACCTACCCCCAGTTTCTACGGTAACCTACCCCCAGTGTCTACGGTAACCTAACCCCAGTGTCTACGGTAACCTACCCCCAGTGTCTACGCTGCGGTAACCTACGCCCAGTGTCTACGGTAACCTAACCCCAGTTTCTACGGTAACCTACCCCCAGTGTCTACGGTAACCTACCCCCAGTGTCTACGCTACGGTAACCTACCCCCAGTGTCTACGGTAACCTACCCCCAGTGTCTACGGTAACCTACCCCCAGTGTCTACGGTAACCTACCCCCAGTGTCTACGGTAACCTACCCCCAGTGTCTACGCTACGGTAACCTACCCCCAGTGTCTACGGTAACCTACCCCCAGTGTCTACGGTAACCTACCCCCAGTGTCTACGCGACGGTAACCTACCCCCAGTGTCTACGGTAACCTACCCCCAGTGTCTACGCTACGGTAACCTACCCCCAGTGTCTACGGTAACCTACCCCCAGTGTCTACGGTAACCTACCCCCAGTGTCTATGCTGCGGTAACCTACCCCCAGTGTCTACGGTAACCTACCCCCAGTGTCTACGCTACGGTAACCTACCCCCAGTGTCTACGGTAACCTACCCCCAGTGTCTACGCTGCGGTAACCTACCCCCAGTGTCTACGCTACGGTAACCTACCCCCAGTGTCTACGGTAACCTACCCCCAGTGTCTACGGTAACCTACCCCCAGTGTCTACGCGACGGTAACCTACCCCCAGTGTCTACGGTAACCTACCCCCAGTGTCTACGCTACGGTAACCTACCCCCAGTGTCTACGGTAACCTACCCCCAGTGTCTACGGTAACCTACCCCCAGTGTCTATGCTGCGGTAACCTACCCCCAGTGTCTACGGTAACCTACCCCCAGTGTCTACCGTAACCTACCCCCAGTGTCTACGCTGCGGTAACCTACCCCCAGTGTCTACGGTAACCTACCCCCAGTGTCTACGCTGCGGTAACCTACCCCCAGTGTCTACGCTGCGGTAACCTACCCCCAGTGTCTACGCTACGGTAACCTACCCCCAGTGTCTACGGTAACCTACCCCCAGTGTCTACGGTAACCTACCCCCAGTGTCTACGGTAACCTACCCCCAGTGTCTACGGTAACCTACCCCCACTGCCTACGGTAACCTACCCCCAGTGTGTACGCTGCGGTAACCTACCCCCAGTGTCTACGGTAACCTACCCCCAGTGTCTACGGTAACCTACCCCCAGTGTCTACGGTAACCTACCCCCAGTGTCTACGGTAACCTATCGCCAGTGTCTACGGTAACCTACCCCCAGTGTCTACGGTAACCTACCCCCAGTGTCTACGGTAACCTACCCCCAGTGTTTACGGTAACCTACCCCCAGTGTCTACGGTAACCTACCCCCAGAGTCTACGGTAACCTACCCCCAGTGTCTACGGTAACTCACCCCCAGTTTCTACGTTAACCTACCCCCAGTGTCTACGGTAACCTACCCCAGTGTCTACGCTGCGGTAACCTACCCCCAGTTTCTACGGTAACCTACCCCCAGTGTCTACGGTAACCTAACCCCAGTGTCTACGGTAACCTACCCCCAGTGTCTACGCTGCGGTAACCTACGCCCAGTGTCTACGGTAACCTAACCCCAGTTTCTACGGTAACCTACCCCCAGTGTCTACGGTAACCTACCCCCAGTGTCTACGCTACGGTAACCTACCCCCAGTGTCTACGGTAACCTACCCCCAGTGTCTACGGTAACCTACCCCCAGTGTCTACGGTAACCTACCCCCAGTGTCTACGGTAACCTACCCCCAGTGTCTACGCTACGGTAACCTACCCCCAGTGTCTACGGTAACCTACCCCCAGTGTCTACGGTAACCTACCCCCAGTGTCTACGCGACGGTAACCTACCCCCAGTGTCTACGGTAACCTACCCCCAGTGTCTACGCTACGGTAACCTACCCCCAGTGTCTACGGTAACCTACCCCCAGTGTCTACGGTAACCTACCCCCAGTGTCTATGCTGCGGTAACCTACCCCCAGTGTCTACGGTAACCTACCCCCAGTGTCTACGGTAACCTACCCCCAGTGTCTACGCTGCGGTAACCTACCCCCAGTGTCTACGGTAACCTACCCCCAGTGTCTACGCTTCGGTAACCTACCCCCAGTGTCTACGCTGCGGTAACCTACCCCCAGTGTCTACGCTACGGTAACCTACCCCCAGTGTCTACGGTAACCTACCCCCAGTGTCTACGGTAACCTACCCCCAGTGTCTACGGTAACCTACCCCCAGTGTCTACGGTAACCTACCCCCACTGCCTACGGTAACCTACCCCCAGTGTGTACGCTGCGGTAACCTACCCCCAGTGTCTACGGTAACCTACCCCCAGTGTCTACGGTAACCTACCCCCAGTGTCTACGGTAACCTACCCCAGTGTCTAATCTACGGTAACCTACCCCCAGTGTCTACGGTAACCTACCCCCAGTGTCTACGCTACGGTAACCTACCCCCACTGTCTACGGTAACCTACCCCCAGTGTCTATGCTGCGGTAACCTACCCCCAGTGTCTACGGTAACCTACCCCCAGTGTCTACGGTAACCTACCCCCAGTGTCTACGGTAACCTGCCCCCAGTTTCTACGGTAACCTACCCCCAGTGTCTACGGTAAACTACCCGCAGTGTCTACGGTAACCAACCCCCAGTTTCTACGGTAACCTACCCCCAGTGACTACGGTAACCTACCCACAGTGTCTACGGTAAACTACCCGCAGTGTCTACGGTAACCAACCCCCAGTGTCTACGGTAACCTACCCCCAGTGTCTACGGTAACCTACCCCCAGTGTCTACGGTAACCTACCCCCAGTGTCTACGCTACGGTAACCTACCCCCAGTGTCTACGGTAACCTACCCCCAGTTTCTACGGTATCCTACCCCCAGTGTCTACGGTAACCTACCCCCAGTGTCTACGGTAACCTACTCCCAGTGTCTACGGTAACCTACCTCCAGTGTCTACGGTAACCTACCTCCAGTGTCTACGGTAACCTACTACCTGTGTCTACGGTAACCTACCCCCAGTGTCTACGCTACGGTAACCTACCTCCAGTGTCTACGGTAACCTACCCCCAGTGTCTACGGTAACCTACCCCCAGTGTCTACGGTAACCTACCCCCAGTGTCTACGTTAACCTACCCCCAGTGTCTAAGGTAACCTACACCCAGTGTCTACGGTAACCTACCCCCAGTTTCTACGGTAACCTACCCCCAGTGTCTACGGTAACCTACCCCCAGTGTCTACGGTAACCTATCCCCACTGCCTACGGTAACCTACCCCCAGTGTGTACGCTGCGGTAACCTACCCCCAGTGTCTACGGTAACCTACCCCCAGTGTCTACGGTAACCTACCCCCAGTGTCTACGGTAACCTACCCCCAGTGTCTACGGTAACCTATCGCCAGTGTCTACGGTAACCTACCCCCAGTGTCTACGGTAACCTACCCCCAGTGTCTACGGTAACCTACCCCCAGTGTTTACGGTAACCTACCCCCAGTGTCTACGGTAACCTACCCCCAGAGTCTACGGTAACCTACCCCCAGTGTCTACGGTAACTCACCCCCAGTTTCTACGTTAACCTACCCCCAGTGTCTACGGTAACCTACCCCAGTGTCTACGCTGCGGTAACCTACCCCCAGTTTCTACGGTAACCTACCCCCAGTGTCTACGGTAACCTAACCCCAGTGTCTACGGTAACCTACCCCCAGTGTCTACGCTGCGGTAACCTACGCCCAGTGTCTACGGTAACCTAACCCCAGTTTCTACGGTAACCTACCCCCAGTGTCTACGGTAACCTACCCCCAGTGTCTACGCTACGGTAACCTACCCCCAGTGTCTACGGTAACCTACCCCCAGTGTCTACGGTAACCTACCCCCAGTGTCTACGGTAACCTACCCCCAGTGTCTACGGTAACCTACCCCCAGTGTCTACGCTGCGGTAACCTACCCCCAGTGTCTACGGTAACCTACCCCCAGTGTCTACGCTTCGGTAACCTACCCCCAGTGTCTACGCTGCGGTAACCTACCCCCAGTGTCTACGCTACGGTAACCTACCCCCAGTGTCTACGGTAACCTACCCCCAGTGTCTACGGTAACCTACCCCCAGTGTCTACGGTAACCTACCCCCAGTGTCTACGGTAACCTACCCCCACTGCCTACGGTAACCTACCCCCAGTGTGTACGCTGCGGTAACCTACCCCCAGTGTCTACGGTAACCTACCCCCAGTGTCTACGGTAACCTACCCCCAGTGTCTACGGTAACCTACCCCAGTGTCTAATCTACGGTAACCTACCCCCAGTGTCTACGGTAACCTACCCCCAGTGTCTACGCTACGGTAACCTACCCCCACTGTCTACGGTAACCTACCCCCAGTGTCTATGCTGCGGTAACCTACCCCCAGTGTCTACGGTAACCTACCCCCAGTGTCTACGGTAACCTACCCCCAGTGTCTACGGTAACCTGCCCCCAGTTTCTACGGTAACCTACCCCCAGTGTCTACGGTAAACTACCCGCAGTGTCTACGGTAACCAACCCCCAGTTTCTACGGTAACCTACCCCCAGTGACTACGGTAACCTACCCACAGTGTCTACGGTAAACTACCCGCAGTGTCTACGGTAACCAACCCCCAGTGTCTACGGTAACCTACCCCCAGTGTCTACGGTAACCTACCCCCAGTGTCTACGGTAACCTACCCCCAGTGTCTACGCTACGGTAACCTACCCCCAGTGTCTACGGTAACCTACCCCCAGTTTCTACGGTAACCTACCCCCAGTGTCTACGGTAACCTACCCCCAGTGTCTATGGTAACCTACTCCCAGTGTCTACGGTAACCTACCTCCAGTGTCTACGGTAACCTACCTCCAGTGTCTACGGTAACCTACTACCTGTGTCTACGGTAACCTACCCCCAGTGTCTACGCTACGGTAACCTACCTCCAGTGTCTACGGTAACCTACCCCCAGTGTCTACGGTAACCTACCCCCAGTGTCTACGTTAACCTACCCCCAGTGTCTAAGGTAACCTACACCCAGTGTCTACGGTAACCTACCCCCAGTTTCTACGGTAACCTACCCCCAGTTTCTACGGTAACCTACCCCCAGTGTCTACGGTAACCTGCCCCCAGTGTCTACGGTAACCTACCCCCAGTGTCTACGGTAACCTACCCCCAGTGTCTACGGTAACCTACCCCCAGTGTCTACGGTAACCTACCCCCAGTGTCTACGGTAACCAACCCCCAGTTTCTACGGTAACCTACCCCCAGTGTCTACGGTAACCTACCCCCAGTGTCTACGGTAACCTACCCCCAGTGTCTACGCTACGGTAACCTACCCCCAGTGTCTACGGTAACCTACCCCCAGTGTCTACGGTAACCTACCCCCAGTGTCTAAGGTAACCTACCCCCAGTGTCTACGGTAACCTACCCCCAGTGTCTACGGTAACCTACCCCCAGTGTCTACGGTAACCTACCCCCAGTGTCTACGGTAACCTACCGCCAGTGTCTACGGTAACCTACCCCCAGTGTCTACGCTACGGTAACCTACCCCCAGTGTCTACGGTAACCTACCCCCAGTGTCTACGGTAACCTACCCCCAGTGTCTACGCGACGGTAACCTACCCCCAGTGTCTACGGTAACCTACCCCCAGTGTCTACGCTACGGTAACCTACCCCCAGTGTCTACGGTAACCTACCCCCAGTGTCTACGGTAACCTACCCCCAGTGTCTATGCTGCGGTAACCTACCCCCAGTGTCTACGGTAACCTACCCCCAGTGTCTACGGTAACCTACCCCCAGTGTCTACGCTGCGGTAACCTACCCCCAGTGTCTACGCTACGGTAACCTACCCCCAGTGTCTACGGTAACCTACCCCCAGTGTCTACGGTAACCTACCCCCAGTGTCTACGCGACGGTAACCTACCCCCAGTGTCTACGGTAACCTACCCCCAGTGTCTACGCTACGGTAACCTACCCCCAGTGTCTACGGTAACCTACCCCCAGTGTCTACGGTAACCTACCCCCAGTGTCTATGCTGCGGTAACCTACCCCCAGTGTCTACGGTAACCTACCCCCAGTGTCTACGGTAACCTACCCCCAGTGTCTACGCTGCGGTAACCTACCCCCAGTGTCTACGGTAACCTACCCCCAGTGTCTACGCTGCGGTAACCTACCCCCAGTGTCTACGCTGCGGTAACCTACCCCCAGTGTCTACGCTACGGTAACCTACCCCCAGTGTCTACGGTAACCTACCCCCAGTGTCTACGGTAACCTACCCCCAGTGTCTACGGTAACCTACCCCCAGTGTCTACGGTAACCTACCCCCACTGCCTACGGTAACCTACCCCCAGTGTGTACGCTGCGGTAACCTACCCCCAGTGTCTACGGTAACCTACCCCCAGTGTCTACGGTAACCTACCCCCAGTGTCTACGGTAACCTACCCCCAGTGTCTACGGTAACCTATCGCCAGTGTCTACGGTAACCTACCCCCAGTGTCTACGGTAACCTACCCCCAGTGTCTACGGTAACCTACCCCCAGTGTTTACGGTAACCTACCCCCAGTGTCTACGGTAACCTACCCCCAGAGTCTACGGTAACCTACCCCCAGTGTCTACGGTAACTCACCCCCAGTTTCTACGTTAACCTACCCCCAGTGTCTACGGTAACCTACCCCAGTGTCTACGCTGCGGTAACCTACCCCCAGTTTCTACGGTAACCTACCCCCAGTGTCTACGGTAACCTAACCCCAGTGTCTACGGTAACCTACCCCCAGTGTCTACGCTGCGGTAACCTACGCCCAGTGTCTACGGTAACCTAACCCCAGTTTCTACGGTAACCTACCCCCAGTGTCTACGGTAACCTACCCCCAGTGTCTACGCTACGGTAACCTACCCCCAGTGTCTACGGTAACCTACCCCCAGTGTCTACGGTAACCTACCCCCAGTGTCTACGGTAACCTACCCCCAGTGTCTACGGTAACCTACCCCCAGTGTCTACGCTACGGTAACCTACCCCCAGTGTCTACGGTAACCTACCCCCAGTGTCTACGGTAACCTACCCCCAGTGTCTACGCGACGGTAACCTACCCCCAGTGTCTACGGTAACCTACCCCCAGTGTCTACGCTACGGTAACCTACCCCCAGTGTCTACGGTAACCTACCCCCAGTGTCTACGGTAACCTACCCCCAGTGTCTATGCTGCGGTAACCTACCCCCAGTGTCTACGGTAACCTACCCCCAGTGTCTACGGTAACCTACCCCCAGTGTCTACGCTGCGGTAACCTACCCCCAGTGTCTACGGTAACCTACCCCCAGTGTCTACGCTTCGGTAACCTACCCCCAGTGTCTACGCTGCGGTAACCTACCCCCAGTGTCTACGCTACGGTAACCTACCCCCAGTGTCTACGGTAACCTACCCCCAGTGTCTACGGTAACCTACCCCCAGTGTCTACGGTAACCTACCCCCAGTGTCTACGGTAACCTACCCCCACTGCCTACGGTAACCTACCCCCAGTGTGTACGCTGCGGTAACCTACCCCCAGTGTCTACGGTAACCTACCCCCAGTGTCTACGGTAACCTACCCCCAGTGTCTACGGTAACCTACCCCAGTGTCTAATCTACGGTAACCTACCCCCAGTGTCTACGGTAACCTACCCCCAGTGTCTACGCTACGGTAACCTACCCCCACTGTCTACGGTAACCTACCCCCAGTGTCTATGCTGCGGTAACCTACCCCCAGTGTCTACGGTAACCTACCCCCAGTGTCTACGGTAACCTACCCCCAGTGTCTACGGTAACCTGCCCCCAGTTTCTACGGTAACCTACCCCCAGTGTCTACGGTAAACTACCCGCAGTGTCTACGGTAACCAACCCCCAGTTTCTACGGTAACCTACCCCCAGTGACTACGGTAACCTACCCACAGTGTCTACGGTAAACTACCCGCAGTGTCTACGGTAACCAACCCCCAGTGTCTACGGTAACCTACCCCCAGTGTCTACGGTAACCTACCCCCAGTGTCTACGGTAACCTACCCCCAGTGTCTACGCTACGGTAACCTACCCCCAGTGTCTACGGTAACCTACCCCCAGTTTCTACGGTATCCTACCCCCAGTGTCTACGGTAACCTACCCCCAGTGTCTACGGTAACCTACTCCCAGTGTCTACGGTAACCTACCTCCAGTGTCTACGGTAACCTACCTCCAGTGTCTACGGTAACCTACTACCTGTGTCTACGGTAACCTACCCCCAGTGTCTACGCTACGGTAACCTACCTCCAGTGTCTACGGTAACCTACCCCCAGTGTCTACGGTAACCTACCCCCAGTGTCTACGGTAACCTACCCCCAGTGTCTACGTTAACCTACCCCCAGTGTCTAAGGTAACCTACACCCAGTGTCTACGGTAACCTACCCCCAGTTTCTACGGTAACCTACCCCCAGTGTCTACGGTAACCTACCCCCAGTGTCTACGGTAACCTACCCCCACTGCCTACGGTAACCTACCCCCAGTGTGTACGCTGCGGTAACCTACCCCCAGTGTCTACGGTAACCTACCCCCAGTGTCTACGGTAACCTACCCCCAGTGTCTACGGTAACCTACCCCCAGTGTCTACGGTAACCTATCGCCAGTGTCTACGGTAACCTACCCCCAGTGTCTACGGTAACCTACCCCCAGTGTCTACGGTAACCTACCCCCAGTGTTTACGGTAACCTACCCCCAGTGTCTACGGTAACCTACCCCCAGAGTCTACGGTAACCTACCCCCAGTGTCTACGGTAACTCACCCCCAGTTTCTACGTTAACCTACCCCCAGTGTCTACGGTAACCTACCCCAGTGTCTACGCTGCGGTAACCTACCCCCAGTTTCTACGGTAACCTACCCCCAGTGTCTACGGTAACCTAACCCCAGTGTCTACGGTAACCTACCCCCAGTGTCTACGCTGCGGTAACCTACGCCCAGTGTCTACGGTAACCTAACCCCAGTTTCTACGGTAACCTACCCCCAGTGTCTACGGTAACCTACCCCCAGTGTCTACGCTACGGTAACCTACCCCCAGTGTCTACGGTAACCTACCCCCAGTGTCTACGGTAACCTACCCCCAGTGTCTACGGTAACCTACCCCCAGTGTCTACGGTAACCTACCCCCAGTGTCTACGCTACGGTAACCTACCCCCAGTGTCTACGGTAACCTACCCCCAGTGTCTACGGTAACCTACCCCCAGTGTCTACGCGACGGTAAACTACCCCCAGTGTCTACGGTAACCTACCCCCAGTGTCTACGCTACGGTAACCTACCCCCAGTGTCTACGGTAACCTACCCCCAGTGTCTACGGTAACCTACCCCCAGTGTCTATGCTGCGGTAACCTACCCCCAGTGTCTACGGTAACCTACCCCCAGTGTCTACGGTAACCTACCCCCAGTGTCTACGCTGCGGTAACCTACCCCCAGTGTCTACGGTAACCTACCCCCAGTGTCTACGCTTCGGTAACCTACCCCCAGTGTCTACGCTGCGGTAACCTACCCCCAGTGTCTACGCTACGGTAACCTACCCCCAGTGTCTACGGTAACCTACCCCCAGTGTCTACGGTAACCTACCCCCAGTGTCTACGGTAACCTACCCCCAGTGTCTACGGTAACCTACCCCCACTGCCTACGGTAACCTACCCCCAGTGTGTACGCTGCGGTAACCTACCCCCAGTGTCTACGGTAACCTACCCCCAGTGTCTACGGTAACCTACCCCCAGTGTCTACGGTAACCTACCCCAGTGTCTAATCTACGGTAACCTACCCCCAGTGTCTACGGTAACCTACCCCCAGTGTCTACGCTACGGTAACCTACCCCCACTGTCTACGGTAACCTACCCCCAGTGTCTATGCTGCGGTAACCTACCCCCAGTGTCTACGGTAACCTACCCCCAGTGTCTACGGTAACCTACCCCCAGTGTCTACGGTAACCTGCCCCCAGTTTCTACGGTAACCTACCCCCAGTGTCTACGGTAAACTACCCGCAGTGTCTACGGTAACCAACCCCCAGTTTCTACGGTAACCTACCCCCAGTGACTACGGTAACCTACCCACAGTGTCTACGGTAAACTACCCGCAGTGTCTACGGTAACCAACCCCCAGTGTCTACGGTAACCTACCCCCAGTGTCTACGGTAACCTACCCCCAGTGTCTACGGTAACCTACCCCCAGTGTCTACGCTACGGTAACCTACCCCCAGTGTCTACGGTAACCTACCCCCAGTTTCTACGGTAACCTACCCCCAGTGTCTACGGTAACCTACCCCCAGTGTCTACGGTAACCTACTCCCAGTGTCTACGGTAACCTACCTCCAGTGTCTACGGTAACCTACCTCCAGTGTCTACGGTAACCTACTACCTGTGTCTACGGTAACCTACCCCCAGTGTCTACGCTACGGTAACCTACCTCCAGTGTCTACGGTAACCTACCCCCAGTGTCTACGGTAACCTACCCCCAGTGTCTACGTTAACCTACCCCCAGTGTCTAAGGTAACCTACACCCAGTGTCTACGGTAACCTACCCCCAGTTTCTACGGTAACCTACCCCCAGTTTCTACGGTAACCTACCCCCAGTGTCTACGGTAACCTGCCCCCAGTGTCTACGGTAACCTACCCCCAGTGTCTACGGTAACCTACCCCCAGTGTCTACGGTAACCTACCCCCAGTGTCTACGGTAACCTACCCCCAGTGTCTACGGTAACCAACCCCCAGTTTCTACGGTAACCTACCCCCAGTGTCTACGGTAACCTACCCCCAGTGTCTACGGTAACCTACCCCCAGTGTCTACGCTACGGTAACCTACCCCCAGTGTCTACGGTAACCTACCCCCAGTGTCTACGGTAACCTACCCCCAGTGTCTACGGTAACCTACCCCCAGTGTCTACGGTAACCTACCCCCAGTGTCTACGGTAACCTACCCCCAGTGTCTACGGTAACCTACCCCCAGTGTCTACGGTAACCTACCGCCAGTGTCTACGGTAACCTACCCCCAGTGTCTACGGTAACCTACCGCCAGTGTCTACGGTAACCTACCCCCAGTGTCTACGGTAACCTACCCCCAGTGTCTACGGTAACCTACCCCCAGTGTCTACGGTAACCTACCCCCAGTGTCTACGGTAACCTACCCCCAGTGTCTACGGTAATCTACCCCAGTGTCTACGGTAACCTACCCCCACTGTCTACGGTAACCTACCCCCAGTGTCTACGCTGCGGTAACCTACCCCCAGTGTCTACGGTAACCTACCCCCAGTGTCTACGGTAACCTACCCCGAGTGTCTACGGTAACCTACCCCCAGTTTTTACGGTAACCTACCCCCAGTTTCTACAGTAACCTACCCCCAGTGTCTACGGTAACCTACCCCAGTGTCTACGCTGCGGTAACCTACCCCCAGTTTCTACGGTAACCTAACCCCAGTGTCTACGGTAACCTACCCCCAGTGTCTACGGTAACCTACCCCCAGTGTCTACGGTAACCTACCCCCAGTGTCTACGGTAACCTACCCCCAGTGTCTACGGTAACCTACCCCCAGTTTCTACGGTAACCTACCCCCAGTGTCTACGCTACGGTAACCTACCCCCACTGTCTACGGTAACCTACCCCCAGTGTCTATGCTGCGGTAACCTACCCCCAGTGTCTACGGTAACCTACCCCCAGTGTCTATGCTACGGTAACCTACCCCCAGTGTCTACGGTAACCTACCCCCAGTGTCTATGCTGCGGTAACCTACCCCCAGTGTCTACGGTAACCTACCCCCAGTGTCTACGGTAACCTACCCCCAGTGTCTACGGTAACCTGCCCCCAGTTTCTACGGTAACCTACCCCCAGTGTCTACGGTAAAATACCCGCAGTGTCTACGGTAACCAACCCCCAGTGTCTACGGTAACCTACACCCAGTGTCTACGGTAACCTACCCCAGTGTCTATGGTAACCTACCCCCAGTGTCTACGGTAACCTACCCCCAGTGTCTACGATACGGTAACCTACCCCCAGTGTCTACGGTAACCTACCCCCAGTATCTACGGTGACCTGCCCCCAGTGTCTACGGTAACCTACCCCCAGTGTCTACGGTAACCTACCCCCAGTGTCTACGCTACGGTAACCTACCCCCAGTGTCTACGGTAACCTACCCCCAGTTTCTACGGTAACCTACCCCCAGTGTCTACGGTAACCTACCCCCAGTGTCTACGGTAACCTACCCCCAGTGTCTACGGTAACCTACCTCCAGTGTCTACGGTAACCTACCTCCAGTATCTACGGTAACCTACACCCAGTGTCTACGGTAACCTACCCCAGTGTCTATGGTAACCTACCCCCAGTGTCTACGGTAACCTACCCCCAGTGTCTACGATACGGTAACCTACCCCCAGTGTCTACGGTAACCTACCCCCAGTATCTACGGTGACCTGCCCCCAGTGTCTACGGTAACCTACCCCCAGTGTCTACGGTAACCTACCCCCAGTGTCTACGCTACGGTAACCTACCCCCAGTGTCTACGGTAACCTACCCCCAGTTTCTACGGTAACCTACCCCCAGTGTCTACGGTAACCTACCCCCAGTGTCTACGGTAACCTACCCCCAGTGTCTACGGTAACCTACCCCCAGTGTCTACGGTAACCTACCCCCAGTGTCTACGGTAACCTACCGCCAGTGTCTACGGTAACCTACCCCCAGTGTCTACGGTAACCTACCGCCAGTGTCTACGGTAACCTACCCCCAGTGTCTACGGTAACCTACCCCCAGTGTCTACGGTAACCTACCCCCAGTGTCTACGGTAACCTACCCCCAGTGTCTACGCTGCGGTAACCTACCCCCAGTGTCTACGCTACGGTAACCTACCCCCAGTGTCTACGGTAACCTACCCCCAGTGTCTACGGTAACCTACCCCCAGTGTCTACGGTAACCTACCCCCAGTGTCTACGGTAACCTACCCCCACTGCCTACGGTAACCTACCCCCAGTGTGTACGCTGCGGTAACCTACCCCCAGTGTCTACGGTAACCTACCCCCAGTGTCTACGGTAACCTACCCCCAGTGTCTACGGTAACCTACCCCAGTGTCTAATCTACGGTAACCTACCCCCAGTGTCTACGGTAACCTACCCCCAGTGTCTACGCTACGGTAACCTACCCCCACTGTCTACGGTAACCTACCCCCAGTGTCTATGCTGCGGTAACCTACCCCCAGTGTCTACGGTAACCTACCCCCAGTGTCTACGGTAACCTACCCCCAGTGTCTACGGTAACCTGCCCCCAGTTTCTACGGTAACCTACCCCCAGTGTCTACGGTAAACTACCCGCAGTGTCTACGGTAACCAACCCCCAGTTTCTACGGTAACCTACCCCCAGTGACTACGGTAACCTACCCACAGTGTCTACGGTAAACTACCCGCAGTGTCTACGGTAACCAACCCCCAGTGTCTACGGTAACCTACCCCCAGTGTCTACGGTAACCTACCCCCAGTGTCTACGGTAACCTACCCCCAGTGTCTACGCTACGGTAACCTACCCCCAGTGTCTACGGTAACCTACCCCCAGTTTCTACGGTAACCTACCCCCAGTGTCTACGGTAACCTACCCCCAGTGTCTACGGTAACCTACTCCCAGTGTCTACGGTAACCTACCTCCAGTGTCTACGGTAACCTACCTCCAGTGTCTACGGTAACCTACTACCTGTGTCTACGGTAACCTACCCCCAGTGTCTACGCTACGGTAACCTACCTCCAGTGTCTACGGTAACCTACCCCCAGTGTCTACGGTAACCTACCCCCAGTGTCTACGTTAACCTACCCCCAGTGTCTAAGGTAACCTACACCCAGTGTCTACGGTAACCTACCCCCAGTTTCTACGGTAACCTACCCCCAGTTTCTACGGTAACCTACCCCCAGTGTCTACGGTAACCTGCCCCCAGTGTCTACGGTAACCTACCCCCAGTGTCTACGGTAACCTACCCCCAGTGTCTACGGTAACCTACCCCCAGTGTCTACGGTAACCTACCCCCAGTGTCTACGGTAACCAACCCCCAGTTTCTACGGTAACCTACCCCCAGTGTCTACGGTAACCTACCCCCAGTGTCTACGGTAACCTACCCCCAGTGTCTACGCTACGGTAACCTACCCCCAGTGTCTACGGTAACCTACCCCCAGTGTCTACGGTAACCTACCCCCAGTGTCTAAGGTAACCTACCCCCAGTGTCTACGGTAACCTACCCCCAGTGTCTACGGTAACCTACCCCCAGTGTCTACGGTAACCTACCCCCAGTGTCTACGGTAACCTACCGCCAGTGTCTACGGTAACCTACCCCCAGTGTCTACGGTAACCTACCGCCAGTGTCTACGGTAACCTACCCCCAGTGTCTACGGTAACCTACCCCCAGTGTCTACGGTAACCTACCCCCAGTGTCTACGGTAACCTACCCCCAGTGTCTACGGTAACCTACCCCCAGTGTCTACGGTAATCTACCCCAGTGTCTACGGTAACCTACCCCCACTGTCTACGGTAACCTACCCCCAGTGTCTACGCTGCGGTAACCTACCCCCAGTGTCTACGGTAACCTACCCCCAGTGTCTACGGTAACCTACCCCGAGTGTCTACGGTAACCTACCCCCAGTTTTTACGGTAACCTACCCCCAGTTTCTACAGTAACCTACCCCCAGTGTCTACGGTAACCTACCCCAGTGTCTACGCTGCGGTAACCTACCCCCAGTTTCTACGGTAACCTAACCCCAGTGTCTACGGTAACCTACCCCCAGTGTCTACGGTAACCTACCCCCAGTGTCTACGGTAACCTACCCCCAGTGTCTACGGTAACCTACCCCCAGTGTCTACGGTAACCTACCCCCAGTTTCTACGGTAACCTACCCCCAGTGTCTACGCTACGGTAACCTACCCCCACTGTCTACGGTAACCTACCCCCAGTGTCTATGCTGCGGTAACCTACCCCCAGTGTCTACGGTAACCTACCCCCAGTGTCTATGCTACGGTAACCTACCCCCAGTGTCTACGGTAACCTACCCCCAGTGTCTATGCTGCGGTAACCTACCCCCAGTGTCTACGGTAACCTACCCCCAGTGTCTACGGTAACCTACCCCCAGTGTCTACGGTAACCTGCCCCCAGTTTCTACGGTAACCTACCCCCAGTGTCTACGGTAAAATACCCGCAGTGTCTACGGTAACCAACCCCCAGTGTCTACGGTAACCTACACCCAGTGTCTACGGTAACCTACCCCAGTGTCTATGGTAACCTACCCCCAGTGTCTACGGTAACCTACCCCCAGTGTCTACGATACGGTAACCTACCCCCAGTGTCTACGGTAACCTACCCCCAGTATCTACGGTGACCTGCCCCCAGTGTCTACGGTAACCTACCCCCAGTGTCTACGGTAACCTACCCCCAGTGTCTACGCTACGGTAACCTACCCCCAGTGTCTACGGTAACCTACCCCCAGTTTCTACGGTAACCTACCCCCAGTGTCTACGGTAACCTACCCCCAGTGTCTACGGTAACCTACCCCCAGTGTCTACGGTAACCTACCTCCAGTGTCTACGGTAACCTACCTCCAGTATCTACGGTAACCTACACCCAGTGTCTACGGTAACCTACCCCAGTGTCTATGGTAACCTACCCCCAGTGTCTACGGTAACCTACCCCCAGTGTCTACGATACGGTAACCTACCCCCAGTGTCTACGGTAACCTACCCCCAGTATCTACGGTGACCTGCCCCCAGTGTCTACGGTAACCTACCCCCAGTGTCTACGGTAACCTACCCCCAGTGTCTACGCTACGGTAACCTACCCCCAGTGTCTACGGTAACCTACCCCCAGTTTCTACGGTAACCTACCCCCAGTGTCTACGGTAACCTACCCCCAGTGTCTACGGTAACCTACCCCCAGTGTCTACGGTAACCTACCCCCAGTGTCTACGGTAACCTACCCCCAGTGTCTACGGTAACCTACCGCCAGTGTCTACGGTAACCTACCCCCAGTGTCTACGGTAACCTACCGCCAGTGTCTACGGTAACCTACCCCCAGTGTCTACGGTAACCTACCCCCAGTGTCTACGGTAACCTACCCCCAGTGTCTACGGTAACCTACCCCCAGTGTCTACGGTAACCTACCCCCAGTGTCTACGGTAATCTACCCCCAGTGTCTACGGTAACCTACCCCCACTGTCTACGGTAACCTACCCCCAGTGTCTACGCTGCGGTAACCTACCCCCAGTGTCTACGGTAACCTACCCCCAGTGTCTACGGTAACCTACCCCGAGTGTCTACGGTAACCTACCCCCAGTTTTTACGGTAACCTACCCCCAGTTTCTACAGTAACCTACCCCCAGTGTCTACGGTAACCTACCCCAGTGTCTACGCTGCGGTAACCTACCCCCAGTTTCTACGGTAACCTAACCCCAGTGTCTACGGTAACCTACCCCCAGTGTCTACGGTAACCTACCCCCAGTGTCTACGGTAACCTACCCCCAGTGTCTACGGTAACCTACCCCCAGTGTCTACGGTAACCTACCCCCAGTTTCTACGGTAACCTACCCCCAGTGTCTACGCTACGGTAACCTACCCCCACTGTCTACGGTAACCTACCCCCAGTGTCTATGCTGCGGTAACCTACCCCCAGTGTCTACGGTAACCTACCCCCAGTGTCTATGCTACGGTAACCTACCCCCAGTGTCTACGGTAACCTACCCCCAGTGTCTATGCTGCGGTAACCTACCCCCAGTGTCTACGGTAACCTACCCCCAGTGTCTACGGTAACCTACCCCCAGTGTCTACGGTAACCTGCCCCCAGTTTCTACGGTAACCTACCCCCAGTGTCTACGGTAAAATACCCGCAGTGTCTACGGTAACCAACCCCCAGTGTCTACGGTAACCTACACCCAGTGTCTACGGTAACCTACCCCAGTGTCTATGGTAACCTACCCCCAGTGTCTACGGTAACCTACCCCCAGTGTCTACGATACGGTAACCTACCCCCAGTGTCTACGGTAACCTACCCCCAGTATCTACGGTGACCTGCCCCCAGTGTCTACGGTAACCTACCCCCAGTGTCTACGGTAACCTACCCCCAGTGTCTACGCTACGGTAACCTACCCCCAGTGTCTACGGTAACCTACCCCCAGTTTCTACGGTAACCTACCCCCAGTGTCTACGGTAACCTACCCCCAGTGTCTACGGTAACCTACCCCCAGTGTCTACGGTAACCTACCTCCAGTGTCTACGGTAACCTACCTCCAGTATCTACGGTAACCTACACCCAGTGTCTACGGTAACCTACCCCAGTGTCTATGGTAACCTACCCCCAGTGTCTACGGTAACCTACCCCCAGTGTCTACGATACGGTAACCTACCCCCAGTGTCTACGGTAACCTACCCCCAGTATCTACGGTGACCTGCCCCCAGTGTCTACGGTAACCTACCCCCAGTGTCTACGGTAACCTACCCCCAGTGTCTACGCTACGGTAACCTACCCCCAGTGTCTACGGTAACCTACCCCCAGTTTCTACGGTAACCTACCCCCAGTGTCTACGGTAACCTACCCCCAGTGTCTACGGTAACCTACCCCCAGTGTCTACGGTAACCTACCTCCAGTGTCTACGGTAACCTACCTCCAGTATCTACGGTAACCTACCCCCTGTGTCTACGGTAACCTACCCCCAGTGTCTACGGTAACCTACCCCGAGTGTCTACGGTGACCTACCCCCAGTGTCTACGGTAACCTACCCCCAGTGTCTACGGTAACCTACACCCAGTGTCTACGGTAACCTACCCCCAGTGTCTACGGTAACCTGCCCCCAGTGTCTACGGTAACCTACCCCCAGTGTCTACGGTAACCTACCCCCAGTGTCTACGGTAACCTACCCCCAGTGTCTATGCTGCGGTAACCTACCCCCAGTGTCTACGCTGCGGTAACCTACCCCCAGTGTCTACGGTAACCTACCCCCAGTGTCTACGGTAACCTACCCCCAGTGTCTACGGTAACCTAAACCCAGTTTCTACGGTAACCTACCCCCAGTGTCTACGGTAACCTACCCCCAGTGTCTACGGTAACCTATCGCCAGTGTCTACGGTAACCTACCCCCAGTGTCTACGGTAACCTACCCCCAGTGTCTACGGTAACCTACCCCCAGTGTTTACGGTAACCTACCCCCAGTGTCTACGGTAACCTACCCCCAGAGTCTACGGTAACCTACCCCCAGTGTCTACGGTAACCCACCCCCAGTTTCTACGGTAACCTACCCCCAGTGTCTACGGTAACCTACCCCAGTGTCTACGCTGCGGTAACCTACCCCCAGTTTCTACGGTAACCTACCCCCAGTGTCTACGGTAACCTAACCCCAGTGTCTACGGTAACCTACCCCCAGTGTCTACGCTGCGGTAACCTACGCCCAGTGTCTACGGTAACCTAACCCCAGTTTCTACAGTAACCTACCCCCAGTGTCTACGGTAACCTACCCCCAGTGTCTACGCTACGGTAACCTACCCCCAGTGTCTACGGTAACCTACCCCCAGTGTCTACGGTAACCTACCCCCAGTGTCTACGGTAACCTACCCCCAGTGTCTACGGTAACCTACCCCCAGTGTCTACGCTACGGTAACCTACCCCCAGTGTCTACGGTAACCTACCCCCAGTGTCTACGGTAACCTACCCCCAGTGTCTACGCGACGGTAACCTACCCCCAGTGTCTACGGTAACCTACCCCCAGTGTCTACGCTACGGTAACCTACCCCCAGTGTCTACGGTAACCTACCCCCAGTGTCTACGGTAACCTACCCCCAGTGTCTATGCTGCGGTAACCTACCCCCAGTGTCTACGGTAACCTACCCCCAGTGTCTACGGTAACCTACCCCCAGTGTCTACGCTGCGGTAACCTACCCCCAGTGTCTACGGTAACCTACCCCCAGTGTCTACGCTGCGGTAACCTACCCCCAGTGTCTACGCTGCGGTAACCTACCCCCAGTGTCTACGCTACGGTAACCTACCCCCAGTGTCTACGGTAACCTACCCCCAGTGTCTACGGTAACCTACCCCCAGTGTCTACGGTAACCTACCCCCAGTGTCTACGGTAACCTACCCCCACTGCCTACGGTAACCTACCCCCAGTGTCTACGCTGCGGTAACCTACCCCCAGTGTCTACGGTAACCTACCCCCAGTGTCTACGGTAACCTACCCCCAGTGTCTACGGTAACCTACCCCCAGTGTTTACGGTAACCTACCCCCAGTGTCTACGGTAACCTACCCCCAGAGTCTACGGTAACCTACCCCCAGTGTCTACGGTAACTCACCCCCAGTTTCTACGTTAACCTACCGCCAGTGTCTACGGTAACCTACCCCAGTGTCTACGCTGCGGTAACCTACCCCCAGTGTCTACGGTAACCTACCCCCAGTGTCTACGGTAACCTAACCCCAGTGTCTACGGTAACCTACCCCCAGTGTCTACGCTGCGGTAACCTACCCCCAGTGTCTACGGTAACCTAACCCCAGTGTCTACGGTAACCTACCCCCAGTGTCTACGGTAACCTACCCCCAGTGTCTACGCTACGGTAACCTACCCCCAGTGTCTACGGTAACCTACCCCCAGTGTCTACGGTAACCTACCCCCAGTGTCTACGGTAACCTACCCCCAGTGTCTACGGTAACCTACCCCCAGTGTCTACGCTACGGTAACCTACCCCCAGTGTCTACGGTAACCTACCCCCAGTGTCTACGGTAACCTACCCCCAGTGTCTACGCGACGGTAACCTACCCCCAGTGTCTACGGTAACCTACCCCCAGTGTCTACGCTACGGTAACCTACCCCCAGTGTCTACGGTAACCTACCCCCAGTGTCTACGGTAACCTACCCCCAGTGTCTATGCTGCGGTAACCTACCCCCAGTGTCTACGGTAACCTACCCCCAGTGTCTACGGTAACCTACCCCCAGTGTCTACGCTGCGGTAACCTACCCCCAGTGTCTACGGTAACCTACCCCCAGTGTCTACGCTGCGGTAACCTACCCCCAGTGTCTACGCTGCGGTAACCTACCCCCAGTGTCTACGCTACGGTAACCTACCCCCAGTGTCTACGGTAACCTACCCCCAGTGTCTACGGTAACCTACCCCCAGTGTCTACGGTAACCTACCCCCAGTGTCTACGGTAACCTACCCCCACTGCCTACGGTAACCTACCCCCAGTGTGTACGCTGCGGTAACCTACCCCCAGTGTCTACGGTAACCTACCCCCAGTGTCTACGGTAACCTACCCCCAGTGTCTACGGTAACCTACCCCCAGTGTTTACGGTAACCTACCCCCAGTGTCTACGGTAACCTACCCCCAGTGTCTACGGTAACCTACCCCCAGTGTCTACGGTAACCCACCCCCAGTTTCTACGGTAACCTACCCCCAGTGTCTACGGTAACCTACCCCAGTGTCTACGCTGCGGTAACCTACCCCCAGTTTCTACGGTAACCTACCCCCAGTGTCTACGGTAACCTAACCCCAGTGTCTACGGTAACCTACCCCCAGTGTCTACGCTGCGGTAACCTACGCCCAGTGTCTACGGTAACCTAACCCCAGTTTCTACGGTAACCTACCCCCAGTGTCTACGGTAACCTACCCCCAGTGTCTACGCTACGGTAACCTACCCCCAGTGTCTACGGTAACCTACCCCCAGTGTCTACGGTAACCTACCCCCAGTGTCTACGGTAACCTACCCCCAGTGTCTACGGTAACCTACCCCCAGTGTCTACGCTACGGTAACCTACCCCCAGTGTCTACGGTAACCTACCCCCAGTGTCTACGGTAACCTACCCCCAGTGTCTACGGTAACCTACCCCCAGTGTCTACGGTAACCTACCCCCAGTGTCTACGGTAACCTACCCCCAGTGTCTACGCTACGGTAACCTACCCCCAGTGTCTACGGTAACCTACCCCCAGTGTCTACGGTAACCTACCCCCAGTGTCTATGCTGCGGTAACCTACCCCCAGTGTCTACGGTAACCTACCCCCAGTGTCTACGGTAACCTACCCCCAGTGTCTACGCTGCGGTAACCTACCCCCAGTGTCTACGGTAACCTACCCCCAGTGTCTACGCTTCGGTAACCTACCCCCAGTGTCTACGGTAACCTACCCCCAGTGTCTACGGTAACCTACCCCCAGTGTCTACGCTACGGTAACCTACCCCCAGTGTCTACGGTAACCTACCCCCAGTGTCTACGGTAACCTACCCCCAGTGTCTACGCTGCGGTAACCTACCCCCAGTGTCTACGGTAACCTACCCCCAGTGTCTACGGTAACCTACCCCCAGTGTCTACGGTAACCTACCCCCAGTGTCTACGGTAACCTACCCCCAGTGTCTACGGTAACCTACCCCCAGTGTCTACGCTGCGGTAACCTACCCCCAGTGTCTACGGTAACCTACCCCCAGTGTCTACGGTAACCTACCCCCAGTGTCTACGGTAACCTACCCCCAGTGTCTACGGTAACCTACCCCCAGTGTCTACGCTACGGTAACGTACCCCCACTGTCTACGGTAACCTACCCCCAGTGTCTATGCTGCGGTAACCTACCCCCAGTGTCTACGGTAACCTTCCCCCAGTGTCTACGGTAACCTACCCCCAGTGTCTACGGTAACCTACCCCCAGTGTCTACGGTAACCTGCCCCCAGTTTCTACGGTAACCTACCCCCAGTGTCTACGGTAAACTACCCGCAGTGTCTACGGTAACCAACCCCCAGTGTCTACGGTAACCTACCCCCAGTGTCTACGGTAACCTACCCCCAGTGTCTACGGTAAACTACCCGCAGTGTCTACGGTAACCAACCCCCAGTGTCTACGGTAACCTACCCCCAGTGTCTACGGTAACCTACCCCCAGTGTCTACGGTAACCTACCCCCAGTGTCTACGGTAACCTACCCCCAGTGTCTACGGTAACCTATCGCCAGTGTCTACGGTAACCTACCCCCAGTGTCTACGGTAACCTACCCCCAGTGTCTACGGTAACCTACCCCCAGTGTTTACGGTAACCTACCCCCAGTGTCTACGGTAACCTACCCCCAGTGTCTACGCTACGGTAACCTACCCCCAGTGTCTACGGTAACCTACCCCCAGTGTCTACGGTAACCTAACCCCAGTGTCTACGGTAACCTACCCCCAGTGTCTACGGTAACATACCCCCAGTGTCTACGGTAACCTACCCCCAGTGTCTACGCTACGGTAACCTACCCCCAGTGTCTACGGTAACCTACCCCCAGTTTCTACGGTAACCTACCCCCAGTGTCTACGGTAACCTACCCCCAGTGTCTACGGTAACCTACCCCCAGTGTCTACGGTAACCTACCTCCAGTGTCTACGGTAACCTACCTCCAGTGTCTACGGTAACCTACTACCAGTGTCTACGGTAACCTACCCCCAGTGTCTACGGTAACCTACCCCGAGTGTCTACGGTAACCTACCCCCAGTGTCTACGGTAACCTACCCCCAGTGTCTACGGTAACCTACACCCAGTGTCTACGGTAACCTACCCCCAGTGTCTACGGTAACCTGCCCCCAGTGTCTACGGTAACCTACCCCCAGTGTCTACGGTAACCTACCCCCAGTGTCTACGGTAACCTACCCCCAGTGTCTACGCTAACCTACCCCCAGTGTCTACGCTACGGTAACCTACCTCCAGTGTCTACGGTAACCTACCCCCAGTGTCTACGGTAACCTACCCCCAGTGTCTATGCTGCGGTAACCTACCCCCAGTGTCTACGCTGCGGTAACCTACCCCCAGTGTCTACGGTAACCTACCCCCAGTGTCTACGGTAACCTACCCCCAGTGTCTACGGTAACCTACCCCCAGTGTCTACGGTAACCTAAACCCAGTTTCTACGGTAACCTACCCCCAGTGTCTACGGTAACCTACCCCCAGTGTCTACGGTAACCTACCCCCAGTGTCTACGGTAACCTACCCCCAGTGTCTACGGTAACCTACCCCCAGTGTCTACGGTAACCTACCCCCAGTGTCTACGGTAACCTACCCCCAGTGTCTACGGTAACCTACCCCCAGTGTCTACGGTAACCTACCCCCAGTGTCTACGGTAACCTACCCCCAGTGTCTACGGTAACCTACCCCAGTGTCTACGCTGCGGTAACCTACCCCCAGTTTCTACGGTAACCTACCCCCAGTGTCTACGGTAACCTAACCCCAGTGTCTACGGTAACCTACCCCCAGTGTCTACGCTGCGGTAACCTACGCCCAGTGTCTACGGTAACCTAACCCCAGTTTCTACGGTAACCTACCCCCAGTGTCTACGGTAACCTACCCCCAGTGTCTACGCTACGGTAACCTACCCCCAGTGTCTACGGTAACCTACCCCCAGTGTCTACGGTAACCTACCCCCAGTGTCTCCACGGTAACCTACCCCCAGTGTCTACGGTAACCTACCCCCAGTGTCTACGCTACGGTAACCTACCCCCAGTGTCTACGGTAACCTACCCCCAGTGTCTACGGTAACCTACCCCCAGTGTCTACGCTACGGTAACCTACCCCCAGTGTCTACGGTAACCTACCCCCAGTGTCTACGCTACGGTAACCTACCCCCAGTGTCTACGGTAACCTACCCCCAGTGTCTATGCTGCGGTAACCTACCCCCAGTGTCTACGGTAACCTACCCCCAGTGTCTACGGTAACCTACCCCCAGTGTCTACGCTGCGGTAACCTACCCCCAGTGTCTACGGTAACCTACCCCCAGTGTCTACGCTGCGGTAACCTACCCCCAGTGTCTACGCTGCGGTAACCTACCCCCAGTGTCTACGCTACGGTAACCTACCCCCAGTGTCTACGGTAACCTACCCCCAGTGTCTACGGTAACCTACCCCCAGTGTCTACGGTAACCTACCCCCAGTGTCTACGGTAACCTACCCCCAGTGTCTACGGTAACCTACCCCCAGTGTCTACGGTAACCTACCCCCACTGTCTACGGTAACCTTCTCCCACTGTGTACGCTACGGTAACCTACCCCCAGTGTCTACGGTAACCTACCCCCAGTGTCTACGGTAACCTACCCCCAGTGTCTACGGTAACCTACCCCCAGTGTCTACGCTACGGTAACCTACCCCCAGTGTCTACGGTAACCTACCCCCAGTGTCTACGGTAACCTACCCCCAGTGTCTACGGTAACCTACCCCCAGTTTCTACGGTAACCTACCCCCAGTGTCCACGGTAACCTACCCCCAGTGTCTACGGTAACCTACCCCCAGTGTCTACGGTAACCTACCCCCAGTGTCTACGGTAACCTACCCCCAGTGTCTACGGTAACCTACCCCCAGTGTCTACGGTAACCTACCCCCAGTGTCTACGGTAACCTACCCCCAGTGTCTACGGTAACCTACCCCCAGTGTCTACGGTAACCTACCCCCAGTGTCTACGGTAACCTACCCCCAGTGTCTACGGTAACCTACCCCCAGTGTCTACGGTAACCTACCCCCAGTGTCTACGGTAACCTACCCCCAGTGTCTACGGTAACCTACCCCCAGTGTCTACGCTACGGTAACCTACCCCCAGTGTCTACGGTAACCTACCCCCAGTGTCTACGGTAACCTAACCCCCAGTGTCTACGGTAACCTACCCCCAGTGTCTACGGTAACCTACCCCCAGTGTCTACGCTACGGTAACCTACCCCCAGTGTCTACGGTAACCTACCCCCAGTGTCTACGGTAACCTACCCCCAGTGTCTACGGTAACCTACCCCCAGTGTCTACGGTAACCTACCCCCAGTGTCTACGCTACGGTAACCTACCCCCAGTGTCTACGGTAACCTACCCCCAGTGTCTACGGTAACCTACCCCCAGTGTCTACGGTAACCTACCCCCAGTGTCTACGGTAACCTACCCCCAGTGTCTATGCTGCGGTAACCTACCCCCAGTGTCTACGGTAACCTACCCCCAGTGTCTACGGTAACCTACCCCCAGTGTCTACGCTGCGGTAACCTACCCCCAGTGTCTACGGTAACCTACCCCCAGTGTCTACGGTAACCTACCCCCAGTGTCTACGGTAACCTACCCCCAGTGTCTACGCTACGGTAACCTACCCCCAGTGTCTACGGTAACCTACCCCCAGTGTCTACGGTAACCTACCCCCAGTGTCTACGGTAACCTACCCCCAGTGTCTACGGTAACCTACCCCCAGTGTCTACGGTAACCTACCCCCAGTGTCTACGGTAACCTACCCCCAGTGTCTACGGTAACCTACCCCCAGTGTCTACGTAACCTACCCAGTGTCTACGGTAACCTACCCCCAGTGTCTACGGTAACCTACCCCCAGTGTCTACGGTAACCTACCCCCAGTGTCTACGGTAACCTACCCCCAGTGTCTACGGTAACCTACCCCCAGTGTCTACGGTAACCTACCCCCAGTGTCTACGGTAACCTACCCCCAGTTCTACGGTAACCTACCCCCAGTGTCTACGGTAACCTACCCCCAGTGTCTACGGTAACCTACCCCCAGTGTCTACGGTAACCTACCCCCAGTGTCTACGGTAACCTACCCCCAGTGTCTACGGTAACCTACCCCCAGTGTCTACGGTAACCTACCCCCAGTGTCTACGGTAACCTACCCCCAGTGTCTACGGTAACCTACCCCCAGTGTCTACGGTAACCTACCCCCAGTGTCTACGGTAACCTACCCCCAGTGTCTACGGTAACCTACCCAGTGTCTACGGTAACCTACCCCCAGTGTCTACGGTAACCTACCCCCAGTGTCTACGGTAACCTACCCCCAGTGTCTACGGTAACCTACCCCCAGTGTCTACGGTAACCTACCCCCAGTGTCTACGCTACGGTAACCTACCCCCAGTGTCTACGGTAACCTACCCCCAGTGTCTACGGTAACCTACCCCAGTGTCTACGGTAACCTACCCCCAGTGTCTACGGTAACCTACCCCCAGTGTCTACGGTAACCTACCCCCAGTGTCTACGCTACGGTAACCTACCCCCAGTGTCTACGGTAACCTACCCCCAGTGTCTACGGTAACCTACCCCCAGTGTCTACGGTAACCTACCCCCAGTGTCTACGGTAACCTACCCCCAGTGTCTACGGTAACCTACCCCCAGTGTCTACGGTAACCTACCCCAGTGTCTACGGTAACCTACCCCCAGTGTCTACGCGACGGTAACCTACCCCCAGTGTCTACGGTAACCTACCCCCAGTGTCTACGGTAACCTACCCCCAGTGTCTACGGTAACCTACCCCCAGTGTCTACGGTAACCTACCCCCAGTGTCTACGCTACGGTAACCTACCCCCAGTGTCTACGGTAACCTACCCCCAGTGTCTACGCTGCGGTAACCTACCCCCAGTGTCTACGCTGCGGTAACCTACCCCCAGTGTCTACGGTAACCTACCCCCAGTGTCTACGGTAACCTACCCCCAGTGTCTACGGTAACCTACCCCCAGTGTCTACGGTAACCTACCCCCAGTGTCTACGGTAACCTACCCCCAGTGTCTACGGTAACCTACCCCCAGTGTCTACGGTAACCTACCCCCAGTGTCTACGGTAACCTACCCCCAGTGTCTACGGTAACCTACCCCCAGTGTCTACGGTAACCTACCCCCAGTGTCTACGGTAACCTACCCCCAGTGTCTACGGTAACCTACCCCCAGTGTCTACGGTAACCTACCCCCAGTGTCTACGGTAACCTACCCCCAGTGTCTACGGTAACCTACCCCCAGTGTCTACGGTAACCTACCCCCAGTGTCTACGGTAACCTACCCCCAGTGTCTACGGTAACCTACCCCCAGTGTCTACGGTAACCTACCCCCAGTGTCTACGGTAACCTACCCCCAGTGTCTACGCTACGGTAACCTACCCCCAGTGTCTACGGTAACCTACCCCCAGTGTCTACGCTACGGTAACCTACCCCCAGTGTCTACGGTAACCTACCCCCAGTGTCTAGCTACGGTAACCTACCCCCAGTGTCTACGGTAACCTACCCCCAGTGTCTACGGTAACCTACCCCCAGTGTCTACGGTAACCTACCCCCAGTGTCTACGGTAACCTACCCCCAGTGTCTACGGTAACCTACCCCGAGTGTCTACGGTAACCTACCCCCAGTGTCTACGGTAACCTACCCCCAGTGTCTACGGTAACCTACCCCCAGTGTCTACGGTAACCTACCCCCAGTGTCTACGGTAACCTACCCCCAGTGTCTACGGTAACCTACCCCCAGTGTCTACGCTACGGTAACCTACCCCCAGTGTCTACGGTAACCTACCCCCAGTGTCTATGCTGCGGTAACCTACCCCCAGTGTCTACGCGCGGTAACCTACCCCCAGTGTCTACGGTAACCTACCCCCAGTGTCTACGGTAACCTACCCCGAGTGTCTACGGTAACTTACCCCCAGTGTCTACGCTAACCTACCCCCAGTGTCTACGCTACGGTAACCTACCTCCAGTGTCTACGGTAACCTACCCCCAGTGTCTACGGTAACCTACCCCCAGTGTCTATGCTGCGGTAACCTACCCCCAGTGTCTACGCTGCAGTAACCTACCCCCAGTGTCTACGGTAACCTACCCCCAGTGTCTACGGTAACCTACCCCCAGTGTCTACGCTGCGGTAACCTACCCCCAGTGTCTACGCTGCGGTAACCTACCCCCAGTGTCTACGCTACGGTAACCTACCCCCAGTGTCTACGGTAACCTACCCCCAGTGTCTATGGTAACCTACCCCCAGTGTCTAGGGTAACCTACCCCCAGTGTCTACGGTAACCTACCCCCAGTGTCTACGGTAACCTACCCCCAGTGTCTACGGTAACCTACCCCCACTGTCTACGGTAACCTACCCCCAGTGTGTACGCTACGATAACCTACCCCCAGTGTCTACGGTAACCTACCCCCAGTGTCTACGGTAACCTACCCCCAGTGTCTACGGTAACCTACCCCAGTGTCTACGCTACGGTAACCTACCCCCAGTGTCTACGGTAACCTACCCCCAGTGTCTACGCTACGGTAACCTACCCCCAGTGTCTACGGTAACCTACCCCCAGTTTCTACGGTAACCTACCCCCAGTGTCTACGGTAACCTACCCCCAGTGTCTACGGTAACCTACCCCCAGTGTCTACGGTAACCTACCCCCAGTGTCTACGGTAACCTACCCCCAGTGTCTACGGTAACCTACCCCCAGTGTCTACGGTAACCTACCCCCAGTGTCTACGGTAACCTACCCCCAGTGTCTACGGTAACCTACCCCCAGTGTCTACGGTAACCTACCCCCAGTGTCTACGGTAACCTACCCCCAGTGTCTACGGTAACCTACCCCCAGTGTCTACGGTAACCTACCCCCAGTGTCTACGGTAACCTACCCCCAGTGTCTACGGTAACCTACCCCCAGTGTCTACGGTAACCTACCCCCAGTGTCTACGGTAACCTACCCCCAGTGTCTACGGTAACCTACCCCCAGTGTCTACGCTGCGGTAACCTACCCCCAGTGTCTACGCTACGGTAACCTACCCCCAGTGTCTACGGTAACCTACCCCCAGTGTCTACGGTAACCTACCCCCAGTGTCTACGCTGCGGTAACCTACCCCAGTGTCTACGGTAACCTACCCCCAGTTTCTACGGTAACCTACCCCCAGTGTCTACGGTAACCTACCCCCAGTGTCTACGGTAACCTATCCCCAGTGTCTACGGTAACCTACCCCCAGTGTCTACGGTAACCTACCCCCAGTGTCTACGGTAACCTACCCCCAGTGTCTACGGTAACCTACCCCCAGTGTCTACGGTAACCTACCCCCAGTGTCTACGGTAACCTACCCCCAGTGTCTACGGTAACCTACCCCCAGTGTCTACGGTAACCTACCCCCAGTGTCTACGGTAACCTACCCCCAGTGTCTACGGTAACCTACCCCCAGTGTCTACGGTAACCTACCCCCAGTGTCTACGCTACGGTAACCTACCCCCAGTGTCTACGGTAACCTACCCCCAGTTTCTACGGTAACCTACCCCCAGTGTCTACGGTAACCTACCCCCAGTGTCTACGGTAACCTACCCCCAGTGTCTACGGTAACCTACCCCCAGTGTCTACGTACGGTAACCTACCCCCAGTGTCTACGGTAACCTACCCCCAGTGTCTATGCTGCGGTAACCTACCCCCAGTGTCTACGGTAACCTACCCCCAGTGTCTACGCTAACCTACCCCCAGTGTCTACGCTACGGTAACCTACCCCCAGTGTCTACGGTAACCTACCCCCAGTGTCTATGCTGCGGTAACCTACCCCCAGTGTCTACGCTGCGGTAACCTACCCCCAGTGTCTACGGTAACCTACCCCCAGTGTCTACGGTAACCTACCCCCAGTGTCTACGGTAACCTATCGCCAGTGTCTACGGTAACCTACCCCCAGTGTCTACGGTAACCTACCCCCAGTGTCTACGGTAACCTACCCCCAGTGTTTACGGTAACCTACCCCCAGTGTCTACGGTAACCTACCCCCAGTGTCTACGGTAACCTACCCCCAGTGTCTACGGTAACCCACCCCCAGTTTCTACGGTAACCTACCCCCAGTGTCTACGGTAACCTACCCCAGTGTCTACGCTGCGGTAACCTACCCCCAGTTTCTACGGTAACCTACCCCCAGTGTCTACGCTACGGTAACCTACCCCCAGTGTCTACGGTAACCTACCCCCAGTGTCTACGGTAACCTACCCCCAGTGTCTACGCGACGGTAACCTACCCCCAGTGTCTACGGTAACCTACCCCCAGTGTCTACGCTACGGTAACCTACCCCCAGTGTCTACGGTAACCTACCCCCAGTGTCTACGCTACGGTAACCTACCCCCAGTGTCTACGGTAACCTACCCCCAGTGTCTATGCTGCGGTAACCTACCCCCAGTGTCTACGGTAACCTACCCCCAGTGTCTACGCTGCGGTAACCTACCCCCAGTGTCTACGCTGCGGTAACCTACCCCCAGTGTCTACGCTACGGTAACCTACCCCCAGTGTCTACGGTAACCTACCCCCAGTGTCTACGGTAACCTACCCCCAGTGTCTACGGTAACCTACCCCCAGTGTCTACGCTACGGTAACCTACCCCCAGTGTCTACGGTAACCTACCCCCAGTGTCTACGGTAACCTACCCCCAGTGGCTACGCGACGGTAACCTACCCCCAGTGTCTACGGTAACCTACCCCCAGTGTCTACGCTACGGTAACCTACCCCCAGTGTCTACGGTAACCTACCCCCAGTGTCTACGGTAACCTACCCCCAGTGTCTACGCTACGGTAACCTACCCCCAGTGTCTACGGTAACCTACCCCCAGTGTCTACTGTAACCTACCCCCAGTGTCTACGGTAACCTACCCCCAGTGTCTACGGTAACCTACCCCCAGTGTCTACGGTAACCTACCCCCAGTGTCTACGGTAACCTACCCCCAGTGTCTACGGTAACCTACCCCCAGTGTCTACGGTAACCTACCCCCAGTGTCTACGCTACGGTAACCTACCCCCAGTGTCTACGGTAACCTACCCCCAGTGTCTACGCTACGGTAACCTACCCCAAGTGTCTACGGTAACCTACCCCCAGTGTCTACGGTAACCTACCCCCAGTGTCTATGCTGCGGTAACCTACCCCCAGTGTCTACGGTAACCTACCCCCAGTGTCTACGGTAACCTACCCCCAGTGTCTACGCTGCGGTAACCTACCCCCAGTGTCTACGGTAACCTACCCCCAGTGTCTACGCTGCGGTAACCTACCCCCAGTGTCTACGCTGCGGTAACCTACCCCCAGTGTCTACGCTACGGTAACCTACCCCCAGTGTCTACGGTAACCTACCCCCAGTGTCTACGGTAACCTACCCCCAGTGTCTACGGTAACCTACCCCCACTGCCTACGGTAACCTACCCCCAGTGTGTACGCTGCGGTAACCTACCCCCAGTGTCTACGGTAACCTACCCCCAGTGTCTACGGTAACCTACCCCAGTGTCTACGCTACGGTAACCTACCCCCAGTGTCTACGGTAACCTACCCCCAGTGTCTACGCTACGGTAACGTACCCCCACTGTCTACGGTAACCTACCCCCAGTGTCTATGCTGCGGTAACCTACCCCCAGTGTCTACGGTAACCTTCCCCCAGTGTCTACGGTAACCTACCCCCAGTGTCTACGGTAACCTACCCCCAGTGTCTACGGTAACCTGCCCCCAGTTTCTACGGTAACCTACCCCCAGTGTCTACGGTAAACTACCCGCAGTGTCTACGGTAACCAACCCCCAGTGTCTACGGTAACCTACCCCCAGTGTCTACGGTAACCTACCCCCAGTGTCTACGGTAAACTACCCGCAGTGTCTACGGTAACCAACCCCCAGTGTCTACGGTAACCTACCCCCAGTGTCTACGGTAACCTACCCCCAGTGTCTACGGTAACCTACCCCCAGTGTCTACGGTAACCTACCCCCAGTGTCTACGGTAACCTATCGCCAGTGTCTACGGTAACCTACCCCCAGTGTCTACGGTAACCTACCCCCAGTGTCTACGGTAACCTACCCCCAGTGTTTACGGTAACCTACCCCCAGTGTCTACGGTAACCTACCCCCAGTGTCTACGCTACGGTAACCTACCCCCAGTGTCTACGGTAACCTACCCCCAGTGTCTACGGTAACCTAACCCCAGTGTCTACGGTAACCTACCCCCAGTGTCTACGGTAACATACCCCCAGTGTCTACGGTAACCTACCCCCAGTGTCTACGCTACGGTAACCTACCCCCAGTGTCTACGGTAACCTACCCCCAGTTTCTACGGTAACCTACCCCCAGTGTCTACGGTAACCTACCCCCAGTGTCTACGGTAACCTACCCCCAGTGTCTACGGTAACCTACCTCCAGTGTCTACGGTAACCTACTACCAGTGTCTACGGTAACCTACCCCCAGTGTCTACGGTAACCTACCCCGAGTGTCTACGGTAACCTACCCCCAGTGTCTACGGTAACCTACCCCCAGTGTCTACGGTAACCTACACCCAGTGTCTACGGTAACCTACCCCCAGTGTCTACGGTAACCTGCCCCCAGTGTCTACGGTAACCTACCCCCAGTGTCTACGGTAACCTACCCCCAGTGTCTACGGTAACCTACCCCCAGTGTCTACGCTAACCTACCCCCAGTGTCTACGCTACGGTAACCTACCTCCAGTGTCTACGGTAACCTACCCCCAGTGTCTACGGTAACCTACCCCCAGTGTCTATGCTGCGGTAACCTACCCCCAGTGTCTACGCTGCGGTAACCTACCCCCAGTGTCTACGGTAACCTAACCCCAGTGTCTACGGTAACCTACCCCCAGTGTCTACGGTAACCTAAACCCAGTTTCTACGGTAACCTACCCCCAGTGTCTACGGTAACCTACCCCCAGTGTCTACGGTAACCTATCGCCAGTGTCTACGGTAACCTACCCCCAGTGTCTACGGTAACCTACCCCCAGTGTCTACGGTAACCTACCCCCAGTGTTTACGGTAACCTACCCCCAGTGTCTACGGTAACCTACCCCCAGTGTCTACGGTAACCTACCCCCAGTGTCTACGGTAACCCACCCCCAGTTTCTACGGTAACCTACCCCCAGTGTCTACGGTAACCTACCCCAGTGTCTACGCTGCGGTAACCTACCCCCAGTTTCTACGGTAACCTACCCCCAGTGTCTACGGTAACCTAACCCCAGTGTCTACGGTAACCTACCCCCAGTGTCTACGCTGCGGTAACCTACGCCCAGTGTCTACGGTAATCTAACCCCAGTTTCTACGGTAACCTACCCCCAGTGTCTACGGTAACCTACCCCCAGTGTCTACGCTACGGTAACCTACCCCCAGTGTCTACGGTAACCTACCCCCAGTGTCTACGGTAACCTACCCCCAGTGTCTACGGTAACCTACCCCCAGTGTCTACGGTAACCTACCCCCAGTGTCTACGCTACGGTAACCTACCCCCAGTGTCTACGGTAACCTACCCCCAGTGTCTACGGTAACCTACCCCCAGTGTCTACGCGACGGTAACCTACCCCCAGTGTCTACGGTAACCTACCCCCAGTGTCTACGCTACGGTAACCTACCCCCAGTGTCTACGGTAACCTACCCCCAGTGTCTACGGTAACCTACCCCCAGTGTCTACGCTACGGTAACCTACCCCCAGTGTCTACGGTAACCTACCCCCAGTGTCTATGCTGCGGTAACCTACCCCCAGTGTCTACGGTAACCTACCCCCAGTGTCTACGCTGCGGTAACCTACCCCCAGTGTCTACGCTGCGGTAACCTACCCCCAGTGTCTACGCTACGGTAACCTACCCCCAGTGTCTACGGTAACCTACCCCCAGTGTCTACGGTAACCTACCCCCAGTGTCTACGGTAACCTACCCCCAGTGTCTACGGTAACCTACCCCCAGTGTCTACGCTACGGTAACCTACCCCCAGTGTCTACGGTAACCTACCCCCAGTGTCTACGGTAACCTACCCCCAGTGGCTACGCGACGGTAACCTACCCCCAGTGTCTACGGTAACCTACCCCCAGCGTCTACGCTACGGTAACCTACCCCCAGTGTCTACGGTAACCTACCCCCAGTGTCTACGGTAACCTACCCCCAGTGTCTACGCTACGGTAACCTACCCCCAGTGTCTACGGTAACCTACCCCCAGTGTCTACGCTACGGTAACCTACCCCCAGTGTCTACGGTAACCTACCCCCAGTGTCTATGCTGCGGTAACCTACCCCCAGTGTCTACGGTAACCTACCCCCAGTGTCTACGGTAACCTACCCCCAGTGTCTACGCGCGGTAACCTACCCCCAGTGTCTACGGTAACCTACCCCCAGTGTCTACGCTGCGGTAACCTACCCCCAGTGTCTACGCTGCGGTAACCTACCCCCAGTGTCTACGCTACGGTAACCTACCCCCAGTGTCTACGGTAACCTACCCCCAGTGTCTATGGTAACCTACCCCCAGTGTCTAGGGTAACCTACCCCCAGTGTCTACGGTAACCTACCCCCAGTGTCTACGGTAACCTACCCCCAGTGTCTACGGTAACCTACCCCCACTGTCTACGGTAACCTTCTCCCACTGTGTACGCTACGATAACCTACCCCCAGTGTCTACGGTAACCTACCCCCAGTGTCTACGGTAACCTACCCCCAGTGTCTACGGTAACCTACCCCAGTGTCTACGCTACGGTAACCTACCCCCAGTGTCTACGGTAACCTACCCCCAGTGTCTACGCTACGGTAACCTACCCCCAGTGTCTACGGTAACCTACCCCCAGTTTCTACGGTAACCTACCCCCAGTGTCCACGGTAACCTACCCCCATTGTCTACGGTAACCTACCCCCAGTGTCTACGGTAACCTACCTCCAGTGTCTACGGTAACCTACCCCGAGTGTCTACGGTAACCTACCCCGAGTGTCTACGGTAACCTACCCCCAGTGTCTACGGTAACCTACCCACAGTGTCTACGGTAACCTACCCCCAGTGTCTACGGTAACCTACCCCCAGTGTCTACGGTAACCTACCCCCAGTGTCTACGCTAACCTACCCCCAGTTTCTACGCTACGGTAACCTACCTCCAGTGTCTACGGTAACCTACCCCCAGTGTCTATGCTGCGGTAACCTACCCCCAGTGTCTACGCTGCGGTAACCTACCCCCAGTGTCTCCGGTAACCTACCCCCAGTGTCTACGGTAACCTACCCCGAGTGTCTACGGTAACTTACCCCCAGTGTCTACGCTAACCTACCCCCAGTGTCTACGCTACGGTAACCTACCTCCAGTGTCTACGGTAACCTACCCCCAGTGTCTACGGTAACCTACCCCCAGTGTCTATGCTGCGGTAACCTACCCCCAGTGTCTACGCTGCAGTAACCTACCCCCAGTGTCTACGGTAACCTACCCCCAGTGTCTACGGTAACCTACCCCCAGTGTCTACGCTGCGGTAACCTACCCCCTTTGTCTACGCTGCGGTAACCTACCCCCAGTGTCTACGCTACGTTAACCTACCCCCAGTGTCTACGGTAACCTACCCCCAGTGTCTATGGTAACTTACCCCCAGTGTCTAGGGTAACCTACCCCCAGTGTCTACGGTAACCTACCCCCAGTGTCTACGGTAACCTACCCCCAGTGTCTACGGTAACCTACCCCCACTGTCTACGGTAACCTACCCCCAGTGTGTACGCTGCGATAACCTACCCCCAGTGTCTACGGTAACCTACCCCCAGTGTCTACGGTAAGCTACCCCCAGTGTCTACGGTAACCTACCCCAGTGTCTACGCTACGGTAACCTACCCCCAGTGTCTACGGTAACCTACCCCCAGTGTCTACGCTACGGTAACCTACCCCCAGTGTCTACGGTAACCTACCCCCAGTTTCTACGGTAACCTACCCCCAGTGTCTACGGTAACCTACCCCCATTGTCTACGGTAACCTACCCCCAGTGTCTACGGTAACCTACCTCCAGTGTCTACGGTAACCTACCCCGAGTGTCTACGGTAACCTACCCCGAGTGTCTACGGTAACCTACCCCCAGTGTCTACGGTAACCTACCCCCAGTGTCTACGGTAACCTATCGCCAGTGTCTACGGTAACCTACCCCCAGTGTTTACGGTAACCTACCCCCAGTGTCTACGGTAACCTACCCCCAGTGTCTACGGTAACCTACCCCCAGTGTCTACGGTAACCCACCCCCAGTTTCTACGGTAACCTACCCCCAGTGTCTACGGTAACCTACCCCAGTGTCTACGCTGCGGTAACCTACCCCCAGTTTCTACGGTAACCTACCCCCAGTGTCTACGCTACGGTAACCTACCCCCAGTGTCTACGGTAACCTACCCCCAGTGTCTACGGTAACCTACCCCCAGTGTCTACGCGACGGTAACCTACCCCCAGTGTCTACGGTAACCTACCCCCAGTGTCTACGCTACGGTAACCTACCCCCAGTGTCTACGGTAACCTACCCCCAGTGTCTACGGTAACCTACCCCCAGTGTCTACGCTACGGTAACCTACCCCCAGTGTCTACGGTAACCTACCCCCAGTGTCTACGCTGCGGTAACCTACCCCCAGTGTCTACGCTGCGGTAACCTACCCCCAGTGTCTACGCTACGGTAACCTACCCCCAGTGTCTACGGTAACCTACCCCCAGTGTCTACGGTAACCTACCCCCAGTGTCTACGGTAACCTACCCCCAGTGTCTACGCTACGGTAACCTACCCCCAGTGTCTACGGTAACCTACCCCCAGTGGCTACGCGACGGTAACCTACCCCCAGTGTCTACGGTAACCTACCCCCAGTGTCTACGCTACGGTAACCTACCCCCAGTGTCTACGGTAACCTACCCCCAGTGTCTACGGTAACCTACCCCCAGTGTCTACGCTACGGTAACCTACCCCCAGTGTCTACGGTAACCTACCCCCAGTGTCTACGCTACGGTAACCTACCCCCAGTGTCTACGGTAACCTACCCCCAGTGTCTGTGCTGCTGTAACCTACCCCCAGTGTCTACGGTAACCTACCCCCAGTGTCTACGGTAACCTACCCCCAGTGTCTACGCGCGGTAACCTACCCCCAGTGTCTACGGTAACCTACCCCCAGTGTCTACGCTGCGGTAACCTACCCCCAGTGTCTACGCTGCGGTAACCTACCCCCAGTGTCTACGCTACGGTAACCTACCCCCAGTGTCTACGGTAACCTACCCCCAGTGTCTACGGTAACCTACCCCCAGTGTCTAGGGTAACCTACCCCCAGTGTCTACGGTAACCTACCCCCAGTGTCTACGGTAACCTACCCCCAGTGTCTACGGTAACCTACCCCCACTGTCTACGGTAACCTACCCCCACTGTGTACGCTGCGATAACCTACCCCCAGTGTCTACGGTAACCTACCCCCAGTGTCTATGGTAACCTACCCCCAGTGTCTACGGTAACCTAACCCAGTGTCTACGCTACGGTAACCTACCCCCAGTGTCTACGGTAACCTACCCCCAGTGTCTACGCTACGGTAACCTACCCCCAGTGTCTACGGTAACCTACCCCCAGTTTCTACGGTAACCTACCCCCAGTGTCTACGGTAACCTACCCCCATTGTCTACGGTAACCTACCCCCAGTGTCTACGGTAACCTACCTCCAGTGTCTACGGTAACCTACCCCGAGTGTCTACGGTAACCTACCCCGAGTGTCTACGGTAACCTACCCCCAGTGTCTACGGTAACCTACCCCCAGTGTCTACGGTAACCTACCCCCAGTGTCTACGGTAACCTACCCCCAGTGTCTACGGTAACCTACCCCCAGTGTCTACGCTAACCTACCCCCAGTTTCTACGCTACGGTAACCTACCTCCAGTGTCTACGGTAACCTACCCCCAGTGTCTATGCTGCGGTAACCTACCCCCAGTGTCTACGCTGCGGTAACCTACCCCCAGTGTCTCCGGTAACCTACCCCCAGTGTCTACGGTAACCTACCCCGAGTGTCTACGGTAACCTACCCCCAGTGTCTACGGTAACCTACCCCCAGTGTCTACGGTAACCTACCCCCAGTGTCTACGGTAACCTAACCCCAGTTTCTACGGTAACCTACCCCCAGTTTCTACCGTAACCTACCCCCAGTGTCTACGGTAACCTACCCCCAGTGTCTACGCTACGGTAACCTACCCCCAGTGTCTACGGTAACCTACCCCCAGTTTCTACGGTAACCTACCCCCAGTGTCTACGGTAACCTACCCCCAGTGTCTACGGTAACCTACCCCGAGTGTCTACGGTAACCTACCCCCAGTGTCTACGGTAACCTACCCCCAGTGTCTACGGTAACCTACCCCCAGTGTCTACGGTAACCTACCCCCAGTGTCTACGGTAACTTACCCCCAGTGTCTACGCTAACCTACCCCCAGTGTCTACGCTACGGTAACCTACCTCCAGTGTCTACGGTAACCTACCCCCAGTGTCTACGGTAACCTACCCCCAGTGTCTATGCTGCGGTAACCTACCCCCAGTGTCTACGCTGCAGTAACCTACCCCCAGTGTCTACGGTAACCTACCCCCAGTGTCTACGGTAACCTACCCCCAGTGTCTACGGTAACCTACCCCCAGTGTCTACGGTAACCTACCCCCAGTGTCTACGCTGCGGTAACCTACCCCTTTGTCTACGCTGCGGTAACCTACCCCCAGTGTCTACGCTACGTTAACCTACCCCCAGTGTCTACGGTAACCTACCCCCAGTGTCTATGGTAACCTACCCCCAGTGTCTAGGGTAACCTACCCCCAGTGTCTACGGTAACCTACACCCAGTGTCTACGGTAACCTACCCCCAGTGTCTACGGTAACCTACCCCCACTGTCTACGGTAACCTACCCCCAGTGTGTACGCTGCGATAACCTACCCCCAGTGTCTACGGTAACCTACCCCCAGTGTCTACGGTAAGCTACCCCCAGTGTCTACGGTAACCTACCCCAGTGTCTACGCTACGGTAACCTACCCCCAGTGTCTACGGTAACCTACCCCCAGTGAATACGCTACGGTAACCTACCCCCAGTGTCTACGGTGACCTACCCCCAGTTTCTACGGTAACCTACCCCCAGTGTCTACGGTAACCTACCCCCATTGTCTACGGTAACCTACCCCCAGTGTCTACGGTAACCTACCTCCAGTGTCTACGGTAACCTACCCCGAGTGTCTACGGTAACCTACCCCGAGTGTCTACGGTAACCTACCCCCAGTGTCTACGGTAACCTACCCCCAGTGTCTACGGTAACCTACCCCCAGTGTCTACGGTAACCTACCCCCAGTGTCTACGGTAACCTAACCCCAGTTTCTACGGTAACCTACCCCCAGTTTCTACAGTAACCTACCCCCAGTGTCTACGCTACGGTAACCTACCCCCAGTGTCTACGGTAACCTACCCCCAGTTTCTACGGTAACCTACCCCCAGTGTCTATTGTAACCTACCCCCAGTGTCTACGCTAACCTACCCCCAGTGTCTACGCTAACCTACCCCCAGTTTCTACGCTACGGTAACCTACCTCCAGTGTCTACGGTAACCTACCCCCAGTGTCTATGCTGCGGTAACCTACCCCCAGTGTCTACGCTGCGGTAACCTACCCCCAGTGTCTACGGTAACCTACCCCCAGTGTCTACGGTAACCTACCCCGAGTGTCTACGGTAACCTACCCCCAGTGTCTACGGTAACCTACCCCCAGTGTCTACGGTAACCTACCCCCAGTGTCTACGGTAACCTACCCCCAGTGTCTACGGTAACCTACCCCCAGTGTCTACGCTACGGTAACCTACGCCCAGTGTCTACGGTAACCTACCCCCAGTTTCTACGGTAACCTACCCCCAGTGTCTACGGTAACCTACCCCCAGTGTCTACGGTAACCTACCCCCAGTGTCTACGGTAACCTACCTCCAGTGTCTACGGTAACCTACCTCCAGTGTCTACGGTAACCTACCCCCAGTGTCTACGGTAACCTACCCCCAGTGTCTACAGTAACCTACCCCCAGTGTCTACGGTAACCTACCCCCAGTGTCTACGGTAACCTACACCCAGTGGCTACGGTAACCTACACCCAGTGTCTGCGGTAACCTACCCCCAGTGTCTACGCTGCGGTAACCTACCTCCAGTGTCTACGGTAACCTACCCCCAGTGTCTACGGTAACCTACCCCCAGTGTCTATGCTGCGGTAACCTACCCCCAGTGTCTACGCTGCGGTAACCTACCCCCAGTGTCTACGGTAACCTACCCCCAGTGTCTACGGTAACCTAACCACAGTGTCTACGGTAACCTACCCCCAGTGTCTATGGTAACCTACCCCCAGTGTCTCGCTACGGTAACCTACGCCCAGTGTCTACGGTAACCTACCCCAGTGTCTACGCTGCGGTAACCTACCCCCAGTTTCTACGGTAACCTACCCCCAGTGTCTACGGTAACCTAACCCCAGTGTCTACGGTAACCTACCCCCAGTGTCTATGCTGCGGTAACCTACCCCCAGTGTCTACGGTAACCTACCCCCAGTGTCTACGGTAACCTACCCCCAGTGTCTACGCTGCGGTAACCTACCCCCAGTGTCTACGCTGCGGTAACCTACCCCCAGTGTCTACGGTAACCTACCCCCAGTGTCTACGGTAACCTACCCCCAGTGTCTACGGTAACCTACCCCCAGTGTCAACGCTACGGTAACCTACCCCCAGTGTCTACGGTAACCTACCCCCAGTGTCTACGGTAACCTACCCCCAGTGTCTACGGTAACCTACCCCCAGTGTCTACGGTAACCTACTCCCAGTGTCTACGGTAACCTACCCCCAGTGTCTACGGTAACCTACACCCGTGGCTACGGTAACCTAACCACAGTGTCTACGGTAACCTACCCCCAGTGTCTACGCTGCGGTAACCTACGACCAGTGTCTACGGTAACCTACCCCAGTGTCTACGCTACGGTAACTTACCCCCAGTTTCTACGGTAACCTACCCCCAGTGTCTACGCTACGGTAACCTACCCCCAGTTTCTACGGTAACTTACCCCCAGTGTCTACGGTAACCTACCCCCAGTGTCTACGGTAACCTACCCCCAGTGTCTACGGTAACCTACCCCCAGTGTCTACGGTAACCTACCCCCAGTTTCTACGGTAACCTACCCCCAGTTTCTACGGTAACCTACCCCCAGTGTCTACGGTAACATACCCCAAGTGTCTACGGTAACCTACCCCCAGTGTCTACGGTAACATATCCCCACTGTCTACGGTAACCTACCCCCAGTGTCTACGCTGCGGTAACCTACCCCCAGTGTCTACGGTAACCTACCCCCAGTGTCTACGGTAACCTACACCCAGTGTCTACGCTGCGGTAACCTACCCCCAGTGTCTACGGTAACCTACCCCCAGTGTCTACGGTAACCTACCCACAGTGTCTACGCTACGGTAACCTACCCCCAGTGTCTACGGTAACCTACCCCCAGTGTCTACGGTAACCTACCCCCAGTGTCTACGGTAACTTACCCCCAGTGTCTACGGTAACCTACCCCCAGTGTCTATGGTAACCTACCCCCAGTGTCTACGCTACGGTAACCTACGCCCAGTGTCTACGGTAACCTACCCCCAGTTTCTACGGTAACCTACCCCCAGTGTCTACGGTAACCTACCCCCAGTGTCTACGGTAACCTACCCCCAGCTACTACGGTAACCTACCTCCAGTGTCTACGGTAACCTACCTCCAGTGTCTACGGTAACCTACCCCCAGTGTCTACGGTAACCTACCCCCAGTGTCTGCGGTAACCTACCCCCAGTGTCTACGCTGCGGTAACCTACCTCCAGTGTCTACGGTAACCTACCCCCAGTGTCTATGCTGCGGTAACCTACCCCCAGTGTCTACGCTGCGGTAACCTACCCCCAGTGTCTACGGTAACCTACCCCCAGTGTCTACGGTAACCTAACCCCAGTGTCTACGGTAACCTACCCCCAGTGTCTACGCTGCGGTAACCTACGCCCAGTGTCTACGGTAACCTACCCCAGTGTCTACGCTGCGGTAACCTACCCCCAGTTTCTACGGTAACCTACCCCCAGTGTCTACGGTAACCTAACCCCAGTGTCTACGGTAACCTACCCCCAGTGTCTACGCTGCGGTAACCTACGCCCAGTGTCTACGGTAACCTAACCCCAGTTTCTATGGTAACCTACCCCCAGTGTCTACGGTAACCTACCCCCAGTGTCTACGGTAACCTACCCAGAGTGTCTACGGTAAACTACCCCCAGTGTCTACGGTAACCTACCCCCAGTGTCTACGGTAACCTACCCCCAGTGTCTACGGTAACCTACCCCCAGTGTCTACGGTAACCTACCCCCAGTGTCTACGCTACGGTAACCTACCTCCAGTGTCTACGGTAACCTACCCCCAGTGTCTACGGTAACCTACCCCCAGTGTCTATGCTGCGGTAACCTACCCCCAGTGTCTACGCTGCGGTAACCTACCCCCAGTGTCTACGGTAACCTACCCCCAGTGTCTACGGTAACCTACCCCCAGTGTCTACGGTAACCTAAACCCAGTTTCTACGGTAACCTACCCCCAGTGTCTACGGTAACCTACCCCCAGTGTCTACGGTAACCTACCCCCAGTGTCTACGGTAACCTACCCCCAGTGTCTACGGTAACCTACCCCCAGTGTCTACGGTAACCTACCCCTAACCCCAGTGTCTACGGTAACCTACCCCCAGTGTCTACGGTAACCTACCCCCAGTTTCTACGGTAACCTACCCCCAGTGTCTACAGTAACCTACCCCCCAGTGTCTACGGTAACCTACCCCCAGTGTCTACGGTAACCTACCCCCAGTGTCTACGGTAACCTACCCCCAGTTTCTACGGTAACCTACCCCCAGTGTGTACGGTAACCTACCCCCAGTGTCTACGAGTCTTGTAAGGGGGAACACATTTTAAGAGAAGTCATTTAACTATCAACGTATTGATAAAGAGAGCAGTGATCTCAGCTGCATACGTACATCCAGGTGTCCCTGGTTGATCCTGTAGATGATCTGGAGGTGTCTGGGTAGCAGGGTCTCCAGCAGTCCAACGGGCCAGCGCTCCAGAGCCTCAGGAAGCACCGTGTGGTTGGTGTACGCAAAGGTCTGCTTGGTGATGGCCCACGCTTGAGGAGAGACAGGTTCCACTAATACAGTAAACATTTCCTGAACATTCACATTAGGACTCATGACTGTTAGGCAAACTTAGTTGTAATTTCATATAAGAAATGTCTTTAATATCATAATAACAATGTATAACATAATATATATAATAATCTCTCTCTTAACGCACCGTGTCCCAGTCGAGTTTCTCGACGTCAACAAAGACCCTCATGAGCTCTGGGATGGCCATCGCAGGATGAGTGTCATTCAACTGGATGGCCACCTGTCAACACAATCAACCAAATTGATTTTTGTTGCGATTCAGACATCATAGAAAATCGATAATAGATCACAGGTAATCGATAAAGTAACCTTCTCTGGGAAGCTGTCGAAAGACACCGGGCCGGTTGAGCCCTTCTTGGATATCTTGAAGCGTCGGATGATATCCTGGAGTGTGGCCGCCACCACAAAGTACTCCTGCTTCAGGCGTAGCTCCTTCCCCTCAAAGAACTACAACAATGAAGAAGGAGAGGAATCAAGAACTACAACCCCCACAGAACTACAAGAGGAGAGGAATCAAGTCATTAGGAGTTAGGAACACACTAGCCCAGTGTTTCCCAAACTCAGTCCTCGGGACCCCAAGTGGTGCACGTTTTGGTTTTTGCCCATAACACTACACAGCTGATTTAAATGATCAAAGCTTGATGATTAGTTGAATCAGCCGTGTAGCACTAGGGCAAAACCCAAAATGTGCATCTGGGGGGGGGGGGGGGGCCCCGAGACCGAGTTTGGGAAACTCTCTACTAGCCTGTCCCCGGATGTGTTTATGCTGTCTTTTAAACCCCTGCGGTCAATTCTATGCCAACGTCCATAGGAGATGGATATACAGCCGCACACAAACAGATCTGGAACCAGGCTACAAATAAACCAGCGTATCAAAATGCACTCACACCTACGTGGCCAATGTGGAACTTACGTTATCGTTGGGGTAGAGGACACGAGAAATATTCTCCGCCAGATTCCTGTCCAGAACAGCTTGGATGTAATCTCCAACATTGACTGAGGAGAGAATCATAGAATTACATATAGGGTTGCAAAATACCAGGAACTTCTCCAAAATACCAGGAACTTCTCCAAAATACCAGGAACTTCTCCAAAATACCAGGAACTTCTCCAAAATTCCCTGTTTTTTTTCAGAAATCCTGGTTGGAGGATTCCAGATATCCAGCTTATTCCCTTCTGATTTAGGGACTCTTTCAACAGGGATTTCTGGAATACCTGGGAATTTCAGTAAAGTTACCAGAAGTAGTTAAAGTTAGTTCCACTGCTTTAAAAAAATGTTTCCCCTCTAATCAGGGACTGATTTATACCTGGGACACCAGGTGGGTGCAATTAATTATCAGGTAGAACAGAAAACCAGCAGGCTCTGGACCTCGTAGGGTAAGTGTTGAATAGAGTACCACAGTATGAATCATAATACCCATAAAACCTAGCAGTCAAAAAGGGAAATGGTTCCAATCGTTTTTCCACCATTAATTAAACAAAATAAGGGTTGTAAGCATTTCTAAAATCCCCTATCGGAAAAATGAATGGTGGAAAATGATTGGAACCATTTCTCTGTTTGACCACTAGGTTTTATGGGTATTATGACACCTCCCAAGGAAAATAAAGGGCTTTTTAAGTTTAATTTGTTACAGATTCACTCGTTCAATACTGTCATTATTAAGGTCTGGATTCTAATTTGAGATCTGTATGCTTAACTCAGTTTTCCACCCTAAATCCTACATTGACAAAAAAATTGTAATTTACGTGAAAGTCTGAGTGCTCGCATCTGAAGATAGGTTCCAAGTTAGCTCTGGTCCAGGGCGTTAATACGGCTTGTTGAGCCTTTGTCAAGCCTTCTTAGCAAGCCGCACTAACACCCTGGACCAGAGCTAGCTCTGATAAGGCAGGGTTAAAAGGTAAAGTCATCATCCTGGCCACTAACAGTCCTTCAGGTTGAAATCGTTGGGAGCTCTGGCAGACCACAGCCTCATGGTGTTGACTGTGTTGTTCATATATCCAGGGATGGGCGTGTCATAGGGCATGGCCAGGACCACCTACAGAACACATTTAAGGCATGGGAAGAATTAGGATTGAGATTAAAATTAACTAATTAATCTCAACACATCATAGATATGCTGTACCTACAGGGTCAAGGCAAGGGAAGAATTGGTAATACTTTTTAATTTAATATCATAATAAATATCAGTAATGCTTAACATAAGTCTTCTTATACTTGTGTAGTAACAATGTAATTACATGTTACAAAGTACTTCAGTAATTGCATAGAAATTCTCACCATAGATATGCAGGTACTAGGTACTATTAGTAGTATTATTATTAGTGTGTTACTAATTAAATGTATTATCATCATGATTAAATACCTGTGTATCCACCCATCTGGCCCCTTCCTTAGACTCCTCCACTCTGCCGTAGAAGTGCACTGGTAGCATGTACTCAGGGCGGGCCTTCTCCCAGGGGTTACCATGACGCAACCAATCATCTGCCTCTTCCACCTAAGAACAAGGAATTTAACAGTGAATTTCAAATCGAAGAGTGACTAAGCAAAACTTCAATATGAGTCAAAATGACCATGAAACTATAGCCTGTTCCCAGATATATGTTTGTGCTCTTGCCAACTCCATTGCTCATTGTCAAGGCAATGGCATGACGGCACAAACAGAGTGGCACTCAGGCTAATGAAACAATAGATATGAGCATAATGGTTCATAGTACACAGTAGTAGTATTATATTATAGTAGTAGTATTATATTATAGTAGCAGTATTATATTATAGTAGCATTATAGTATAGTATATACAATACCAGTCAAAACGTTTGGACACAGCTACTCATTCCAGGGTTTTTCTTCATGTCTTAATAATGGACTGTCATTTCTCTTTGCTTATTTGAGCTGTTCTTGCCATAATATGGACTTGGTCTTTCACCGATTAGGGCTATCTTCTGTATACCACCCCTACCTTCTCACAATACAACTGATTGGCTCAAACGCATTAAGATGGAAAGAAATTCCACAAATCAACTTTTAACAAGGCACACCTGTTAATTGAAATGCATTCCAGGTGACTACCTCATGAAGCTGGTTGAGAGAATGCCAAGAATATGCAAAGCTGGCATCAAGGCAAAGGGTGGCTATTTTGAAGAATCTCAAAGATAAAATATTTTGATTTGTTGAACAATTTTTTTGTTACTACATGATTCCATGTGTTATTTCATAGTTTATGTCTTCACTATCATTCTACAATGCAGAAAATAGTAAAAATAAAGAAAAACCCTTGAATGAGTAGCTGTCCAAACTTTTGGCTGGTACTGTACATTATAGTATAGTAGCATTAGAATATTCAGTTGAAGTCGGAAGTTTACATACAGTCGTGGCCAAAAGTTTTGAGAATGACACAAATAGTAATTTTCACAAAGTCTGCTGCCTCAGTTTGTATGATGGCAATTTGCATATACACCAGAATGTTATGAAAAGTGATCAGATGAATTGCAATTAATTGCAAAGTCCCTCTTTGCCATGCAAATGAACTGAATCCCCCAAAAACTTTTCAATGAATTTCTGCAGAAGGCTTCAGGGCACCCAAAAAGTCCAGCAAGTGCCAGGACCGTCTCCTAAAGTTGATTCAGCTGCGGGATCGGGGCACCACCAGTACAGAGCTTGCTCAGGAATGGCAGCAGGCAGGTGTGACTGCATCTGCACGCACAGTGAGGCGAAGACTTTTGGAGGATGGCTTGGTGTCAAGAAGGGCAGCAAAGAAGCCACTTCTCTCCAGCAAAAACATCAGGGACAGACTGATATTCTGCAAAAGGTACAGGGATTGGACTGCTGAGGACTGGGGTAAAGTAATTTTCTCTGATGAATCCCCTTTCCAATTGTTTGGGGCATCCGGAAAAAAGCTTGTCCGGAGAAGACAAGGTGAGCGCTACCATCAGTCCTGTGTCATGCCAACAGTAAAGCATCCTGAGACCATTCATGTGTGGGGTTGCTTCTCAGCCAAGGGAGGGCTCACCCACAATTTTTCCTAAGAACACATCCATGAATAAAGAATGTTACCAACACATCCTCCGAGAGCAACTTCTCCCAACCATCCAGGAACAGTTTGGTGACAAACAATGCCTTTTCCAGCATGATGGAGCACCTTGCCGAAAGGCAAAAGTGATAACTAAGTGGCTCGGGGAACAAAACATTGATATTTTGGGTCCATGGCCAGGAAACATCCAGACCTTAATCCCATTGAGAACTTGTAGTCAATCCTCAAGAGGCGGGTGGACAAACAAAAACCCACAAATTCTGACAAACTCCAAGCATTGATTATGCAAGAATGGGCAGCCATTAGTCAGGATGTGGCCCAGAAGTTAATTGACAGCATGCCAGGGCGGATTGCAGAGGTCTTGAAAAAGAAGGGTCAACACTGCAAATATTGACTTTGCATCAACTTCATGTAACTGTCAATAAAAGCCTTTGACACTTATGAAATGCTTGTAATTATACTTCAGTATTCCATAGTAACATCTGACAAAAATATCTAAAGACCCAAGCAGCAAACTTTGTGGAAATTAATTTTTGTGTCATTCTCAAAACTTTTGGCCACGACTGTACACTTAGGTTGGAGTCATTAAAACTTGTTTTTCAAACACTCCACACATTTCTTGTTAACAAACTATAGTTTGGGCAAGTCGGTTAGGACATCTACTTTGTGCATGACACAAGTAATTTCTACAACAACTGTTTACAGACAGATTACTTCACTTATAATTCACTGTATCACAATTCGAGTGGGTCAGAAGTTTACATACACTAAGTTGATTGTGCCTTTAAACAGCTTGGAAAATTCCAGAAAATGATGGCATGGCTTTAGAAGCTTCTGATAGGCTAATTGACACCATTTGAGTCAATTGGAGGTGTACCTGTGGATGTATTTCAAGGCCACCATCATTCTCAGCGCCTCTTTGCTTGACATCATGGGAAAATCAAAAGAAATCAGCCAAGACCTCAGAAAAAAATGGTAGACCTCCACAAGTCTGGTTCATCCTTGGGAGCAATTTCCAAACGCCTGAAGGAACCACGCTCATCTGTACAAACAATAGTACCTAAGTATAAACACCATGGGACCATGCAGCCGTCATACCGCTCAGGAAGGAGACGCATTCTGTCTCTTTGGTGCGAAAAGTGCAAATCAATCCCAGAACAACAGCAAAGGACCTTGTGAAGATGCTGGAGGAAACAGGTACAAGAATATCTATATCCACAGTAAAACGAGTCCTATATCGACATAACCTGAAAAGCCACTCAGCAAGGAAGAAGCCACTGCTCCAAAACCATAAAAAAGCCAGACTATGGATTGCAACTGCACATGAGGACAAAGATCGTACTCTTTGGAGAAATGTCCTCTGGTCTGATGAAACAAAAATAGAACTGTTTGGGCATAATGACCATCATTATGTTTGGAGGAAAAAGGTGGAGACTTGCAAGCCGAAGAAAACCATCCCAACCGTGAAGCACAGGGGTGGCAGCATCATGTTGTGGGGGTGCTTTGCTGTAGGAGAGACTGGTGCACTTCACAAAATAGATGGCATCATGAGGAATTAAAATTATGTGGATATATTGAAGCAACATCTCAAGACATCAGTCAGGAAGTTAAAGCTTGGTCGCAAATGGGTCTTCCAAATGGACAATGACCCCAAGCATACTTCCAAAGTTGTGACAAAATGGCTTAAGGACAACAAAGTTAAGGTATTGGAGTGGCCATCACAAAGTCCTGACCTCAATCCTATAGAACATTTGTCGGCAGAACTGAAAAAGTGTGTGCGAGCAAAGAGGCCTACAAACCTGAATCAGTTACACCAGCTCTGTCAGGAGGAATGGGCCAAAATTCACCCAACTTATTGTGGGAAGCTTGTGGAAGGCTACCCGAAACGTTTGCCCAAGTTAAACATTTTAAATGCAATGCTACCAAATACTAATTGAGTGTATGTAAACTTCTGACCCACTGGGAATGTGATGAAATAAATAAAATCTGAAATAAATCATTCTCTCTACTATTATTCTGACATTTAACATTCTTAAAATAAAGTGGTGATCCTAACTGACCTAAAACAGGGTATTTTTACTCAGATTAAATGTCAGGAGTTGTGAAAAACAGAGTTTAAATGTATTTGGCTAAGGTATATGTAAACTTCCGACTTCAACCGTAGTAGTATAGTATGTATAATAGTATTATACTATAGTAGCATTATAGTATAGTCGTAGCAGCATTATACTATAGTAGTAGTATAGTATGTATAATAGTATTTTACTATAGTAGTATTATAGTATATATAGTAGTAGGTACAGAAGGCAGTTCATATTGAGAGTATGTTAAGCCTCTGCAGACTAAACTCTTTGAAGAGGCAAGTGTTACTGAGTGGATTATCCTGGCAGAATAAAATAATTAAATTAAGAAAGATTTAGACAGCCCTCTAGGGCAGGGTTTCTCAAACTTGGTCCTGCCCCCCCCCCCCCCCCCCCCCCCCTGGGAGCACGTTTAGTTTTTTTTGCCTTACAGCTAATTCAAAGAACCAACTCATCATCAAGCTTTGCTTAATTGAATCCAGGCTGGATGGTGACAGAGAGGAAGTGGGCCACCACAATGTTGCAGACCTGGGTTTAAATACTATTTGAAATCTTTCAAAATACTTTTAGTGTTTGCTCTAGTTTGCCTGGAGTGCCAGATGGGTGGGTTTTGCACTTTGGCAACTATTCTATTGATTCCATTGCACCAGACAGGCTCAATCAAACACAGATAAAGTATTTTAAATGATTTAGAATAGTTTTTGAACCCAGTTATGCAGTGTTGGCCAATCATTAACAGGAATGGAAGTTGCTGCCAACTGCCTCCTTTTCTCTGTTGCCGTAGTGTAACAATGTCTGTGTCCCAAACGGCACCCTACTCCCTATATAGTGCACTACTTTTAACCACAGCCCCCCATGGTCCCTAGTCAAAAGTTGTGCACTACGTAGGGAATAGGGTGCCATATGGGACGCAGGCGGTGCCTGTTGCGCCAGCCGGTGGTTGGCTCAGAGGTTGAGAAAGCTATCGTGTTGTTGCCCTTTGTTAGACTCTGATAATGACCTACTATACACGGCTGAGTTTTTTTTTTGCCCTTTTGAATTTGGCCTGTGTGTTTGCAGTGCAATGTAGTTTTGAACGCTGAAACTAGATTGTACTGATTATTCATTGACTGAAGTGACGAGGCACGCAACCTGTACTGTACAATTAAATTATAGTGTACTGCAAAGAATGAAATCTTATCATACCCCCCCCCCCAAAAGAATGGTAACCACCCATTATTGAAAAGTTGAGAGATCGACATGTCTTAGGGTATGATTTTTGACATGACTTAGGGAATGATATTTGACATGACTTAGGGTATGATAGTTGACATGTCTTAGGGTATGATTTTTGACATGTCTTAAGGTATGATATTTGACATGTCTTAAGGTATGATATTTGACATGTCTTAAGGTATGATATTTGACATGTCTTAAGGTATGATATTTGTGCGTCTAACTATCTCACTCATCATTATTTCATGATTCATTCAGGATTATCCGTAATCATGGTAGCATCCACATTAATGTAGAAGTGTTTTGAAACATATTTTATTCTTATTGACAATAGAAGTGACACCATACATTATTTACCACTAATTTCTATTGGGCACATAATAATCTGAAACACAACCAAAACAAACAGCAAATGAGTCACCAGCTTGATGTCATCATTGCGTGGGACCAAATAACATAATTTTCACTACTTTAATACACATGTGAATGTACAAAAAAGTGCTGTAATTTATAAAATCGTTTCACCAGATATGGATGAAAATTACCTCAAATCAAAGCTGACAGTCTGCACTTTAACCTCATAGTCATTGTATAATTTCAAATCCAAAGTGCTTGAGTACAGAGCCAAAACAACAACAAATGGGTCACTCTCCCAATACTGTTGGAGCTCACTGTATAAATAATTTACAAGTACAAAAATGGATGTAGCAATCCCAGATTGACCCTTTTTAAAATGCAGTAGATTTATGCAGTGAAGTGTTATGGTTAATACCTGCCAACCTTCCTTGATCTTCTGATTGAAGATCCCATATTCACAACGGATGCCGTAACCGTACGCTGCCAGACCCAGGGTAGACATCGAGTCCAGGAAACAAGCTATACAGGATACAATCATGCAAATGTTCATTAGAAACTCTACGTTAATTGGATGGAGGATACAGATACAGTGAATGTCAAGACAAACTGTATGGATGAAGTATGGTGTAGTACGGGGATAAGTGCTTACGGTAGTCTTCCCATCATATGTCATATTCCTATGGAGGAGGTTAGCCTGGCTAAGCCAGACTGAATGCTACGTTCAGTGGTGAGCATAATGTTTAGGTGGGTTTAACCAGGCTAGGGGAAGGTTGCCACTGCTTTGTTTGGGGCTAAGATATTGTGATCGTGTATAAATGCATGAATGTAAGTTTCCATTTGAAAAACTACAACAAAAAATAAGACAAGTATAATGAGGTCTGTCTGTGATGGAGGACAGCCTCCTAGTGGTGTTGGAGGTGGTGGGGCAGACAGCCTCCTAGTGGTGGTGGTGGGGCGGACAGCCTCCTGGTGGTGGTGGTGGGGCGGACAGCATCCTAGTGGTGGTGGTGGGGCGGACAGCCTCCTGGTGGTGGTGGGGCGGACAGCCTCCTGGTGGTGGTGGTGGGGCGGACAGCCTCCTGGTGGTGGTGGGGCGGACAGCCTCCTGGTGGTGGTGGTGGGGCGGACAGCCTCCTGGTGGTGGTGTGTGGTGGTGGGGCGGACAGCCTCCTAGTGGTGGTGGGGCGGACAGCCCCCTAGTGGTGGTGGTGGTGGGGCAGACAGCCACCTGGTGGTGGTGGTGGGGCGGACAGCCTCCTGGTGGTGGTGGGGCGGACAGCCTCCTATGGTGGTGGTGGTGGTGGTGGTGGGGCGGACAGCCTCCTAGTGGTGGTGGGGCGGACAGCCCCCTAGTGGTGGTGGTGGTGGGGCAGACAGCCACCTGGTGGTGGTGGTGGGGCGGACAGCCTCCTGGTGGTGGTGGGGCGGACAGCCTCCTAGTGGTGGTGGGGCGGGCAGCCTAGTGGTGGTGGGGCGGACAGCCTAGTGGTGGTGGGGCGGACAGCCTAGTGGTGGTGGGGCGGACAGCCTCCTAGTGGTGGTGGTGGGGCGGGACAGCCTCCTAGTGGTGGTGGTGGGGCGGGACAGCCTCCTAGTGGTGGTGGTGGGGCGGACAGCCTCCTAGTGGTGGTGGTGGGGCGGGACAGCCTCCTAGTGGTGGTGGTGGGGCAGGACAGCCTCCTAGTGGTGGTGGTGGGGCGGACAGCCTCCTAGTGGTGGTGGTGGGGCGGGACAGCCTCCTAGTGGTGGTGGTGGGGCGGATAGCCTCCTAGTGGTGGTGGTGGGGCGGACAGCCTCCTAGTGGTGGTGGTGGGGCGGACAGCCTCCTAGTGGGGGTGGTGGGGCGGACAGCATCCTAGTGGTGGTGGTGGTGGGGCGGGACAGCCTCCTAGTGGTGGTGGTGGTAGGGCGGGACAGCCTCCTAGTGGTGGTGGTGGGGCGGACAGCCTCCTAGTGGTGGTGGGGCGGGACAGCCTCCTAGTGGTGATGGTGGTGGTGGTGGGGCGGGACAGCCTCCTAGTGGTGGTGGTGGGGCGGACAGCCTCCTAGTGGTGGTGGTGGTGGGGCGGGACAGCCTCCTAGTGGTGGTGGGGCGGACAGCCTCCTGGTGGTGGTGTTGGGGCGGACTGCCTCCTAGTGGTGGTGGGGCGGGACAGCCTCCTAGTGGTGGTGGTGGAGGGGCGGGACAGCCTCCTAGTGGTGGTGGTGGTGGTGGTGGGGCGGACAGCCTCCTAGTGGCGGTGGTGGGCCGGACAGCCTCCTCGTGTTGATGTGGACAGCCAGCCTACAGCAGCCTCCTAAGTGTGGTGTAAACTTCCTGTTCTGGTGAGCCAACAGCAGCCTAACACACACTGACTGACAGACAGACAGAGAGACACATGGATCTTGGTACTGTACCTGCCAGTCTGCCCAAGCCTCCGTTACCCAGCCCTGCATCTTCCTCCATCTCCTCCAGATCCTCCATGTCCAAACCCAGCTACGCGACAGACAAAAACAACTCAATTCAGTTCGCTCAACTCCCAGTCCCATATTAAAGGCTAGTTTATACCCCACAAGCAGCTACTCTAAATAGCGTTGCGTACGCAGATATGTTCAGTCCTGCAATTCATAACTCTGTGCAGGATCGCCATTTTGCGTAGCGTGTACGCAGGGTGTAAACTAGGCTTTAGCGTCCAATAATGTGTTTGAGCTCCTGCATTACTCGACACTCAAAAGTTCATAAAGGTCATGACTAAGGTTGTGTGTTAATCACGCTGTCACAGTTCATGTGATAGTCTGTCTCTTATAAGAAAGTTTGTTTGTCTGCGGCACTAGTCGTTTCTGCCTGCAGACATGTTCCTGACGTCTCCCAGTTCCTCTTCACCTGGCTGGTAAGACTATAGACTGTTTTTAACGCTCAACAGTTTCCTGTGTGTACCAAGAATGGTCCACCACCAAAAGGACATCCAGCCAACGGGACACAACTGTGGGAAGTCAACATGGGCCAGCATCCCTGTGGAACGCTTTCGACACCTTGTCGAGTCCATTCCCCGACAAATTCTGAGGGCAAAAGAGGACGCAACTCAATATTAAGAAGGAGTTCCTAATGTTTTATACACTCACTGTCTACAAGGTTCCATCTCACCTGGTAGACCGTCTACAAGGTACCATCTCACCTGGTAGACCGTCTACAAGGTTCCATCTCACCTGGTAGACCGTCTACAAGGTTCCATCTCACCTGGTAGACCGTCTACAAGGTTCCATCTCACCTGGTAGACCGTCTACAAGGTTCCATCTCACCTGGTAGACCGTCTACAAGGTTCCATCTCACCTGGTAGACCGTCTACAAGGTTCCATCTCACCTGGTAGATCGTCTACAAGGTTCCATCTCACCTGGTAGATGGCCTCGTCACAGGCGTTCTGCAGCCCCAGGTTAATCATGGTGTTCTGGAGGGTTCTGCCCATGTAGAACTCCAAGGAGAGGTAGTACACCCGCTGGACAGGAGAACAGGAACATTTAGGAGCGGTTCCATCCCCTGTTTCGCCACTCAGTTTCTGCACTGTATCCCTCTCATCTATTTCATATTCTAATCTGTACCGGTCAATAACATTTCAAAATACACACACACACGTATCAGTTTTGCTTCCGTCCCTCTCCTCGCCCCTACCTGGGCTCGAACCAGGGACCCTCTGCACACAGACAACAGTCACTCACGAAGCATCGTTACCCATCGCTCCACAAAAGCCGCGGTCCTTGCAGAGCAAGGGGAACAACTACTTCAAGGTCTCAGAGCGAGTGACGTCACCGATTGAAATGCTATTAGCGCGCACCACCGCTAACTAACTAGCCATTTCACATCGGTTACACTTACATACACATACACACACATACATACACACATATATGTATATATACATACACACACATATACATATATATACATATACATATATATTTAAAATGTTTAACACATACATATACATAAATAAATCAATCAATCAAAGACAACATTGGACCATATACATAAAGCATCTCAGAGAAGGAGTGCTGATTTAGGATCAGGTGTCCTCCTGTTCCAACCTGGTCTCAGAGCATTTCATATTCCATCTGAGACACTCCATTCAGTATCATAGAGTATGTTACATTTCGGATAGGATGTATTCATTTGTGGATGTCCATCACCGATTTCGTATGATATGTTACGAATTACAATTCGTATTATACACTGAACAAAAATCTAAAATGCAACATGTAAAGTGTTGGTCCCATGTTTCATAAACTGAAATAAATAAAAAAATCCCAGAAATGTTCCATACGCACAAAAAGCTTGTTTGCTCTAATTGTTCACAAATGTGTTTACATCCCTGTTAGTGAGGATTTCTCCTCCGCCAAGATAATCCATCCACCTGACAGGTGTGGCATATTTAAACAGCATGATCATCACCAAGGTGCACCTTGTGCTGGGGGCAATAAAAGCCCCCATTAAAATGTAAAGTTTTGTCACACAACCCAACGCCACAAATGTCTCAAGTTGAGGGAGCGTGCAATTGGCATGCTGACTCAAGGAATGTCCACCAGAGTTGTTGCCAGAGAATGTTAATTTCTCTACCATAAGCTACCCCCGTTTTTTTTGTTGAGAATTTGGCAGTACGTCCAATCGGCCTCACAACCGCAGACCACGTGTTTGTCTGAAGGGGGTTGTGGGGGGTGCTGAGGAGTATTTCTGTCTGTAATAAAGACCTTTTGTGGGGAAAAAACTAATTCTGATTGGCTGGGCCTGGCTCCCTAGTGGGTGGGCCTATGCTCTCCAAAGCCAAACTATGGCTGCACCCCTGCCCAGTCATGTGAAATCCATAAGGCGAGGTCAGTACAGGTGCATCAAAGCTGGGACCCGAGAGACTGAAAAACAGCTTCTATCTCAAGGCCATCAGACTGTTAAACAGCCATCACTAACATTGAGTGGCTGCTCCCAACATACTGACTCAAATCTCTTGCCACTTTGATACATTTAATAAAGGTATCACTAGTCACTGTAAATAACGGCACTTTAATAATGTCTACATATCCTACATTACTCATCTCATATGTATATACTGTATCCTATACCATCTACTGCATCTTGCCTATGCCTTTCGGCCATCGCTCATCCATATATTTATATGTACATATTCGTATTCATCCCTTTACATGTGTGTGTATAAGGTAGTTGTTGTGAAATTGTTAGATTACTTGTTAGATATTACTGCACTGTCGGAACTAGAAGCACAAGCATTTCACTACACTCACATTAACATCTGCTAACCATGTGTATGTGACCAATAACATCTGCTAACCATGTGTATGTGACCAATAACATCTGCTAACCATGTGTATATGACCAATAACATCTGCTAACCATGTGTATGTGACCAATAACATCTGCTAACCATGTGTATGTAACCCAAACATTTTGATTTGATGATGAAAATAAAATAAGAGAGGGGCGACTCTGACCAGCGGACCAAATGAGGACAAGACAAACAGGTAGCCAGGATAATTATCCACGTAAATTGGTGCATGATATTTGGAAAAGGAAATAAGTTTGAAACAAACAAACTTGACCTTGGGGTCGGTCTCATAGTAAAACTGTTCAGTTCTGATCCATCTTCCCACCAGATGATCTCGAACCGTGTGCGCCAGGGCGAAATAATAATCCCGCGGAGTCGCTATGTTCCTGTCCTTCACCAAAGTGAAGTGGAGGTGTCGGTTAAAACCTTTCTTCAACTCGGTAACATTCTCAACACCGACTATTCCTCTGATACTGATCTGTTTACGTTTCTCCTGGTCAGTTAGAGGCGTCGCCATGCTGCTGAACAAACCTGCTGTTGTCTGTCTTCAACTTTAACCGTAAAGTGGCAAAGTGGAGTATAGGTACAAGCATCTCTGCGGCATCGGTCTCCTCCTCTCCATCCTCTCTAATGTCCATTGGTGCATGCAGGCGGATGTGTGCCGCTACCCAGCCTCTCAAGCTCTTATCATGCCATAGCACAGCAGAGAGAAAATATTTGAAGAAGGCTAAATGTTTTTGGACACCTATAATTTATTGAATATTCATAAATACAGAAAACACCAAGAGATCAGTAATAGTAACACTTCTAATAATAAAGACAAATTATGATATTGTTATTATCGACTACAACACTGAGTGTACAAAACATTATGACCACCTTCCTAATATTGAGTTACCCCCCCCCCCCATGTTGACTCTAATGCTTCCCACAGTTATGTCAAATTGGCTGGATGTCCTTTGGATGATGAACCATTCTTGATACACTTGGGAAACTATTGAGTGTGAAAAACCCAAGCAGCGTTGCCGTTTTGTACACTCGGTGTACTGTATGTATAAGTAAGTAGGCTAGTATATGTAAATTAGAACAATGTTTAAGGACATTCCAACATTTATATAATCTGCCAAACAGACCATCACTTTGGATGTTAAAGCGACCATGTCTGACGCACGCTCTGCATGCGCAGCATAGGGTAGGATATAACTCTATACTGTATATTGAAATAAACTGCCAATGTCGCCCAGCGACTGTATACACATTTCTAGAATTATAAATTAGGACAATAAAAGAAAGGTGTGTTGAGGGACTAAGGGATAGACTTTTCTTCTCTTTTATTTTTGGATTGAGCACAAATACTTTTTTTTAAACTCACCATCTCTAGGATCGGCACCGTATGACTCAAATGATTATACATTTACATTTTTAGTCATTTACCAGACACTCTTATCCAGAGCGATTTACAGTAGTGAATGCATACATCCCATACATTTTTTTCTCCGTACTGGTCCCCGGTGGGAATCGAACCCACAACCCTGGTGTTGCAAACACCATGCTGTACCAACTGAGCCACACGGGACCCATCTTCGACACCTTCGTCTACAGCTGGTTTAGACATCAATTAAAATGAGTATGGATAAATAACACCAATGGTTCAACATCAACCTTCATTAAAAAAATATATCTAATTCAAGTTGATGCTTACCGACAGTTTCTACAAAGTGTATTTGCTTGAATCAAATATCAATATTTCAGTCTCAAAATTGTATAACAACAAGCTTACAGAAAAAGTGCTGAATGAAAATCTACTTTGTATGCTGGAAGAGTTATGAAACGTTGCCATATTTGTCTCTACTTGGCCTACATCCTGGGATAATTACCATATTTGTCTCTACTTGGCCTACATCCTGGGATAATTACCATATTTGTCTCTACTTGGCCTACATCCTGGGATAATTACCATATTTGTCTCTACTTGGCCTACATCCTGGGATAATTACCATATTTGTCTCTACTTGGCCTACATCCTGGGATAATTACCATATTTGTCTCTACTTGGCCTACATCCTGGGATAATTACCATATTTGTCTCTACTTGGCCTGGATCCTAGATGACCCCCGTCTCTCTCTCTGACCTGCTCTCTTTCTCTCTCCATAAGGCCTGTGATGGGCAGAGTGCACCTGCGGTAAAGACCAAAGTGAATTCTGTCTAGTAGCCTCCATAATGACTCAACAAAAGAGGCAGACAGAAAAACAACTAAGTGTTTAGAGAGTTGTCAGTGGTATTAATGAAGATTTAACTCAGTCAAGCAGCAAGAGCAGGCTGCCCATGTTACCCCTCTATAGGTCTGGAGTTGCATTGTGCTACCCCCTTTTTAGCCTAACCCTGCTCCAGTAGTCATGGTTACACTAGGCTTACTGCTCCAGTAGTCATGGTTACACTAGGCCTACTGCTCCAGTTGTCATGGTTACCCTAGGCCTACTGCTCCAGTAGCCATGGTTACACTAGGTCCTACTGCTCCAGTAGTCATGGTTACACTAGATCTACTGCTCCAGTAGCCATGGTTACACTAGGCCTACTGCTCCAGTAGTCATGGTTACACTAGGCCTACTGCTCCAGTAGTCATGGTTACACTAGGCCTACTGCTCCAGTAGTCATGGTTACACTAGGCCTACTGCTCCAATAGTCATGGTTACCCTAGGCCTACTGCTCCCGTAGTCATGGTTACACTAGGGCTACTGCTCCAGTAGTCATGGTTACACTAGGCCTACTGCTCCAGTAGTCATGGTTACACAAGGCCTACTGCTCCAGTAGTCATGGTTACACTAGGTCTACTGCTCCAGTAGTCATGGTTACACAAGGTCTACTGCTCCAGTAGTCATGGTTACACTAGGCCTACTGCTCCAGTAGTCATGGTTACACAAGGCCTACTGCTCCAGTAGTCATGGTTACTCTAGGCCTACTGCTCCAGTAGTCATGGTTACACTAGGTCTACTGCTCCAGTAGTCATGGTTACACTAGGTCTACTGCTCCAGTAGTCATGGTTACACTAGGCCTACTGCTCCAGTAGCCATGGTTACACTAGGTCCTACTGCTCCAGTAGTCATGGTTACACTAGACCTACTGCTCCAGTAGCCATGGTTACACTAGGCCTACTGCTCCAGTAGTCATGGTTACACTAGGTCTACTGCTCCAGTAGTCATGGTTACACTAGGCCTACTGCTCCAGTAGTCATGGTTACACTAGGCCTACTGCTCCAATAGTCATGGTTACCCTAGGCCTACTGCTCCAGTAGTCATGGTTACACTAGGTCTACTGCTCCAGTAGTCATGGTTACACTAGGCCTACTGCTCCAGTAGTCATGGTTACACTAGGCCTACTGCTCCAATAGTCATGGTTACCCTAGGCCTACTGCTCCAGTCATGGTTAAATGTTGGCCACTCAGTCATGCAACCAGGCAGCCAATATAGCCTTTACACTGCTGATGCAGCATTACATTATTCATCACCATAGGCCTACCAACACCCAAAACAACCAAAATAACCAACACCCAAAATAAAAAGCAGTTGGAAGATGGATGATGACTGTATCTAAATCACCCTGCAATACTGTAGGCTTTGTATGATTCCTAATGACATCAAATAAATGGATATGCTTACAAAGAGGATGCCTCAAGACGTCATTGCAGCATCCTCTTACCATGGCCCTGGAATTCTCTTGAAAATACTGTAGTTAGCCCCGCAGGGATTTTAAAGGGCTCATTTGAAAGTATCCTTTACCAATGTGACATCCCAGAGCGTACACTAAGTCAGAGCGAATGACAAGTGTCACTAATGTCACTGTATATGTCTCAAATGGTACCCTATTGCCTATATAGCGCACTGCTTTAGACCAGATCCCAATCAAAAGTAGTGCACTAAATAGGGAGCCATTTGGGATACAGAAGCTGTGTGCCGAGGTAAAGACTATAATAGGTTTATCAAGTGTTTCTAGGTATAAAAAGGTACAACTATGAAGCTCTAACAAGGGAAAGCTTGTTTAAATCCTGTCTCTGTTTTTTTGCAGCCCATCAACCACTAGCGTTAGCCTGAGTACCAGTTGGTTTCCTTTGTGCTCCTCGCCACTCCTCGCCAAGCCAAACTTGTTGACAAAAGAGTTGGAATGATAGCGTCAACAGACCGGTACCCAGGCTATACCAACGCATGACGTCTATATTCACTGTACAGTTTGAGAGCGGCAGCACACATCAGACTACTTTACAGCTTTTAATGACACGAAACAGCAACTCATGGGATATTCCCTTTCATCATTAAATTCATAATTAAAGTTACAAAATAAGGAACAACAATGTAACGTGGGAAAATCCCCAACGAAAAATACCCTCTGTTCCGAACGTAACTAATAAACATCAATAACTAATGACGTCAATAACTAACACATCTACATCCATCTCCTCAGCATAACGACATTTTCGTGAATGATAAGTACAAAAACTATTAGGACTCATAAGTGTCCTACATGGCACCCTAACTCCTTACCTAGTGCACTACTTTTCACCATAGACCCCCCCCCCCCCTTTTAGTCAAAAAATAAATAAAAAATAGTGTACTATATATAGGAAATAGGGTTCCATTTAGGAATCAGCTCACCTACAGTAAGAGTATTAGTACGCTGTGTTGTAGTGACACCTTATTCACAATAACCTGTAATGTAGGAGGGGAAACATCCAAACATTTTCATTGTTGTTGGTCACCAACATCATCATCATCATCACCACAACGACCCCCCCCCCCCCCCCCCCCCCCATACTACTGGTCCTACTGATAGCAATAGCAGAATAAAACTGTATAATAACAATAATAGTAGATCAGGTGTAATTATAGCACCTCTTGCCAGACTGCCAGTGGATAGTTCCCCAAAGGGTACCCTATTCTCTACCAAAGCCCACTACTTTTCACCAGAACCCTAAAGGCCCTATGTAGGCAATAGGGTACCATTTTAGGACGTAGCCATAGACATACTGTACATATATATTCAGCGCTTAGAAACATCATTGACAGCTGCTGCACTGTGGAGAAACAGACGCTGAGACATCCTAAATGACACCCTATTCCTTAAATACTCTAGTTCATTATATAAGAAATAAGGTGCTATTTGGGACACACAATAGGATCAATAAATAACCCATTTGGGACGCCCAACAGGATCAATAAATAACCCATTTGGGATGCCCAATAGGATCAATAAATAACCCATTTGGGACGCCCAACAGGATCAATAAATAACCCATTTGGGACGCCCAACAGGATCAATAAATAACCCATTTGGGACGCCCAACAGGATCAATAAATAACCCATTTGGGACGCCCAATAGGATCAATAAATAACCCATTTGGGACGCCCAACAGGATCAATAAATAACCCATTTGGGACGCCCAACAGGATCAATAAATAAAGACCTGTTTACTTCCAGTAGGAGAATAGAATAAGTTGACTGTCTCATTAGTTGGTTACAAACTATGGATGAAGTTCAGGTTCACACAAGCAAAGCCACTGGTAGCGTCTCATTTACAGAATACAATAGCAATGCAGTCCATGTCTGAGTCATAAATGGCAACCTATTCCCTATGTAGTGCACTACTTTTCACCAGAGCCCTATGGGTCAGTTTGAGAACAGCACACATCTATGGGCCCTGGTCCAAAAGAAGTGGCCTTTTTGGGATGCAACCCATTGCTTTCTGTCAGGAATCAGTGCATCGGTCACCGTCAGCCTTCTACAAGTAGATCTGTATACTGGTCTCTTCAGTCCTCTTCTGCTGCCCCTGGCTGTCATAAAGGGTAATTCACCAATGTGTGTTTCTTTAGTCTCTTGTATGTGCCGTGTGTATGTTTGGTGGGACAGAAATGCTTCAAGGATTCTAATGATGGTGTGGAGAAGTGGTACCATGTTTACTGATGCGGGAGGTGTGTGTGTGTGTGTGTGTGTGTGTGTGTGTGTGTGTGTGTGTGTGTGTGTGTGTGTGTGTGTGTGTGTGTGTGTGTGTGTGTGTGTGTGTGTGTGTGTGTGTGTGTGTGTGTGTGTAGCAGTAGTATAGCAGTAGAACATCACCATGGCAACATTTAGAGACCACAGAGTTATTACTATGACTCGCAGATACAACACAGGGTTGTTATGGTGGATACAACACAGGGTTGTTATGGTGAATACAACACAGGGTTGTTATGGTGAATACAACACAGGGTTGTTATGGTGAATACAACACAGGGTTGTTATGGTGGATACAACACAGGGTTGTTATGGTGAATACAACACAGGGTTGTTATGGTGGATACATGGCAGGGTTGTTATGGTGGATACAACACAGGGTTGTTATGGTGGATACATGGCAGGGTTGTTATGGTGAATACAACACAGGGTTGTTATGGTGGATACAACACAGGGTTGTTATGGTGGATACAACACAGGGTTGTTATGGTGAATACAACACAGGGTTGTTATGGTGGATACATGGCAGGGTTGTTATGGTGGATACAACACAGGGTTGTTATGGTGGATACATGGCAGGGTTGTTATGGTGAATACAACACAGGGTTGTTATGGTGGATACAACACAGGGTTGTTATGGTGAATACAACACAGGGTTGTTATGGTGGATACAACACAGGGTTGTTATGGTGGATACAACACAGGGTTGTTATGGTGGATACAACACAGGGTTGTTATGGTGGATACAACACAGGGTTGTTATGGTGGATACATGGCAGGGTTGTTATGGTGGATACAACACAGGGTTGTTATGGTGGATACAACACAGGGTTGTTATGGTGAATACAACACAGGGTTGTTATGGAGGATACAACACAGGGTTGTTATGGTGGATACATGGCAGGGTTGTTATGGTGGATACAACACAGGGTTGTTATGGTGGATACAACACAGGGTTGTTATGGTGGATACAACACAGGGTTGTTATGGTGAATACAACACAGGGTTGTTATGGTGAATACATGGCAGGGTTGTTATGGTGGATACAACACAGGGTTGTTATGGTGGATACAACACAGGGTTGTTATGGTGGATACAACACAGGGTTGTTATGGTGGATACATGGCAGGGTTGTTATGGTGGATACAACACAGGGTTGTTATGGTGGATACAACACAGGGTTGTTATGGTGGATACAACACAGGGTTGTTATGGTGGATACAACACAGGGTTGTTATGGTGGATACAACACAGGGTTGTTATGGTGAATACAACACAGGGTTGTTATGGTGGATACAACACAGGGTTGTTATGGTGGATACAACACAGGGTTGTTATGGTGGATACAACACAGGGTTGTTATGGTGGATACAACACAGGGTTGTTATGGTGGATACATGGCAGGGTTGTTATGGTGGATACAACACAGGGTTGTTATGGTGGATACAACACAGGGTTGTTATGGTGAATACAACACAGGGTTGTTATGGAGGATACAACACAGGGTTGTTATGGTGGATACATGGCAGGGTTTTTATGGTGGATACAACACAGGGTTGTTATGGTGGATACAACACAGGGTTGTTATGGTGGATACAACACAGGGTTGTTATGGTGAATACAACACAGGGTTGTTATGGTGAATACATGGCAGGGTTGTTATGGTGGATACAACACAGGGTTGTTATGGTGGATACAACACAGGGTTGTTATGGTGGATACAACACAGGGTTGTTATGGTGGATACAACACAGGGTTGTTATGGTGAATACAACACAGGGTTGTTATGGTGAATACATGGCAGGGTTGTTATGGTGGATACAACACAGGGTTGTTATGGTGAATACATGGCAGGGTTGTTATGGTGGATACATGGATGGGTTGGGGTTAATTCCATTTCAAATCCAGTCAATTCAGAAAGTATTCAGAAATTTCAATTCCAACTCTCTTCAATGAGGAAAATTTGGAATTGAATTTGGGTTTATTTTCTGAATTAACTGGAATTTATATGAAATTAACCCAAACCCTAATCGTCTCTGTCAGTCTATGATAACATTGTTGTCCTCTACAGAGTTCTAGAACCAGAACTAACAGGGCAGGTTTCTAGAGTCTGGTGATGAGTAGTAGTCTTCTTTGATTGGTTAGATGGATGAAGCTGGTTCACTTTCACCCAATCATAATCATTTACATGTTAAGACAGGACAGTAAGCTCAGAGTTCCATTTCCAGATGAGAGTTCCAGGTGTCCATGGTTACGGAGCAGGATGTTTGTACATGTGTGGCTGAGTATCCATGGTTACAGAGCAGTCTGTATGTACATGTATGGCTGAGTATCCATGGTTACAGAGCAGTATATACATGTATGGTTGAGTATCCATGGTTACGGAACATGGTTACGGAGCAGCCTGTATGTACATGATGTATGGCTGAGTATCCATGGTTACGGAGCAGTATATACATATAGGGTTGAGTATCCATGGTTACGAAGCAGTATGTATGTACATGTATGGCTGAGTATCCATGGTTATGGAGCATGGTTACGGAGCAGTATATACATGTATGGCAGAGTATCCATGGTTACAGAGCAATATGTATATACATGTATGGCTGAGTGTCCATGGTTACGGAGCAGTATATACATGTATGGCTGAGTATCCATGGTTACGGAGCAGTATCTATATACATGTATGGCTGAGTGTCCATGGTTACGGAGCAGTATATACATGTATGGCTGAGTATCCATGGTTACGGAGCAGCCTGTATGTACATGTATGGCTGAGTATCCATGGTTACAGAGCAGTATATACATGTATGGCTGAGTATCCATGGTTACGGAGCAGCCTGCATGTACATGTATGGCTGAGTATCCATGGTTACAGAGCAGTATATACATGTATGGCTGAGTATCCATGGTTACGGAGCAGCCTGCATGTACATGTATGGCTGAGTATGCATGGTTACGGAGCAGCCTGTATGTACATGTATGGCTGAGTATCCATGGTTACGGAGCAGCCTGTATGTACATGTATGGCTGAGTATCCATGGTTACAGAGCAGTATATACATGCATGGCTGAGTATCCATGGTTACGGAGCAGCCTGCATGTACATGTATGGCTGAGTATGCATGGTTACGGAGCAGCCTGTATGTACATGTATGGCTGAGTATCCATGGTTACAGAGCAGTATATATACATGTATGGCTAAGTATCCATGGCTCAGTATTGAGAGTCTTGTACTGTACAGTCAAGGCTATGGGTCTGGACCGTCTGGTGATCTGTAGAGTTCAGGGGTCAGGAGCATTGTCAGTCGATGTCACTCCAACCCAACACTAGTCCCGCGATCGACAGGCGAAGATTGCGCTATCTGATGTACGACGATGCGGCTGGTTGGTCTATAGAGGAAAGGGATAGCGGACGCGGTGTTGTGAGTTAAATTGACCCTCTAGGGTACATCTGAAATCCCACCCTATTCCTATGTAATGCAATACTTTTGGCACAAGTCTGGCCAAAAATAGTGCCAAATATAGGGAATAGGGTGCAATTTGGGACGTAACCCTAGAGAGCCCAGAAATTGAGCAGCCTGGTGCCTTTCTGAGTACCAAATGGCTCCCTATTCCCTATGGGGCCGTGGTTAAAAGTAGTGCACTAATATATATATATATAGGGAATAGGGTTCTATAGGGCCTTGGTCTAAAGTAGTGCACTATATATAGGGAATAGGGTTCTATAGGGCCCTGGTCTAAGTAGTGCACTATATAGAGAATAGGGTGCCATTTGGGACACAACCCTTGTCTTGTCTTGTTTCACTGCTGTGCTGAGTCAACTCCTTAACACACTGAGCCAGACAGGTCTGCTTCCCCTGGAGTGTAGAAGTCAGGAATGGGCAGGCCAGTGTGCAGGGTCACCTACAGAACACAGGACAAACATTGTCATCATCACCATCATCATCATCATCACCATCATCCTCATCCTCATCACCACCATCATCATCATCATCCTCCTCCTCATCATATCCTTGCAGCAAAAAAAAAGTATATATTCACCAAGTAGATAGAACTAGCTGTAAAAAGATGTAATTTGAAGTATTGACCAACAGGTGGAACTGTTGAGCTAAATGACAACTAGACAGCTGTCACATTACTGCTGCTGGTGTCAGCAAACACATCATTACTGTCACCAATACAAATGAATATAGATGAGGAAGCTGTCTGTCTACAGGCAGGGATAATTTCATACATATTCATAGACTATATTGTGTAGCTTCTTCAGACGTTTCTCTGTTGCGGAGATGGGGGCTACCTGGTTGGTGTAACGGTGTCGCTACGTTGGGGGCTACCTGGTTGGGGGCTACCTGGTTGGTGTAACGGTGTCTCTACGTTGGGGGCTACCTGGTTGGTGTAACGGTGTCTCTACGTTGGGGGCTACCTGGTTGGTGTAACGGTGTCTCTACGTTGGGGGCTACCTGGTTGGTGTAACGGTGTCTCTACGTTGGGGGCTACCTGGTTGGTGTAACGGTGTCTCTACGTTGTGGGATACCTGGTTGGTGTAACGGTGTCTCTACGTTGGGGGCTACCTGGTTGGTGTAACGGTGTCTCTACGTTGGTGGCTACCTGGTTGGGGGCTACCTGGTTGGTGTAACGGTGTCTCTACGTTGGGGGCTACCTGGTTGGGGGCTACCTGGTTGGTGTAACGGTGTCTCTACGTTGGGGGCTACCTGGTTGGTGTAACGGTGTTTCTACGTTGGGGGCTACCTGGTTGGTGTAACGGTGTCTCTACGTTGGTGGCTACCTGGTTGGTGTAACGGTGTCTCTACGTTGTGGGATACCTGGTTGGTGTAACGGTGTCTCTACGTTGGGGGCTACCTGGTTGGGGGCTACCTGGTTGGTGTAACGGTGTCTCTACGTTGGGGGCTACCTGGTTGGTGTAACGGTGTCTCTACGTTGGGGGCTACCTGGTTGGTAAAATGTTGTTTATACATTGTGGCTATAGTTGTTCAGGGGCTGGTGCTACTCTGGTTGGTAAAACATTGTTTCTATGTTGGGGCTATAACATTGTTTCCATATTGGGACTGTAACGTTTCTACGTTGTTTCCAGGTTACCTGTACGTTGCGGTTGAGGCTGACAGCAGGGTAGTAGAGCCCCTCGATGCCTTCGAAGGCCACAGGACCCTGCTGTTCGTCGTTGATGAGGAAGATGAGAATCCCTCTGGTGAAGTCTAACAACACTCCTACTGTAGCCTCTTCACTGACGCCCCCGTCCGTCCTGAGGAGACACAGAAACACAGGGGTAAGGTCAAACACACACACACTATTCACTGAGACACAGAAACACAGGGGTAGGGTCAAACACACACACACTATTCACTGAGACACAGAAACACAGGGGTAAGGTCAAACACACACACACTATTCACTGAGACACAGAAACACAGGGGTAGGGTCAAACACACACACACTATTCACTGACACACAGAAACACAGGGGTAAGGTCAAACACACACACACTATTCACTGAGACACAGAAACACAGGGGTAAGGTCAAACACACACACACTATTCACTGAGACACAGAAACACAGGGGTAAGGTCAAACACACACACTATTCACTGAGCAATACACACGTGTGTGTACCAGGTGACGTACCTGTTAGTGTGTGAGTTGTTGCGTGTGTACCAGGTGATGTACCTGTTAGTGTGTACCTGTTGTTGTGTGTGTACCAGGTGACGTGAGAGGACGTACCTGTTAGTGTGTGAGTTGTTGTGTGTGTGTACCAGGTGACGTGAGAGGACGTACCTGTTAGTGTGTGAGTTGTTGTGTGTGTGTACCAGGTGACGTGAGAGGACGTACCTGTTGGTGTGTGAGTTGTTGTGTGTGTGTGTACCAGGTGATGTGAGAGGACGTACCTGTTAGTGTGTGAGTTGTTGTGTGTGTGTACCAGGTGACGTGAGAGGACGTACCTGTTAGTGTGTGTGTACCAGGTGATGTACCTGTTAGTGTGTACCTGTTGTTGTGTGTGTACCAGGTGACGTGAGAGGACGTACCTGTTGGTGTGTGAGTTGTTGTGCATGAACCAGGAGCGGTTGTTGTCCACATACATGGCCCAGGCCTTGTCGTCCTTTCCCAGCATCACATCTTTCAGCACGTCAACACGGGCAACCCCAAACGCAGGGTCCGGGTGGTTGTCATAGCGATCCACCGTGATCTCCCAGTAGTGCACACCGCGGGAGAAGCCGGAGTTACCCATGACCACCCTGTCGTCGTAGCTGTTGCACGTCACCGTCAGGTTGTCGTTGGAGAGGATGATGTCAGGGTGGGCCGACGTGGGGTCAAAGGTGAACCAGGCAACTGTAGAATGTACGCACACACACACACGCACGCACGCACGCACACACACACACACACACACCACACACACACACACACACACACACACACACACACACACACACACACACAAGTTCTTCCATCATAAGGTATCGTCAGTGTGATTAAAGTGAAAACATGTAACAGAGGACAAGAGGCTGGCTAGGTGACGGTCTAGTCTGAGGTGAGTGACTCTATGTTACTGGTGACTATGATATAGCCAGACGGGTATACTACAAGTAAGTAGGATCAATAAGTTAGCCAGCTAACTTTGATAAACATCCAGATATAACTGTTTATTTTCTGGTTCATTAAGGCTGATCACATACAGTAGATATAATGTTTGTTGAAGTCAATTATGACCGTTTCCAAGGTTATCTTTCTAAAAAAACTAAAACGTTTCAGAATATTCAGACAAGTTAGCTGGCTAACTCCTTGATTCTGTTTTGTAGTTATAGTCCTTTGGTCCCAAATCTGGCACGACAACAGTTGGCCAAACAGCAAAATGAGATCTGGGACCAGGCAACAGTAGTATGATGTATCATCAATGACCAACATGAAGACAAACATTTAACACTTGAGTGTTAGCAGAATGTATGACTCTATCCTGACAGATAGTCCAAACTCAGTCCTGGGCCCCCTCTGGGTACACGTTTTGATTTTTGCCCCAGCGCTACACAGCTGATTCAAATAATCAAAGCTTGATGATGAGTTGGTTCTGGAGATCTACCCTCCACTAGGTGTTCACTCCAACCCTGTTCCTGGAGATCTACCCTCCACTAGGTGTTCACTCTAACCCTGTTCCTGGAGATCTACCCTCCACTAGGTGTTCACTCCAACCCTGTTCCTGGAGATCTACCCTCCACTAGGTGTTCACTCCAACCCTGTTCCTGGAGATCTACCCTCCACTAGGTGTTCACTCCAACCCTGTTCCTGGAGATCTACCCTCCACTAGGTGTTCACTCCAACCCTGTTCCTGGAGATCTACCCTCCACTAGGTGTTCACTCCAACCCTGTTCCTGGAGATCTACCCTCCCCTAGGTGTTCACTCTAACCCTGTTCCTGGAGATCTACCCTCCACTAGGTGTTCACTCCAACCCTGTTCCTGGAGATCTACCCTCCACTAGGTGTTCACTCCAACCCTGTTCCTGGAGATCTACCCTCCACTAGGTGTTCACTCCAACCCTGTTCCTGGAGATCTACCCTCCACTAGGTGTTCACTCCAACCCTGTTCCTGGAGATCTACCCTCCACTAGGTGTTCACTCCAACCCTGTTCCTGGAGATCTACCCTCCACTAGGTGTTCACTCCAACCCTGTTCCTGGAGATCTACCCTCCCCTAGGTGTTCACTCTAACCCTGTTCCTGGAGATCTACCCTCCACTTGGTTTTCACTCCAACCCTGTTCCTGGAGATCTACCCTCCACTAGGTGTTCACTCCAACCCTGTTCCTGGAGATCTACCCTCCCCTAGGTGTTCACTCCAACCCTGTTCCTGGAGATCTACCCTCCACTAGGTGTTCACTCCAACCCTGTTCCTGGAGATCTACCCTCCACTAGGTGTTCACTCCAACCCTGTTCCTGGAGATCTACCCTCCACTAGGTGTTCACTCCAACCCTGTTCCTGGAGATCTACCCTCCACTAGGTGTTCACTCCAACCCTGTTCCTGGAGATCTACCCTCCACTAGGTGTTCACTCCAACCCTGTTCCTGGAGATCTACCCTCCACTAGGTTTTCACTCCAACCCTGTTCCTGGAGATCTACCCTCCACTAGGTGTTCACTCCAACCCTGTTCCTGGAGATCTACCCTCCACTAGGTGTTCACTCCAACCCTGTTCCTGGAGATCTACCCTCCCCTAGGTGTTCACTCCAACCCTGTTCCTGTAGATCTACCCTCCACTAGGTGTTCACTCCAACCCTGTTCCTGGAGATCTACCCTCCACTAGGTGTTCACTCCAACCCTGTTCCTGGAGATCTACCCTCCACTAGGTGTTCACTCCAACCCTGTTCCTGGAGATCTACCCTCCCCTAGGTGTTCACTCCAACCCTGTTCCTGGAGATCTAACCTCCACTAGGTGTTCACTCCAACCCTGTTCCTGGAGATCTACCCTCCACTAGGTGTTCACTCCAACCCTGTTCCTGGAGATCTACCCTCCCCTAGGTGTTCACTCCAACCCTGTTCCTGGAGATCTACCCTCCACTAGGTGTTCACTCCAACCCTGTTCCTGGAGATCTACCCTCCCCTAGGTGTTCACTCCAACCCTGTTCCTGGAGATCTACCCTCCACTAGGTGTTCACTCCAACCCTGTTCCTGGAGATCTACCCTCCACTAGGTGTTCACTCCAACCCTGTTCCTGGAGATCTACCCTCCCCTAGGTGTTCACTCCAACCCTGTTCCTGGAGATCTACCCTCCACTAGGTGTTCACTCCAACCCTGTTCCTGGAGATCTACCCTCCACTAGGTGTTCACTCCAACCCTGTTCCTGGAGAACTACCCTCCACTAGGTTTTCACTCCAACCCTGTTCCTGGAGATCTACCCTCCACTAGGTGTTCACTCCAACCCTGTTCCTGGAGATCTACCCTCCCCTAGGTGTTCACTCCAACCCTGTTCCTGGAGATCTACCCTCCACTTGGTTTTCACTCCAACCCTGTTCCTGGAGATCTACCCTCCACTAGGTGTTCACTCCAACCCTGTTCCTGGAGATCTACCCTCCACTAGGTGTTCACTCCAACCCTGTTCCTGGAGATCTACCCTCCCCTAGGTCTTCACTCCAACCCTGTTCCTGGAGATCTACCCTCCACTAGGTGTTCACTCCAACCCTGTTCCTGGAGATCTACCCTCCACTAGGTGTTCACTCCAACCCTGTTCCTGGAGATCTACCCTCCACTAGGTGTTCACTCCAACCCTGTTCCTGGAGATCTACCCTCCACTAGGTGTTCACTCCAACCCTGTTCCTGTAGATCTACCCTCCACTAGGTGTTCACTCCAACCCTGTTCCTGGAGATCTAACCTCCACTAGGTGTTCACTCCAACCCTGTTCCTGGAGATCTACCCTCCACTAGGTGTTCACTCCAACCCTGTTCCTGGAGATCTACCCTCCCCTAGGTGTTCACTCCAACCCTGTTCCTGGAGATCTACCCTCCACTAGGTGTTCACTCCAACCCTGTTCCTGGAGATCTACCCTCCACTAGGTGTTCACTCCAACCCTGTTCCTGGAGATCTACCCTCCACTAGGTGTTCACTCCAACCCTGTTCCTGGAGATCTACCCTCCCCTAGGTGTTCACTCCAACCCTGTTCCTGGAGATCTACCCTCCACTAGGTGTTCACTCCAACCCTGTTCCTGGAGATCTACCCTCCACTAGGTGTTCACTCCAACCCTGTTCCTGGAGATCTACCCTCCACTAGGTGTTCACTCCAACCCTGTTCCTGGAGATCTACCCTCCACTAGGTGTTCACTCCAACCCTGTTCCTGGAGATCTACCCTCCACTAGGTGTTCACTCCAACCCTGTTCCTGGAGATCTACCCTCCACTAGGTGTTCACTCCAACCCTGTTCCTGGAGATCTACCCTCCACTAGGTGTTCACTCCAACCCTGTTCCTGGAGATCTACCCTCCACTAGGTGTTCACTCCAACCCTGTTCCTGGAGATCTACCCTCCACTAGGTGTTCACTCCAACCCTGTTCCTGGAGATCTACCCTCCACTAGGTGTTCACTCCAACCCTGTTCCTGGAGATCTACCCTCCACTAGGTGTTCACTCCAACCCTGTTCCTGGAGATCTACCCTCCACTAGGTGTTCACTCCAACCCTGTTCCTGGAGATCTACCCTCCACTAGGTGTTCACTCCAACCCTGTTCCTGGAGATCTACCCTCCACTAGGTGTTCACTCCAACCCTGTTCCTGGAGATCTACCCTCCACTAGGTGTTCACTCCAACCCTGTTCCTGGAGAACTACCCTCCACTAGGTTTTCACTCCAACCCCAGTTGTAATTAAGCTGATTCAGCTTATCAGACAGTTTATTATTAGAAGCAGGTGCACTACATTATAAGGGATGAAGTGTAAACCTACAGGAGTCTAGCTCCAGGAACAGGGATGAAGTGAAAACCTACAGGAGTTTAGCTCCAGGAACAGGGATGAAGTGAAAACCTACAGGAGTCTAGCTCCAGGAACAGGGATGAAGTGAAAACCTACAGGAGTCTAGCTCCAGGAACAGAGATGAAGAGACCTGCTGTAAACCTACAGGAGTCTAGCTCCAGGAACAGGGTTGAAGAGACCTGCTGTAGATAGTATACAGAGCTGGGTTCAAATCCCATATCTCTGACACATACTTTCAAATACACTGTTATGACACATACATTACAAATACAATACTACATTAGACACTCAAGGAGATGGCAGATGGTATCTCTGTGGGCACTCCATGTAATGGGGTTTGATACAGTTACCATGGTAATTGGAACATAATGTGAGTGTTCCCATAGGAATATAATTTGAGTAAAAATTATGTTGATTGGAGGTTCACAGTGAAACCTGAATAACTGAAGCCCCAATTGGACAGCAAACTGCCCACCCCTTGGTTATCAAGTCAATGATTGGTTGCTGTGATATTTGCAATGATCAGGTTAAGAGTGGGGCTGAGTGGAGTGCAGGAGACATTCCGCAATGAGAGGGTTAAAGGGTGTGTGACCCATCCGTACCTGTGGCTAGCGTTTGCATATCACATGGGGATTGTCCAGCTGCAATGTGAAATGCATAGAGAGAGGGAGAAGAAGGGGGGTGGGAGAGAGCGAAAGAGAAATAGAGAGAGAAAGAGTGGGAGAGAAAGAGGTGTGGGAGAGAGAGAGAGAAATAGAGAGAGAGAGAGAGGTGAGAAGTGGCAGGGTGTGTAGGAGGTGTGGGTGGAGGGTGGAGGAGAGAGAGAGCAGTGGAAGAGCAGTGTGTATGAGTTGAAGGTAGAGGGTGGAAGAGAGGGTAAAAGCCGTGTTGAGTTGAACAGGGAAGCTGGTTCCTTTCAGTGGCCATTTTAATATCACAAAAGAAGATCCAAGCATATTCCACCCATTGTAGGGATTATTTTCCAAACCAACGACAAGAGCTACATAGATTATAGCAGCCTTTCCCCCAGATTATTTTCCAAACCAATGACAAGAGCTACTGTCACGTCCTGACCAGTAAAAGGGGTTATTTGTTATTGTAGTGTGGTCAGGGCGTGGCAAGGGGTGTTTGTTTTGTGTGTTTTGGGTTTTTTGGGTTATGTTCTATGTTAATCTATTTCTATGTTGATTCTAGGTTGTTTGGGATTGGTCTCTAATTGGAGGCAGCTGTATCTCGTTGCCTCTGATTAGAGACTATATTTAAGTAGGGTTTTTCCGCATTGTGTTTGTAGGAGGTTATTTTCTGTTTAGTGTTTCGTGTACCTGACAGTACTGTTTGGCTGTCGTTCGTTTTTTGTTTAGTGTTCTAAAATAAAGTTAATTATGAGCACACAACCGCTGCGCCTTGGTCTACTCTCTTCGACGGCTGTTACAGCTACAGATTATAGCAGTCTTTCCCCCAGATTATTTTTCAGATGGGGAGCAAAGGCAAAATGAATCCTGGTCGTCTGGTGAAACCTGAAACCTAGAATCTGTCCGGACCGGTCTGTTTTTTTGGATCAATTATGATCTTTTCCAAACCAATAACAAGATTTACGTCAGCGAACCTTATAAAGAGGCAAGCCAGTAAAAAAAATATTTTACAAAAGAGAGAGGGAGCTGTGTGGAGCCCTACAAGGCCAATGTTCTTTTCACAGGCCATATTATCAGGGAGAAGATTACATATTCTATCTCCCGGATGTTAGCAAGCACAGCTATATTCCTGAGTATTACGAGGAGGGTAGCGGGAGCCGTCTGTTACGCCTGTGTGAACTTCAACCCCTGTTACGCCTGTGTGAACTTCAACCCCTGTTACGCCTGTGTGAACTTCAACCCCTGTTACGCCTGTGTGAACTTCACAGGTCTACTGATGGGTGACGAGTCTGTCTGTCTGTCTGTCTGTCTGTCTGTCTGTCTGTCTGTCTGTCTGTCTGTCTGTCTGTCTGTCTGTCTGTCTGTCTGTCTGTCTGTCTGTCTGTCTGTCTGTCTGTCTGTGTAGAGCTGAGCAGCATACACAATGGGAAAGCAGGTGGCAGGTGTAAAGGTGGGTTGGATTAGATAGTACTTTATATGTGCTTATTATACACCTGTCTATATATAAAGTACTATCTATCTTATAGCCTGGTGGGTCCAGAATGTCTGTGCTTTTAGCCAACTCTTCTCTGCGTTGGTTCATTGCCATACTAATATGTATGTCTATGGCAGGACAATGATGGATAGAGGAGTTGGATAGAGTACAGACCGTATGGGACCAGGTTAGTCTATAGAGGAGTTGGATACAGTACAGACAGTATGGGACCAGGTTAGTCTATAGAGGAGTTGGATAGAGTACAGACCGTATGGGACCAGGTTAGTCTATAGAGGAGTTGGATACAGTACAGACAGTATGGGACCAGGTTAGTCTATAGAGGAGTTGGATACAGTACAGACAGTATGGGACCAGGTTAGTCTATAGAGGAGTTGGATAGAGTACAGACAGTATGGGACCAGGTTAGTCTATAGAGGAGTTGGATACAGTACAGACAGTATGGGACCAGGTTAGTCTATAGAGGAGTTGGATACAGTACAGACAGTATGGGACCAGGTTAGTCTATAGAGGAGTTGGATACAGTACAGACAGTATGGGACCAGGTTAGTCTATAGAGGAGTTGGATACAGTACAGACAGTATGGGACCAGGTTAGTCTATAGAGGAGTTGGATAGAGTACAGACAGTATGGGACCAGGTTAGTCTATAGAGGAGTTGGATACAGTACAGACAGTATGGGACCAGGTTAGTCTATAGAGGAGTTGGATACAGTACAGACAGTATGGGACCAGGTTAGTCTATAGAGGAGTTGGATACAGTACAGACAGTATGGGACCAGGTTAGTCTATAGAGGAGTTGGATACAGTACAGACAGTATGGGACCAGGTTAGTCTATAGAGGAGTTGGATACAGTACAGACAGTATGGGACCAGGTTAGTCTATAGAGGAGTTGGATACAGTACAGACAGTATGGGACCAGGTTAGTCTATAGAGGAGTTGGATACAGTACACACAGTATGGGACCAGGTTAGTCTATAGAGGAGTTGGATACAGTACAGACAGTATGGGACCAGGTTAGTCTATAGAGGAGTTGGATAGAGTACAGACAGTATGGGACCAGGTTAGTCTATAGAGGAGTTGGATACAGTACAGACAGTATGGGACCAGGTTAGTCTATAGAGGAGTTGGATACAGTACAGACAGTATGGGACCAGGTTAGTCTATAGAGGAGTTGGATACAGTACAGACAGTATGGGACCAGGTTAGTCTATAGAGGAGTTGGATAGAGTACAGACCGTATGGGACCAGGTTAGTCTATAGAGGAGTTGGATACAGTACAGACAGTATGGGACCAGGTTAGTCTATAGAGGAGTTGGATAGAGTACAGACAGTATGGGACCAGGTTAGTCTATAGAGGAGTTGGATACAGTACAGACAGTATGGGACCAGGTTAGTCCATGTTTGCATCCCAAATAGCACCCTATTCCCTATATAGTGCACTACTTCTGTCCCGCTATGGGCCCTGGTCAAAAGTAGTGCACTACATAAGCTCTATAGATTCCCTGTCAACAGAGTATTCGGTGGTTGGATTTACTCTCGGAGGTCTGCATGGCCAGTGTCTTGCTGTACTGTCCTACTCCACTGGCGTTGAAGGCTTTGACCCTGGACATGTAGGTGCTGTTGTAGTGGAGTCCATCCACCGTGCAGATCGTCTCCGTCCCCACGTACACTTCCTGTAAGAAACATGACAACTTCCTGTTAGACCATCGACAACTTCCTATCAATTCCTGTTAGAAGGTCACCACACTGGGATGATGGTGGCGAGTCTCGTTCGGCCGTCATGATCTCGCAAGCTTACACTCTGTTTCGAAACAGGATGACCGTACAAAGCTTGACGGTGGTGGTCACAACAAAAATAGTAAAACCAATATAAACAGGATTTTCCTCTTGGTGTAATGGGTTAAAATGTGGGCTTGTTCAACAACAAACAGACAGATTAAGAGTAAAGTTGTTTACTAGCTATACCACCCAAGGCTAACAGAGGGAGGGGTGTTTTACGTTCTACCTATCTATCTAAAATTAGAGAATGGCCGATTTAGACTCAGTGCTGATGACAGAAAGAGAGAGAGAGAGAGGGAGAGAGAGAGAGGGAAAGAGAGAAAGAGGGGGAGAACTCAGCGAGAGAAAGATAGAGAAAGAGGGAGTTTGTACTCTTGACCGTGACTGCGTGGGTATAGCAGCATCAGTAGCATCAGTAGTAGCAGCCTACACTAGACTGTGTAGTATAAATAGTAGTAGTAGCAGCCTACACTGGACTGTGTAGTATAAATAGCAGTAGTAGTAGCCTACACTAGACTGTGTAGTATAAATAGCAGTAGTAGGAGCCTACACTGGACTGTGTAGTATAAATAGCAGTAGTAGTAGCCTACACTAGACTGTGTAGTATAAATAGCAGTAGTAGTAGCCTACACTGGACTGTGTAGTATAAATAGCAGTAGTAGTAGCCTACACTGGACTGTGTAGTATAAATAGCAGTAGTAGTAGCCTACACTGGACTGTGTAGTATAAATAGCAGTAGTAGGAGCCTACACTAGACTGTGTAGTATAAATAGCAGTAGGATCCAGTCACTGTTTACGTCCCAAACGGCACCCTTTCCCCTATACAGTGCACTACTACCCTATGGGGCCCTGGTCAACAGTAGTGCACTATAAAGGAAATAGGGGGCCATTTAGGACACGACCTCAGACTCTGAGCAGAGTGAGCCACTGCAATGCCTGGTGATCAAGCGTGAGTCAGAGAACAGAGGGAAAGCTAACCTTTCTCGCTCTCTCTCTCTCTGGGTGTCTGTTTTTGTGTTTGAGTTGTCGTGCACGTTACTGTGCGTTTGTCCTGTTGTATGAATCATATAGTTACTGTGTTGCTAGTTGTGTAGTATCGCAGAACCCAGAACCAAATCTGGTGTGTAAAGGACGTCAAGCTGCTTGTTTAGCGACTGCCGCTTCCCCTTGATTCAGCTCATACCAAGGCTTGAACTCAGGACCTCTGCCTCACAAACACACACGACTGCCCTCCTGAAGCAGTCCAACCATTCGTCCAATAAAAAAAAAAAAAAGTCCTTCTTCAATTACGTAAGGGGCGAAACTTCAGGCTAAGGAGTGAGTTTCACAGATCCCCCATCTGCTACACTGGCTTGCTGTCAGGAGAGACTACTGTTGTACTGTATATTACATTGTGTGGATGTGTTTGTGTCGGTATATTGTAGATTAACCTGGCCATATCCGTCCATGGATGTTATGGTTCAGTCTCTCTTTTGGTTGGTCGGTTTGTGCGGCCCAGATCGAAGGCTTACAGTAAACTGGAACCCGGGTTCAATTGACTTTGGTTACACACAGTCAAGGATGAGTGTTACCTCAGCGAAATCAGCTCCTGCTTCCAACATCCTTTCTCTAGTCACAAATAGCACCCTTTCCCCTATGTAGTACACTACTTAGTCACAAATAGCACCCTTTCCCCTATGTAGTACACTACTTAGTCACAAATAGCACCCTTTCCCCTATGTAGTACACTACTTAGTCACAAATAGCA